>NC_134456.1:222826910-223451910 GCF_047948215.1 Lycorma delicatula | reverse complement strand
TAATCTTCATTTCTTCTAACTTCTTTTGGTCAGTCTGTCTTCATCCATTCTTTTGTGATTTGTGAGAATTTTGCTTGTCTCTTCTGCATGGTGTCTGTGAAAGTTTCAGTGTGTTTGTAGAGGCTCCTCCATCTGTATTTTCCAGGTGTCATATACTGTTTTCCTTGGTCCTTATATTTTCCTGAGTATTCACCTTTCTCTTTTCTCAATCTCTTGTATTTCTTCTTTGTTGTTGAGTGTTGGGCATTCCAATGCATATAGCCTTTCTGGTGATCGTGTTGTAATGTCTGATTTTGGCTTTGTAGGAGCCAAAATCAGGCAAATTATCCTGCATTTGTTATATCTGTTTTGGGTAATTTCATACGTTCATTCCAGTTTTTTTTTAACACATTCTCTACATTTAACATTTTATTCAGTCCATTGGGTTATATCCATCTCCTAAGTATTTAAAGTTGTATACTCTTTTGATGTTGCTGTATTTGTCGGCATGTACTTTTCCTTTTGGTATTTAGTTTCTATGTATTTTTGAAAGAGATGTTTCGGCCAGTTTCTATAATGATTTCTTAAAGTTTCTCAATCATTACTTGCACTTCCTCCTTGTTTTGCATTAGTAAGGAATCATCATCTGCGAATGCTAAACACTATTACCAGATTATCTTTTCTTTTTCGTAATTGTATCCCTTAAATGTCTTCTTTTCAGTTCTTGTTTCCATGTTATTATTTTTTCCAGAATGGGTGATAGCCCATCACATTGTCTCACTCCTGTTTTTATTTCAAACTGTTCCGATTTTTCTCTGAGGAATTTAACTGTGGAGGTGGTGTTGATTAAGATTTATTTGATTAGAGCTCTTGTTTTCCTGTCGATGTCAAATTCTTTTACTGTTTTCAAGATCGGTTGTCTGTCAGTGGAGCCGTACGCTTTTTTGAAATTCACGAATGTGACTACGATGTTGGTGCATCTTAGTGCTTGGAGTCTCAAGATGCTTTTGAGGCTGAAGATTTGTTCCATGCAGGATCTGCCCTTTCTGAATCCTCCTTGATATTCTCTTATTAGATGGTCTGCTTGTTCAACTATCTATAATAAGGCTTTGGGCAGGATTTTGTAGATTACAAGGAGAAGTGATATTCCTCTACAGTTGTTGGTGTCCATTCGATTTTCTTTCTTGTTGTTGGATGAGCACACATCTCTAATCATTTGGTACCTTCTCTGTCTTCCATATTTCCTTGCAGATCTGGTGTAGTTTCTTCATGATGGTTTTTTATCTATTTTCTAATGTTTTTTTGATGAATTGAATTTCTTTTTCTGTGGGTGGTACTGATTTCGCATTGGGGTTTTTGTTTGTTTTGAATTTAAGTCATTTCATGGGTTTTTTACAGTTAAGTAGTGTCTGGAGATAGTCCGCCAGTATTTGGTAGTTTTCCATCTTGTTCAGTGCCAGTTTTCTATCCCGTTTTCTAAAGCATAAGTTTGCTGGCTGGTATCCTCATAATTCTTCTTTGAAAGTCTTGTAGAATTTCCTTATGTTATGCATCTTGAAGTCTTTTCTCTATATTCTGCAGTGTCTTGTATTTCCTCTTGGTGTATCTTATTGTTTTCATTGTTTTCTTCCTTAGTTTCCTAAATTTGTTCCATTTGTCCTCTGTTTTGTTTGAGTGCCAGATTTTCTACGCTTCTGTTTTGTTCTCCAGTGCCTTGTTGCATTTTCCTTTCCACCATCTGTGTCTCCATTACCTTTTTGGTTCTGCTATTCCTTTCATTGCCTTGGTTAAGGGTTTCTTTAATCTTTTTCCAGTCTGTCTAAATCTTGTTTGTTCAGTCATTCCAAATACTTTTCTTGATTATATACTAATATTTTCGTATCTAATCTGGGTTTTCTTGGCGTTCTCGGTTGTAGGTTCATCTAGTTGGAATTAAAATTTTATAATCTAAAGGTAATATTCATGTTGATTCCTCTTTTGTCTTGACATTTAGAGTTTCCTTTCGAATTCTAGTTGTTATTGCTGCACGGTCAATTTTGAATTCTCCCATTTTAGTGTTTGGGAAGACCCACATTATCTTCTTTCTTGGGAGGGCTTTGAGGTACATTGATATTAGTTTTAGGTTAAACATTGGCAGAAGGAAATTAGTTATTCTCTGTTTATATTTTTTCTCTTGTAGGAAATGTATTCCCCCACAGTTTTATTGTGTTTCTTTTCCTTGCCAATTTGGCCAGCTAATATTTTGACGTGGTGTTGGGAGATTTTCATTATTTATTATAGAAGTTTCCATGTTTCAACACTTTTTCAGGAAATTTCCTATTGTCTCTATTTATTGGAATGTTGAGTTTATCATATTGTAAGCTTTATTTCCTAATTTGAACGATATAGTTGATATTGAAATTTTTCCTTTTAAAAAAGTACAGTACTTTATTTTATTTTTAATTGACTTCATATATTTTTTATATGTAATTCTAATTTTAATATCTAACATTTCACTTAAATTAAAATTTTTATGTTTAATATGTAATTTTATACAAAGCATTTTGTAAAAAAATCTACAACTGGGATGCAGGTTACCGCGAAAGTGCTTTTATAGAAATCATATGAAAAAATAAGGCGAGTGTCATTTTATTTTCTGTACTTGGGTGGATCACGTTGAGTCATACATATTTTATTATTAGTACAGAGATGATATGGGTCTTGAAACTATTGATTTAAAAAAATAATATATTATGAAATGTATTTATTTTTTTTTTTTACTAGAAATTTGTCTAGTATTATACCTTCCAGTAATTAAGAAAATATGGAAATATCAAAGTTGGTCTAACTTTTCTGTGAATTTGATTTACCCTATTGATGCAACTGGACTTTTTCATGATCTATGAAGAATTTACATTATCTGCATTTAGAGGAGTGATTTCAGACATTAGGTTTTGAACAACAGGTTTCAGACCTGTTTTGAATGAAATTCATTTACACTGACAAGACTTTTCTTACAATTAAAAATAAAACTGTAATCATATTTCTGTTTGTGGGGTATTGATAATTGGATTTGCCGTGGGTGGATTTTTTTATTTCAAAATTTTCTGAATTTTGTAAAATGTATAGTTAATCTAATTTTTAAATGTTTATTTTTTTTTCTGTACCTTAATTTATTATAATGAACTTTAAACTTATTTTCAGAATCAGTTCTAAGTGCTTTATCAAGAGTTTTAAGAGAGGATTGGAAGAAGAGTATTGAATTAAGTACAAACATTGTTTATATATTTTTCTGTTTTTCAACCTTTTCTGAATTTCATCCAATTGTTTTACAGTATAAAGTAAGTTCTAATTAATTTTTTTTTACATTACATTGTATTACTATAGTTTGAAAGTAGTGTAGCCAGTTGGGTTAGCAAAATTGAAGTAATTTTTTCTGTTTTGCTCTTTTGGTTCTGTTATAAGTGTCAGATGTTTGCTGTACATGTACATTTTCCTGTCGTATCATTTGTTGCATGTTTTTTTACAATTCCTTCCAAGGATTCATTTTAGGAATAATACATACAATAAAAATTTATTTATTAAAAAATTTTCTATTAAAATGGTTATGTTCAATTTTGTATATGATATTTATACCTAAACGTACATAAATTAATGTTTTAATTTAAGGAGTGTGATAAAATAGAATATTATCTCTCATTTATACTGTACTCCTAGAGCCACTGTTATAGTTCTTATTTCATGCTTTTCCCCATATTGTAATTTCGTTTTTATCAAAACATTCATCTACCCTTTTGATTAAAAAGTGTCAGTTCCTAACCTTAGCCCTTTTTTCTTACAATTGTCTTGAGAACTAGATATTATTTAACCAACTTATCCAAAATGATAGTAAAAATTGGGTAAAGAAGTATCTAAGTGTGGGAATAGATACCTTGCACTTGCATAAAGTATGTAAGCAGCATAAATAGCAGAAGAATGTTTTATTTTCTAAACATCTCTTAATAATTTTTTTCTCAAAATGCAGCTATTATTTTTAGAGTTATGTAGTTTCTCCTTTAGTCTATAGTATTTCCTTAAATGTATTAGGGTATCATTGGTTAAAATTCTGATACATATTTGCTGATATTTTATCAATTTTTCTATGTGCTTTTATTCCTGCGTCCCTGAAATCTGCTGCTAAAATAAATTTTTGTTGGAAAAATCACAAAAGTACAACTATTCTCAGAGACCCTTGAATCCTATTCAAAATTTTAAAATGGTTTCTTGTAGAAGTTGCCTAAAAATATTGTGGGTCTTAATTTTTTTGATTTTAACTATTTTAAATAAATACCAAATGAGGAAATACCAGAAGAAATTTTATCATTTGGAGGTCTCCAAAATTATTACACATTGAGACAAAATAAAAAAACCTATCCGGGTTGTAGAAAACTGAACTTTCTTCTAAGCACTCTCTGGAATTAATTGTTAAACGGTCATTAGCATTAAAAACATGTGTAGTGTTTTAGGAATTTGCTTGAAATTGAACATTTCTTTTTTAGGGGAAAATTGTATTTGTGCTTGTGTTATTAATACATACATTCATAATAGAATTTCTCTATTGCTATTATGATTAAGAAGAAGGCACTTTATTAGCAGTTACACAGATGCTTGCATCAACTACCTACATCATTCTCTTGAGAAGGTGGACTTATTGCAACCTGTATCGATTTAAAATTGTTCGTATGAGGTGTTACAGCTATGTTCTTAGAAAATGAAAGCAAAAATATATCAATTTTTCAATAAGTGTTTTATTTAATGAAATGTAAATGTTGTATGTAAAAAGGCTTGTGAATATACTTATTAACACTTAAATTAAATTTCTTCATACATTCTAGGTCGGTTCTCTGGCACTGGAAATTGTTGATTATGAATTAAAAAGATATTCTGAGTTGAAGAGCGAGTTGGAGACACGAAGTACAGCAAGCCCACCCCCAATATCTCGTTTGCCTCTTCCTCGTAGCGGTCGTCGTCCTCAAACAGGTATTAGTTCAAGGGTTCGTACTGCTACACCATCTCCTTCACCTTCACCATTGTCAAGTACTACAGATGCAGATAAAAAAAGACCATCTAATATACCAAGTATGTATTTGCAAAAATTAGTATTATTATTGTTTTTTTATTAGAAATATTATCTAATTTTGGTTTCTATAAAAAACTTTACATCATAATGTTTACTGTCTAAATATTTGTCAGATGGAAATATTGTTGTCCCGCCTGGAAAATTACTTGAGGTGCATAGACAGAATATGAAAGAGGGTGAATGGTGTGCATTAATACAGATTATAGTATTCAAATC
The DNA here is from genome assembly GCF_047948215.1 of Lycorma delicatula. Taxonomy (NCBI): domain Eukaryota; kingdom Metazoa; phylum Arthropoda; class Insecta; order Hemiptera; family Fulgoridae; genus Lycorma; species Lycorma delicatula. The sequence continues at coordinate 223,446,617 of NC_134456.1, read as the reverse complement.
CGATCTAGTATTCAAATCTGTATAAATGTAACTGGCTTTACTAGGATTTGAACCTTAGAACTCTCTATTTCAAATTAGCTGATTTGCGATGACAAGTTCACAATTAGACCAACCCAGTGTGTTTATGTTATCTTCCTGATTATATCCAACAGACATCTTTGAGTGAATTTTTTTTGTGTTTGTGGCAAATTGCTAGGAGTCAGTACTTTTATAAACAATTGTAGCCTGTCAGAGAAAGATAATCCGCTATCTTACTCTCACTTATTTATAACTTTTTCTGTCATGGCTCCCATTATTATGGTTGGGTGATATGTTTGTTGTGTTTCCACTTCTGTTTAAATTGTTCATCTGATTTTGAATAATTTAAAACTAGTATGATTCTCAAAATCTCAGGAGTTCTCATCTAAACCTTTCCTGAAGCACATAAATATTAATATTCAGGCATACCCTGATAAGCCAGCATAATATTAGTTGCTTAAGATATGTAAAAACAGAATTACTAAAAAATTGATTCTATAATGCTCTACAGTTTCAATTTTCATTACAAATTTTTTAGTGATTTTCCTTTTGTAAAGGATACTTAAAATGTTATAAAGGATTCTTGTTTGAATTATGTAGTAGCACTGCTTTTAAGATTGCTTTTGACAAATCAATAACCAATCATTGTCATTATAAGCAATTCCAAGACCAAACATCAAACCTTCTATATCATAATAGGACCACAGGGGATCTTTTATAGTAAAATATTTTATTAAGTCTTTATTTCTGTTTCTAAAATATAAAATTTTGATATCCATACTGAATAAATTGCAGTTCTTTAAGTGTGAATCTAGAAGTTCTGCATGCTATTTTGATAAATTCAATTCACAAACCAAATTGTTAAGTTCAGTTTATAAAATGAGGCATGGTTCACTATTTGATTTTTCTGATATAAAATCATCATCTCTTGAAGCTTGTAGTGTCGCAGTATTTTCAGAAGCTTGGGGGGTTATCATCTCCATGAGCATCTGTATGATCTCGTAGTCAGTGGAACATTTAGGTACACATTATTCCTTTTTTTTTTGAAGAAAAACCAGTGACATTTGTTAAACAAAAGTAACAGTCATCATATTGATTTGTTGCTACTCTCTAAACCATGTGTATAAAAAAAGGCCAATCCTCTTTTTTTCTGTAACACCTTTGCTTGAGAATAACATAACATCTAATACACAGTATATCTAACACCCATTGTTTATCTTGATCTTCCAGTGGACAACTGAAATAAAGCCCATAAGCAGTTTTCATCAATTTTGAAATCGGCCTATACTGACTTTATAGTGAACTTACCACAGACGTAACAAAAAACTTGAAAATTTTTACACGAATGCATTTGTTGACTCATTACACAAATATAAGCTGACAAAAAAATAACTATTTCAACATTTGATTAATTTATGAAAAGAAACAAATTGATATACTGGGAAAAGTAACAGACAATAATTAACTCAGCTCGTACAATTTAACACACATCACAGACAAGTTTATCTACCAGTGACTTAGCTACTCTGAAAGACTGAGTGAGTGTTTTCAAAGAAAGATGTGATATTCTAGAATGACTCATTAGTTAAATTGGTTGAATGATGTCATATATTTAATGCAGCTTTATTTATTTTGCAATTAGTCACATCAGGTATGTATATAAAATAATGCACAAGAAAACAAATAGTTTCTATTATGCATAAAAAAATGACATAGTAGGGACTTAAAACTGATAACACAAGAATGTTAGGAGATAGAGAATTTTTGATTACATTCTCTGTTTCAGCATAAGAAATACTTTATAAAACATTCATTAACATATCTGTTCCAAAAACACTTGTAAACTATTTTTACTTTTTGATTTACTATAGAAAAAGCTATAACTTTGTACTGATTATGATTGATCAAAACAAAAACTGTTGTTTTCATTAAAACATACAAAAAAAAAAATAATAAAATTTTATGTGAGAAATAATTTTAAATTATGAAATCTGTAGAGCAGAGATAATTAAAAAGTGTAATCAAACCCCATAAACAAACAAAATCACATAAAAGAGAAAAAATATTTATAACTTAAAACAGTAAACGAGAAACCAAGCAACAGCTGCTTTACTTAAATGTGGACAAATATTATAAAACAAAATGAGTTGATTTTCCAGCTGCTTTAATGTTAGATGTTAAAGGATTAAAAAATATATGAATTATCTTATGGCGCAATACTAGTAAATATTAGTTAAAAAATAACTAAAAGTATCTTTAAAATATGGTATTTTTTTCAGACATTTTAAAAAAACTGTCTTCTACATTTAAATTCTATGTTCAGGATAATTTTAAACATTGATATGCACTCCTGTTTAGAAACATAATTTTCGATTGTAAAGATGTAAACTGGTAATTGTAGAAACCCAGTGATTAAAAAGTTATTTATTTATTTTTTGTTTCTAGCTCCTCGCTCAGCTTTAAAAGCCCCTTCCACTCCTAGCATTACTAATAACACTACTGTGTCAAGAACTCCAGAATCTGATGATGAATCTGTTATTACTGGAAGGAAGTTATTTACTTTAGCCAAAAAACAAGATCAGCTATTAAGAGGTGGTTATACAAATTTATAAAAATATAAAAATTGTTATTATGTTAAGGAGTAAATCGTATATCATTGTAGCTTTAATTTGTTCTTAATTGAAATTTGTTGTTCAGGTGTGTATGTACCCCATTGGAATTAAGTTTTATATATACTTTTTGTTGTGAACTTGATACAGTTATCTTAATGAGATAAGGTCAATCTATGGCAGAACTGTGCCAAAAATCCTTGCATAGATAACTACATATATCCCTATATATATCAGCTTCTTATCAAAGATCAATTAAAAAAAATGTTTATATACAAGAACTCAATAATTGAGAGACATCTTGTTACCATTAGATCATCCTCAGTCTTAAAATTGTCTAATTATAAGATTTCTAATTACAGCTACATTATAGTAGCTGGCCTCTGTGGCGCGAGTGGTAGCATCTCGCCTTTCATCTGGGGGTCCTGGGTTTGAATCCCGGTTAGGCATAGCATTTTCACGCACTACAAAAACTGTCATTCATCTTGTCCTTTGAAGTAAGTAATACCATGGTGGTCCCAGAGGTTGAAAAAAAGCTATATTATAGTAAAGAGATGAATGATATCTGTAAGTTGGTATATGGTAAACTAGCCACTCACTATTTTATTAATAATTTTAAAAAATTCTCGCTTTACTCACTCAACTATCTAGTCAGGGGGCTCCACCCCCCTGTACACCATGTTTGTTATTTTCATGGTTGTGAGAATATTAAATATTTTACAAAAAAAATTAGTCTTTTTCAGAAATGTTATTAAGTAAAAGGATTAATTTTGGTTTCTTTAATGAATATCTTTTAAATCTTAACCCTTAAGAGGGCTAGGGCCTCAATCTATGGCTCAAAATCTTCCCTGGGATAACATGAATGCATCCCAAAAATTAAAAGCAAGTTTTTGCTTGATTCTTGCATGATGCAAAACAGATAAACTTTTGCATTTATATATAAAATTTGTGTTATACATTCTGCGGAAAGCATACTAAGTTCTTTTGTTTTGTAATAATTATTCATAGCAGTGACAATGTAAATGCAATGGGAAATTATCAGATTACTGTAATGCTAGTTTGCAAGGAACCAACTTTTTACCTTGAGGATACTACATTACTTTAATAATTTTATCACTTTGCCATCTCTCAGCATCATTGAAGAGTAATTTCATTTAGTTTTGAGTAATGCAGTCTTCAGTAGTAGGCAACAATATGTTTAATCAATAAGATGTTCAAAGAGATTTTAATTCAGTATTAACATTGTTGCTATTATTTATTGGTAGCAAAAATATTGTTTATCTGCTGCTGCTGCTATTTTATTTTTTTTATAAGATTAATTGCATATTATATAATTTATTTATTTATTTATTTTTAGTATGTTTCTATCTTCTTTTGAATATTGCTGAGAATCCTAGAGTTGAAGACAAAATGAGGAAGCGTAATTTAGTCAGTTATCTGATACATAGTTTGGATAGATCAACACCTGAATTATTGGTGCTTGTTGTAACATTCCTGCATAAATTATCAATTTATAAGGAAAATAAAGAGGAAATGGTCAGTAATTGGTTTATTTTATTTATTCAGTTACTTAAAGTATAAAAAAAATAAATATAGTATAGTAAAATAAAGCTTTTAAAACTTACAATAAAAACCCTTGAATGTGAGATTTTAGAAAATATTGTTGGAAGTGTCTAAAAACAAAATTTTAAAAAATTATGTGGAATAATCAAACAATATATGTTTTTGGAAAGTACAATAATTTTTTCAAAAAATCATACTTTGCCTCCTGAAAGAATAGGAAATGAAAAATTACAAAATTTTATGTAATGTTTATTATTATGAGTAAAGTCTTTGAACTAAAATTTTAAAAATGCAGTCAAAATTCAATCTCCACGTTAAAGATCTGAAATGTGTTGTGCTGCTATATCTGTATCCACATTAATAAGTAGTTTAAAGTAAAAAAAAAAAATCACTATATGCATTAAAGTAACTCACAGCTATAAAGTTTGTTCAGTGAATTTTTTTTTGTAGTTGAATATTCATGCATAACACATACATATTTTGTTGCTAAAACTTAACAGCTAAGCCAAAAGGTTGTGGCAATTCTATCATTAAGAAACATTACTTCTATCTTTTTAATGAAGTAACATTTTCTTCTCATGAAACACTTACCAACACAATTAGATAATTCATTTGACATAAAAAAAAAACTAGTTTCAAATAAATTAGTATCAAAATAGTAAAAACAAATTTTAACAATAGTAAAAATTTATATTTACTCATATTTTATTTTATTTTCCTAATGAGTATGTTGCAATCTGTTCAACTAGTGAGCAATAAGCAACTCCCACAGCCAAATAAGATGAGGAGGATATGTATGACGTGTAAATGAGGTGTAGTTTTGTGCAGACTCAGGCTAACCATTCCTGAGACATGTGGATAATTGAACCTTAACTACCAAAGTACATCAGTATCCCCTGTCTAGAATTCAAATCCTATAAAAGCAATCAACGTTTACTAGGATTTAAACCTCAGAACCTTCAACTTTGAAACTCAGTTGTTAAATAACTGATTTGTGACGAGTTGACCACTACACCAGCCTGGTGGGCTTATATTTATTTTATTTAGTATTTTAATAGTAAAAAAATTCTGACCTTTTTAAAATTAAGTATTGCCTGAATCAAGGGGGTCTATTTTAACGATGGTTTTACTTATCAAAACTAAATTCATACACATTGGAATTGAAATCAGAAAAAAATTGTTGCGATTTTTTTAATTTCAAGAGCCCGCAGTCAAGGTAAGGTAATTTTAATAACATTAATGTTGTTCAATATCAATTTTAAATAGATTAGGGCCAAAATTATTTTTAAAATGTTTCAAAATTTTAAAACTTGAGATCACAGGATCAAGGAATCAATTTTTTTTAATTTGGGATCTGCATCAAAGAGTGCTTTTTTAGCGACCTAAATGTTTGTAAAAATGTTTTAAACCTCATAGTTTTCAAATTATAAATTAATTTTTTGTTTTGTTTTGGGGGCTCCCTTACTCCAGAGAGACAGATGGGTAGAAAGTTACTACTCTCTAATTGGTATTAATAAATTAAAAAATCAGTTAGAATTTTATTAAAAAAAAATTTTAATCTGTCGATTCAAACGAGCATATTTTTATTTATTTCTCTCTTTTTTTCTCACCCTCAGCCTTTCTCTCACTCATTTCTCAAGTTGCATGAATAGACAGAACTTGAGCCCCTTTTACAAACATGTATGGTCATGTATGTATTCTTGGGGTTAAATATAGATTTTGACCCCCTCTGGAGGGCACCCTGATGTTTCAGTCAAAATTTTCCAAAAGAAATTTCCCTAATTTTTGATGGAGAACCCGAATCAGGTCTCAAATCCAGAGGACAAATAGTCAGGATTCCCCGAACTGGATTGGTAGATTACTTGGCATAAATACAAAAAAAAAAATTTTATAAAATTGGGGCTTTTGAATCGATGAGATTATTTTATGACTCTAATATGCTTAAAATTGATATTAAATAAATTAAAATGGAAATTCTTGAAGATTTTTAAAATTTTGGGATTTCTGCATTATAAGGGCTTTTTTTTACTCTTATAATTAAAAAAATATGTTTTAGGCATTGATAATTGGAATTGCAAAAAAAAATTGATTTTGGGGCTCCCTTACTCCAGGAAGAGTAAATGAGTGAAATTAACATTAAAAAAGAAGCCCCAAAATGGCAGTAGTAAAGTAAAAAAATATTGAAAAAAATTAAAAGATACTGCTATATTATAAGTAAATATGTTTCTTTTAGGAAATTGTGAAAAATGTTGTCAATATACTAAACATTTGGGAATAATGAAATACTTGCATGCAATACTTGCATATTTTAAATGCAGTAGTATTATTTGAATTTGTATTATTTGAACATTTATTACTTCATATTAAAAACTGCGTTTGTGTTATATAATGTGATATGCATTAATGTTTACTCTATACAATGAATAATATCATATCGTTGTTAATAAATATTATTTGGAAAGTAATGGGAAGAATTCTCAGTCTTGTGCAAAGGAATAAATAAAATAAATTTCTGGTGACTTTGGTATGAGATCAAGATTATTTGCATGAATTGTTAAAAGGACAAGTTCAGGTTAGATTAGTTGAGACTAGAATTTCTTTGACAGATTTAGTTTTGTTTGTTGTAACTTAACCACAAAATACAGTTTTTTTGATTTGAAACTAAGTATACATCTTGACATTTCATAGCTACTTTATTAATTAATGGTTTCTTTCTTGTGTATAATTTTGCATTTACTTCCTTTTTTGTTTCAGGCTAATATGAATGTAATTGATAAATTGCCTAAACTTCTTCAAATGAAGGAAAAAAACATTGAGTTAGTAACCTTGAAACTTTTATTTAATCTTTCATTTGATACAAAGCAGAGGGAAAAGATGGTTCGAGTAGGCTTTATTCCAAAATTAGTTAGTCTATTGGGTAATTATATTGTTACTTATATATTTTCATTTAAATATGAGTGGTATATTCCAGCAGCACCTGCTCAGAAGCTAAACACACTGATCTGAGGAATTATAGTCTACAAGTAACTGCAGTATTTCAAATTGTAATTATCTGATTAAAATATTAATGTTTTTTTTTTATTGACTGAACTGATGCTATTCTTCCCTTCTTTGTGTTTGGTACTAATCTTTTAATCTCAACGTAATTAAGTTACTACCTAACATTCTGAGGAAGTTAAGTTTTACGTAACATCCTGTTATTTATTACCTTAATATCTAATATATTACAATTTTTGTCTTCCTTCACAGTTTTATCTACATATTTTTTTGTGCTAATGTTGAACATTCATATTTCAAATTCCAGTTTATATCTTCATCTGTGTATTCCTATTGGCAAATTAAATTTACTGTATCTGACTGTCTTGGTGACCAACCAGCCTGGTTTGTCTACAAGATTCTACCACAAATTTTCATTCCTTCCCGTTTATCTTACAATTTCATTTTGTACTTGTATCATCTCATCAAATTTTCAAAATTCTGCTATAATACACTTCAAAGGCTTCTTGTATTATTTTCTTATTTCCAACATTTTGCTATCATAAAAAGCTACATTCCATACTTATAATTGTGAGATATCATTCTAATTCATAGAACTATAGATACTACTGTAATAGACTATTTCTATTTGAAAGCACTTTTTGTTTGTGACAGATTACTTCTGATCTCTACTTCCTTCATCCATCTTTTTTAATTTTACTCCTAGATAGCAAACTTTCCTTATTCTCCCTTCTGTCACATATCAGAACCCCTGTTTTCAATGTATTTTTTCATTATATACCAATGTATCTCAGCATTTTAATTATTTTCCCTATTGTGATTACACAATCTCAAATTTGTCTTTTAATTCCTATGTTGGTTATTCTACATGCAAGTTGAAAAGCAATCTTAGACATTCTACTCCTTGGTGTAATCCTTTTTAAGTCATCTACCATTCTTCATCTTTTACTCTTAATATTGTTACCTGATAAGTACAGATTGTATAACTGTTCTTTTCCTTTATTTTCAGCCGTTTTTTTTTAATTTTAAACATTTTATTTCATTCTATATCATCGAATGCCTTCTCCAGATTTACAAATGCCATGGTTTATTCTTAGGCATTTTTTTAAGGTTAATCTGAAGCTCAGATTGCCCCTTCTCATTGTACCCATGATTTTTCTGGAATGCCTTTCACCTTCCACCATACATCTTTTCTATTTACGTATAAAATATTGCTCTAAATTCACAATTCTTTTGGATAACGATGCATGCCACTAGCATTCACTTTTCCCACTGCTAAAAATTCTACCACTGCAGGTTGTTTTTGACACTTTAATATAACGGGCGTACTTGACTCAATAAAAATGGTGCCTCACAGAATGAAAGAAAGCATGGGTCAATGAGTTTTGGAATGTTACTAGTAGGAAAATGAAACAACAAAATGACAATATCACTTCGTGCTACATTTTGTTCTTCCTTTATATTTCAGTGTGCATTATATTTTAGCTATCTCTTATAATGTATTTGTACGATTTTATCATCTCATATAAAAATCAGACTACACACCTAGATATTGATGAGACCCCAAACTCTTCTAATTCAATACCACAAATTCTTAAAGAAATATTTTATTTGTTATACTATCACAGTATACACCTTAAACAATAAATCCAGATTTTTTCTTTTAAAAATTAACCAAATATTCAAAATATTTTAAGTTATGCTGTTTTTTGAGTATTTTCAGAGCTTAAAATATTTGTACATAGTTTACTTGTGGTACTGTACATCCATTTGGTCATGCTTTAAATACATCATTTTTATAAATTATAAATAATGATGTATCTGATAATAGTTGTTCAGAATATGTATTGTTAAATTACAGGCAATACTCATAAATTTACATCTTTACGTTTGATTTTACCTATTAAATAGTCTGTAATTAAATTTGAAAGAGTACCACAAGTAGTTTGATAATTTAGTATATCAGATGCCTAAGATAAGTTCAGAAAGGTTGCAGTTAGAGATCTATTTTATGTATACTATAAAAATTTTTTTCTAATGGACATTGTGCGTTAGAAAACCAAACATCTTTTGTTGCTTTCTATTTTTGTAATTACAAATTGCATATTAGATAGTATTCCATAATCTTTTAAAGAAATTGTTAATTTTAAGTGCATTATTTTCTTATAGTTGCAATATTATAAATTAGCGATATAGTTGATTAATTTGTAGGATAATACTTCTCACCTAATATTACACTGGTATTACATAAAATCTGGCTACTTCTGTAATATCTGGCTAACCAGTTACAAAGTTTGATTGATGAGAAAGTGAGTACAAGGAGTTCAGTTATCATTATTGTAGTGGGAAAGTAATTATACATTCCTTACTTTCTGCTATAGGTTACAATAAACTACTTGTCAGTTATATGCAATTCACAGATTAAATACAAATACTTGGTAATGTAAACATGCTTAGAGCATAAGTTATTTTAGATATAACAGAATTTTACTGTATAAAAATGCAAGTTTTTGTTGATCTTTGGTGGTAATGCCAATTTTTTTTAATGAATACAGGGTTAATCTAAATTTTATTCTATTGAATATTTACTGGTTAGTCAAGCAATAAAACTGTGCAGAGTAGTCACCAGGAATCTCTTTAGACACACATCTGTCATCCATTTAATTCATTTCAGATAAAGCATAAACATATAATCATTATCACTTCTGTCAGGTACGGGATGTGTGGCATAATTTATTTTTTTGAAGTCGGACTCTGCTGTTAAGATTAATGCTGAAAACTTGAGAGGGGCACACAGATATGCATGATGAGAGGGGACAAATTTATGCAGCTATTATAAAACTGAAAAAAATGGCTAAAGTATTTAGGAATTGCAAGTGAATTTTGGTGACTCATAAAAATTGGTATGACAGTATTGTCAAAAATTTATTGCAGTGTGCTAAAAAAAAAGATTTTAAAGATCAATCAAGAAGAACTGATGTGTGTTAAAAATGTTCTGCATGACAATATGTAGCCTCATTCTGCAAGTTGCACAAAGACTTTACTTGAACAAATAAGACAGGAATATTTCAGTTACATCCCTTACAGTCTGGTCGTGGCATCATAGCACCGAGTGACTATCATCCTTTCGTGAAGATGAAAATCTAACTGGCTACTCAGTAATATGAAATCAGCTAAGAGCTTCCAAGTAGGGTTGACAACTGGATGGTTACCCTATAGAAGATTACTTGAGTAAGAGTCGGCAAAAGTTGGTTTCATGGTACAATAAGTATCTAAATGTGAGCGACAAATATCTGGAGAAATAATGTTGATTTGTTGTAATTTATGTATATAAACAATAAAATCCTTTTTGTATAATTGGCCAATGTGTAGTTTATTTTGGAATTTTTTTCTTTTATTTTTTTGCTTGATGATGTTGCCACATAAGCTTGAAGAGCTTATGTATGGAATTTGGAAATGGAATTTTATAGTGCATGAAAAATGCCATGCCCAACTGGTATTCAAACCTGGCACCTCCAGATGAAAGGCTGAGACACTACCACTTCGCCATGGAGATTGGTGTAGTATCAATAAATTTTTCATGAATGTTCTCATGCTATGTATAATTTGAGTGGTGAACACATTATTATAATAAAATCCTTGTTTATGTCATTGTTTGTTTGTGAAGAAAAGTTCAACTATGTAATATATTCATAATTAAATATTAAGAATATTGATTTTTGTGTAAATTTGGTGTCATAACTGTAGTAGTTGTAGATGGTCGGACACTAGATGTTAATCCCAATAATTGGTGTAGCCATTCACAAGAATAACAATCAATCCATGTCAGGTTTACTAAGTAAACTGAAGTAAGCGATTTCTTTGCTTAACTTGAATTTACTATTGCATATCAGTTAGCCTAGCCCACTGAAATGCAAATCTTGTTTTTTTAGGTGACGATCGACTTAGAGAAGTTGTTCTGAAGTTACTGTACCATTTGTCTATGGATGATAGAGTTAAACAGATGTTCACATATACTGATTGTGTACAAAAAGTAAGTTATTAAATAGTTTTTTTATTGTAAATTCTAATAATATTATCTTTTACTATTTCTTATTTGAAATTTGGCTGTATTTAGTGAGTATTTTTATTACTTATACTGAGTGCATCAAGAAGTAACAATGATCAAGTCCCACTGCATCACTGTAATGTCAACTGTTCCAGATACCAGGTTTGATTCCCATTGAGTTCTCATTGTTTATTATTACCAAATCATCAGAAAAAAGATGAAAAAAGAATATATTGTGGTAGTTAAATACTTCACTGTTTGATAGATTTTGAAAATAAATAATTATTGTTAAAAAAACTGATAGAAAAATAATTTTAAATACACTTTTATTTAATATGAAGAACAAACTTTTAAGAAAAAATAGAATTACAAATAATTATTATACTTTAAGAAATATATATAATGAAAATAAAATATGCACTAAAAGGAAGAAATTAATTTTTTCTTCTCATATAGAAACAGATACACAGTGTGTCTGAAAAGTTCCCGAACTAAATTAAATAAAAATACAGATTTAAAGATAAAACAAATTTACTCACATCAGCTCCCGTCATAGAACCTGCAACTTGTTGCAGCGCCGGTAGAGCCTGTCAAATGCTCTGGAGAAATCACTTTGTGGAATTGCCTTCAATTGCCCAGTGCAAGCCCTTTGGATGACTGGAATGTTGATGAAAAAGTGGCCTTTCATCATCAACTTGAGTTTTGGGAACAGAAAATAATCTGCTGGAGCCAAGTTGGGTGAATAGGGTGGGTGGAATGAAACAGTGATTTGATTTGTGGTGTAAGAGGGTTGTGCTGAGGGTCCAACTGCCTGGATCCTGGTACTTGGGGTGGATTACTTCCAAATAGAATTTAGAATTCATGATTTGACCGGTTGGGACAAATTTATGATGAATCAGGCCCTTTGAGTAGAAGAATGCAATCAACATCATTTTCACTCTTGATTTTTGCTGCCTGACTTTCATCGGTCTTTGTGCCCCAGGACTCAACCAAGCAGCTGATTGATGCTTTATTTTCGGATCATACATGATGCATTAGTTTTCATCTGCAGTTATAATTGTTTACAAAAAATTCAGGTCACTATCGCCAGTCTCAACGAAATCTGGAGCACAAGAAAGATGCACCTGTTGTTGCCCTTTGGTCAAGCAGTGTAGAACAAAACAAGAGCACACCTTTCGGTGATTATTTTTTTCTGTTAGAGTTGTACATACCACGTCTTTACCAATGTTTAGTTCTTCAGCTGTGACGGGTAAGATAAGGTTATTCGAGCAGGAGCACATGCACTTTTGCAATGTTTTCATCATGAACAGCTGTTGACGGCCTCCCTCTCTCTACTGTCTAAACCACTTCCACAACATGTTTTTTGTTGTATGAGATGCAGCTTCATCACTGAATGCTTGCTGTATCGCAGAATAAGTTTTAACAAAAGATTTTTGAAATTTACCACAAAATTTTTATCGCACTTCTCTGTTTCATATTGCGAGTTTGCACAAGGTCACATGAACACAACATACGGGTCAAATATAACTCGAGACTGAAGTGATGAAATTGTACACATACTCGTCAAACAGCTTACCACATCGTTCCTTGGTTGTCTGAGAGATGGTGCTACTTGTATGGAATTTTTCAGACCTACTGTGTATGAAGTAATGAGTGCGTTACTCATTTATTCATATTTATTTGAAGTAGGTTTCACAATATTGGTAAATTGTAATGTAAAGAATCCTACACCGACATAAAACATGTATTGACTACATTAATTGGAAAACTTAATTCCATTTACAATTTTATACCCAAATAATAAAAGTGTGGGGCATCCTTGAAGTATTTTGCAATTTAGTTGATTTTATTATCGGGGCACACAATGCTTTTATTTTTTGTGATATAAAATTATGTAATTTATAATTATAATTGTATAATAAATAATTGGTTTCCAATTGTTTACTTAAAATTAAATGATTCATTATTACATAATTCATAAATATGAACTTAAAACTATATCACTAAGGAGCAATCTTTCCTTATCATATTTTGAACTATCCATTTATACTGTTAAGTTTGATTAAGTGAAAATGTTCATATTTTCCTATCAAGTTATTAATTGAGACCATTCAACATTATTTTGTTATATCAACAGACATTATTCACTTTCAAACAAAATCAAATACTGCTTGCCTATCGAGTGAAATAATAAAGTAAATTACACTATATGTTAACATTTTATTAAAAAGTTGTTTTCTTTGCATATTCCTGATAATTTAACTAACAAATCTGAAATCACTTCTTAACTAAAGACAAGGCAAAATTAAACTTGCATTTTCTTATTTGAATAATTTAGTCATTGTACTCTGTGTAAAAATATTGTTTTAGAAATATTAGAGCTCCAAGATACAATTGACATAATTAAATTAAATTTCAGGCTTTTTTTCCTTTATGGAAGTATACTGTCATCAAAAACATTCTTCAATCTTTAATTTTTTTTGTTCCTTGCATTTTTATCTGCAATTAAATGCTGTAATTTTTTCACTATATAAGTTACATCTGTATTTTATGACAAGTTTTTGTAATAGTGTCTTGTAAAAATCAAGAACGATGTTTTTTCACTACCTTTTTTAAACAAATTATAATTTTTTCTGAGAAATTAAATTTTACAAAAATTATGTAGAAGTTAAAAATTTTAATGCTAAAATTATTTTTTTAATTTGGTTTTATGTAAAATTTGTCCAAATCTTTTTAAAAAACAAAAACTTTTTCATACCTATGTTTAAGATACTGTACTTCATTTTCACTTATGAAGCAACTTCTTAAAACATTTCTATATCGTCAGATAAATACAGGTGCATTTTACATATTTTTAAAAACATTATTTACATTTAATTTATCTGTTAATAAATCATCTTCATTGTGAATTACGTTGTATAGACTGTGTATTTTGACTTACTTTGATGTTATGTAAACTTATTTACATAAATACTTTTACATATTGCTTTATTAAAGATAGTTAATTTTTTCATTATTTACTTAAATTGTATGTTAGTTATTATTTTAATTTCAGACTGTGTTAATAACTGTTATCTGCTTTTATAATATTTCATTTTAATTGCGATTTTACTTAATTGTATGATTAGTTAGCAGTATTTTTGTTATATATAACAAATGCAACTGGAAATTACAGGAAATTTTTCCTGTAAGATATATTTCATGTTTCAATTTTTTTATCATTAAAGATTATTTGTTTTATCACTGTTTTTCCTTTCTGTTTTTTAGGTTATTTCATATGTTCTTGATTGGGATGGTGAACAACCTGGATATCTTGTACCTGTTGCTGTTTGTGTTAATGCAGCAATAAACTCACGATGTGCTGAACTAATGTGTGATCAAGATAATTTACAGAGATTGATGGCAAGAGCTTTTCATTTACAGGATTCACTTTTATTAAAGATTGTCAGAAATATCTCTACTCATCAGGCAACCAAACATTTATTAATTGTAAGTTCACGTAAAGATTAAATTATAAGTCTACAGCCTAGAAGCTAAAAAGAATTAAGTCATTAGCTGAGAAGAAAATTTTATACCTCTTGTTTACTGTACAACAATCCCACCCAGACAAGTAAATAAATGGTATTAAAAAGGGATCATATAGCATATAAATATATGAAAAATTTCTCAATTAATTAATCTTTCTTAATTACTTTTAGAAAAATGTCTCAAAGTACGTATTTCTGTATGTGTAATGTGTAATGTTTTTTTCAACTAGTTTAATATGTTAGTATAAAAGTTTTTACAAAACCCAGTGGCATTAGTTATATCAGTACATCAGTTCACATTTGAACACAGGAGGAAAGGTACACAGCTGTCTGGACCTAGTAAATTCTCTCCAGCCTAAGCTCAAGAAAAATTTGGTAAAATGGGCATAAACAAAGATGTGCTCATTTCAAGATAGACTGTCCTTCAGTCTCAATGGTTTTTAATTTTAGCTGAAAATCTGAATTTCACCTAAACTTTATTGTTTACATTAATTTGGTTTAAGCACAGGATATGATATATTGTGATTGAATGTTATGAAATTGAAATCTAGTCTGAAAATTGGTTTTCTACTTTACAGAACAAAATTTCTGAAATGCCTACAATATTGAAATCATTTGTTAAGTCAAATTCTCCCAAGTTGATGAATTATTTGAATCAGGCTAGGATGCGACTGAAGTTTCTAGTTTTATGAACAGGACTGAGAGAAACTCTTACATGTTGCAAAATTTTAACGGGTGATTTTTATAGAGAATGTAACAAAAATCAGAAAAAATGAGTATCATTATGTAAAACCTACAGATGACCACTAAGTTAATGAATAGCTGTAGCTCTTGTTTTATAAAATCTAATAATTAAACTAGAATTAGTAAATTTATTTAGTACTGCACACACTGAAAAACCACCCTGAAATTATTTTGGCATCCTGAGTATTAGAATTCATAGTAAATGTACAACGTGTTTGTTTATTACACGCTTGCTGTATTGCATCAAGTAATAATTTAAATAGAGGGACAATGCATAAATCTGTATTTTGACCTTACTTTTACAGTCACAACTACTCATCTCGATTAGAACCTTTTAACTAGTACCATACTGGGATATTTTGTGTAATATTTTTGTGTTGCATACTTTATAAATGCATTTTTTTATTAGTAAATAAAACTAGCTTTTAGTGCTTACCGGTTGGTTAAATCATAGTTTGTAGTAGTATTTGATTAGAAATTCTCTTATTCCAATTTACCATTAATGTATTCAGATTTCTTTCCTTATTTTTATTATGAGTAAAATTGAGCTCACTTTCAAAATTTTATATTGAACATGGAACAACTTATTAACCTTTTTGAATTCTGTAAAAATGTCAGTTAAATTCACTTTTTATTATCTAAAATTTATTATGATAAATCAGTGTACAAATTATTTACTACAAAAAGATCTAAAACTGAATTTAATGTATGATGTTCAATTCAGGAATTTGTTGGGGACCTAGCCAGTGTACTGACATGTTGTCAAAATGAGGATTTTCTTCTGGAATGTGTCGGAATACTGGCCAATTTAGATCTTCCTGATCTTAATTATTGCCAACTTCTTAATCAGTATAGTCTTATTCCTTGGATTAAAAGTCAGTTGGTACCAGGTAAGCATGGTTTTATATTTATTAAATTTGTAAAGATTGTGCTAACATAATGTTTGCTACGTGTGTAGATAAGTCTGTAAAATTTTTGTTTCTTAACAGATGTTCTTTTCAATTCTGGTAATACATGACTATATTTAAATAGTTTTTTGAACCCGGTTAAAATTATTTTAACAATAAAGAAATACCTATTTGTTTTCTGGCATCGGTTTTGGTTTCTTTTAATCATATTTCTTTAATCATTAATCAGTCAAAATGTTTAAAAATTCTTAATTAGCATTTTATTGGTAACAAATAGAAAACAGGACTATTTTTCTACAAAACTAGATTGACCTTCTGTGTAATTGGTAAATCCTAGCAGATTACTAATTGAAAGATCAAATTGTATACTATCTGATTTAGGAAATTAATTTTGTTCTTTTGCAAATGAAATTTAATTCTTTTTAGTTGATGTCTGAAGTCATTAGTTTTAATTAAAAAGTTTGTAAAATTTTTAGTCAATTTTTTTTATCAGCATTCTGATGCAGTCGTGAATTTTATTGTTTATGTTTTTTTGTTAACATCAATTCAAACAGTGATCATTTAAAATTTAAAAATACATTTAACTGCTACTGATTTAAAGTTTTTTATATTTTTATCTTATTAGTTCAGGTTTTTTAATTTCATGATCAGAAAAAATTGTTTTCATTTTATTTTATTGTATAAAATATATCAAGATTAGAATGATATAAATTCAGATTTTGTATGTGCGCTGCTGAAGAGCAGTTTGATTTTGGTGAGCTTCCTTCCTATTTTAATTAAATCCAAACCTTCTTGCCTAAAAGCTCTAGTAGCCCTCTACAAGAGGTGTGATAAGGGTGGTTAAAATCGAAAAGAAACATGTGAATGTTATAATATTATAAATATTAAGAAGATTCTGGAAAGAAGTATGAATTGGGAATGAGAAAGTAGATTGGAATTTTACATAAAGATGCTTTTAACTAGGTGGACCTTATTATACTTTTAAGTACCAAGAATTTAGACTTTCCATTGAATAGCCTATTTAGATGCATTATAAATATTTTCCTGTGATTTGAAATTTTACGGATAATTCAAAATGAATTAGAAAATACTTTTAAAAAGGCTTGCACTGTGCATTTGAGAAAAATATTTGATAAGGCATCTCCTCAAAGTTATTATCTGTTGCATGTGTATCTGAAATATGTATTATATTTCAACATCAAAAATGGAAATTATAGTAACAGGTAATGCTAAATTTAATTCATTACAATCTGGGAATGAGTCATAAAAACTGGCTTTTGTGTTTGCCTTATAAATAGTTTGCTGTTTATAAGAGCGGTTTACTAATAATAATAATGATTAATCATTTGATATACATGTCTCCTAAAAAAAATTGTTTGTGTTCATTGTAAGTTATGCAATTTTTAGGCAAAGCTGAGGTTGATTTGGTGCTGGAAGTTGTTATGCTGGTCGGTACGGCTGCAGGAGATGAATCTTGTTCTTCGTTGCTGTGTAAAGCAGACATATTGTTATCATTGATTGAACTTCTTAAAGGTTAGTGCTAATTTTTAATTAATTTTTTTTTAATCAATTTTTTTTCTAATCAATTTTTTTTCTAAAACCCCTTTTTTAAAAGATTTATTTTACTAGAATAACCCTTTCAATAAAAGCCTCCAAAAAAGTTTTTTTTGCTAATTTTGAGTATTGTGTTAAGTAATTCTGCTAATGCAAAATTTACTTAATTTATAATTTCTTTTTGTATGAAATACTTTGGATAGTTTGCATAATTAACCGTTACTGAAACTTTAATTATTAATATAAATCTATTAATACTTCTTATAATGTTCATGCGGTAAAGTGTGATAAGTTTAAGCGGTTAAGGCTAAGATACCAGAGATATCAGGATAAGTTTGTGTATGTATGTGAATATTTATATATTAGGAAGTTCACTTTATACCCGATAAAATCTGGGTTGGATATCTATAAAGGAATCGGATAGGAAACTGAATATTAAAAAGGTCTGTAGATAAATCGTTAAGCCACTGATTACCAAGGACACAGTATCACTACAACTCCATATCCTTAGTCCTGATTCAGTTGTTGTGAAATCAAAATTCCATGTAGAAGAACAAGTCCAGGATAACAAAAAGAGGTGGTGGATGAGGTAGGAACAACCTACCTAAAGAGGGACTGTTTTTTTTTTTTTTTTTTTTTTTTGTCTTCAGTCATTTGACTGGTTTGATGCAGCTCTCCAAGATTCCCTATCTAGTGCTAGTCGTTTCATTTCAGTATACCCTCTACATCCTACATCCCCAACAATTTGTTTTACATACTCCAAACGTGGCCTGCCTACACAATTTTTCCCTTCTACCTGTCCTTCCAATATTAAAGCGACTATTCCAGGATGCCTTAGTATGTGGCCTATAAGTCTGTCCCTTCTTTTAACTATATTTTTCCAAATGCTTCTTTCTTCATCTATTTGCCGCAATACCTCTTCATTTGTCACTTTATCCACCCATCTGATTTTTAACATTCTCCTATAGCACCACATTTCAAAAGCTTCTAATCTTTTCTTCTCAGATACTTCGATCGTCCAAGTTTCACTTCCATATAAAGCTACGCTTCAAACATATACTTTCAAAAATGTTTTCCTGATGTTTAAATTAATTTTTGATGTAAACAAATTATATTTCTGACTGAAGGCTCGTTTCGCCTGTGCTATACTGCATTTTATATCACTCCTGCTTCGTCCGTTTTTAGTAATTCTACTTTCCAAATAACAAAATTCTTCTACCTCCATAATCTTTTCTGTTCCTATTTTCACATACAGTGGTCTATATTCGTTATTTCTACTACATCTTGTTACTTTCGTTTTGTTCTTGTTTATTTTCATGCGGTAGTTCTTGCGTAGGACTTCATCTATGCCGTTCATTGTTTCTTCTAAATCCTTTTTACTCTCGGCTAGAATTACTATATCATCAGCAAATCGTAGCGTCTTTATCTTTTCACCTTGTACTGTTACTCTGGATCTAAATTGTTCTTTAACATCATTAACTGCTAGTTCCATGTAAAGATTAAAAAGTAACGGAGATAGGGAACATCCTTGTCGGACTCCCTTTCTTATTAGGGCTTCTTTCTTATGTTCTTCAATTGTTATTGTTGCTGTTTGGTTCCTGTACATGTTAGCAATTGTTCTTCTATCTCTGTATTTGAACCCTAATTTTTTTTAAATACTGAACATTTTATTCCAGTCTACGTTATCGAAAGCCTTTTCTAGGTCTATAAACGCCAAGTATGTTGGTTTGTTTTTCTTTAATCTTCCTTCTACTATTAATCTGAGGCCTAAAATTGCTTCCCTTGTCCCTATACTTTTCCTGAAACCAAATTGGTCTTCTCCTAACACTTCTTCCACTCTCCTCTCAGTTCTTCTGTATAAAATTCTAGTTAAGATTTTTGATGCATGACTAGTTAAACTAATTGTTCTGTATTCTTCACATTTATCTGCCCCTGCTTTCTTTGGTATCATAACTATAACACTTTTTTTGAAGTCTGATGGAAATTTCCCATTTTCATAAATATTACACACCAGTTTGTATAATCTATCAATCGCTTCCTCACCTGCACTGTGCAGTAATTCTACAGGTATTCCGTCTATTCCTGGAGTTTTTCTGCCATTTAAATCTTGTAATGCTCTCTTAAATTCAGATCTCAGTATTGTTTCTCCCATTTCATCCTCCTCAACTTCCTCTTCTTCCTCTATAACACCATTTTCTAATTTCCTCCGTATAACTCTTCAATATATTCCACCCATCTATCAACTTTACCTTTCGTATTATATATTGGTGTACCATCTTTGTTTAACACATTATTAGATTTTAATTTATGTACCCCAAAATTTTCCTTAACTTTCCTGTATGCTCCGTCTATTTTACCAATGTTCATTTCTCTTTCCACTTCTGAACACTTCTTTAATCCACTCTTCTTTCACCAGTTTGCACTTCCTGTTTATAGCATTTCTTAATTTCCGATAGTTCCTTTTACTTTCTTCATCACTAGCATTCTTATATTTTCTACGTTCATCCATCAGCTGCAATATATCGTCTGAAACCCAAGGTTTTCTACCGGTTCTCTTTATTCCGCCTAAGTTTGCTTCTGCTGATTTAAGAATTTCCTTTTTAACATTCTCCCATTCTTCTTCTATATTTTCTACCTTATCTTTTTTACTCAGACCTCTTGCGATGTCCTCCTCAAAAATCTTCTTTACCTCCTCTTCCTCAAGCTTCTCTAAATTCCACTGATTCATCTGACACCTTTTCTTCAGGTTTTTAAACCCCAATCTACATTTCATTATCACCAAATTATGGTCGCTATCAATGTCTGCTCCAGGGTAAGTTTTGCAGTCAACAAGTTGATTTCTAAATCTTTGCTTAACCATGATATAATCTATCTGATACCTTCCAGTATCGCCTGGCTTTTTCCAAGTGTATATTCTTCTATTATGATTTTTAAATTGGGTGTTGGCAATTACTAAATTACTTCGTGCAAAATTCTATAAGTCGGTCCCCTCTTTCATTCCTTTTGCCCAGCCCGTATTCACCCACTATATTTCCTTCCTTGCCTTTTCCAATGCTTGCATTCCAATCTCCAACTATTATTAAATTTTCATCTCCTTTTACGTGTTTAATTGCTTCATCAATCTCTTCGTATACACACTCTACCTCATCATCATCATGGGCGCTTGTAGGCATATAGACGTTAACAATCGTTGTCGGTTTAGGTTTTGATTTTATCCTTATTACAATGATTCTATCGCTATGTGTTTTGAAATACTCCACTCTCCTCCCTATCTTCTTGTTCATCACGAAACCTACTCCTGCCTGCCCATTATTTGACGCTGAGTTAATTACTCTAAAATCACGTGACCAAAAGTCGCCTTCCTCTTCCCACCGAACCTCACTAATTCCTACTATATCCACATTTGTCCTACCCATTTCCCTTTTTAAATTTTCTAGCCTACCAACCTTTTTCAAGATTCTAACATTCCACGCTCCGACTCGTAGAATGTTATTTTTTAATTTTCTGGTGACCCCTTCCTTAGTAGTCCCCACCCGGAGATCCGAACGGGGGACTATTTTACCTCCGGAATATTTTACCAAGGAAGGTGCCTCCATTATTGCTATGTGAAAATGCAGAGAGCCACATTTTCTTGGAAAAAAAGCAGCTGTAGTTTTCCATTGCTTTCAGCTGCGCAGTACTCAGAGGACTGAGTGATGTTGATACGGCCGTTTAAGTCGTCCTGACTCACGCCCCTAACAACTACTGAAAGAGCTGCTGTCCTCTTTCAGGAATCATTTCTTAGTCTGGCTCTCAACAGATACCTCTCCGATATGGTTGCACCTTCGGTCCAGCTACTCTGTATCCCTGAGCACTCAAGCGCCCTCACCAACAGCAAGGTCTCATGATTCATAGAGGAGGGAGGGACTGTAAAGTAAAAGAAATTCACCAGAAATAATCTTTCGAGGTAGATATACACATTTTGCACACATTTCCTTGGGGATTGGATTATCTTTATCTAAAATACTAAACTATCACATTGACACATTTTGAATGTGTGCTAGACTGATTGTTTTTCCTCCAGTTAGTAAAGAACCATCTGAGAGGAAGCTTAGGCTTTCCTAAAGAAATTCTTGCCTTTTCCATTTTATTTTTCCTTTTTTTTATTGCGCAGTATGGTAGTATTCAACTATATTATAACTTATTAACCTGACCGCTTCTTGAGAGAATGAGATACAAGATGACAATAATTGAAAAGTTCACGCAAGTCTTTTTTAAGAGGTGTTTGTATCTATTGTTAATATCATTTGCCATTAATGAATGCCTAAGATTGCATAAAATAGCATCCAGTTTATAACATTTCACTGATTTATAATAATTGCTTTATTCAAAAAGCTGGCAATGAATTAATTGGATATCTTTCCTGGCCGTGCCGATCAAGTTATGCGATTAATTTTTGAAAATGTTTTTAAAATAATATAATTCTTTCAAAGAAAGCTTTTTCATTTTAATAATTTTCAGCTCTATTTGTATCTTTACAATAAAATAATTACTTTTTATTAAAAAGTAATAACTAAAATTTATTATGAATTTTTTTTTCACAGTTTCATATAAAAATATTTATTTATAATTTTATACCAATTATAAATTATTGAACTATTGTGTTCGTGTTAAATTTTTATTTTTAATTAATAAAATATTTTTTTGCTACCACAGACTATAGTCTGTGGAGTGGGATGTGCCAAAAATATTTACATTAGATTGAAGACCGATTAATGTATAAAATGTAGATGCAAAAGACTCCCATTAACTTCTTTTCTAATCAAAAAGAAGAAGAAAAAATTAGAAAATTTTCAGAAAAAAATAGCTAAAAAAAAGAAACATATACAAAGTCATTTTTTGGGGTGGGGGTGAATATGATATGTAAAAAATTTTGGTAATTTGTGATCTTGATAAAGAAAACTTATAAGAAAACGTTTTTTTGCTAAAGTGTCCCGGTAAAGATTTGAATTTTTATTTTGGCCAAAACACCCCCCACTTATTCAATTTTTGCCAAAATTAATATATTCTTCCTTCCTCACCCTGAAGGTAGTATTTGATTACAAAGTTTGAAGAAACTCTGTCTATGAAGACCAGAGGTATAAAACCAAATATAGGTCAACATATAAATGTCCGTCCCTCTGAAAAAATAGATTTTTTGGACCTGAGAGTATTGGAATCAATTTTTTTCACATATTATTTATCATGTATTTAAATCTTTCTTTTTAAATGTATCCTTAAAGCACAAAACCTAAAAAAGACTATATACTTTCCTGTTATAGCTGTAGCAGGATATATCTTTACTGCTGGGAAAGTAAAAATGGTATTATTTGCTGGCATTTTCTTTATTTCATACCCTTCAATTTCCAGGATGCTACTCTCTAAAATATTCTAGAACATGTTAAGACAGCTTAGTATTACGAACACTTAAAATCAAATATATTTTTTACTCTGTTAACTCATTCACTGCTTGCTTTTTATTGGTGTATTAACCCACTATGCTGAACTTTTTTTTTTGAACTTGCTTATTTATACTGGTTAATAACATGTATATATATATATATCTTGGATTAAAAATATTTGAAAAACCCGACCACATGCTAGCTCATGGAGTGCACAGGAGTCGAAAAAACACAGGATTTATACTGTCCATGCTGAACACTCCCTCGTGCGTAGTTGGTTGAACTTGTTAATTTCATACTTGTTTGTGCTGGCAATTTATGTTAACTAATTTTCTAGTCTTGTAATTAGATAAAAGTAATTTTTTCTTCATTTTATGAGAAAAGGACTTAAGTTTGTGGATTTTACTTATAAAAAGTCTGTGTCAAATTTATATGCTATAAATCTTTAATTTGTTCTATACATCAATTCTTGATTTAGAATTTTTTATTTTACTTTTGTATTAGTTAGATTACTGTACAGTTTATTTTCATCTGATTTCATCTATCATCTGACTGATTTGTTAACCTGAAAATTAGTTTTTACATAAATTCATCTGAATGTTTTTGAATAGATATGACAAACAAGTAAAATAACTGTACTATTTATGGGTTTTAAACACATAATATGAAATAATACATTGCATAATTTTAACATTTTTGTTTAAAAGAATAATCAAAAAATTAGAAATATTTATATAACATACATTTTATTATAAAGGATATAAAATTATAAAATAAAAGTAAAACGTAATTGTCTAATCAATACTAAGTGAAATGCAAATGATTTATCAAAATAAATCTATTCTCTTTCAAAAGTGATGAAAGCTCACACAAATTTAAAATTCCACCAAAAAAAAGCGGTTCAACATAACTATATACGAATTGCACAATAAATGTTTCTGATGGCTATCATACGATACCAAGTCAACAGTAACATACTGACTTCTGCCATTAGAGATAGAAAGGCCCCTATACTACCATGCGTGTGTACATGGTCAGCAGGTTACGTGTATTCATAGACCACACGCCTGGAAGTGCTCAGTACAGTGTTAAATTTGTTTAGAGACATAATGTAATGGTTACTTCTGTCACATTTGTTTTTTTCTGGTTGGAACTGTAATGAGATTACAGTAAAAATTGTAAAAATAAAATTAAAAATGTTATTTTATTAATTTGTTATTTTTGTTAAATTATTGGTTTATTTAAATTATGATTTTAATCTCTGTGAACATTTGTTTATTTTTATTCACTTATTTTTTACGTGTTTTTTTTTAGCTAAGCAAGAAGATGATGAGATTGTCTTACAGATAATATATGTATTCCATCAAGTAGCAAAACATTCATCGACAAGAGATTATCTTATAAGAGAAACAGGTATGAAATTCAGCATCATAGAATTAAAATTTATATTTTTGTTAAACTATAATTTTTTTGCCTATAAAATGTGCTATTATAAACTGATTAAAACCTTATGCATGTTTTAATACCCGAAAGATTTTATAGAAGGCAGTACAAAGGGTGATTTTCGTTGCAGGTTTTTTTTAAATAAGTAAGTTTATGAATGTTAATAAACAATTTTTGTAAAAAAAGTTTTTACTAAATTGCATTCCGATTCCAAAAAAATATTATTAATTTTGAAATGTTGTAGAAGGCAGTACAGTGGGTCTTTTTCATTGCAGTTTTTTCTGTTACTGTTGGTGTTTTCTGTTAAATTTGTTCCTCATGAAAGTGGGGTTCTTTACCCAGCCCCACCCTTTAC
Source organism: Lycorma delicatula (assembly GCF_047948215.1). Classification (NCBI taxonomy): domain Eukaryota; kingdom Metazoa; phylum Arthropoda; class Insecta; order Hemiptera; family Fulgoridae; genus Lycorma; species Lycorma delicatula. Next base: position 223,421,431 of record NC_134456.1, on the reverse strand, counting down.
ACACTCCACATCCCACTTAGCGGCCGGACTACTGCTGTTGTCGTCTGCTATGTTATGACATCACAGGTGAGCGGTAGAATTAAATAAATGAATAATATTTAAAGTGGCCACTAGTACTGCCACACTCACGTGAATGAAATACAGTATCGCGTTCACTTTAGTTAGAATCATTGAATTAAATAAATAAATACTTTAATTAAGTTATGTGTAAGCCATGTATTAGAAAAAAGCTGCATGACTGGAAAGTCCTACATTTTATTTTATTTAATATATATATATATATTTGAGAATTTTTATTGAGATAAAATTTCAAAACTTCATTATGCAACTTTTTCTGCATTTGTGTAATTTTAAGCAAACAAAGAAATAGGCTAACAATTGTTTTTGAGTTGACTTAATAGTAGAAATAATGGTTGAAACAGTTGTGTGTTATAATACATTTAAAAAATATTTTTTTGCTCTATAAAAGTTATTCTAACAGAATTATAATAAAAATTGTGTTTTGTCATCATCTGATTTTTTATTGAATTTAAGTATTTAATTTTTACTACCTTTTACTTGGTAAAAACAAAAACAAACAAGGGGTGTCACAAATATTACATAATTTTTATAATTTTATTTCCATTTTCAATTCATTGTCATAGGAAGCAACACCTAGCAGAGCCGGTGGAAGCCACTTACTTAATAGTTGCTGAGACCTTTGTAAATATTTACTAAATGATGAGACACTAGTCTCTCAATTGTTTTAGTAAATTTCTTTAATTTCCTGATACTTAGCGTTCTGTATAAATAAATGTCAATTTCACACGGCTTTAGTGTTAGATTAATTTTCAGAGATTATATCAACTGAATGTTGGTGGTGATCAAGTCAAGCAAAGTTTTTGAAGTATCTTTTCTTATATAAATTTTTAAAAATAAATCATGATTTTACTAATCAACAAAAAAACACTGTGAGAGTGAAGGTGAAGACATCATTAATTGGTGGAAAAAATGTGAAGTGTAAAAATCGAAAATATTGTAGTACTTTTTACTCTTTGGTTTTATGTCGGCAGAAGTCAATAGTGAAGAAAGCCCACAATATATTCAGCGTATAAAAGTTTTAGCATCAGAATGCTTGCTATTAAGTAAGTTGAAACATCATTTAGAAACCACTCATCCCAGCTCTTATAGCAGAAAGTTGAAAGAGTTAAATGAACAAAGAGCTTATAAGCAATCATCAATACCAAGTAATGCATTGCTAGCATCTTACTAGCAGATGGAATTGCAAAATGTAAGAAGCTCCATACAATCCCAGAACTCATTCTACCGACTGCTATAAATATAGTGAACATTACAATTGGTTAGTGCTGGGAAGCTACTTTCAAAAATACCTTTGTCCAGTAACACCATCAGCCACAGAATACAGCTCCTAGTGGAGGATTTCAATGATCAACGTCATAATGGATTTTGCTTATTCTATATCCAACTGTTATGGAGGATTGCAGGCTGTTGTTCGAAGCAGAGCCCTCGAAGCACTACAGACCCATTGTGTTATTCACGGAAGCACTCTTTGTCAAAATATTGAACCAGAACTTATGTTTGAATGTCTTATGTACGTATTCAGTATAGTAAACTTTATAAAAACGTTGTCATTAAAGACAAGATTATTCAAAAAGAAAAGTGAGGATATGGGATCTGAACACCTGTCTTTGTTGTATTTTAGCACTTTGCAACGGCATTCTCATGGTAATATATTGTCTAGCATGTTTAAACTGTGACAAGAAATTTATTGTTTTCTTAATGAGGAGGAACACAAGTAACTGAATATTTTGTCAATGAAGATTTTTTTGGGGTAAAACTTGCATATTTTTGTGTTGTTTTTGAAAGACTGAATGCTCTTAATTTCTCCCTGCAAGGAAGCACGTACACCTTTCAAAGTCGATTGAGAAAATTTTAGCTTTTATAAAAAAACTAAACCTGTGGAAAAAAAATGAATGAAGTTGGGGGAAGGAACATGTCCTCCTGTTGTGACAATTTTTGATCTCCAGTGGAGCTGAAATCTATTTTTTGGGTTTGAAATTTATTTTTGAAGGACACTTATCACAGTTTATCGCCTGCTTTGAGAAGTATTTTCCGTGATAAATTTACATAAATTCAAGAGTAATTTAACACCGCTTCTGCAGAAGAAAAGAATCTGAGTTGTCTGTGAAAATATGTTGAAAAGAAAATTTAGCAGCATGGAATTAACTGAATTTTGGATGTTAGTAAATGACGAATTTCCACTCCTAAGTGGTAAAGCTTAGAGAATATTAATTCCATTTGCAACTTATTATTATGTGAAGCTAGGTTTTTGCCAATCGCTATGATAAAATGTATGTATCGTGTGAAAATCAATATGGAGCAGGAATGTGAATGGCTGTGTCCAGTTTAATTCCAAGGTTTGAGAAAATGTGCAGCATTCAACAGACTCATTCATCCCACTAATTATTTTAATTTGTTGAATTTGTTCGATTCAACACATTTTATTTTTTAGTAAAATGTTTTTCATTTATTTTTACTTAACTTGCAAAAAATTATTGGTTATCTTGCAAAGTGAGAATTTGACATAGGGCATTTTGGAAAATCTGGTTTCAGCAAGGATGCAGAGAACTGAAAATGTTTAGGATGTGACCCATAATATTAGAGTAATTCATGATTATAAATTTAAAATAGTTTGAGCAATAATAATACTCTTAAATTAAACTTTGTTTTGCAGAGGTTCCAGCATATCTCATTGATTTAATGCACGATAAAAATGAACAGATTCGTAAAGTGTGTGATTCTTGTCTGGATATTATTAAGGTAAATATTTTTTTTTTTAATTTACTAGATTTATAATAATAATTTACCTAGTTACATCTAAATCTACACTCCAATTTCTAAGTTGCCTGGCTCTCAAAATTTCTTGAAAAAGGTTTAATATTAGTCATTACAGACATCCAGTGAAGGATTATTATTTTACAGCCAATAAGAGGGTGTTGAAAGTAACACACACACACACACACACACACAACAACCTCATTGATTACCACAATCTGGAAACATCTAGCATACCCATTATAGTTGGGTAAGTAAGAATTTATGTTCCAATTGTTATTGGGAGATGAATTTTAACTTGCCTATTTCAGTTTGAACTATCATCCTCTAGAAAGATTTTTCACTATGCTTTCTTGACATGCTAATTTAAATTATTAAACAGGTTTTATATCTGTATTGTATGTTACAATATGTTAAATGATAAATCTTTTTATCATGTCTTGTGTACACACTTTTATTTAAATAATAATATATAAAATAGCTTCTACCAAAAGGTTTTTCAATTAGTTTTCAAATTACCATATTTAACGTAAATATATATTAATAAAACTATTACTAGTTTTATATATATGTTAGTTTGAGAAAAAATGTACAGTTGTTAATGTTAAGATTACTTACATAGATATTATAGTTTTGAAGATGTGATAATTGTGTACTTATTATTATGTTAGCAAATATGAACTTGTTTCCAGAAAGATGTAAAAACTAGAAAAAAAATTTCTCCTCAGAATATCCAAAACTTACATTTCAAAATCCAGAATATCTTAAAATTAAGTTAATTTCTGGATTTCAATTGCCTTCTTAAATTAAGTGTTAAATGGGATATAAAAGTTTTTCATTTTAAAGATATGAGACACATTTATTTTAAAGCTTGATGTTACCAGAAGCTTTAAATTGGACCCTCTCATCAGTTGTATAGTTTTCTCCTTCCGATCTTATATATATCTTTATTTACAAAAAAAAGAAATTACTGATAACATTTTTTAATATTAAGCCAAAAGAATTTTATAATTTGTAAAAATTCAATATAATATAATATTCAATATAATTTGTACTAAATTTCTCTGTCCTTTGGTTCTATAAAATGTTGTTAAAAACTTCAAATGAAAATATTTTTGTTTCTTTGAAAAGTTATTAATTAAAAAAAAAAAAAAAGTTAAAATTTACTGACCATCACTATAAAGATTAGTAGAAATGATTCCTACCTTGAAAAGAATTTGTTTAGAAAAATGTATTCAAATGATTTAAGTATTACTGTAGTATGTAGTAACAAATTATAAATTTATAGATCTCAGTTTTCCAGAATGGGAGTGTATTTTCCCCAAATCGTACGATAAGAGTTGAAAATTAATTCTATTCTAATAATGGGGAGAAAAATAATGGAAAAATTCAAGTCGCTAATTTACGAGTCTGTTAAAAAAATAACTGAACATTTGTAATTACACACCAACAGAGATATTTAGTAATGTGCAGTTGGCAGCATTGTATTTCACATAACCTCCTCTGTATCCACATGTTGTTGGATTGTTGATATCTAGTTTAGTTTTCGTGTTATTGAGTGCAACGTTTCTAAGTGTTGGTAGCAATTTTTGCAATGTGTGATTTTCAGGAACAACAATATAGTGTAAAATTTTGCTTGAAACTGAGGAAAACTTTCACAGAAATGTTTCAACTTTTGAAACAAGCTTATGGAGATGATGCTGTGGGTCGTATGCAATGTTACGAATGGTTTTCATGAAATAATCTGGTCATCAGTCAATTGAAGATGCCCCTTGACCAGGAATAAATCGTTGAATTGACTAAGAGAACTTTCAGAAGAGGTTAGCATCTCAATTGGATCATGCCGTGTCACTTTGACTGGAAAATTGAACTTGCATCGAGTTGCAGCAAAGTTTGTTCCTAGTTTGATGACCAAAAAACAGAAAGAATATCGAGTAGACATTTGTTGGCAACTTCTTGAACCGGCAAATAACGATGAAACATTAATGCAAAGGATCATAATGGGAGATGAAAGCTGGGTTTACAGCTACAACATTAAGACAAAAATTCAGTTAACACAGTGGAATGACAAAGGATCTTCATGCCCCAAGAAAGCACATCAGTCTCGATCCAATGTCAGAGTGATACTCTTTGTTTTTTCAACTTTAATGGAATTGTGCATTTTGAATTCTTGCCTCAAGATGAAACAGTGAACCGTGTGTACTATCAAGGCATTTTACAACAGTTACATGAAAAAATACACACAAAAAGAGACCAGAGTTGTGGTGAGATAACTCGTGGTTCCTTCACCATAACAATGTGCACACTTGATGAGTTCCTTCACACTCAGGTTTGTCAATTCATCAGTTTTGTGCCAAAAATCAGATAACTGTCCTCCTTCAGCCTTTCTACTCGCCAAACCTGGCTCCTTGTAGTTTTTTTAATTCCTAAAATTAAAATCAGTAATGAAACGGCTCCGTTTGAGACTATTAATGACATTAAAGAAAATTTGTTGCAGACCTTAAAGGCAATTTCAAATGATGCTGTCCAGAATTCCTTCGGAAGAGTAAACACCCCTGGGAAAAGTGTGTGAAAGCGATGGAGGGGTTGGGGGGTATTTTGAAGATGACAAGGACCAATAATCTCTGAAATTAATAATAAAGATTAAATAAATTAAGTTTGGTTATTTTCAGAACAGACCTCATAACAGACATAACAGTCAAAAGTAGCTAAATTTAGGGAAGGATGTTTTGATTGTTTTTTTTTTATGAGCTATAGAAAAATTACGAATTAAAACTTTCATAAGATCCATTTGTTGAGAAATATTATCCAGTTCATTCAATTTTTAAAAAAAAGTAATAGAATTAGTCCCTATTATATAAGAAATTTCATAATTATAAGTCTAAAGTTCATGAAATACAAAAACAGATAGATACCAACTCACATTCACTTTAAATCAATGACAATTTAAAAGTGCATGTTAAGGGAACAGGATATATTCTTACTTAAGGACATTTTTATTATATTTCTATTAAATTAAGAAAGTGAATATTATATTTATGTCATATGTCATGCTTACTTTGAATCAGGTAAATTTTTATGTTTTTAAAAAGCTGTCTCTGAAAAATGGTAGCATAGAAATTGAGGTTATCAGAACTTCAAATCTCTTCGAAAACCCTTTTTATTAGTCTTTTCAGAGATAAAAATTAGTGCATATAAAAAGTATCTCTAAAAGAAACAAAAGAATTTTAGGACACGTGAACTACAAGTATAAATTAAACAAAAATTTAAGATAAACATAGGTCCAGAAATGCTTTGTTTTTGAGTTATATCTTCAGTAAAATTGTGCCCTAATCTCTGCTCCAAGGATAAAGTGATGCCATACTAACATTTTTGGAATTAAATTAAGGAGTAATTAATGTTCTTAAGCAAAGTTTTCCAACAGGTCCCAGAACTGTATCTCTAGAAATTTAAAAAAAAATTATTACTATTTTCAAAACACACAATTTTTTTGGTTTGACTAACAATAGACTTTGTCAAATTCCCAGTAAACAAACATTTTTCAATAATATTTGTAGGAGAGCGGTTCAGAAAGTAACCTCCATTGTAGCGTAGCATTAGTAGTAGTGTTAATGGCACCACTACTGACATATCGAGCAGCATACTTTAGCCTGTTCGCTTGTTATAACCAAAAAAATGAGTGCTGCAATAGAAAATCCTGCAAAATGCAAGGTATGTGCCATCATAAGATTTCTTTGGGCACAAAATGTTTAGGCAGTAGGTATCTACATCAGTTGTGTAAGTTATATGGCCCAGATGTTATGAGTGGGTGGCAGTATAGTGCGGCAATGGATCCAATTTTTTAAATGTGGAAAGACAAACATCTATGAAGAAGAGAAGAGTGATAGGCTTTTTGCTGTGAGTGATGATCTTGTCAGTAAAATTGACAAAAAAGTGAGTGAAAATCAAAGATTCATCATCTGTGAGCTTTCTAAACAATTTCTCATACGATTTTGTGTGAGATTGTCATCAATAAGTTAGGCTACCAGAAGTTCTGTGATCGGTGGGTTCCAAAAATGTTCACAGAGATTCATCAAGCCAAACAAATGAGCTCTGCCGTAGACTTCCTTTCATGCTAGGATACAGGAGGAGAAAGTTTTTTGAAGAAAATTGTGACTAGGGATTGAACTTTGATTGCCGTATGAAAACTGGAATGAGACAACAGTCAATGGCCTGGGACCATACCAGTTCTCCAAGCAAGCCAAAGAAAGCCTGCCAAACTTTGTCGGTCAGGAAGGTTATTGAGGCTATGGTTTTTTAAGATGCCAAGGGAGTTCTTCTAGTCGATTTTTTGGAACGCGCTATGATTGCTTTAGCAGTCTATTGTGACACTCTGAAGAAACTTAGGCAAACCGTTCTGAACAAACATTGCGATATGCTGTCATACAGTGTTTTTTTTGCTTGACAATGCTCACCTCACAGTGCTCAAAGAACTCAAGAAAAGATTGATTCTTCTGAATCAGTTCACATTCTTGTCCAACCGATGGGACATTCTTGATCCATCCCCGTTACAGTCCAGACTTGGCACTGAGTGATTCATTTTTTTACTCGCATGAAGAAATGGCATTGCAGCACTTTGATGACGACAATGAACTTCAAAATGCCATGAAAGATTGGCTAATACCCAGGTGGCAGAATTCTATGAAGATAGTATTTGTAAATTAGTGAAACACTGTGAATAATGCTTAAACTTGAATTGCGACTATGTTGAAAAATAGTTAGAAGCTGTAGTTATAAATTGTATATAATAAAATATTTTTGTCTATGCAGGTTTTTTATTTATAGCCAAACAGAGATTACTTTCCAAATCACCCTCGTATTTATTTTTCAATAAATTTCTTTAATTTTTACTTGTAGAGTAACATTTTGTAAGAGCTACACTTAATTTTGAATATTAACAAGATCTCAATATTTAAATTCCCATGTTCATAGTCTTATAATTTATGTTTACTTTTTTATGAACTGTTGAGGGCAGTTGGTAGGTTAATGTAATAATCTCTATTAAATATAATATTCACCGTATTTCTTCAGTCCTACAAGGCAGATAACTGTAGATAAAATTGAGATTTAATAAACTTAAATTTTTTGATCTCATAATACTTTTAAATATTCAGAAGTACTATCTACCCATTAATATAGTGTATCATCATACTATTTCAAAAATATTGATAATGAATAAACTAGGCCGAGCCATTAATAAATTATTAAACCAAGTACTGAAGATGGTTTTAAAAATATAAGACATGAAAAGGTTGATAGAAAGTTTAGAAATTAAATTTCAATAAATTGTCTATATTGGTATCTTTATTGATTAGGTATGAAGACCATTTTTAACTTTAAAAACCCACATTTAATCCTCGCATACAAATAAACAGTTGTGAAATACATGTTATATAAACATGTACGTTTATTAAAGAAAGTGTTAATTCTCTAAGGTAACATTTTATACATTTTCTGATACCTATTACCATTTTCTTTAGTGTTCTGAGCTAAAGTCAACAAAAGCAATTAAAATAATTTGATAAATGGGTGATGTTAGCAGAAGTTATAAGATATACTGTTCTTCATACTATAGTTGGCCTTACTCATTTTAATTGTTAATTTTTAAAATATTGTATTTATTTTTACAAGTTACATGATATGACTATGTACAATCATTATTTAAATGTGTATGATTATTTCATATCTAGTGAAATAATTACTAATAATTATTTTCTTCTATAAAGCTACAGGAAGTAATAAAATACTGTGCATACTCAAAACAGTCAATATATCATTTTAATTGCTTATCTAATTTAATCTAAGTGTTGCTGATTATTGGGGTAAGGAATTAAGAGACCAACTTTACTCTAACACTTCAGCCATAAGACTTGTAAAGTCTAATGACTGAAACATTTTCTATCAGTAAACAGGAACTTTTGCCTACCAGATACTGAGGATGACTTGGCTCTGCAGGTCATGGCATTCTCAGTCTTGAAAACCTGTTAGGGTCAGACCTATAATAGACAGAATCAATAATGGAGTAAGAAGAGATCAATGGTAGATTAAAGGGGTGGGTGGTTGAAGAGGATAATGTACTCATCAAGGATAATCTTACTGTTGCTAAGTGTTCTGTCTGATGTTTAGGTATCTATTCATTTATTTTTTTTTTTTTTAATTTCTAATTATTCACCTTAATCGCTATTAAATTTTTGGAAAAAATCTTCTCTTACCGTTTTCTTATTTTTGTTAAATTGTACGTTTAGTTTTTATTTTTTAAAACTAAAATTGTATTTATGAAATTTGCAAAAAAATGTTCAGTGTATACATATTTTAATCACTTATTTTTACTACTGATGTAATTCCACTATTTTCAAAATAATTTTTTAATTATTCTACACTGGAGTAAATAAGTAAAAGCTGTACTTTTTTTGATAAGAAGACTTCTGCATGTAAAATAAAAGTTATTAGCATCATTGACTACTTTCAGCAAAAGCCATGATTATATACGAACATTTTTATTATATATATATATATATAAAGTAGGCTTATTGTATTGTCTTGTATATTTTTATCCATTCTCATACATTTATTTTAAAGGAATGTAATGATGAATGGGCAGATCGTATTAAGACAGAAAAATTTGAATGGCACAATTCACATTGGTTATCTATGGTGGAAATGGCTGAAAACAAGGAAATGGATGGTTCAGCTGGATTGGGAGATCTAAACGAAGCTCTTCCACATTTTAATATCCTTCAACAATCATTACTTTTCCAGACAGGTATTGTATTTATCTTCTCTCTAATTTAAATATTTTTCTTTTTTGCCTGTTGTTAAATTCAGATCATTTAATAATTTGATTTTAAAGTAAATAGTTATCTGTGATATAAACTGAGGTTTAGTGATTTTATAATTCTTTTTTATATTTTTAACTACTGTTAGTATTGATTTGATGCCATTTATAACTTCATAATTCGTAAATTTTATATATATATATATATATATATATTTATGAATTAAGGAGCAGAATTAGTAATTTCTTGTGATTTTTGACCTGAAAAATTGAATAAAATAGGTCCAGAACTATATCTGCAATAGTTTTTGAGAAATCTGGAGTGAAAACCCAGTAAACTGTGTAAAAATCCTGTTTTTTTATGTTATATATATGAAACAGGAGTATGTGTCTGAAGCCTATATGTATTAAAGGTTTAAGATACATATTCAAAGCAGATTAAATGAGATTATACTGAAAGTTTTAGGACGTTAATTAAGGAGCAGAATTAGTAATTTCTTGTGATTTTTGACCTGAAAAATTGAATAAAATAGGTCCAGAACTATATCTGCAATAGTTTTTGAGAAATCTGGAGTGAAAACCCAGTAAACTGTGTAAAAATCCTGTTTTTTTATGTTTGCCGTACAATAACTTTGTTAAATGAATAATAAGCACTTCTAAACAAAACTTGTAGAGAATTTAATTCTGAACAAAATGGTGTAAGATAATTTGAATAACATAAACAAAAGTTAGAAAAATTCAAATTTTATTTAGAATCAGTGCATTATTACATGTCAGAAAAGTACTTTTTTAATGTAAACATAAACCAAATGCATTTTTGGTGATGTAAAAAGTTTGTGAAAACAACATTTCCTATTAAAAAATATAAAAACTGGAAATAACTCAATAATTGTAAAATATAAATAAATAAAAATTACTTTTATAATTATTTTATTAATGACAGAATTACAATAAATTATTATTTCAAAGTTGGCAATAAAATAACAACTAATCAACAATACACAATACTGTATTAGTCTTTAAATTATTCTGTAAGGTACATTAAGTATACTGAGAACTGTGAACTAAACTGTTGTTAGCGAAGGTTTTCTGTGAATTTTAGTTTGAACATGATCGGTTTGAAGTAATCAAACAACCATTGAAGTGAGTCGGCTATTGAATAATGCCATACTTACTTACAACAGAGGATTATGGTGATATTGTATTCATTTTAGGTGTGTGTAATGATAGTGCAACAGCTGCTGCAGTAGAATATGAAATACGTTTTCCGAATTATAGAATTCCTGATCCCTAAACAGTTAGTGCAACTTTTCGCAATCTTCAGGAAACAGGCTCACTACATAGTAGTGAACCTATTATCGATACAGTTCAGATAGCTTAAAGGTCACTTAAACAAAACAATTTTTATCTATCATAAACAGCCAGTTCAACATCTACATCCAGAAGATGATGTGTTTTGCTTGGAGTTCTGCAACTTGTGGAATACAAACTGACAACATACAAGTATGTTTTGTTTACCAATAAGGTCAGTTTCACTCGTGATGGTGTCAAGAACTTACACAATGAGCATACATGGGCAGAAGTAAATCCTCATGAAAGGGTAGAAGGCAGTTTTGAACCTCGATTTGGCATCAATGTATGGTGTGCCCTTCTTCAAGACCAGCTGTTTGGACCATTCATATTACATGGCTGCTTAAATACTGAGGTCTATTTGCACTTTCTTCAAAAAGAATTGCTGCAGTTGCGTGAAGATGTTCCTGTAACGCTGAGATGCAAAGTATACTTCCAGCATGATGGCATGCCTCCTCACTTCTCTCCTGCTATTACCACTCACTTAAATCATCATTTCCCTGAGAAATGGATCGATCATGATGGACCACATTCCAGTTCACCAAGATCTCCTGATCTAACACCTTTAGATCTTTGCGTCTGGGGATGGATGAAAAGTATTGTATACAGAACAAAAATGCATTATTGTGAGAAATTTATTGGCTGCACTATAGATGCGGCTGAGCAACTTAAGGACAGCATTGAAGAACTAAAAAGAGCAACAAAAGCAGTACAGAAACTTGCCAAGAAATATGTTAAAAATGGCTGGCTCATTTAACAAAGCTATTGTATGTCAAACATAAAAAACAGGTTTTTTACCCTAATTTATTGGTGTTCACCCAAGATTCCCCCTAAAAAATATTGCAGATACGATTCTGGCCTTATTTTATTTGATATATCAGGTCAATAATCATAAGAAATCACTAATTGTGCCCCTTAATTAACATCCTAAAAATTTCAGTATGACCTTATTTCACCAGGGTAGCTGAAATCCGAGCGAGTTACTAGCCGTAACTCACAAACGATGTATTTTAGAAAATATGTTTATAAGAAATTTTTCTATTATTTTTGCAAGTAGAATAGATTATGAATGGTCATAACCGTTATTCTCATGAGTGGTCAAACTGAGTCTGTACAAGACTACACTTCATTTACATCATACATATCATTCACATTCATCCTCTGAAGTAATACCTGAAATTACTGAATTACCAGATGCTAAACAGGAAGAAGAAAGAATAGGTTATGAAAGTCCTGAGAACTTATGATACACCCCCTCTATGTGACAAAAATAAATTTTATAAAAACAAATTTTGTTAAAATTGAAAATCAGGGTGTTGAAAAATTTATTTTTATTAAGGGTTTATTTGCAAAATTATTTATAATTATTATAGACTTTGAGCAGGGTTGATTGTAGTACGTGTGTGAAATAATATGTTATTTTAAATTAAAACTTAAATAGCACGCATACATAAACCAGACTGGATAATTTGTAGACATGAAGTTAGTAAACTAGTTCAGACATCTGCGATATTGTTTTTTAGTTTTACAGAAACAAGAGATCCAGGTATTTCCCATATGATTGTGGATCTCTGGTAAAAGAATAATCATGATTATATTCTATTAGTTCATAAAAAGTATGTCTTAAGTGAAGTGATTTCAGAAAAGTCTTCCTGGATTACCCATTAGAAATCATATTTCAACAGTGAAACAAACCTTGATAATTGTATAAGTATAATCATATGTCAGAATCAGCAATTAAATAGTCATAAATAATGTCTTCATAGTGTGAACACTAAAATGCTTATTAAAAAAAAAAACAAAAAACAAAATTCTTAAACCTCAGAAATAAAAGGAAATAAGTGAAATTCAGTTGATAGTATGATCCAGATTGATGAAGTTATTTGTATTAAAAATACCTTCTAAAGTAAAGGAAAATAACTCTTTACTGTAAAGAAATTAGTTGGACTATTTTAAAAGATAAAAATTGATAAATTTAAAAAAAAAGAATAATAAAATATTATATACTTGAACAAGCTTTTTTTCATTTTCAAAAGTTGTTATATTTTGTTTTTAATAGCCATTATAGTTAAAATTTATAGTAAATTAATATTTATAATTTCATATTTTCTTTTTAACAGTTTTAGAACATGTTTAAATTATTTTCATTTTTAAATAGATATTTGGATTTTGTTCATTTGGTTGAAAAATTAGACAGACTTCCTTTTTTCTAAATTAAGGTTTAAGCAGTTAGATGATAGTTTTATATTTTCAGCAAAATTTATTTATGATTATATTATACTTCTAAATTATTTTTTTCTTTTTGTAGCCTACATGTTATATCCATAATTTTTTCCTTTTAATCATTTATGTAATCCCAAAGAGTTTGAAAGTTATATTGTACTAATATATTTTGGGAAGATATTCAAAGGCTGCTAAAATTGAATTTTTTTTCAAAATTATGTATAATAGGATGGTATATTATTCTTAGAATAATGGTATATTATTCTTGTTCAATTTATATATAAATACTTTTACTCTATAACTGGATTGGTTTTTCATTAATTAGAACTAATTGTGGATATCGTACTCTGATTTAATTAAAAATAACTCATAGTGAGCTATGTTATTATAATAAATGAGTCAGAGTACATGGTTGATAGTGATGATGAGTTAATTATGATCAAGAAGAAAATTCCATCGCTTTAAAGTTATAGGTCATACTGTAAGGCGAAGATATGTTTTCAGTGATAATTTGGTAATCAATAATTGAAAAATATAAAGTAATTAAAATTTTTATGATTTAAACTGTAATACGCTGATACATTTCCATTAATTTTTTAAATATGATATTTCAGGATCCCGTGTGTCATTGAGTACTGGTGATGATATTGAAATTATTTCAAATAATCCAATGTCTGATGATGGAAGTCGACCCGTAAGCAGGTAGGTTTGTTGTTATATTTTGCTGAGTAAGGTTCCCCTTAAAAAACTTAAACTAAACTCTACTTTATTTTTTGGAAGTAATGAAAGTAGTTCAGAATAACGAGTTTTGTAGTTTTTGCGTATCTATGTGCATAGTTTGTTGTTTTTACTATCTGTATTTGAAGCACCTGAAGTAGAAAAGTATCTTGTTTGCTTTCTCTAAAAGCAATGATGTTCACTATACTGTCATTTTATTTGGTTTTTATTCCATAACTATAATGTATGTACTAATATAATTAATATTAATATATAATACGCCTACTATATTAATATGTCTGTATAATATCTTCCCAGACATTAAACATACTTTTATCTCTATTGTAAACCAAAAGTAGAGGTATGAATCTTACAGCTATACGTTCTTTGTTCTGTTTCCATTACTATCTTAATAAATTCTGCAATAGTTCTGTTATTGGAGAAGACCGGTTAGTATTGATTTTATAAAAATGTTTCCCTTCTCACTTCACTGACTGTTATTGAAGTCTTTGTGTTAGGATACTTTGTTTTAGTATTCTGTAAAACAGTATATAATATGTCTATATATCATCTTCCCGTTTAATAATTCAATGGAAAACCACTTCACTCTACTTACTGCTTAGTAGATATTGCGTACTTCTGTAATGGCATAAAACAGGTTTTATTAGACTTTCTAGAATTTTTAAAAACTTGATTATTATTTAAAACTAATAAAGGTTATGGTATTTAACTAAACTTCTTAAAGTGTTTTTCTCCCAAATCTATTGCTCATTTGTTTACGTGTACTGGTTTGAATAAGTGAATTTTATGTAAAAAAATATAAATAAATTTCATTAGAAAATACGGTTAAACTCTGTATTTTAACCGTTTTACTTACTAATAACTTATTGATAGATTCTGTAACTGTATGATTTAATCCATGATTACTAACCAAGATTTTTTACTACATATGATTAAATTTATGTATATCTCTACAGTAAATTTAATATTAGAGAAAGTATGAATCTTACAGTTAATGCTCCTTGTCTTGTTCCCATTACTATCTTAATATATTAAAAATTCTGCAATACTTCTATTGGAAATGACCGATGGTATTGATTTCATAAAAATCCTTCCCTGCCCGCTACAGTGATTGTTTGTGAAATCTTGTGTTAGCACACTTTTGTTATAGTATTCTGTAAAACAGTTCTGAAAATGAAAAATATGTTTACTTATTGTTAAATTAACCTTGAAACACAACGTAAAATATTCTTTTACACAAGAGCCATTTATTAATTAAAAATATAATCTAATCTACCAAAAAATATTTTAAATTACAACTTGTAATTTAGAGGCACTATTTAAAATATATTTTGTTAACAGACTGCACAGAGATTTATTGTTATTCAATATCTTAAGCTTTTTGTATTTATTTTAATAATTATGGAGGAGAACTCTTCTATAATAACAAACATGGTGTTGGAATTTTGACTACCGAAGGAGTTTTAGGGTTAAATGTACAGAAATGTATGTTCACACAATCTGGAAAGTCAATTATAAATCGTATGTAAACCTAGGAATTGTTGAAAATTAGATGTTTTAAAAATGGTTATGTAAGTGATGAGATGACATCCATTTGGAAGAGCAATTGAAGTACCCGCTTAAGCTTATAGCATAGTTGATAAATAACTTGCAAATGTTGAAGAAAAAATTGATATAAAGTCTAAGTGTTGGTTACTACATACTATTCTGTTAATAACTATTTCTGTTTTTAAAATTTTATTTATCAGAAAACATATATAGGAGGATGCTTAAGAGCATTGTCATCTGATGTTGAATCGCATTTCAAAGAACCAGCCTTTAATCTGTAAAGTTTTAAAAAATCGTTACTAAGAACAGGGTGATGGGATTTTTTAAGTTAATTGTTTGTTTTCTATGATGAAAATTTTATACCGTTTTGATATCAAATCCAAAAGAAAATTTTCAGAATGAAAGCATGTAGTCATGAGTTAGAAAAAACGATCGAAGCCATCTTCTGATTTTTTTTCACTTGCTGAAGAATCCAAGAGCAGTTGTAATCAGTATTACCCTTATCTGTTATAAGTCCTTAGATAAATTTCATCGATTTAAAAACATGTAGGAAGGTAGAGCAAAGGTGTGATTTTGCTAAACGACAATGATTGTCTGCCACTACTCAACTAACTCAGTAAACGCATTGAAATGAGGTGCAAGCTGATTTCAGAGGGAGTCAACTTTGGAGAAGATAAATAATAACCATAATCTCAATGATTGTGTCTTTAATTATGTTATTGAATGGCTCTAAAACTATTCATTTATAGTATAGTGTTAATTTTTTTTTTCTCAAATGAAAACTGTTTAATATTTTATTAATTTTTAATAATTTTAGGTATGAGAGTGATATAGAGGAGTATATTGATAACAGGTACAACAATATTAATTTAGATAAAGACAAAGATGGAAATACTACAAGAGAAATGGTTCGTGATGCGTTAAAAAATCTTGTTATCTCAGAAGATTCTTCAGATGATGTAAAGTTTTTCCATATTGATTCGATGATAGAATAATTCACAAATCGATATATTTAATTTAAAAAATTTCTCTAGTCTGTGTTATAAATACACTACTTTCATTCCACGGTATAGTCATTATTATAAAGCTTTAATAAAATTACATTATAGTATTATTTTTTTTTTATATCATCAAAATTTGCAGATTGTATGATTTTAGTCATTATTTTAGCGATATGTGATAACACTTTGATTTTAGTATACGCTAAAATATATTTTGATTTTTATTATTATGTAACATGATATATGGTGATAAGTCAATGTTTTTTTAAAAAAATTAAAGTAGTTTAAAAATCGATAGAATTTGATTAATTTTGATGTAAAAGTGTTGATTAGTAGCTTTATTAACCTTAATTATATGTATGTTACTTGTCACTAAATGTACTTAAAAACTTTATAATATACTCATAAATGGTTTACATTTTTGTAAATATTTATTAAAAGATTATTTGTTGTAGAATTGATATAGTTTTGTTCTAGAAATTATTTAATTAGGTTTAGTATCTGTTTACTGAATAGATTTTTTTTTTTTTAAATTTGAATCCCAAGCTAAGTTTAAATAGTGTTTCAACTTTCACTCCTACTCATTTTTAATGATTTTCATCATATGTATCCTACTGCAGATATAATTACTTAGATTTTTCATATTTTCAATCTTTCTTTTTCTAGATGTTTTTGTTGAAAATGTTTTTCCACTAATTTTGTGATTTTATTTTTTTAAATGATGTTTTTATGAACAAAATTATCGGATGAAACACTAATTTTCAAAGTCTTAAAATTTCTTTATATAATCTGGATCTAAATCTGAGTCGATTCTGTTTAATTTAATTTAATACTTTCTACCATTTATCTTATCTTTTTTGTATCTATAGTTCATCAATAAAAAGTCATCTGAAATTTATGTGACTCTGTAACATACACAAAAGGCAGGAACTATTTTAAATTTAAAAAATACACAGCTTTAATAACGACTTGCTATATTTATATAGTCATAACTATTACTGTTTAATATTACACAGGGAATTTGAATTTATCAATTAACCGGCTTGATTATTTTTCATCGGTTTGATGATCCCACTGTTGAACAAACTTGGGCTTCAATGTTAAAAGCTGTTTGTTATTAAAATAATTTAAAAACATCTTAATAATAATCCAGTGTAAATTTGCATTATAATAATATAGGGCTTGACAAATAATATAGAAACTATTCTAAGTATAATTGCTATTTCTTCTATTAGAACCAAGAGACCAAACTTATATGTTTATAATGCATTGTGATTTTATTTTGATAATTGAATATTTACTTTTAAGTTGAAGATTATTATGAAGATATTATTAATGATCATTTTGATTATTTCATATTAAAATTATTACTTAGTTTTATAATACTAATTATTATTATTGTATTGTAAGGTAGTGGTGTCATTATTTACTTTTGTTTATTTAATTTTTTAGATTCTGATTTATGTTAGGAATTTATTGATTTATTTCTTGACCTGCAGAATTATTTATCCTCATCTTTAAATGAATTTTTGTAAGGTATGAATACAGTTTACCAAAACGGTGTTTACTTCTTGCAGACTAGGGTCCACAAAGTTAAATAAATTGTTGGTAAACTTTCTCCATGCTCAGAAATTATTTTTTTATTGTCCAGCTGGCATTTTCTAGAAATAGAAGACTTTCTTGGCAGCTTAATATCGATATTAAGTAAATAATTGATTGTTGTTAATCAAATTGATTGATAATTTATTTACTGCATAGTAACATATAACATAAAAAAAGAAAATTATTTTATATTATAGGTAGAATGTAAAAAATACTAGACATTCATAATATGTTGATGAACTATTAGCATTACATTCAGCTGTTCCATTGTGGTACACCAATATCCTTTGAGCTCTATTAAACTTCTAAACTTAAATTATAAACTTTTTTTTTCCAAATAATATAATAACCTAGATAGTAATTTATTTATGAAATTTATCGTAACTAATAATGTAATATGTAATTGTTCATCACAACAAAAGTCATTTACAAATTTTTTTTTGTTTTATATTAAAATAAGAACTGTGATATCGTTTAACTTATGTTACAAATTAAGTTACCTAGAAATTTAATTTACATTTTTAAAAGATTTTATTTAAATGCGATATTTATTTGTAATAATCTATTTGTTCTTTCTTTTCCCCGATTATCATTATTGTTTATTAATAATCTGTGTATATTTAAGAGGCAGCAATAATAGTTTAAAGTTTATTTAGATTTATTTTTGTTGATTTTATAATTTTAGTTTTTTTAATAATTTTATTTAAAATGTTATGTTTATAGTTATTTACTGAAAATATTAAGCGATAAATGATTAACCCCTCCTACCATCTAGTTGTATAATATTGGGATGTGCTCTCCTTTCCTATGATCACAGATTTAGAGCTGTATTTGCTTTATTGCAGTAAGACTGGGGACAGCAACAACATTAATGTTAGCTGTGTCAAGAGTCATCTTTCCTACCGACTGTATTTTTCTAATAATAATAAAGGATTCTACCTTTTTAATTTGACTTATTGATTATCGTTCTTAAAAAAAATTTATCTTAAGAAGTTTGACTATTTCATCGGAGAATTAGTTCTCTTGATTTTTTAATTTTAAGTGTTCCATAAGTACATTATATTCCAATTCACCTTCAGTATTAAAAAAAAAATAAACTGTGTAAATAAACTTTTTTGTTCTGATTATTTTTAATTATCTTAGTTTCATGTAGAAATTTTTTCACTTTTTCATTGATATTTTGTTATTGCTAAATATAGTGAAAGATGGTATTATGTGTTAATTATTTTTTTTTTTTTAACCCAATAGTGTTATATTACAATATATATAATAATAGTAATTTTAAATATATTAATTTATGAATATGTGCTTTTTTGGGGTTTTCCAAATGGTTATCAATGTATGCATCATATTAATTTTCTGTTCAGTATTTCTAATGTTTTCCCCCCTAGGTTTTGTTATTTTAGCTGTAATTAATTTAGATCAGTTTAAAGATAATTATTTTCCAGTATAATTTTTTTTTAATGAAGTAACTAAATTAAAATGGTATAGTTTGATTACTATGATGTAAGATATTTTAGAGCAAGACAGTTCACTCTTTAGCATTGTAAAGTTACAGAAAACTGGATAAAGTATAAATTATTGTAATAATTCTGATTACATAATCAAATAATTTCTGATTTACATGAGGGTTAAAGAATGTAACAGTATTGCATGATTTTTATAAAGAACACATTTAATTCAAAAGTTGTTTTGTTTTCGTTTTTTTTAATATTCATTTCAACATAAGTTGAAAGGTTGCTAGTTTTATCAATTTACGAAAAATTGTTTAAATTAGTTATCTCTTACAGCAGCAAGCTTTGTCAGGTTTGCCATACAATAATTACATCTGTTATAAGAGGTGCAATATAGTAAGTAGTTTCATCCACAAGTGTGTGCAAAACCATAAGATACTTTAGCCGAATCATTAAGTAGTCTGAAAAAATGTAAGATATGTTAGAATATTACTTCAAGTTTAGTCATTAAAAATGATTTTTCACACTGATTGTTCAAGAACTAGCCATCCAGCTTGTGTAACATCATCTTTTGCTGGCTTCTCATTCAAATTAGAAAAATTAATTGAGATACAATCTTCTAAACACTAATTTTGTAAACTTCAGAAATATTCAACCATTTTTTAGATTAATATTTTTTCAATCCTTTGTCAAATTATCTCCACTTTTTAAATCTAATAAATCGTTGACTAATTAATTTAAATTAACTATAAAGCAATAGTATTGGTATTATTTAGTTCAAAATTTAAATATTTTAGTAACTTGTACCATCAGGACCGGTGCTATATTTTGTGGGGCCCTTATTTTGTGCAAAATAAGGAAGCAGGGCCTCTCATATGAAAGAAAATTAGACATTGAAATTTTTTAATACTTTAATTTCTATAAGTCGGTTCATTATATAATAATTAATATTCCAGTCCAAAATTATAAATCAATAAATTACAGAATAATAAAATTTAAATGAGATTTAGTCTTACTCACTTACTAATAAATTTATTTATGACATCATCATAATTTTTTTCTTAGCAGTTTTGTTCTATGGAAATTATAGCCAGTGATGACAGAGTTCCACAAGAAGTTCTTCATCAGTTTCAATTTTGAAAATTACCTCTGCTGATGCAGAGCGGTCTTTAAAACTTTGTACGTAATTGTTACATATGGGTAAATATCCAGTAATTTATTTGCTATTATATATTCCAATATATTAAGATATTCCTCAATGACAGTATGTCGTAATATAAATAATTTGTTATAATGAACTTTTTCATCAATATCAGTATTTAATTTTGAATAAACTGATTTGCAGCAACTCTTTAATTGTTCTTCTGTCATTTTGCATAAAATTTTTGTGTTATAAAGAAAACCAAACAGTTGTTCAAGTTCTTCATATAACTCAAAGCATTTTTTAATTGTTAATCGATATCCAATAATATCATGAATGAAATGCATTTTTAAATTTTCTCTCTTGTCACTCATGTCTGATTCATCAGGAATTTCACAGTCAAAAAAATGTTGTTTGCGACAGGCAAGTATATCTTTGAATCTTATTTCAATATTCAACTAATCACATAATTCTTTACCTGTTAGAAAAAATGCTTCAAAGGATGCCAATAATTCTTTAATATGTTTTGTTGCTACATCTATAGGTATTTCATAATTTTTCAATGTTTTACTTATGATGTTTACTTTGGACAAAAGTTCATACCGAATAGCTAGGCTTAGTAAAAATTCAAATGAATCAGTCTGTGAATAAATAGAATTGATTTCTAATTTAATATTGTTATCTGATACAATTGTAGGTAATTCTTTTAGGGCATTTAGAAATTGCTATATTTGGAAACGCAAAGCTCTAACAGATTCTAATTTGCATTCCCATCTTGTATGTAAAGTGGGTTTGGGGTTAACCGCTTAACAAATTTATTCAGTACGTCCCAGCATGCCATTGAGGCAGCAAATAAGGTATATATATATTTTGCATGATGTTAAAAATTGATTGCCATAAGTGACGATTTTCCGTCTCAAATTCAAATTCAAATTACAGCAAGCACAAGGAGTGTAAAATGGCTTTTCATTTTCATGTAAAATGTAAGCGTGAACACCTTTCGTATTCACACATTATCATGACCTTGCCCTTGATAATTTAATATTTAAGTCTGATAATTTAATACTTAATGCATTTAAAAGTGATACCAGTAGTAAAGTGTTCTTTAGTTGTTAAGAATGTTAGAAAATGTTCCTGAATTTTAATACTTCTCCCAAATTCATACAAGAATCTAAAAATGAGCGATATTTATTCTGGATGACTTAAGTCAAATGTGATAGAATACTATTTAGCATGTAATATCATACTTACAATATTGTTTTGAATGTGTTGTCCCATATCAACAATCAATTAATTTTTAATCACATGAGTTAGGTAAGAATTATAGTTTTTACCCAAAAGCTTTTTCTCTGAACATTGCATTAAATGATCTTTCAAGGCTGTGTCAAATTCTACATTTAATTTCACAAGGGCCAAAAAATTACTATTATGACCAGTATACAACATATCACTGCTATCTCTAAATGCTAAATTACATTCTGTTAAACACATTATTGATGCGACAATGTGTTTTAAAACATTATGCAATCTATTTGTTTCATGATTTATTAGTTTTAGTTTTTCGAACACGGCACCATTTGGTATAGTAACTATTATGTATGTACTAAAATAATCTAAAATATTTTTTAAAATCATATATAATATTTATTAGCTTTTGCTGAGACCGATCAATTTTATTGTTCATCCTTAAATTGCATAACTTTGTGTCTAAGAATGCATGCATTTAATATGTATAGTAGATTGTTCATGAGATTTTAATTGTTCACTTACATGCTGCCAACCAGAAAAACCTTTATCTGTTAAAAAACTGTCGTCAGAGGAAAATAACTTACAGCAAAAACAAAATATTTTGTGTAAAGATTTGGAATATACAAGCCATCTTCTGTTTTGCTTGTCTCCATTTGCCATTGTTCTCGCATAATGTGTTGTGGAAAAACATCTCCTGTCTGCATCGTTTAAGAAATAATTTGAAGTTGAAATATAAGATTGGCATTAATAATTAATGTTCTCGTAGCATGATTTAATATTTTTGGCCACGTGGCTGGGTTATCAGTGGTAAATAATTCATCTATTTCCTTCTTCTTTTGCAATCCGCTTTCATGTTTTCCAGTTGTAATTGTTTGACATTCACAAGATGATGTATCAGGTTCTTTGCATTCTTTACTTATTTTAACAGATACTTCTTCATTTTGTATTATTAGGAATTCTCATTATCAACATCAATAGTGTTCCTCATGGAAGTAGATGAAATTATTGGAGATTTCTTCATAAATTTAATTAAAGAATCTTTTTGATGATGTTTAACCGCTTTTATGTTTTTTTTTATCCAATAGGATATATTTTCCACAGTCTCTCAAGGCCAGTCATTCTGGGATTAAATAGCAAGTAGATTACAAAATAATTTAACTAGAGTAGTAATATCAGTATTAGTCACAACTCTACATTACACACTACACTACGTCACTAGAACGGAAGCAGAAAGAGATCGATTTCACATCAATGCTCAACATATTAAAAGTAGCAACTAATTGAAATGGCTAAATGTGTCCGTTGTGAGTAGATACATACACATGGATCACCCTATGCATTTGGGTGGTTGTGCCAACACAAAAAAGTGTCTATCTCAGACAGAGATGTACAGACAAAATATCAACTTTCTGACTGCGCAGGGCCGTGTGCCGTTACACAGTTCATACACCCACCGTGCCGACCTTGTGCACCATTATAACAAAGTAAAGCTTTGTATTTTTGGGTTCATATGATACTATCGTCAAAGTTATGTATTATTCATTTATTTTGGTTAATAATATACTTAGCAATCAATTCCTTTAAAAATTTTATTTTATATATATATTCTATTAGTATAAACCATTTTGTACAGAATATTGAGATAAGATATATCTTACCTTAATTTTATCATGAAAGTACTTTCCGAGATCCCACATCCTCGGTCATGATTGAAATATTTAATTACACTGCATATTAAAAATAAGTAATGAAAACAAGGACAACCAAATTGAAACATCAGTATATAGAAAACTTAAGAAATGTTAAATAATTAAATAAACATAATAAAACGTAAAGCACTTGAAAATGGATATGATAATACTTTAATTAATAATATTTATTAAAAAAACAACTATTAAGAACAGTAAAAAGATAGCCACCTTACAGCCAATACAAAATAAGACACAAATAAGTGAAACCATAATAAAACTTATAATAAAGAAATATCTAAACCTGTATACAAACATAACCACTTAAAATATTTAAAAAACAAAAATAATAAATAAATAATCTGAATGGAATTTATAGAATTAAATGTAATGATTGTGATGATATTTATACAGGAAAACAAGTAGATGATCCTTTAAAACTAGGTTTCTTGAACATTATAGAAATTACAAAAGTAATAAATCAGGTTTATCTAATATGGCAGACCATCTAATAAACAATAAACATTCTATTTCTGATATTAACATAAATTTAGAATTATTAGAAATTGATAAACATGACATAAAATTAAATATATTGTAAAAGTATCACATACATAGATACAAACAACATTTCAGTTGGATAAAACATCAGACAGTGTTAGAGAGTTTTATAAAAACTGCAACAGATAGCAGCACTTCAGTCTGATGAAGCATGGCGCTTTGGTTTATTTGCTGTATGCGCTCGCATTTTTATTTTGAAAAATTTCCTTTTTTGTGTTAAAAAAAATAAAGCAAATTTATTGCAATTCTTTTTATAATTTTTCATTGCGTTTGCAATTTAAAAAAAAATTATTTTGAAGCTCTTCGCTGTAAAAGTTTTTAGTGTTATTAGTATCCTAAATCCATGAACATTATTTAGTTACAATTTGAAAAAAGCATTTAACAAAATCATGTACAGTGAAACATAAACCATGTAACATTTTTATGGCGAACCTATAATAAAGTAATGTATTTACTAAATTAATATGCAGTTTAATTAAATATTTCAATCATGACTGAGGATGTGGGATTCCATGAAAGTACTTTCATGATAAAATTAAGGTTAGATATTTCTGGATCTCAATATTCTGTACTAGTAGTTTATATTAATAGAATTTAAATTAATAATTTAACAGTACAGAGGAGTAATATGAATCTTAAAAAAATATATTACATATATATATATATATATATATACATTTTTTTTTATAGTTTTAAAAGGATTTAAAAATTATTATATTAATATGGTAATTTTAAAACTTATTTAGAGACAGATTCATTGCTGTTTATAAAAAAAAATGTTTTATTATATTACTTCTGTGAATTTTAATATCTTTAGAACAGTAACAATTGAAGTAAAACTTATAAACTGAAATTTTACAAGAGTTAAGGAAAATACTTAATTTCAGAATGTTATTGTTTAGTCAGTTGTTTAAAACTGTATTATGTGCAAGGCAGTAAAATTAATTAATTAAAGTAGATGATAATTCTTAGTGATTATTTTTTTATGATATAGGATATTCCCTAATGAACTGGTCATATCATTTTTTAAATAAATTTAAAACATAGAAATTATGAATAGGGTTACTTTGTAAAATTATTTTTGTCCTCAATCCTGTCCTGTTTGAGTAAGCTCCTTTGAGGTTGATGCCTATTTCAGTATGCACACTGAATATTATAACCTCATTTTTGCTTTATGCTCTCCAAAAGAAAAAAAAAAACCTGTAAATGTCTTGTTGACAGTACTGTGTGTTTTATTTTACAGTGAAATAATTGCAGTTTATACTGATGTTATATGAACCAAATTTTCAAAACTACTATAAAAAATAGATAAATAAATAAAACTTTACCTTTTATAATTGCATGGTGTGTCTAAATAAAAAATTTATCTGTGGGAATGTTATGTATAAATCCTTAAGTGCAATTTTCTAGAAGAACACTTACAAATGAGAAGATGGTAGTAGTTTTTTAGTTTTACTTTGAGTTTATAAAAACAGTTTTATCTTTCAATTTCAATTGCATTCCTGCACTCAAATTCACTATTGATGCATTTTCTGTGCATTTATGGAAATTTTTTTTCAGTGGTAAAAGACTTATCTTGAAAAAATGTATCTACAATGCAAAATTATAAATTCATAAAACAATTATAAATGATTGTTAATAATAACTACGGTTTGATTATTAATAACATGTTGAGTAAATCATAGTATTGTAAATACTTAAAACGTATAGCTACAGTTTTGAATAATGTAGAAATGTGAATTTGTATAATACACAAATTAAAAGATGAACTTAACCAAATACCATTAGTAATACAGTCTTATATAAGAATAAATTTCACTATCAATTAAGTAAAATAAAACAGCTATTTTTACTTCTTAATTTTAATTTCACTTGTAGCCTGTTAAGTTTTTTCTCTTAGTGTATTTTTCAATATTGTATTAATTAGTTTCATATTTATTTTTAAGAGTATAAGATTTTGGTATTAATTAAAGATAACAAAGAAATTACTTGTAATTATATTATTCAGAGTGATAAATGAAATTACTCGGAATATTAAAAGGAATTTTTTAAATGATTACACAACTAAGTAAATAATTATTAGTAAATTATTAAGTAAGATTAAGAATAATTAATAAAGTTATAATAATATTAATTGATAATTAAAAATAAGTAAAAAATAATTTAAAAAAAAAATTATTTTTTTTGAAAAAAATTGGAAATAAAATATGTGATTGTTCAGTATTATTAGGTAAAATTAAAACCAACATCACTGTTTGAATTCTTCACACGCATCAGGGTTTCAATCTATAGCATTACTATCAGTCTATGTTTTTCTGGAATATATTTAAGTTTTGATGTATCACCAATGTTTTAAATTAACTATTTATAGAGACTGAATGCCGATTAATTTTCACTTTGCAATTCAGGAATTTTTCCGTCTAATAATGTTACCCTGAATGTATCATATCCTTTTGAATGTTTGTATTCACATGTCTTTAAATATATCAGTCAAGTATTTTACAATCGCAAAACCTGATTTTCATTTATCTTACTTAAATATTTGAAAACTTTTATGATTTTTATGCCCATACTCAGCTAAAAAAGAGTAGTACCTGGATTATAAATCTTGAAATTTGTTTTAAAAAGTATTGGAATTAACTTACCTTAACTTGCTCAGTTATAAGTGCAGTAGTCATCTAGGATATAAACTCTATTAACACATACAGTTTCTTCCTTACAACAAAAAAATCCTGTCTTACAGCAGAAAGGGAGAAGCTATCAACAGGGAAAAAGTAAAAAAATATTAAATTTTTTTTCTAGCTGTTTTGTAAGAAGATATTGTATAATCTTATAGTTTGTATTTTCACCAGCATAGTTATCAGAGAATACGAGTACAGTATAAGATAGCGTAGCATCCATCTATACATTTTGTGTTTTGCAATAATCCGGTAGCGTTGGAATATCAATGTGTTAGAATGCTCTTGGGTTATGGAATTTTCCTCTTATAAAAAGATCCACCTAAAAAAAATCACTTGCCATAGAGAAGAACAGTTTATTCTGTCTAATTTAAATCTTCTGCATGTAAAGTATTGTTTTCTTCAGACGAAATTTAACATTCAACATTCAAACCTGTTTCATCATTATTATTGTACATGATCTGTGTGTGATTAACTCATTATCTTACCTAATGCTCATTAATCATTGGCAACAGATATTTTTCTATTCATCTTAAGCTGATAATTGCCGTTTTTACTCTTCCATGTATGTAACTCCCTTCAATAGCAGTAAAATTTTATCATTGATAAGTTTGCTATTTAAAACTGGTGTTTATTCTTTAATTATTGGTGCTGACAAAGGATCTTTAGTTGTACTTCTTTACTACATTTCCAGGAGAATTATATGAAAATAGCATCATCAGGTCTTAAGTTTAATGTGATTGTCCTATAGACATCTAGACTTTGATCAGAGTTTATTGTTGCCAGAGTCTATTTTTAGCTGAATTTTATCCCGATTATTTCTCTATTCTTTTTCTGGTTAAGTTTCTTACTCCCAATATTGATCGATCCTGAACATTTAAAAAAATATTGTACTTATAATTTTGGTTTTGATTGTCAAAGTTGTTCATTTCCTTTTTTTATAGCATCATCACACAAGTAACAAACATGCCTGCACGTGAAAAAGTATTTAATCCCTGTAGAACAAGCAAATTCATATTAAAAAATGCGCTTGGTTAACCAAACGTGATACAATTTATGATGAAATTAAGTGTAATGCATATTACTATACATTGATTTTGATGTTAGTAATAATGAGTGGGAATATATCTGATATGTAGTATCTTATAAAAAAAGATCTTTTGACGATCTTTTTTAACTAAACTGACTGAGACATATTAAGCAGCCGCATATCAGTGAAAGATTAGAATAGTTGTACCAAAGTTGTTTTTTGTTTTAAGAACATTGTCTAACTCATGAAACAATATTTTAAACTCAGAATGTTGAAAAATTTGCAGAAAATTACATAACTTTAAAACTACCCTACAAATTCTGTTGTAAAAATTCTGATATTTTCTTCTGGAGTGATGTATCGATTCGTTTGTAATCGGTTTAAAAATGTAACGACTAGGAAAATAACTAGTGAATTGAAATAATATTTTTAATTCAAAATATTGAAAAATTTACAGAATAAACTTAAAAATTAATCTGAAAATTTTGTTGTAAAATTTTTGATATTTTCTTCCAGAGTAATGTATTTATTTGTTTGAAATAAAAACCAGGCTGCATTTTGTTGTATTTTTGAAAATATTAATCCAGCATACACGCACCCCTTCTAGTGTTAGTAATACATATACCTTTTCTGCTGTACCAATTATGATATTAATCTATTAAACTTAAATGTTTATTTCATCAATTTTCTGCATGCTTTTTACCTTGTAAAGTATTTAGGAAACAAACAACTTTGAAAGAAAATAATGTTACTTCTGTAATAACTAAACATTACAAAATATAAGCATTAAAATTCAGATACACGATGAGTGTAAACTGAATTTACTTACACTCATCATGTATACGATGAGTATAAACTAACTTATAGATGAGTAGGATGAAACGATCATCCTACTTGATGAGTAAACTAAACTTACGATGAGTAAGTTTAACTACAATGAGTAGGAAACTAAACTTATAAAATATTTTCTTCTGTTGCATGATACTTATTCATTACAGATACTAAAAACATGTAAAGTACGTTTACAATGCAGTGACATACTGTCACTGCATTGAATGTGAACATTGCCTGATGAATTTGAGATGGTTCAATGTCAAATTCAAATAGCTTGATTTGTGCTTTGCCTTTTTGCACTGTTAAAACCCCATCAAGAGTATCAAAGATAATTCTTTTAGAACAACCACCATTTTTTTCTAGTCCAGATTACCATTTATAGCTGCAATATACACAAAAACTAAAGAAATTATGTAAGTATCCAAAAATGTTAAATATTAAATGGAACTGAAAAACTTGTTCAAAGGCTGTTAGATGAATACATGCACCTGGCCTGACAGATCTCATTGGTCTTTAATACTTGTCATTAGTAATGTATCTGTAATCTAACTTGAGCTGCTGTTCAAAAACTGACCTTAGAACGTGTATTGTATGTAAGTAAATAGGTTACTTCCTTCCACCCGCTTCTGTTAAACAATAACAAAAACACATTTCCCTTAATGGTCTGTCAGACCACATGGATATTTTGCTGGGATAAAAAAAGATATTAACGTTGTACAGTGGAACTTTATAATTGTTTACTTTTCACCCAAAACAGTCTGTCTACTACCTGTAACATCTAAGTTTTGTTTAACTGAATTTTTGGAAAAATTGTGTTCTTTTTCTGGAGTAAATGATTCAATTATATTTTTTTAATCAACTTGCAAAACATGAATGATGAACTGATCATGTATCGTTTATTGGTGTTTTGCTAGACAAATTATACCTTTTCTTTCAGTTTTCACTTTAAAAAAAAATCATCAAAGGTTTTGAGATTGTTTATTTTTTTCAACTATTACACAGACAATATATATATATATATGTAGAATGATAATTGGAAAAGTGAAATATATATTCAAGATTTAAAGAATCAGTAGAAATCCTTATATAGGAGTTAAAAAACCGCAACTGTTTTATTTTGTTTGTTAGAAGTGGAATCTGTTTAATTTAAATATATTTGTTTAATTGAAATATTGGTAAAAAATCTGTTAATAACAGTATCAGTAACATTCACTTATGTTATACTTACTCTATTTAATATTTATGTGCTTGTATTTGATGGCAAACATTAATCCATATTTATTGCTTACATTCCTTATTTTATTTAATAGTATAATATTGTATTTTGTTTAATATTATTATTGTTTACTTATTACTATTATTATTAATCAATTTATTAAAGCGTGGTAATATATTTATTTGTAACAATTTTTTAATTACCAGATGATAATATTATTGTAAAATAATGTATATGTTTGTATGCCCATCCATGTGTTCATGCTCCAAAAAAAGAAAATAATTGATATAATTTCTTTATTATTTTTTTAATGCTTATATCAGTTATCTATCAATAAAATTATTTATACTTGTTATGTCTACTCTAAATTACCCATAATTCTTTCTCATAATTGTCAGTTATCAATTTTCTTACATTATTAAAACTACCAATTTCGGGTTTTTGATTTAGAAACTGTATATTTTGATAAACATTTATATATTAGAGTAAAATGAGGCATGACAGTTTTGTTCTGTATAAAATAAAAGTATGAACGTAAAGAAGATAAGTGATTGGTGTTTAAAGTACAGTTATTTATTTTTGTCTTCTACTATACTTTTTATAAATATAACTGAACAGAGTTTTTAAGTCTCATTATTTTTCTTTTTTAATAAAGTACATAATCTGTTATTTAATTTATGAATTCTATGAAATTTTTCTTTATTTTAATCATGTATTTAAATTGCTTTAATTCAACCTTTTTTTTTAAATTTCCAATCCACATAATTATTAGTTTCCATAATGGTATTTTTCAGATTCTATTATACTTGCATCTATCATTGATATGTACTTTTATTGTTTTGTTATATTTTTAAAATAAATTAATTATGACCATTAACAACAAAGAAAGGTTGACTTGTGACGACTTGGCCTCATTTTTTCTATTGCCAAAAAAATAACAGCAACATTAAAATGTTGACTTGGCAAAATTTTTTCCTGTTGCTATGTTGATAAAAAAATAACAATTATAATTGTTTATTATCAAAACCACTATTTTATGAAATTTGAGTAGTCATTATTATTAAGTGTTTTATAATTATTAAGGTTCCTTCTAAGAAGAAGAAAAAATAAACGATTTTACCATAGGAGATTTTATAAATACTTTATACTTATATGATTAAGTTATCTTTATTTATATTACCAAGCAATATGGTCTTTGTCCTCTTACAATGGTGCTGTTTATGTGAAACTACCCAGACTATTTTGGGGATGACGCACATATTACATCCTGTACAGCTATAGTTTTGTACATACAGCCCACAATTCAAATGCTTTATTGTCAATTATAGTTTTTCTTTTGTGTTTTTTCCTTAATTTATTTATTTCAGATAGAAGGTTTTATAATGTATTTAAAATGTATGATTAATATGTAGTACAGTAATAGTATTTTGAATTTGAAAGATATATATGGAACCTAAATAAAACTTGTAAACACAATTGCTGAACTATTATTTTTATAATTATAGGTTTTTTCACATCTCTATCATTTGGAAAATAATTTATTTAATAACTACAACAAATATAGTTTTTCCTGTAAAAATAATTAAAAGTAATTGTAAAACAGAGAATTTAGTTATATACTGGAATTACAGTATAGCTACCTTGCTTAGCTAACTTATTAAATTGAGTTACAATATTACAAGAACCTTATCTTAAAAAAATGTATAAACTTTATATCAAAATACAAAACATACCGGTGAAGAGCAAAAATAAAAAACAGTGAATTCTTGCTCATAATTCATTTTCAGTAAATCAGTATATCAATAATATATTCGATATATTAATAGTTGAAACTCTATTGCTGAAAAATTTAGTTGACTACAATGTTCAGCATTTTAAGATGTACTGATTTGCAGTTTTTTTAAATTTGTAATTGTAAATCCTGCATCTATGTCTTCCAGTCCCATGTGTGTTTCATTAACAAGTGGAAGAGTGATGCACTCATAAAGTGACTGACCCAGATTTCCTTTTCCCTTCTACTTGATGCATAAAGCAAAAAGTGTGAGGTCGATTACACGTAAATGTAGCAAATACTTATTGCTAGCTCAAAGAATACATGTATGATGTATCTTTGAACAATATACAACAGTACATTTCCAATATTGACAATTTTGAATTTAAAATCTAAAAACATTAAAAATGGGTATTATAACAATTAAACATATTGCTTATTTTATTATGTGTAAGCGGCTAATGAAGGCTGGGACCAAGCATCTCCCAACAGGAGATCCCCTTTCACAAATGCCAACAGCTTTATGGAGGGTGGAGGAGCGATAGAAGGCAGGGCACCCTCTTGCCTTTGGAGTGTGAAACCATTCCTAAAGGTGGATGAAATCAAAAGTTTAACAGCATAGGGTGCAGAAGGCAGGGGGAAACCAGTTCATTAAAGACTTTTGTGGTATCCAGTTCCATTGGATTGCGCTTTAAGTATGGGAGTTCCTGAGAAGAAATTGTCCAGAATGGAGGATGATGCTCAGGACTGAGAGAAGTGGAAAGCATCTAATTGAAACCCGTCATAAGACAGATCCACAAGAGAAAGAGAGAGATTATAACATTAATTTCATTGAAGAGAATACAGAATTAACATGGCTCTTAGCTGGTAGTTTATATTTTTAATTTGGAATGAAAATTACTGTAATAATAAAGAGTACTTTCAGGATGCATTGACTTTGTATTAGCTTATGTCTCTAGTTGTAATTGATGTTTCCCACATGTTTATCTGACCAAGAAGGGTTTATTATAACATAAGTAATCTTTATAGACAATATTTTAAAAGAATAATTAATAACGAATCAGTTCAGTCCTAGACTCTGTGTCTAGTGTTGGCCAAAGGTTTACAGACAGTATAATGTTTTTAATAATACATTCATCTTTCTCTTCAGTACACACTATCCACTAAAGGTTTCCAAAGACTCAAAAGTTAAGAAAAATAATTGGGATGAAAAATGTACGCTGAGTATATTATATCTTAAATTTATCATGAACTTAAACTGTCTAAAAATACTATGATATTCATACAAAATAATAAAAGATTCTGTTTGTTGGTAACGATTCTAAGAGTGTTTGAATTGTAATTAGTGAGATTAAGAAACCAAGGGTGCAAACAATATCTACATTCATAATCATATATTATTTTAAATGGCCCCAATTGAATATTAATATTTTGTCAATGTAGCTGCTAACAGCATTGAAATCATAATACCTGAATAAAAAGTCTACATTTAAATTTTAATAATATTCCATTAGTGTAAAAGATAAAGTCATGGCAGCAAGATCTTATGTTCATAGTGAAATATCATTTTTATTTTATTTAAAGCATTATATTGATTTGATTGTTCTTTTGTATAAGGATCTAATGAATTCTTAATTTTTAAGCAGTTTAGTTCTATCAGCTCTTAAGATATTGTATATATAAAAAAAAATTATCAACCAATATTTGTTTTGCAAGTTTTTTCAAGATACTAGAAAAAATAGGGTACTTATGTATCGCCACTGCAGCTACAGCTTTATTTAAAAACAAAGTAGTCAATCGGATTTCAGTGGAAAATGGGCCGATATAGAGTTTAACATAGATTCAAAACAGTCTCTTTATTAATTTATAAATATAATTTAACGCTCGCTAACCTTGACTTTTGTTTTTATTTTCTCTGTTTAGCCTCCGGTAACTACCGTTTAAATAATTCTTAAGAGGATGATATGTATGAGTGTGAATGAAGTGTAGTCTTGTACATTCTCAGTTCGACCATACCTGAGATGTGTGGTTAATTGAAACCCAACCACCAAAGAACATCGGTATCCACGATCTAGTATTCAAATCCATGTAAAAATAACTGGCTTTACTAGGACTTGAACACTGTAACTCTCGATTTCCAAATCAGCTGATTTGGGAAGACGCATTAACCACTAGACCAACCCGGTGGGTTCGCTAACCTTGACTAATTAACAGGAGTGTTTTGATTATTTAAATAATAAATAATTGCAATAATTACTGAATTTATTAAATAAATACTCAAAAAATTATGGTGTTAATTAGTCAAGGTTAGCGAGCGTAGGTTAAGTTTGGTTAAATTATATTTATAAAATAAATAAATATAAATAACCATTTATTAACATTAATAGAGACTGTTCATTTTCCACCGAAATCCAATTGACTACTTTGTTTTTAAATAATGCAGTGGCGTTAATATGTTTTTTTTGTCTTCAGTCATTTGACTGGTTTGATGCAGCTCTCCAAGATTCCCTATCTAGTGCTAGTCGTTTCATTTCAGTATACCCCCCCCCCCCCCGTTAATACGTAAGTACCAAAAATAGTTTGTAATCTAATTAGCTTTTGGGAGGATGTGGGAGAATTGTAAATCAAGTCCTACATAGTTTGGTTTTACACCCAAAAAATCTTCAGATTTTTAGATAAACTAATTGTTCAACTTAAAAGATAACAGCCAGTGATGGTTTGTTTCTTGGATTACATTAAAGTATATGATTTGATGCACAAACATACATTTATTAAAAAATGAAAAAAATTGTTACACATGGAGCTGGCTTGCTGTGTTTGGTCAAATGTCAGATATTTGTAGATATTCATCATAAACCTCTAAATAGTGCAGTTCAGAGTGTTTGAATGATAGTAAGAAATAAATTTTAACAGGGACTTTAGAATTAGAATAAACATTAGGAGTTTCATTAGAAGAAATACTAGAATTCAATTTTATTTAAGGTAAAAGTTATAAAAATTTCTACTTAGTCTGACTCAGCTTTTACTTTAAATTGCACTCCATAAGTTGACAATGGTAGTGCTGTGTATTTTTGATGATTGAAGATTAGTAAAGAGTACAGAAAGTACTAGAGATTGGAAGATGTATCAGTAGAGGTGCGTAAAACTATGCAAACTATATTGCGTATACCAATCACTCTTTAAATAACACAAAAGATGCTAAAGAGAGTTGAGGAAGGAAGTTATTACAGAAAATGTTAGATAGGGGATACATTGTAAAGGGATTACATTTAAAGAAGAATCATAGAAGTAAGTAAAAACGGACGATATGTTGACATGATAAGAGGAAGGAGTTACATTCAGTTGAAGAAAGATGCACTCAGCGATTGAGATAAATGGTATCTATCAACTGGAGAGCCAGTTGGTGCCTACAAACTGCCCTCCATTATAATATATTAATGATATAAATTTCACCCCTAAAATCTCAGTTTCCAAGACTATGAATTCAGGAAATATTATTATTATCTTTTATGACCGCATAGGATCACTTTAGTCACTCCATTACCCAAGTCTCTTTGATAGGTTTGGGCCTTGCGGTCCTCCCAGTACTTTTCCATATCTTCCAATCTTTGTGCCCTTTCTAGAGTTGAAAGCAAACATTTGTTGTAAGTTTTTCTTGTGAGTGTGATGCAAGTATTTTTGTTCTTAAGTTTCTTTTTTAATTTTATAATATCTGTGGTGTCTTCTGGTGTAAGACCAATTTCTTTCAGATCCTCTCTTATTTCTCTATTCATCTGCATCCTGTCTTGGTGTTTTTCAAGTTGAGATTGTACTGTACTAGCTGTTTCAGAAGTATTTAATTTTGTATCCTCATGATATCTTCAAAGAATGTTAATCATGTTGGTTTTTGGGACATAAATTCTGTCTTTTCAAATGATATCTTGAGACCAATTTTATTTACAATGTTTTGAAGTTCTAATATCTGTGATTTAGCTTTGTCAATGTCATTTTCTAGCAGTGCCAAGTCGGCAAAACCAAGACAATTTGTTTTGATTTTTACTTTTGCAGGCATTTTTTAAGTCATTCCCTCATCATTTCTATCATTTTTAGAGCACAGTTGAATAATAGTGGTGAGAACGTATTGCCTTGGCGCAGTCCTGTTTTCATCTCAAATGGTTCCAAAAGCGCGCCTCTGAATTTTATCTTTGACTTAGTGTTTGTGAGGGTCAGTTTTACATGTTTACTAATTTTGTATGTAGTGCGATGTGTCTTAGAAT
This sequence comes from Lycorma delicatula, assembly GCF_047948215.1. Taxonomy (NCBI): domain Eukaryota; kingdom Metazoa; phylum Arthropoda; class Insecta; order Hemiptera; family Fulgoridae; genus Lycorma; species Lycorma delicatula. The sequence goes on along the minus strand of NC_134456.1, from coordinate 223,385,443 downwards.
TTTTAGTAGGGATTCTCTGTGAATGCAGTCATAAGCTTTCTTGAAATCTACAAATGTTATCACCATGTCTCTGTTTCTAGTTTTACAAAACATATATTATTTTTATACAGAGTGTTTGAAAAGTTGCTCTGCAGTATGCTTTAGAATTATGTGGTGAATTATGCTCTTTTGACTTTAGGTTGGTTGCCCCATGGGTTTGTTGGGTATTGCTCAGTAATAGAAAAAGACATCAGTTGTTGAGTTGTGATTGAACGTGCTTCGTTTGTTGGAATCATTTATTGCAAGAAATGTAATGGTTCTTTTGGTAGAGGGCATATTTTTCTTGTTGAATACACCTTTCATAAAGGCACAAGTTTTCTGAAAAGTTTCCAAATATTCCTGTTCCACACCGCAAAGCAGTACAAACCCTTTTTGAAAAATTTCAGGTGACAGGCTCTGTTAAGATGTTGATCAAAGTTGAAGACCACATAATTAAACAAACAGAAGATGCTTGATATATCGGATGCTATGATTGAAATTGCACCAAAGTCAATGTGTAAGTTAACACAGCAGCAAGATATCAGACTTGCTACCACATAAAACTGTAAGAAAAGAACTGAAACTTTCCCCTTACAAAGTAATGTTTGTTCAAGAACTGAAACGTACAGATCGAGCAAAAGAATAAATTGTTTAAATGGTTTAAACGTTTTATCAACCAAGCTTCCATAGGTATCCTAAACATTAGATTACAACATTACATCTGGGAAGGTATATATTAATTCACAAATTACATGATTTTAGGTGACAACTGACTCCATCAATTAGACGAAGCAAAAATTGGAGCCTGGATCAGTGTGAGTAGAACATGCATTGTGGATCCAATATTCTTTGAAAGTTCAATTAATAATGATCGTTAGATGAGTTGCAGGATTTATCGAGTACGAGTAAGGTGGTGTCTCACTGAGTTCTGGTTTGGATATATCAATTTTTTCTATTGGTTTGTACAACGGACAATTGTGATTTGGTTTCTGATATTATTTTCTTACATCTTCTGAGATTTGGTGATTGGACAGTTTTTTAATCTTGAGTTTTTATTATTTAATATTAGTAATAAGGGCTGTATTTGCTTCTTGCCATCCCTTTGGGAGGCCTCCTGTTTACAAGTAGAGAATATTTAATCTGTTCTTATAATTGGTGCATTGTTTTTGTTATTAATAGGTATGGTGTATGTTATCTTTAGTTGATAGCATTGTGATGGCTATTGTTTATATTAATTTTGATAGCACTGACTGTTATAACTTTACATGGTGTTAAGGTTGCCCTGAAACAAAGTGTATGAAGGCTGAGAATCTTTATTAAAGATCTTGGATCTTGATTCCCATACGACTAAGGAGGGTGTAGTGAGGGAGACTGCAGAGATGGAAGGGAAAGTGGTGCAGACCCTTAAGTTGAGACCTGCCTACTCGGGAACGCAGATGGCTACATTGAAAATTAACAAGGGGTGGTGGAGAAGCTCCTCAGGGTGGGGCACCTGTGAGTTGGATGGTGATGTGCAGGGTAGCACTAGATAAGGAGCTAGAAAGGTGCTTCTGTTGGGACCGGGGCCGTAAGGCCTCTAAGTGCCAGGGTCCTGATAGAACCAAATTTTGTTTTAACTGTGGAAAAGATGGACATTTCTGCAACCTGCAAAAAGTGTGATGTGGAAAGCCATAGGTATGAAAGCCCACTATGCAGACAATAAAAATCTTGCAATTAAATACTAACAGGTCTGGGCAAGCCCATGACTTGTTATGGGCTATGGGAAAGGAAATTGGTGGAGACTTGCTGATGGTCTCGGAACCCAATAGAAGAAGAGTGCCAAATGCTAGATGGTTTACAAATCTCGTAGGAGTGGTTGCCATGGTTGAAAGTAGGAGTCATACAACCAGCAGTAGTGGTGGAAGATGATTTTTTTGGGTTGCAGTGGCTGGATGGTACCTGTTCAGCTGTTATGTTCTTCAAACATACCGTTAGAGGAATTCTCTTTGTTTTTGGAGGAGCTGGCTCCTGAGGTTAGAAGGATAAGAAGCCCAATAATAATAGATGATTTTAATGCCACGAGTCAGGTGCTGGAGTTGCTAACGAACGGGGAAGGCAGCCTGCTGAATCGATGGCCTCCCTGAGAATGGTGTGTATGAATTTGGGGTACATACATTACACAGGAGAGGAATGGGGTCAGTTCTGGACCTGACATTTGTTAGTGAGTCGCAGGTTGGTCTTACTCAATCGCGACTTTTGGAGAGTGAGACGCTCAGCGACCACAGCTGTATTGAAGTGATTGCTGGGCATCCTCGACGTGAATTATTAGAGAATATACGATCCACAAGGGACAAGATGAATCAGGAAGGGTCCTGGATAATGAGGAGCTATCAAATACCTGTCCTGAGGAAGGTGGAGAATTAGGATAAGACCAAATTAGAAGAGGTGCATCAGACTATAGTGGAAGCCTGTAGAGAGGTCCTTGAAAACAGTCGGAACCGGTCAAGGCACAGGAAGGTTTATTGGTGGACCACCGAAATAGAGGAATTAAGGAAGAAATGCATTGGGCTCAAGAGGAAGGAGGAGGGATGATCCAGTAGAAAATGAAAGGACGGCACTCATCTTGAGAAGACAAGGAAGGATCTCAGAAGGGCCATTGATAGATCCAAGAAGGAGAAGTGGCAGCGATAAGTTGAACGAGAACGTGTATCGTATAGTCATGGGCAGGTTTGGGAGGGCTTTGCCTAGACTGCCCAGGGCTCAATTGGGGGAAACCCTTCTAGAATTGTTTTTCCAGGATGGTAATTGGAGGCGCCGGGAGATTGTTGCTGAGGAGATTCCTTGGTTTACGGCAGAAGAGTTAGAATATGCCTTCACTAAGCTCAGGCCGCATGAAAGTATGGGCCCTGATGGATTCACGGAAGGAGAAAGACCCCTCAATTTTCATTTGAGCTTAAAGGTACGGAGGTGGCCTTATCGAGGAAAGCCAAATACCTTGGTGTCTGGTTGAGCTATTGGAGAGGTTTCTCGACCCATGTGAAGGAATTAGTAAGAAAGGCCGAACGGGTGACCTTGGCGGTTTGCAGGCTGATGGCAAATGTCGGGGGAGCCCAAAATCTCCAAGCAGCAGGTTATTGCTGCCACAGTCATTTCTCGATGTTGTATGCAGCCCCGGTATCATCAGAGACCCTTGGAGTCACAAGAAACCGAATGAGATGGACACGACTTATAGATGGCTAATGATACGAGTGGCGCAGGTGTACCGCAATATTTCACTTGAGGCAGTGCTGGGGATAGCCGGGATGCCTCTACTGAATTTGCTTGCGGAGGAAAGGCGAAATTGGTATCAGGGAACGGAGAGAGCTGTGGCTAGGACTGCCCTGTTAGATCGTTAGCATACTAGGTGGAACGATGCGTCAACTAGTCACTGGAAGAATAAGTTAATCCCATGTATTAGAACCTGTTGTGAAGGAAGCACGGGGAGACGAACTTTTGGATGGTCCAATGGTTATCGGGCCATGGATCATTCAATAAGTTCCTGTACGCCAGGAAGGGAAGCACGACCCGGGATGTCAATATTATGGTCTCCCAGAAGACAGCGAACACACTTTCTTTGAGTGCTCAAGGTGGGCGGCGATGCGGCCAGTTAGTGGACAAACCTCCCTAGAGGAAGTGATGGAAAGGATGCCTAATTCTGATGATGAATGAAACAGGTGTTGTACATGGTTCCTACCAAGATAAATGAGGAAGAGCATTAGAGGATAGTGTATTGCTGGTGAGTGATGATGTGGGCCAGCTCCTGTGGTTGGGCAGCAGGGGTTCAACTGAATCGTCACTGCTGGGTGTCCTCAGGGGATGCCTGAAGCTGTGGCTCGCAGACTACACAGGTATGACCATTGATATGCATGATGGTGATGTAAACTTTATTACGTGGTTCTATCATCACAGCGTTGGGAGGGAGTGGCGTTTTAGTGGGTCCCACCATGCTTGTGTTTTAGTGAACCCCACACACCCAGTATGTACAGGCTACTGGTATTTGGTTGAGGCAAATCTTACCACTTCAGACGTAAAACAAAAAAAAAAAAAAATGGTGATCCTTATTATGCTGTTATAACAAACACTATTAGTCAGTTAGGAAAGTGGAAATCATTCACGGTTGGTTCCAATAAGATGGTGCCACAGCACTGACTTTTTCAAAATACCTTTGGTGAATGATTCATTTTGAGAGGTTTGTGACTTGCACAGTTGCCCAATCTGACTCCCTTAGTTTACTTTCTATGGGGGGGAGTCAATGAAATAAGCAGAGTATCACAACAGGCCCTGCACGATTGATGAGATAATAACGGCATATGTACGAGACATTCTAGTACATCAGCTGGTTAAAGTGTTTGAAAACAAATTGAAACCTGTGCAGTGTTGTATTGATGAGGTCATTTTCAATACCTTTTATAAACTACTTCAGTTATTGTAATATCTGTTTCTATAAAATAATGAAATTAAAAAAAATGTAAAGTAATAATTAAGACAGTTTTGTCGTTGCACTGTCATAATTCCAGTGTACAACAACTTTCCGAACGTTCTATATTCAATTTATATGTAAAGAATAGCATACAGGAAAGTTAAGCAGAATTTTGTGGTACATAAGTTAAAATCTAATGTGTTAGATAAAGATGGTTCACTGATTTATGAAAGAAAAGGTTGATAGGTGGGTAGAATATATTGTGGAGAGTTATACGGAGGAAATAAATTATAAACTGGTGTTATAGAGGAAGAAGAGGATGAAAAGGGAGTTACAATATTAAGGTCTGAATTTAATAGAGCATTAAAGAATTTGAATGGGAGAAAGGCTTCTGGGATAGACAGGATACCTGCAGAATTACTGTGCAGTGCAGGGGTGGAAGTGATAGGTATATATACAAGCTGGTGTGTAATATTTAAGAAAAAGGGGAAATTCAGTCAGACTTCAGAGAGACATTATTGTCATGCTACCAAAGAAAGCAGGAGCAGATAAATGTGAAGAATACAGAGCAGTTAGCTTAACTACTCGTGCATCAAAAATTTTAACTAGAATTCTGTATAGAAGAATTGAGTGGAAAGTGGAAGAAATGTTAGGAAAACACCAATTTGGTTTCAGGAAAAGTATAGGGACTAGAGAAGCAATTTTTGCACTCAGATTAATATTAGAAGGAAGATTAACGAGAAACAAACCAACGTACATGGCATTTATAGACTTAAAAAAGGCATTTGATAGTATAAACTGAAATAAAATGTTCAGCATTTTAACAAAATCAGGATTCAAGTATAGAGATAGAAAAACAATTGCTAACATTTACAGGAATAAACTGCATCAGTAATAATCGAAGAGCATATGAAAGAAGGAGTAATAAAAAAGGGAGTCCGACAAGAATGTTCCCTATCCCTGTTACTTTTTAATCTTTACATAGAACTAGCAAGCAGTTAATGATGTTAAAGAACAGTTTAGATCTGGAGTAACAGTGTAAGGTGAAAAGAAAAAGATGTTATGATTTGCTGATGGTGTAGTAATTCTAGCTGAGAGTAAAACAGATTTAGAAGAAACAATGAATGGCATTGATGAAGTCCTACAAGAACTACCACATGAAAATAAACAAGAGTGAAACGAAAGTAATGAAATGTAGTAGAAATAAAGTAGATGGACCACTGAATATAAAATCAGGATGAGAAAAGACTATGGAAGTAGTCGAATTTTGTTATTTGGAATGTAGAATTACTAAAGATGGACAAAAAAAAAAGCAGGAGCAATAATATATAATGCCGAATAGCACATGTGAAATGAGCTCTCAGTCAGAAATATAATTTATTTACATCAAAAATTAATTTATACATCAGAAAAACATTTTTGGAAGTATATGTTTGGAGCATAGCTTTATATGGAATTGAAACTTGAGCATTTGGAGTATATGAGAAAAAAAGATTAGAAGCTTTTGAAATGTGGTGCTATAGGAGAATGTTAAAAAAATCAGAAGGGTGGATAAAGTGACAAATGAAGAGGTGTTGCAGGAAATTGATGAAAGAAGCATTTGGAAAAATATAGCTACAAGAAGAGACAGACTTATAGAACACATCTTAAGACATCCTGGAATAGTCACTTCGATATGGGAGGTACAGGTAGATGGGAAAAATTGTGCAGGTAGGCAACATTTGAAATATGTAAAACAAATTGTTAGGGCTGTAGGGGGTATACTGAAATGAAATTACTGGTACTAGATAGATAGGGAATCTTGGAGAACTGCAACAAACCAGTCAAATACTGAAGACAAAAAAAATGTAGTCTTTTTAAACCCTTTCAAGAATTAGGAGATGGTCCTCCACATCAAAATAAAGAAAAAACTATATCAGCATTTGTCTGGAAACACTTAGTTTTCCAGCTATCTGCAATTTTGTATTTTTAACATAAAAATGTATTTCTCAGGAATGGTTCATCGTTTTGAGCTGATATTTCACATACTGCTTGGGTACCTAGATGTTTACTTCCACAAAAGTAATGAACCTGATCTCTCAATCCATTTCAAAATGGCAGTCATGTAAACTTTGTAATTGTTAATATCTTGGCAGTGGCTTGTTTATTTAAATGCTATGTTATCCTAAATGCTATGTTTATTTAAATGTTATGTTATGCGCTTAGTGCATAAAACGCACTAAGCGTTTTATGACACAGAAAATAACAACTTATTTATTCAAATCTGTTATAAAGTTATTTAGAAATTCTTAAAGTGAATCACTCTAGATTAAAAAACCAGTTTTCATTTCCTCCCAAATAAAATTAAATAACTCAAGATCTCAACTGGAATAATTTTATTAATATTATCATGCAATACATTATAATAGTTTAATAATATTGAAAATATTACAATAAAATAAAATATTACTGAAATCATGAAAATATTAAATAATAATATTGAAAAATAATTTGAATTACATGTTTTTCATTTAATGAACAGAGAATGATTATTAGACAAACTGATTTTTTTTTTCAATTAAAATTTGAATTCTTGAAACAGTTCTTATAAACTCTCTGTATATTAATTTTAATTTGAACACAGATATTATTTAATAAAAAATATCTTTAGAAAAAAAACATACCTGTACAATTAGTGAATATAGAGTATGGCCTCCTTTATTCTTAATTATTTAATGTACACAATTTGGCATCGATTCAACAAGTGTACTATTTTTTATTTATGCGCATTTTGTTATTTCCTCATCATGAAACCATAGTGATATTATTGCTTTAATGAGGTCAATTTTTTTAAGTACAATTCATTTTTGACAGTTGTTTTTTGACTATTGCCCAAAAATTTTCAATTGGGTTTAAGGCCTGGCCACAGAAACACTTCGTTGTTTTTTTTTTGGGGAAAAATTTTATTTTTTTGGCAGCCTAGCATGGCACCAAATTGCCTTGTGGGAATTTGTTTAGAAGTTGTGACACAATCCTTTCCTTCAGAATCTTGATGTAGCCATCAGTCTTCAACATAACATCTGCTGGAAGTAATGAACTAGGGGGCTTCAAATGTGAAACAACCCCAAAACATTTTTTCCAGAGATGTGTAACTAACTGTTGGAATAAGCCAATGATGTATTTTAATCTGATACTTTTCTAACAGATGGAAACCTTTGCCTCTGAACATAAAACCGTGACTTGTTGGAAAACATAACATTTTTCCAGTCTTCTTTGGTTTAGTTGGCATCTACTTTGACCCACAAGTCTTTTTTTGCACATTGCTGGTGTTAAAAGCTGCTTTTTAGCTGGTTTCACAAGTAGCATGTAAAAATACCATGCTTGACCAGGATTCAAACTTGGTACTTCCAGATGAAAGCCCGAGCATATATATATATGACATACACACACACACACACACACACACAGATATATGGTAGGCATTTGGTATATATGTGGTAAATTGTAGTTAATAACTTTTTAAACCCAAAAAAGTCATTAAAAGAAAATTGAATAGAAAGTACAATACATCAAAATCAAAAATTTTTTATTATACCTGTCTAAAAGTGAGCTATAACATTATATGGTCAGTCAGTCTGGTCAGCTTTTTTTTTTCTAAATATATCTTGGAGGGGACTTAATCTTGTAGATTCTCAGTTAGGGAAGTATTATGATAAATATGAAAATAGAATAGATAATGCAAGGTTAGTATTTCACTTCTACAGATAACTGCAATTAAATGTCTGGGAAAAATTAATTTTAGTAATTTGTATTACTACATATTACTTGCTGTAAATGTCAGTTATAATATTGTATTCATTTATAACTTTAAGGCGTAACATAACTTTATGTAGCATGTCAAAATTAATCTCATTTTATTAATTCTAGCTGTAATAATTATACTAACAGGACATTATTAAAGTATCAAGTATGTTAAATAAATACCAAAGAACAGTTTTCCCTCACATAATTATTATAAGAATAAAAAACTGGAATTTTGAGGAAAAAGCAAAGATCTTTGTTTAAAATACCTGACTTGCCATTAAATTATTTAACTTTTCATATGAGTAAGTAAAATTCAGCTTATATAATGTTCTTTTGATTTCTTTAATATTTTTTTTTAATTGTAAGTGAATTACTTAGTTGTTTTACAATATGTAAAAGGGTTTTAGAACTTTCGACATTGCCTTCACTTAGAGTAACAAATTTGAAAAATTACATCTTTTAATTTAAAATATGTAATTTTTTAAATTAAGTTTCAATGACAGCTTTTTAATGAGTTAGCATGCAATAAAAATTTACTTTAATTATTAGAAAATTAGAAGCATTTATAAAAAAAGTATAATTATAAAGACCCGAGATACATAAATGTTATATCACGTTTTAAATGGCAAGTTTTTTTTTTTTTAATTAAACACGATCATATAGGAAGGAAACTAAGCACAATAAATTTTTAATTAAATTCAAAGATTTGGTTTTACGTGATCGTACAATGTCATGTACAAAATTCCTCATACGGATATGTTTAAATTTAGCGGTTCAAGTGAGGAAAATTTTGGGAAAAAGTAGGTTTTTAATACTGCAGCAGGGCAAAGTAAAGCAGCTTTTTTAAGCTCAAAAAAATGACTATAATTTTTTTAAAGTATTGATTGTTTTGTGTATTATTAGAAGTATAAAATTTACTTTTTTTAATTTACAAAAGGCTAAAAGAAATATTGTGTAATAAACTACAATATCATGTAGGCTGACAACCGCGTGACGTCAGTTGTTGAAATTTCTGTAGATGAGTGAAGTGCGAGATTAGTATTCCACTATTTAAGTGATATTTATTTTTTAATGTCAATATTTTTTCGTTTTGTGTTACTTTTTTCCCAGTGTTAAAAATGCATAGGTATTGATGTAATTGTATTTTATTTCTATTTATATGAAATTGAATGTGTAATTGTGTAACTTGTAGGCTAGGTTTTAATGGATTTAATAAAAAATAATCCGTGTTAATTTTTTTTGATATAAGGAAAATTTTGTATACTTTAAAATCTACTCTTTGAGGTTGGTGAAGGTATATTTTTTATACTTCATTCTGGCTACTTACGTGTTTGTTTCTTTTCTGTAGACATTAGGCTACCCATTTTGACATTTGGTGTCACAGTATCAAAAATACATCCGTTAATATAACCAGATAGTATGGTATAAATTTTTAACATATATTATTATCATTTTTCTTAGTAATTGTTTATTTCTATAACGAGCAATTTTCAGCAGTTGCATGCTGTGCTTTGTTATATCAAATAACAACGTATTAAACTCAATTTAACGATTTTATAGTTAAGTTCAGTTGAAACTTTTATGTTGTAATTGTGTTTTGTTTTTTTAGAACGCCCTAAAAATTTTTATCCATTAATTTTTTTTTTACTTGTTTAATTTTATCTACTCCAAGAAAAACTATTATCATGTTACACTATTATATATTGCTAAACCATGCATGTATATTACTCATTGTAAATTATTAATAATTATTTGTAGATGCATTTACTTTTATAACACTTAAATTCAGTAATTGAATAATATGTGTTGTAAGCAGATTATTTTATTATCTTTGTTAGGCATTTTCAGACTACTTATAAATAAATCCTTGCACAGTTGTAATTGTTAGCTAAGTACATGTTAAGTTGCTATGAAGTCGTATATTGTGTACAGAATGTAAAGATATTTATTATTATTTTAGGTTATGTGTATTTTGGTTTGATGTAGATAGTATTCTAAAAATTATGTATGATTCTAAAAATGCTTGTGAATTAGCAGCTACTGATTTTGCTAGTAAAAGAGAGTACAACCAAATTCTCAATCATTGGCTTGTTTGTTATATTCCCAATCATTTGCTTGTCTTATGATACATGACTTAAAATGTAGACTTATACAAAGTACTTTGTTGTTTTGTTATTTCTAGAACCTTTGCTGCATTGGTGGTGTGTGTATGTAAAAAAATAAATTTTAGTTTACGTACTGAATTTTTATTTTTTTAAAGTATTTTATGAATTTGTTTTCTTTGCTGTAAAGAGTCAGTGTGATAAAAAGTAGTTTGTTAGTTGGATAGCTTCTGTTCAAAATTTTTATAGTTTCCACTTGATCAATTTTACTGTTGCAAGTTAAGTAATTTATCTTGATACTAACATTGCTAAATGTGCTGTATATTTTCTTCCCCATTTATATGTTTGAATATACTGAACATTTATTTCATTCAGAACATTTACTCTATTGAATTAATTTTGTAACAAGAATTTCTCATTTCTTATAATGCAAATAGCTATACAATTATTTAATAATGCATATTATATGGCGATGGTTGTAGATCTTAATATGGCAGCAGTATATCTAAATGAATGAAAAAGACAATGGAAATATTTTTTTTTCATTATTATATACATATTCTTGAAAATGGCTATGCAAATTTTAAGAGTGATTTGTTGCTTGTTTGACCACCTACCAAAACGTAAGGAATGCATGTACATAATACACAAAATTTCATATAAATATTGGTTCAGTTTTTTTCCAGTAATAGCTGCTAAAAGATTTAGTTGTCAGTTGCAGATACAATTTGTGTATTTATGTGTAATTTCACTAGTTGTGGTAAGAACTTGGCATTAAAATTGTTTTTATTAAATTAAAAATTAGATTCCAAAGTTATATTATCAACAATTTTTACTTTTATTTTATAAAACTAAAAGTTCAGTTTTTTAAGGAAAAAAGTATTTATCAGCCAAGTGTACAAGTTATTTTCCTGGTATTATTTTAATAATTTGAAATGTATTAATAATTTTAAAAAAATCTAGAGAGTATTTTATAGTGGAATGTTAATTTTATACATTTTAGATATCTTTAATTTTTTTATCAATATAATTTATAGTAATTTGTGGTTAAATACTCATTTATTTATTCATTTGAAAATTCAGATTTAAACCAAAGAACACTTGTTTAACAGTTAATTTCATTCATATTACAACAGCATATTCATTTTTTGAAAATTTATGTATTCCAAAGATTGTTTATATTAATTGTGTAATAATTTTAGCATGTCATTTCAATTTTCAAATGAAGAGTTCGCAGATATTGATTCATTTTTTTTTTTTTTTTAAATTAAAACTCCCAGACTGCAGCAAGTGAATATGAGCAAACATTTTAAAATAAAATAGTTCCTAATCATATAACATTTTATTAGCCTGAGCAAAAGAGTATTATTCTATTAATACAGCACGTTTATCAACCCAGCACTAGGAAAATTTCACTTAAAACAAGTATATATTGAGAGAGTACAAGTACACTGCAATGAGAGAAGTAATCATGGGGGATTACTTTCATGAAAGCAGTACTTTACAAAGCATATTTTAATTAAAGACTTGTAACATAATTTTTTTTCCTAAACAACTAACATTATTAATACAGTTTCATTTGATATTTTATGCATTTGTATGTTTTACATTTAAAAAAAAGATCTGAGAAAATTTTAAGTATATTAAGGCATAGTTAAGTAAAATATAATTTTGAATTGTTTTAAACATCAGTAATAGTGATTTTACTAAGTGTAAAGTTATGATAATTTATTCAGTTTTACATCAGCTTTCTCAAAATAAAAAAATTCTCTTCAGATTTTGAAATTTATTTTATTTTTTTTAAAACCATTTTTGCATTTAACGAATTTTATTTATTCAAAATATAAAAAAAAGAAGTTTTACGATAGATGTTTATTCAATTTCATAAAGTTTGCTTCATAATTATGGAGATATAGCTTTGAGGGTTAAATTTCAACATTTTAGTCAAATTACTGAGCTCCTAAATTTTTATCATAATTAGATGTGCAGAATTAGTTTACATATAGTAGAAATTTGGAAAATAAATTTTGGCAGCTGAAACTGAAAAACAAAATGTTTTCAGAGCTATTTGTTTTAACTTGTATGAATGATTTTTGAATTTTGTCATTTACATGTGGGGCAGTGTTTTTCTTGTTTACAAGGTGTAATTAAAGTTTTTTCAATTTTGATGTATAGTAATTTTCTGTCTTAGAGTACTATATTTTATACATGCTACTGCTCACTTTGCTTGCTCCAAAAAGTAATTTTAAAAAATCTGTCGCAATAGTATCCAGTTAGTATATTAATATACTAATATACTAAGTTAATATATTAAGTGTATTTAATCCATATTTGTGCATGTATGTTTGGTGTCAATGCTTTACATTAAATATATTATCTGAATTTGAAGCTATCATTCTTTTAAAAAATCATTTTTAATCTTCATCGATATACTTTTACACAAAGCTATTAAAAATTTTCATAGATAATAATAATGTAATATGATTCATTTAAATTCAGAAGTATGATTTTAGGTGTAAGTTGGTTTATTGACTTAAAATAAAAAAAAGTCAAGTGGTGGTATTAAAATGAATAAGTACCACAAATGTTAATATTTGAATGAAGCTAAGCGTGTGATAATATTTAGATATTCATTTCAGGAATACTAATGATATATGTTTATCATCTTTGAAGTTTAGTTTGTTGAATTACTAATTGCAATAATAGTAGAGTTTTATTCCCAATGCAGGTTTTTTTATTTACTTTACCCATAATTTATTCATATTTCCACATATAGGATCCTTACCTAAAATTAATAATAGTAAATAATGGAATTTAATAAAAAAATACAAAAATTAAAAACAGATTTAGTATCAGTTTTTAAAAATGTCAAATTTCACGGAGCTATTGATCTGTTCCTTTGTCATTAGTTAATGGTTGTGTTACTGATTTCATCATACTGATTAGCTAATTGAATGGACAAAAATAATTATGAACTGTTTAATCACTAATTTTGTTATAGGATTGGTCATTTATTATTGATAAAATTAATATAACATTTGATTATTGTGAACCGATTCAGTCTAATAAATACTGTAATTATTTAATATTTATATATATGGAAGTATGAAATAATATTTAGTTAATTAATTCAAAAAAGTAAATACTTAAAACATTTTATTGACTGAAGATGCAAAGTACATTAGAAACTACTTTTGTTGTTGCTTAGGTGATTTCTAGTAGGCTCCTTCTTGTGGTTTACATTAATGTAATATAATGATTCATTATAATATTAAGGTCAAATTCTTTGAAGTTTAGTTTGCTGAAGTATTTCTCTCTTACAGCATTTTTCCTCAGCTTCCTTAAAGTCCATCTCCCTCACAGTAGAAGTTAGTGTAGTAGTTGTCTGAGGGATACGGTCTTATCTCATTCTTTCAAGGTCTTATCTCATTCTTTCAAGTTTCAAGTTCTTCTGTAGATGTTATTTTATCACAGATACCTAGTCATTGCTTCATCTGCCTTAATATCGTCGGACTTCTCAAGTCTGAATCTTAAGCAGTATTTAACCCTTTTTCGACTGAATCAGGAAACCTCTACGCTGAATTAGGAAACTAAGCTTCTGACTAAAGATTACAACAAAAAATAACCGGCTGTATAAATAAATGTGAAAATAATATATTAATAATATTAGTTTTATTTAGTATGAAAACAACAAAAACAACTATATTGTATGGAAACAATATAGAAAAGTAGTACTTATGCCTCGGTGCTTTATCAACATTTAAAGTAATCATTATGTTATAAAGCTTAATTTGAGTTTCATGTCTAGTTTTATTGCCAAAACATTTTTTGCTTCATGCATGTTGTGATAACTGCTTATCTTTTCTAATAACACCCACCATGTTCCTCTGTATCCTGTCAAATATATATTACTTATGCACTGTCTCTTTGTATCGTGAATCCTCATTCACGATAGAGTAAACAATGAATTAAATATATGACGGTCATTAAATAATAACAGACAATGTTTGAATGAGAAACCTGTTTTGAGCTGTATATGTGGAGATCAGCAACATTGTATGATCTGTGTTCTGCATCGAGTGGTTGATGGGGTCTGCATGTATTCTGTTCATTTTCAATACTTGTTTAAATTAGCTTTTTTATTATTTGAAAGCATAAAATCAGCTGTTGTTTTTTGATGAATGATTGATTTGTACAGAATGAATTGTAAGAATAATATGAGTTTTTAACATGAATAGACAAAATTTACAAATTTTTGAAACTAAGCGCATTCTAAATGCACATTAATGTTATCAAAAGAGATTAGAAATACAGTATGTAGAAAATAATTTTAAATGTGTATGGCGCCACTATGAAAGAAAATAGGACAGAAATACACTAGTATTGGTGAAATGGTAAGATTGTACATTATGTATTGCTATTTAAGAGATGTGCTTGTTTGGGTAGTATGAAAAGTGCTTAAAGAAGCTTACAAAGTTTCAAAATTACTTATGTATTTTGAATAGATTGTTCATTTTGATTGTAAGCATGAGAGATTTCAAGCCTGTTTGCTATTGTTATTAATCTTAGACTTATTTTACTGGTTTATCCCGTTTTGTATACATACATTTTTAGTATGTGTTGTTTAGCTATCATTTAAATGTAGGCTAGGTATGTTGTAGTTTTATTAAGATAGTTTTTTAAAATAGTAGTTGCAGTAAAACCATAATATTTATAAGTTACCAGTACTATTACAATTTTTGGTAAAAATTGCATATAGAAATTCAACACTGTGGAACGTAGGGAATGAAATAAAGTTTTCCCATTGCTTCTTTATTCAACTAAGTTTAATGTAGCATATCTACATAATAAGCTCCACAAAATGAATAACATTCAGCCCTAAAAATAACAGAACAATAACATTTCGATTTAAAACAAAATGGTATTCCAATTAAACTGCCTGAATAGATCATAATATATATTTGGTTGTACTTTTATTGTAAGAAATATATATTAATTATTGATATGTGTTTAGTTTAATTGGTTATACGTGCTTTCTTTCAGTATATTTTCCTTGTTAAGCAGTTGACTGGATATGAGAAATAGTTTATTAGGAGTATATATTCCTCTACTTGAATAATGTCTTCTGAGCCACATCCTGCGTCAGGATTTTATCAGCTTAGTATTACTAGTAAGTGTTATAATTCTTATTAGTCCATTTCTTAAATTGTTTTTGGTGAGATACTGTATCATTATCTTACCACAAATTAAATTGTTTTTGATGATTTAAAAAATTGTTTTTCAGATTCAAATTAGATTAAATCTAATCTGAATTTTTAATGTTTTTATGTTTGGTGATTATTGTTTGTTAATTTATGTTTAAACTTTAATTACTAATGGTGAATGTAACTTACTAATATCCACCCTCTTCCAGATCTAAAATATATATTCTTTTTTATTAACTTCTTACATTATTTGTGCTTAAAAAAATTAAATTATTTCCCTTTTTTAATTTTTCTTTTTATCAGCTATTTTTTTTTTTATCAGCTAGTTTGTGATATATGAAAACGTTCTAATGTGTGGAACTTGCTCATCAATGAAAAGGCTTCAGTAGTTATTCCTACAAGGCAGAAAAAGTTTTTTTTTTGTTTAGTAGTGTTTTGTGATAGCTAATAGTTTTACAGATTTGTATTTATCGTGAAAGCTGTGACATTTTATGATTCAGTAGCATTGATTGTAACTGTTGCCTCAACATATTGCAAGTCCAAGTACAGTTCAGCAGTTGGTCACATTCAGTCTCAGGCTGAACATATCTGTCCACCATTAATGTTGCCTGCATTGTGATGAAAGCATGAAAAAGAGACTTGTAAAGTTTACAATGATTTGGTGCTTTGTTTGCAGATGTGCTACTTTGTAAATTATGCAACAGTATAGTAATAAATTTGAAACAATAGAAAGTCTTGAAGCCACGTTGAAATCTAGACAGCCATGAGTGGCTGGTAATGAAGATTTGTACTATAGAATTAATTGCTTACTTTCTTAAGTCCTTTTAAATTGATATGGAGGCACCTTTTTAACTAATGTATCCCAAAGTAGCATGCAGTGAATGTTGTAGGATCTAAAATCCATGGCTTATTCAAAATTTCCTAACTTATTGATGTTGATCAACACATTATGTTTTGTGATCTTGCAATCTGTAAAAAATAGATACAAATTTCTGATAGACTGCTAAGTGGATAGATGTAGTATGATAAATGTAATAAATGTGATAATCATAGTAACTGCCAACAGGAATCCATTGCTTGTAAAAAAAAGTAGTTTGGGGTAAGGATCTGGAGAGCCCCAACCACCATGCATACAGGATTCTGAACCCTCTGGAAACCCTTCATTAAAGATCAGATCCTAGCAAAAAAATATGCCCATAAACAAACTCATTACTGAAAACTGGGAAACTAAAAAATCTAATTGATTTTAATAACACAAAACATTTTAACAACACCGCTTAAAGAAACTAAGTATTTGGATAATGACAATTTCGAATCTGAGAATTTAGGATCTATATAAAGGTAAACGGTAAGTTGATGAAGAACATACCTTACTTAGGGCTTCTCTGGTAAACTGTACAATCAAATTCAGTTGTAGACTTTAAATTGCCATCAGAAAGACTCTCTGTTCTGACTCTAAAGTGTGCTAATGAGACATACACAATTCATCAATGCACAGTGCACACAGTCCTATAAATGAGAACAATTGGAGCAATGTACCAGAAGTGGAAGAATTTTGGAACTTGTTAGAAGCGGAAATGGAACAGGTCCCCCGAACAATATTAAGATTCTCGTAAGTGATTTCAATGCACTAATTGTAACAGATAGACGAAAAGAGAAAGAAATATGCAGCTATACGCACATAAAAGAACCAAGAAAAATAGTAAAAGACTAATCTCTTTATGCCAGTGTGAAGATCTCAAAATTATGACAACATATTTTAAATGATTTCCTAGGAAGATGAAAATGTGGTGGTCTCTGTGTGAAAGGCTTTCTGAATTCCAAATAGATCATTTAGCCATCATGAAAAGGAGCATAAGAGAAATGATGAACGTTACTGGTCATTATCTCATCACAATCAAAACAAGGTTTTTACTCCAACATAAGAGAAAGGTGACGTGACGCAGAATCCAAAGAATATTGTTACCACATATATGCCTAATTATAATCGGCGGGTGAACACGGTAGCAATGATGTGAGCTCACAGTGATACAAGCATCACTCCTACCTGTAGTTCTCCCACCATAGCGGCGTTGCAGCCCCACCACTTTCAGGCTCTAATAAAATAGCGTGCATGAGAGTGTTTTTTCAATTCATCGTCGACCACCACCTGGAGAAGACCAAGTAGAAGATCAGAAGACAGAAGTTCCCTGGCCGCTTCAACGTGGGACCTCCCGGCAGACGCAAACATCCGTGCTGGAGCAGCAGGCCTGGCCAGCCCACCAAGGGAGCCGCTGGACGTGGACTCTGCCTTCCCACTCCAGCTCCAGCTCGCCGGGCTTCAATCACCCTGGCTGGCAGAATAAGCAGCAGGAGCTGACCTGGCATGGAATCAATCGGGAAGAACCGCCTTGGCCATGCCAGCAAAGGACGACCGACACCGACCCAACACTGCATGGCTCTGGGGGGCCACATTGTAGTGGGACCCAACTGCCACTGAGGGAAAGTCCGGTCGGACTTCAATGAATGAGCTACAACCCCTTGACTTCACCGGAGACCAGCTTCTAGACCCAACAGCTCTCTCAGAGCTAACCCAAAAAACGGCCCTTTTCAGAGCCACCACAAGGTTATGATTTATGAGCCGTTGAAGCCATTTGACGACAACAGCCCTTCTCAGGACTACCATAAGGTTAGCAACTACAACAACCTATCGAAGTCAATAAATGACAAAAACGGCCCTTTCAGGGCCACCATAAGGTTAGTAAGTACCACGTGCCATCGAAGCCGTTCGGTAACAAGATAATCAGAAATTATATGATAACAGAGAGGAATTCCAAGAACAATTTGAGAACCTTAAAACACAAATCTGGCAAGAAATTATGTTAAAATGTGTTGAAGCAGCACAAGTTGTAGCATATTCATTGAAGAAGAAACATATTTGGTGGAATAAGCTTTGTGATGATGCTGTAGCAGAAAGATTATGTCTGAGGAAATATTGGTGTGCAAATAAAACTGAAGTAAACCTTGAGAACCTCCAGCAGCAAAGGAAAGCAACTTGCAAAATGTTAAGAACAGTGTAAAAGGATTTTGAGATGGTACTTTTAGACAAGATAAACAAAGAGATTCAAAAGAATAACATAAAAAATATTACAAATTATTTAAGCAAAAGTTGACAAAATACACACCTCCAAGTCTTTGCTTTTGCAGGGAGAATGGGGAACTTATGACCAACCAACAATAGGAAAAATTATGAAATTTGGCAAAATAAGTTGTAAGGAAACAAAGGAGTGATTCGCAGAAATATTATTAGAACATCAACACCTGAACTCTGTGTCACTGATTCTAGGAGAAATTAAGCAGAGTATTAAACATCTGAAAAATAAATAAAATAGAGCTTGTGGAGAAGATTCTCATGGCTGAAATGGAAGAATGTAGATAAAAATATTGATCGCACATTTAAAAAGATTATCATGGGAATATGGGAGGAGGAATTACCAGAGGAATAGAAGGTTGCTTTAATTCATGTTGGTAACTATCATGGAATTTCACTGTTACCTTTTACATACAAGATCCTCTCAAAAGCCTTGCTCACTAGACTTGAAAAACAAATGGACCTTTGCTTAGGAAATTTCAATGGGGTTTAGGAAAAGTAGGTATCTTCTACCAAACAAATTTTTAACCTGAAATCTGTAATTAGAAGATATAATGTTACAGGAAAAATATAGTGATGGTCTTTATGGATTTTATGAAGGCATATGATCACATTGGCAAAAAATAATTGTTACAACATATTCAGAGAATTTGATGCAGATGAGTAATCATTGAACCGTGTAAGGCTAACACTGACGGGAACAATATCAAAAATTAAGTTCAAAGGAGAAATCTTGCGGTCATTTAGCATTCAGACAGATATAAGGCAAGGAGATGACCTACCCCTACTTCTTTTCAGTGTGGTTTTGAAAAGGGCCATTAGGGAATGGAGGAAAATCTGCAAGAAAAGAAAATTAGAAAAGTTAGATCAGGATATGCTAAAGAAAATCTGAACATAGATTGTATCACATTTGCCTTCCAGTTGTAAAGAAAAAACAGCGGAGGAACTATTGAACATCATGATGAAGATAGCTGAAAAGGTCTAAGGATATCAATCGATAAAACAGAGTACATGACCAACAATACGCATTCACCAAATTGAATTACCAAGGTTTGGTAACAAACCTTGGAAGAATTAGGAAGACTGAGAAATTCAACTAATTTGGAGAAATAATACAATCAAATGGGTTAGATAGAGAGGCAATTAAGGCTAGAGTAAATAAACTGCAGAAGGCTTACGCATTTACAAAAAATTTATACAATAAAAAAGAGGATATTGAGGATGGGAAAGATTTGACTACAAGATTACGCTACAGTAGTAGTTACGTTTGCAGTACTGTATACTACAGAGTGTGTAACTCTAAACTGAGGAGAGATTAATAAATTGGAAGTACTTAGACAGGTAATTGGACTATAGAAAACTGATGAGTGTTGGAGGTTATGGAAGAATAAACAACTACCTCCATGTATACAGACTCACAGATGCCATTTGAAAAAGAAGATTGGCCTTCTATGTGCACTTGGCTAGAATGGATGAAAACAGGTTGACAAAGAGGATTTTTGAGGAGAGTGATAGAGCCAAAACAAACAGTAAGTGCCTTCACACAGGTGAAAGAAGATCTCATGATTACAGGGATAACCAATGTAAGGGACAGAGATACATTTACAAAGAAAATCCAAATTGGTGAATGTTCTCAGAAAGGAACCAGAGAGTGCAGCAGTAAAGAGATGGTTGCAAGAAAGCAAGGAACAATATAGTTTGAAAATGAAGAATACTTGGAAGAAAAGGAAATCATCCTGACATTAACTATTAAACATGGTCCTATAGTGGCAGGTGACAAGAAAAAAAAATTAAAAAAATAATCTCTGTCATTTATTTGTCAAGCTAAATCATTCATTATATGGAATTATTATTATTAAGTCAGTGTTTCTCAACCTGTGCTCTCCGCCCCCCCCCCCCCCCCATGGGGCATGATGACACTAAATCAGGGGTGCAGCATATCGAAAAGAAAATATTAAAAAAATTATTAATTTACTGAAATAAAAACAAGCAAAACAAAATACATTCTGACATAATAAATAATAAGTACACATTTACACTATTAATAGGATAAATCAAATAAATTTACACTATAATACATATGTACACTATAAATAGGATTGTATCAGCACTCCACAATGTATTAATAACTAACTTATCAATACTTAATTAAAAACAAGTTTAATAATTATTAGTGACTCCCGTGGGCCTGTCTTGCAGAGCCAAGTTTTTCGAAGGTAGGTTTAATATTAGAAATAGACATTCCTGAGTTCTTTTTCTATATTTAGCCGAGCACTATATTTTTTCTTAAAAGCAGCCACTGCAGAAAATCCATCCCTCATCATCCACCCTTGCCTAAAATTCCAAGAGTGATTTATTACTAAATTGTGTTTTGATTTTCCCACTTGCTGTGAAGTCTATGAAGATTTCTTCTTTGGCAGTTGAGAGCCCTACAGGAGTATTTTAAAATGACACTACCAAGTTGTGTCAGCAAGAAAATACTTTTTAAAATTCTTTGCCAGCATGGCTAAATGATTTTAAAAGGTTATAAAAACTATTTTCACCTGTTATTCTTCAGCCTTGTAAGTTTTAACACATTGATCCACATTTGCAAACATTTCTAGGGTTTTTGCTTTAAATTTCTGTTCCACAATTCCAATTTTTTTACAAAAAAAAACATTCTTAATCACTCTTATCCAACATGTGTGTATTTGGTCCCTTGAATATGTCGACCAAGTAGCTCAATTCCATCACAACTAAACCATCTCGAAACCTCTCCGCTTCTGGTCGGTTTTCCTCTTCTAGAAAAATGACAATTTCATCTCTTTAATTCAGAAACACATAGCAAAAATTTCCCAATTGATAATCATCTTACCTCACAACAAAAGAGTAATGCTGAATGTACTGCACTCATGAAAAGATTTTTGATTTTAGGGGTCTTAATTTTATAACTGCCATTACAACTCAATACAACTGTCATTAACACAATATTCATACCAGGACTCATTTCTTTGGAAGCCAGAGCTTCTCTGTGGATCATGCAATGTGTCCAGAAACACTGTGGAGATTCTTCTTTCACAACTGCTTGTATACTTTGTAATCTTTCAGACATTGAACAAGCATTATCGGTGCTATTATATTCCGACACAATTTTTCCACTCTGTGTTTGCCTCATTTACAAAATCATTTAAGATAGCAAATGTTGCTTTGAGTACTGATGGTTTGCAGAAAAGTAGTTCTTCTACTGCTGACATACCATCACAAAAATCAAACACAGACAATGAAATAATTATCTTTACTGATATCTGTTGCCTCAATAAGCTGAATTGAAAACAATTTGTCATGAAACTTCAAGAAAAGCTGATGCTGTACATATTTAGTTATATCACCAATTTGATAGAGGCATGGACTGCAATTTTTTGACAAAATTATTGCCAAAAATACTTTGCAGCCGGCAAAATAAGCTCTTCACCAGTGATGTGAGGTTTTTTACATCTGGCTACTTTATATGAAACTTTGTAAGAGGCAAGTAAAGCTTTTTCATTCTCAAAGTTTTTTTCATATGATATTAATTTTAATTTGAAGAATTCTCAGGTTTTCTTAACGTACTCATTATGAAGCGTTTTCAAATGTTTAAGTTTATTAGGATTCATGCTGTCTGCTGCCATAATTTTTGAGCAAAGAACACACAGGGGCCTTTCTTCTTCATTTACTTTAGTACTGGTAAACCCAAAATTTAAATGTTCTTGATAATATTTTCTTGATTTTATTTTTGGAACTACACTCGTCTGTACCCTTGATGCTTCATTATTGTCTATTGTTATTACTTAAAAATTTAACCATGAGTCTATAAATCACTACCATGAATATTTAATACTGTGAATTGCAATTAACATGCAAATTACAACATACGTATTCACAATAGATTTGACAACAAGAGAAGGATCGACTCAACTGAGGCTGGCTGGAATTGAATAAGGTGCAGCATTTATATAAGTTTGTACAGACGTTCCAGAATGTTCAAGATAAATCAGAACTTCTCAGAAAGAACTTCTCAGAGAGCAACAGAAAGGTCTTCGATTCTGGTTTTGTCAGTGCAGCAAATCTGTATTGCCAAAT
This sequence comes from Lycorma delicatula, assembly GCF_047948215.1. NCBI lineage: Eukaryota > Metazoa > Arthropoda > Insecta > Hemiptera > Fulgoridae > Lycorma > Lycorma delicatula. Next base: position 223,362,670 of record NC_134456.1, on the reverse strand, counting down.
ATCAATAAACTTACTTTTTTTGATAATTCGTAAGGTTTATAGTCATAGTAATTTGCAGTCATAGTGTAGCTTTAGTGTCAATATTCAAAATAGATTATTACTGTATACATTGTTATTGTATGAGAGAGGGGACACAATGAAAATTATGATTGAAAATTGAGTTGCAAATACTGAAAGGTTGAGAAACGCTGGAAGTTGTGTAATCTAGTCTTCACTTCCTATCTATGAAGTTTATTATTGTACATGTCTTATATGTTAATATAGTTTAATATGTTAATGCAATTAATGTGTTAATTTCTTAAAATACAGTTTAAATATGTTAAAATGTAAAGCAGTGTTCTATTTGTTAATACAGTATAATTACCCTGGAATTAGGTAGTGCCTGAATGTTATGAAGTAGTTTTCAATGATTATGTTATTGTGTATTAAACTTTAGTGCAAGAATTGGAAAAGAGTTTACCTAACTAACTTGCAGATGGGTTGCAAGTTAGTAATTATTATTTTGTTAGTGGTATATTTTATTAAAAAAAATATTTTCTTAAATGAATTTTTTGTTTTAAATATTTTTGATTGTAATCTTTAAATTTTAATAAATAGTTTTTTTAATAATTATTAATTGTATTATCATACCATCGGGCCATGTTTGATAAAATTATAGTTATTTTTAAATGTATTTCTGTAATGTATTTAAACTGCTATAATAACATTTTCTATCTGATAATAAAATATTTTTTATAAGTTATTGGATGCATTTATTAATTATATGAAGTTAATTATTTTAAGTGGGTTTGCATTATACAGTTAGGGGGACTGAATTATAAAATAAAATAAATTGATGCAAGTATAAATAGTGTTTTTTTTTGTGAATTTTATTTAATAGCTGTTGTCATTTAACATTATTTATTTAAATGTCATTTTCATCAAAAGGTCACTTTAATATAATTGTTGTTAAATTTAGATTGTATTACTCGCTAAAATGTTATGTTGCTGCAATTATAAAAGAACCTTACTGTTTGCTATTCTTTTTCTTCATCAGATATTTGCCTTTTTTCATCAGATGTCTGTTTTGCATTTTCATTTATTTAATATTTTGAAGTATATTGGCAGTCGTTATATAACCAAGAAAATAATGATTTTTTCTTTTTATTAATGAAAATGATTTTCATAAATTTGTAAATAATTTTTTTTTAATATTAAAGCTTATTATATATGTATAATTTTATTTTCTTAGTTACTAAATTAACTACCCAAACTCTAATACTCAAACACAGTTGCAAACTTTTTTTTTGATGGGATTTGTAGGATGTGAAAAATACCAGAATTTAAATACTAAACATTCAGATGAAAGACAGTTACTTCCATTGTGACAATGGGTAGGCATTGATAAAATGTGTTTTCAATTCGTTAATTAATAAAAATGATTAATTGTTTAACATATGAACTGCTATGTTTTTTTCATGCGTACACTGCATCTTTTTTACTGATTACTAAATGTTGTATTCTCGGAGCAGTTGACTTAATATTAGTACTGTGTATGAAGTACTGTGGGTTGAAGGAAAAGTTCACGGTAAGAGTTGACTGTATGTTAGAAGGGTTTATGAACTACTACTGAGTTGTTGAAAAAAAAAAACAAGACTTGGTTAGTTAGAAGTAGTTAACTAATAATACTTTCTGTTTTACACCATCCTTTACAATCTCAACATATTTAAGTAAATCCTAAGCTCATATTATTTTCCTTCTACTTGCTAAATAATTAAACTTAATTAGATAGTCACTGAAGCCTTTAACCGACCTAATTAACCTACCTAAATTAACCTTGTAGTTAATTCTCACTGGAAAGAAAGTTAGGTTGGTTATTGGATTAAGTTACAAAAATTAACTAACTAGCAGAAGGAGAATTAGAATTAGACAGTGGTAAGGTATTCAAAGATTAGAAGATAATTTCTTTATATTATAAGTTCAAAATTTGTTTATATGTTGAGAATGAAAAGGTTAATCCAAAGTAGAAAGTATTTGTTAACTGCATGTAATAAGTCTGTTAACTAATTTCCGTATTAATAGAATATCTTAATTTACATTTTGTCTTTTATCTGATAGATTTCAGTAGAGTTTAAGGAGGTACCTACCTAATATTTGAATTAATTAACTTGTGTTTTAATTTTTAGTTTTTATAATCTGGTCATCTTATTGTTACTCAGTTGGAGGGGGCCTTTTTTTTTTTAGTTGAATGTGCTCATCTGAGAACCATTGGTAGCATATGGAAACCAAATCCATATGTTGAACTCTATGTTGATGATAAGAATCCTAGAAAGACAGATGTTGTGAAGTGTACTTATCAACCAAAATGGAATGAAGAATTCACTGTGTAAGTTTCTTTTATTTTCTGTGAGTCTGTTGTCTAAATAAAATAAGTAAAAATTATAAACAATTTAAAATGAGATGAAAATAACTGCATCATGATTGGATATTAATAAAGATTATTGTTAATGATAATTGAAAGTGTCTTCTTTTCCATTAATCGCTTTTTTTAAGTGAACAGTGTCATTGTTTTAAATATTAATTACAAGATTGCTAATAATTAGGTTTGCTTTGTTATTAATTTTTTTAAATATTTTTTTGTGACTAAAATATTAAATTTATAAATGATTTTTTTAATTATGGAAATGATAAACTGGAAGAAAATCCTTCCCACACCCAGTTTTAAGTTGTATTATGTGTGCACACTTACACATGTACACAGGCTTATTAATTTAACAATCAAGTTAATCAAATAAATTATGTAAATTAATTACTTATTAATAAATAATGAATTGAATAATATTATTATTATTATTATTATTATGGTGTCAAGAGAATAGAAACTTAAGTAAAAGTTTCAGTTATGTTTCTTTATCACTGATCTTATTTAATTTGAATGTTTAGTGTTTGAACCAATCATCTTGAAATCTAAGCTTGTTTTTTAAGCAATTTAGAAACATTAAATTATATAAAAATTTTGCCACCATTTTATTTTTTATTTTTTTGCTTGATTTCACCCCATAAACTTGAAGCTTGTCCGTGGGATAAGGAAATCCAATTTTTGTAGTGTATGAAATATGTTTTGCCTGACCGTAATTTGAACCCAGGACGTCTGGATGAAAGGCCAAAATGGAGCTATTCCACCTCGGAGATTGATAGCGATTCAATTTATGTTATAAATGCAACAAATGATCCAAACTGTTTCTTAATATAAATAAGATGGCAACAGTTTTCTTAGGATTTGAAAAAGTCTATCAGTTTTTGCATTAATCAGCTCAGTTGAGTTTGTTTAGTACTCCATTTAAACAAGTAAATTTTTGTTATTTTCTATTAAAGTTGTTTATTATTTAAGTTGAATGAGAAAACATTTTGTTTTTTAATTATTAGACTCTTTTAAGTAGCTTATTAGGCTAGGTTCTTTTTAAAGCTGTATAATAAGATTATCAAGCATTGATTTTGGTTAGGTTGATTTCTTTTTATGATGTTATGTAAGATTGCAGTTTGAAAAGATAGTCTTAAATTTTGAAATTTTTTTGCTAAATCTGGTTTCTTTAAAAAAATAATAAGATAAATGATAAAGTGTAGTCAAATTAAATATCATTTTTTAAGAATTAATGAGCGATCTGCTGTGTAAGTCAAGTTTAAACTTAGGTAACATTTTATTATTTTCCTCAATTTGTAATTATTTTTTCTATTGAATTATAATGCTTTGATAAATTTAAATACTATTACCGGTAAATATCTTATCTAAGATATCTTATCTAAGGTATTAAGTTATCTAATATTTTGTTAGCTGAAATAAACATTACCTAGATTAATCAGATGAGGAGTTTTTTAATCATTGTTTATAGGCCTGCCTGACCAACCGCATTGGAAGACCAAATCCCACTATCATAATAGTTCCTCTATGAAGCTTTGAAAATTTCATATATGCATTGTTTGTGTCTGCTATAGTTGAATTTAAAAGTGAATTTGGCAAAATGAACGTGTAAGTAATGTTTTCGAATCCAGTAGTGAATTCTTGCCTCTAACCTCTAGCCATAACTGCTGTCTTCAATCAATTAAATTGTTCTTATGGTTTACAATTAAATAATAGAATCCATTTAACTGTAAACAATTGTGTAACCGCCATCGATTACAACCGTGGTTCCCAGCAAAATGATTTAATTACTTCCAACAAAGTTTAAGTACCATTCAGGGTGGAAACTAAATACTATTTTTTCAATCCTATCTCAGTGCCTTCAAAATTCCCAATTACTTTGAATTATGCATCTGTGATTGTAGTTCATATGGCTTATTATTGTCTTATCAGTTTCTATTGCTTTATTTACGACACCGATTTTATAATTTTTTCTAGACAGCAGTTAACAGCATCAGACAACTGCGGTGACAGATTAAACACCAAGTTCTGTGTATATGAGATCTTGTTTCAGTGGATTAGCATACACTGTGCTAGTATCTGAAAAATTTGCTTCTTGTAAGGTTACAGTTATAAAATCATATTCCTTTATGAATAGATATCTTTGAATAGATACTTTATGAATCTTAAGATTATCTTATAGATAATCTTTATGAATAGATACTTTTCTAATCGACTTAATGTCAACACGTTAGCACCAACAGAAAATTTATTTGCATTTATCTGATGACATTATTTCTGCAATTAACACATTTTTTTTCTTTTCAAAACATCAGGAATTTACAGGATAGTACTCGCTCTGTTAGGATCGTCAATGAAATTATTGAATTAATTAATGTAAAAGCTACTGGTATTATTCTGTGAATTACAGTCATCCATTTCAAGAACAGTAAGGGAACTGAATATTAGAAATGGTAAGAGCCTGTCTAAATGGGTTTCCACACAGACACACAAGAATTATTGGTTAGATATGCTCCCTAGTTGTGATCGTAGATGATGTGTTGGTGACTACACATGTATGCATTGCAAAACTATGAATGTGGCAACAATGTTTAAATTGAAATAGTTAAACTATTGAAAAAGCTTTAAAATGAGTAAATTAATTCATTCCTACCTATTGAAATGTTATATTGTCATGGTTTATCATACAATAGAAAGAAAGATAATGTTGGGAAAATATAAATTCCCAAATTTCTATTGATAAATTAACATATTTTGGCTTACTTCAGGATTTTGATAACACCAGCAACAAGCTGTACCCACTAATACAAGCACATGCTGTCCATATTCCTGAGAGTACATGTTTTAGTTGTTAAGAGGACCAATTGACATAAGAAATGAAAAAATAATTTTTTTTTGTGGTATTCCAATTAGTTTTATTTAGAGTTCCTTTGTTTATATTTGTATACATGCCTTTAGCGTGTGGCTTTGAAAATAGATGCCGCTAACTTTTAAAGAAAACATTTTATTTTAATAATAAATATAATTTTTTTTCTAAGTTAAAAATTGCAAATTTTGCCAAAATACAGTAAACAGTGAAGCAATATTTAAATATGGTATTAGTGGAATTGTTTTCATGGCTGGCTTGTAAATGTGAATATAAAAAAATGCATTATGCAATTAGATAGTTGAATTAAAAATATATGGCATATCATAAATATACAAAAAAATAATTATTTCATTAATGATCAAAAATAGTAATAATGAGAACAGAAATTGTTACTTGAATTTTTCTTGTTCTTTTACTTCTTTTTTTTTATAAAATATATAATTATTATTCATCATACATCAGTAAAATAAAGTAGAAAATTTATATTTTTATTTTAGTTCTAGGTGAAGTCACTGCTACTATTTAATTATTTTAACTTTTTGTTCTGAAATCTCAAGTTATCTATTAGTAGGATTCATGGTAATTTGTAACTATGCATGTATGCACATGTTTATAAACTGTTAAATGTGAAGTCTCTTTAAAGCAGTGACTACAGTTACTATAAAAAGTCTAAAACAAAGTTAATGATATTTACTTATTTAGCACCAGTAATACAGATGTGAAATGGATGGTATTGTATGGTCTTACCTTATTTTAAAGGAAGTGCTTTGAGATCACAATTTCATCTTTTTCCTTATTTCTGTTATTTATGTTTTATTTTCCTCCCTCGTTTTATATAGTTTTGTTAATTATATCTTCTTTCTTTAGATTAGTGACTCCATATTCACATCTTCATTATCGCTTGCTTGATCATAGCACTTTTCGTAAAGATTGTGTCTACGGAGAGAAAAGAGTATCATTGTACGATGTTTTGACTCATTACAATGGTAAATGTGATCATCTTGAGTTAACATTAGATTTAATGACAGAAGCAAAACATGATTCAACACCTACAAAAGTCGGTGACCTAATTACGTTACTTCATGGACTTAAAATTGATATGTCGGCCTATACTCAACCACCACGTCATGCCTCACCGTTAGGTAAGTTTTTTGTGTGCTTGTTTTATATCCAAAAATTAAACTATAAAGATTTATGAATTCCATGTTCTTTGATTATTTGTGATTAAATACTTTTGATTTTGGATATCTCTTCAAAAATAACAAGTTTAATTGCATTTGTCGGTTTAGGTCAACAGATTGTTGCTTACTCTTTGTGAAACCATCTTTTAGTTACAATTTGGTTTTAAAGGCTAGGCCATATGTATTTTTCTTTGTATAATCCAATAATTGCTGTGACTTACATTTATCTCAGTCAATACTGACCGTTTAATAACATTACCTTTATTCTTTTTCTAGAAGTTAAAAAAAAAAATGTTGCGATGCCTTTCTCTGCATTGAACAAAGAGTAGCTGATTGTTATAAATAGCCAGATTGCTGATAGAGGTAGTGTCTAGTATATAGACCTATAGACAGTCCTGTCTAGTATAGACTTATAATCACTTTCTTAATATTTATTTTGTAACTTATTTGTCTCTCCTCCCCTCCAGTTATTTTGTATTTAATCTAGAAGGATTTGATTAAAAAAAATTTCTTTTAAAAGTAATATTTTCCAATAAGTAAAATAATCTTTTTGTTTATTTCACATGTGTTTTGATACAAAAGTTACATACTTTGTAATGTATTTAATTTTTATTTATCTTTTTAATCATATGGTTTACAAGAAAAGAATCAGCTGTGTTTTGTTTTGTTTTTTCCTTTTTACTTTAATTTAATTTGGATTTAATTTTTAGGAAGATTCTAAATTTTAATTATATATTTTTCATGAAAGTATGTTTTTCCTTAATGATTTTTACTAATTAGTGAGTATTAAATTCCTTAAATTTAATTGTTTACATTTGCATCTATACAGATTTTAGTTGTTTTTGTTTGTTTACAGATTGTTTTTGTTTTTTTTTTTAATGTTCTTAACAGACATTAGTGAATTTAGTTATATTATTTTCTCAGGTCTAGTTATGATGTAAGGTTCATATAAACATAATTTTATAGTAAACAAGTTGAATTTTAGATTTGTTACTTATTTGTAGTTCTGATTATTTTTTAGCTGTTGTAGCTTTTTTTACTAAATTATTTATTTTTTGCCATTATTAATTGTAATGAAATAATATTAAGATTGATTTATTGGAATTATAAATTTTGTGTTAAAACCTTTAAAATTTATTCCTAATGTATCTAATTAATAAATAAATCAACTAGTTATCCAGAGATGAAATTTCAGAATATTTTACAGTTTCAATTCTGTTTCAGTTAGTTATGACATTTGAATTAATAAGATAACTTTATTATAATGTGTTTTACAAGTTAAAATAATTCAGTAGTGTGTAAATTGCTTAATTTGTGATGTAATGCAAGGTTAATAAATGATCTTTATCAGAGATACATGGTTACATATAAGCAATCTAGGGTTAGTATATGTAGTTTAACAAGCTATCACTTAATATCATATTTATGATATGTCTAAAAGATGTTAGATAAAATGAAATTAAAGAAAACATACATTGTGAAAAAAGTTAAATTAGGTTTTTGTAATTTAGTTTAAGTTACTGCATACTTATTACAGTTACATATAATATATAGTAAATATCACAACATTGATTAATTTCACTAAAAATTTTCAGCAATAATAATTAAATTTACTGATTTCACTTATCTTTTAATTTTCTTCCTTTAATTTCACTGATTACACTGGTTAACATGATTTTTGTCTCATGAGTACCAATGTGTGTACTTAATGCAGTTTTTATCCTGTTTTTCAAGTATGTATTCGGAATTTCTCCATCATCCACAGTTTTTTATTTTAATTTTTTTAAATATTTTAAAACTTTTTTAGTCTATTTGTCCATTGTCAAGTAATGCTCCTAGAGCATTGTAAATATGATTAACAAAATGAGCTAATTCAAAGGGTAGCATTGTTACTGCTATGCAGGTTCAGATGTGTATAGATATGTACAAATGTGATGTAGTGTAGCACACATTCATTAGAACGATGCCAGTTGTGAGATAATGAACTAGTAAACACATCAGTGTGACTGCTCTGTGTGTCTGAATTATTGTGTATTACGTATTCACAACTTTATTTCTTTTAATTAATCGTTAGTTACAAAAAATGCCTAGGGTTTGTTTAAATCATCCTAACAATTTTTGTTATGTATGTGGTGAAGTGATGCTCAAGTCCCAAAGACAAAACTTTACTCCATTAGTAAAAAAGTGTTATGAATGTTATTTTGGTTGTAAAGTCTGAGAACAAACAAGGGCCTTGGCCCCACATATCGGTTGTTTATTGTGTTTTAGGCTTCTCACTGCATGGAAACAGGGCACATGCCATATGACGTTTGTTATCACTGATTTGTAGGGAACCCATAGATCACTCTTCTGACTGTTACTTCTGCCTAACAAACATTAAAGGTATTACGTCAAAATCAAAACATACAATTGTGTACCCTAACTTGCAATCTGCAAAGAGACCAGTAACACACTACAAAGAATTGCCCATACCAAAGCCTCCAGAACATGTGACGTTAGATGAAGAGAGCTCAGAGTCTGATGGAAGTAAGGAAGAAAAAGAAACAGTTTCTGGTGATACAGCTTATAAACAAAGCAGTTCATCTGAGCCTAATTTATTGACTCAAGAAAATCTTAATGATCTCATACAAGATCATTATCCAAAAAAAGGTTTTTTTAACAAACAGTCTGAAATGGTTGCTTGCTGGCTGAAAGGATGAATCTTCTTCAAAAGAATACGAAGATTTGTACTTATTGTAATCATCATTCTTTATTTAAAGACTATTTTTCTGAAGAAAATAAGAAATAAGAAAAATAAAGAAATAAGAAGAAAATGGCTTAGTGTTTTTGTAATGACATTCCTTCTCTTATGGAGACACTTTGTAATGAGCATAACCCAACAGAATGGCGCTAGTTCATTGATTCCTCTAAAGTTAGTTTAAACGGTGTGCTTTTGCAAAATGGCAATAAATTCCCATCAGTACCTGTGGCCCACTCTGCTAGTATGAAACAAATATATGAAAACTTTAAATTTATATTGGAAAACTTCAATATGCAGTGTATGAATGGAAATTTGTGGTGATTTGAAGGTAATTCCACTTATTCTTGGTTACACAAAGTACTGTTTTTTTGTGTGAATGGTATAATAGGGACAGAAAAAAACCATTTTATTAGAAAAGAATGGCCGAAACGCGAATCACTCATATGTGAACAGAAAAAATTTGAAACCATTGTGTAATTCTAAAAATGTGTATCTACTTCCATTACATATCAAACTAGGATTAATGAAGAATTTTATCAAGGCCATGGACAATACCCCTGGTTTCATATACAGAAATGTCCTAATAATGCTAAAATTAAAGAAGGAATATTTGTGGGTCCATAAATACGATCACTAATGCACGATAAAAAGTTTGAGAAACTATTGAATCCACTGGAGAAGCAGCTTGGCAAGCATTCAAACATGTTACGCAGAGTTTTTTGGGGAAATCAAAGTGGAAAATTTCAGTGATATTGTCAACGATCTTATAACATTTTATAAAAATTTGGGTGTCAATATGTTCTTAAAAGTACACTTCCTGCACTTGCACCTACATTCATTCCCAGAAAATCTTGGCGCAGAGAGTGATGACCACGGAGAACACTTTCATCAGGAGATTTCAGCTATGGTAAAGAGGTATCAAGGCTAATGGAATCCTAATATGCTGGCCGATTATTGTTGGACCATCAAGAGAGATGCTCCACGGGTGAAATATAGCAGAAAATCGTCATTTCTTACTTTCCAGGCAAGTCAAATGTTTGAATATTGTGTACTTAAGAATGCAGAAAGTATTAAACTATTGAAAATTATAATTGCCAGTTTCTAGGAAACTTTGCATGATCGGAAAAACTGATCATATTTGAATTCAGGAGAAAACAATATTATCAGAATCACATATTTTTCTTTCTGAGACAAAAAAATTTATTTTTGTCCCTAGTGTTATTGAATATCTCATAAATGCCACTAAAGTTTTCCAATATGAGAAAAATCTATTTCTTTATTACACAACTATTTTTACAATCAAATCTTGATTATAATTTTAAAAAACTTATGTACAGTACTTATGTTCTGGATAATTGGCCCACTGGTTGATTGAGGCAGCGAGTTTTTTGGGACAGTTCTTTAAAGAATAAAAACAAGATTTTACACTGATAAGTACTTTGTTTATTCAATCCATAATGCTGCTTATTCTGGCCAATATCTGATATTTTTTCTTATTAAAAGTGAATACAGGCCAGTGGTGAACAACAAACTTTGTGCTTCTGATAATTATGCAGCTAGACAATGGTGTAGGATAGAGGCAGTAAACATTCCGACAGATAAAGTGCAGTAATGGTGCTTAGTCCATTAATCATAACAAATAACAAACAACAAACCTAATCAATAAAATATTTAATCATAACAACTAACATAATTATCATAACAAAGGAGTTTGATGTTGCACATGACATCACCTGTTATATGATTGATGTTTAACAAATCCATTCTAAATCATTATTTTTATGAATTTCAGTGAGTCATACCTGCTGAAAGCATTACCTCCTTTGCAATCTATGGTTTGTTGTCTCTTGTCTTTTGTATCGTGTATGTTGAACGTTCATATTTCCATGGTTCTCTTTAGCTTTTTTATCTCACTAGTGTGAATAACTTAATTTCACCAATAAGGGTGTACTGTAACATGTTTTTGTTATTGTGTGCTTGTTTTGTTACCTGCAGTCATAGTTTTTGATTTTTTTATTTCCACTTGTTTCACACATTTTGTTGACATTTTTATGCGTACACTTACAACGCATTTTGCATTGGCTTGTATCAACATCTTCATACTGTCTGTTTCTGTTGTTATTCTATCTGTTAACAGATAATTAAAATTGTGAGTTAAAATGTTGCATAACAATATGACATCGGGTGAACGAATAAACCATCTTGACAAAATAAAAAAGTATCCACGTAACTTAAGCTAGCGTAAATTATTGGAACTAACCGGTATACTGAAAAGTATGATAGCTCGTATCGTGCTCCAAGAAGATAAAATACATGAAGAATGAGCTTTAAAAGATTATGGAACATCCGAGAAAAGGATGGTGGAAAGCACCCGCTTGTTGAAGAAGCTCTGAATAAATGGTTCACCACTATAACTTTGCAAGGTGTAGTGTCAGCGGTCCACTGCTTAAAGACAAGGCAGAATATTTTGCTAAAAATTTAATCATAATGAATTTAAAGCGACGGATGACGGATTATCTTGTTGGAAAACGAGAAATCAGATAAAATACAAGTGCTTATGGTGAAAAATCGAGTACTGATACAGAAAATGCTGCTTCATAGAAATCTATCAAACACCCTGAAATTCTCCAGAAGTTTTCTGTCCATGACATTTACAGTGCCAATGAAACGGGACTATTATTGTGCTACACCAGATGGGTCCTTGTGTTACAAACATAGTCTTGTCTGGATCCAAAAAATCTATGTACTGTGTTTTGTTGTGCTAATATGTCGGAACTTACATAAACTCTTAATTTGGAAGGCTGCCAAGCCTTGTTGTTTGAAGTGGCTTAGAATTGACAGGTTGTTGTACATGATGTATCCAAGAAAAATGCTTGGATGTTGATGTATCTAATAAAAATGCTTGGATGTTGAGTGCAATGTTTCAGAATGGCTCAGCAATTGGGATGTCAAGTTGCAGAAAAAATTAAGAAATCCTACTACTGATTGACAATTGTGCTGTTATCCGCGACCAAATTGTTTAAAAAACATTACTATTGAATTTTTACTGCCGAATACAATGAGCCTCATTCAACTATTGGACACTGGAATTACAAAAAATATGAAGTCTATTTAATGATGAAAGCGGGTGAACCATATTCTTCTAGAAATAGAAGAAAATTCACTAATTTGGATTCTACAGCTAGAGAAGTAAGTGAAAGAGTCAACTTGTTGCAAGCAATTCAGTTCGTAGCCGACAACTGGGGTAAAGTAAATAAAACGACAATAAAAAATTGTTTTACCTATTGTGGTTTTCTGACCCAAAAGAAGAGCTAGAAAATATGCAGGAACATGATGGTAACACGTCACTGCAGCAAGTTGAAAATTATCAGGAATTGGTACAGATTGACAAAAATATTGAATGAGTACAAAATGAAGAATGTGACATCGCTATTGTTGAAAAACTCCAGCCCACTTGCAGCATAATGGATGAAACCAGTGACGATGAAGATGAACCAGAAATACAAGTTGTAAAAAAAATTATTGCTGGACTTTTATGCAAGTTTTTTATGCTTGAAGGAAGAGAAAGTAGTCCTAAATTTGAGTTGAAAATTGCACAAATTTTGTTGACCGAATGTCATTAAAACGAAAATGGCAATGCAGATTGGATAAATTTTATCAAAGAAAATAATCAGGTGAGACTTTTATGTTTTGTATGTATGGCTGTCAATTCTATATAAACATTTAACACAAAAAATGTTATTTTATTTTGAGATCTGAAAATACTATAAAATAAGAATCGGTCATTACCATTTTTTAACAGTAGGCTACATGAACAGGTATTTTGAACTACATAACCGATTTAGAATTCGGTTTTCACATTAAATTTTTGTGACTGCATTATACTGAACCTCATGTATATATCGGTAGAACTTGCATGTAGAATGTGTGTGTGTATGTTTAATGCAGTACAGTATCGTATACGCTACAATTTACAAATTCGTTTATTAGAGCCAGCTATTTAGTCGGGCCAAAATGCTCCGGTGCTATTGTGTCCCAATAAATCAAAATCGACTAATGCATAACATAACTTCAGATACACAAGATGGAATGTGAATATAAACGTTAGTATTTCAATTTAACCAGCACTTCAAATGAGAGGATATGTAAACTACAACATTTAAAATATTTAAGTAAAATATCTGTGTAATTTAGGATTATGCTCCTTTTAAAATCTGCCACCAAAAAAAATATAGACTAATTTTGAAGTTTTTTCTCAATGGTTAATTACAGTGAACTCTTATACATTTTGTGTACTGCTAGATTTTGTTGTACCTTAAAGAAAAAATGAATTTTATAAAATAATTAAATTTATTGATCAGTGCATCAGTAGTTTGGATTGTTAAAGATCTTTGGCCATCGGCAAAAGATTAAGCAGTTCAGTTATAGACAATTCCTCTCCAGAGTTGATTAGCCATTTGCTTACCGTTCACCACTTTTTCTTTGGTTAAGTACTGTTGGATTTGTGTTTAGTACCGTACTTGCCTTCATCTGTGATGTTATGCTCTTACCTTATAGCAGCAATGGAGTCGTTACTTATTTAGCTCAATAGACTAGCGACTCCTTTTCTGGAAATGGCTGTGAGGACTTTTGTTTTCTGTTGTTGAAAAAAATTCAAACAATGTATGTGTGTTGCAATGTTTTTCGCATTATACAACAGAATTAATTGATTGAAACGATTTTACTCAAATTTGGTTGAAATATTTTAATATATGGGGGCATTGATAATATTTTTTTAAAATTCATTCAGGGGTGGGGGATGTCACAAAAAATTAATTCTGATTTTCTTCAGAGGCACTTTAGTGAAAAACTTTGGTTAATTTGTTACCAACCTTGCATACATAAATAATAAAAAAAAAATTTCAAAAACTCAACCCCCATATTCTAAAATTAAAATATGTTTTTTATCTCCCTTCAGTATTAATATTTGAAAATTTTTTTTGCAATTTTATTGATCATATATCAGGCTGCACCTTTACAAAATTATAAACCCAGACTTAAACACAGAAGTTATTTTGAAAATTTTACGTCCTTGTATTAACGTTTATTGGTGGGAGTGTTAGATTTAGATAAAACTTTACTTCCATAAATTTGTTAAGCTTAACCAACATGTGAATAATTTTATACATTATTTTTTTTTTTTAACTTATTTTCACCTCAAAAAATTTATATTCTGTTTATTTTTTTGCTTTAACTCTTTTAATTTTTATTATTAAAAAAAAATAATCCAATAAAATTCTTGTGCACTCATATAATTTATTTTCTGAAATCTCAGATTATCCCTGCCTGCCCTAGTAGCTATAGAGAGGCAAGCCCATTTTTAAAATCTTAAGAGAAATTGGTTAACTAATGAAAACATTTTGTTTCAGCACCTTCAAATTCTGAATCAGTACCTAATAGGAGTATCCTTAATGGAGGCATTAGAGCTCGTGTTCGGCCTCCAGGTTCTGAAAATACTGTCCCTGTAACTAGTTCAGGTATTTATTATATTATTATATATTATTATTATTCAAGTATTTATTTATATTATTGCTGTTGTAATGTTTTGAACAGATTCTGTAAAAATGAATGTTTATGTTTTAAAAATTTGCTAATAAAAATAATTTTATAATCCTTTTTTCGAGACTATGTGCTATTTAAATGTTTTATCACGAATAGCATCAATATTTGACCCGCTTAGTTTAATCGGTCTTGTGATCTTCAAGTCTAAAATTTTCATGCAATGTCTATGGGAACTGAAGGTTGGTTGGGGCAACCCTCTCCTGGAATCTGTACAGACATCTTGTTGCTGCTACTATGAAGAATTAGGTACCTTGACTTTATTTAACGCACCGCAAAAAATTTGTCCAGAAAATGTCAGTGATGTATATCAGAAGCAGGTTATGGTGCCTGTAATTATAGAGAATCAAGAGACAATAATGTTATAGTTAGTCTTTTGTGCTCTAAATCCAGAGTGGCACCAATCAAAAGGGTCAGTTTACCTCGTTTAGAATTATGTGCAACCGTATTGTTATCACGTCCTGTTAAGAAAGTGACAACTGCAATGAAAATGATTTTCAGTAAATACAGGCTATGGTCTGACTACAGTAGTCCTGGCATGGATAAATTCAGCAACTGCTCAATGGAAAACCTTTGTTACTAACAGGGCGACAGAAATACATGAACTTACTGGCAAATGTGAATGGAACCATGTGAAAGGCAGTGATAACCCCGCGGATTACAGTTCATGCGGATTATACCAAAGCAAATTCATGACAATCAATTATGGTGGCACGGGCCCAAATGGTTATCTGAAAATCCTAGTCGGTGGACAACTACTGAGCTTAAACAAACTACTTTAGAAAAACATAAGGAATCGGTACTTGTAATGTCTATCATTATGTCTGAAATTTGGGAAAAATATTCCACATTAACCACACTTCAAAGGGTTATTCCATTTTCTTTGCGATTTATTAATAATTGTTAAAAACCACTCAAGGAGAGAATAAATGATAAGTTTTTAACCGTCAATGATTTAAATAATGTTTTAAATCACTTAATCATATCGGCCCGATGTGAATCTTTTTCAACCGATTTGAATGAGTTGCAACAAGGTAAACAAGTTAACAATAAAAGTACATTAAAAACACTAAAGTCAATTGTCGACAATGCTTCCATCGTTTGTGTGGGCGGAAGTTTAGAACTGTCAAATCAAGAGCAAGGCCGAAAACATCCAATACTTCTACCTTCCAAGCACCGACTTACCTACCTAATTATGGAACAGGAACACATTAAACAGTTACATGCTGGACCACAGCCTTGGCTTTCTGCAGTCCATCAGAAGTACTGGCCACTAAATGGACAAAATATCGTACGAAGGATCGTTCATAATCGTGTTACATGTTTTAAAATGAAATCTACACCGTCATCACAACTAACTGGTAACCTTCCAGCAACTAGGTTAGAACTTATAAAACCATTCATCAATACCGGATTAAACTATTGTGGACCGTTCCATGCGCATACCGATAACAGAAGAGGTACTCTACCGAGAAAAATTTACATTGCTGTGTTTGTATGTTTCACCACAAGGGCTATCCAGCTTGATATAGTTGGAGATTTAACCACAGAGTCCCTCTTGGGTGCTTTAAAACAATTTACGGCTTGTCGCAGGAAGATATTACATTTATATTCTGACGCTACAACTTTTGTCGGGACCAAAAATCGATTAAATGAATTTAGAAAGTTTCTTATGAATAAGCCTAATCAAGAAAAAATTCACGTTTGGTTATCACAAGACGCATCATCACATGAACAACATCACATGGTGCATACCACCACGCTCTTCGCATTTTGGAGGCCTGTGGGAGACATCAATGAAATCATTAAAATACCATCTCAAAAGAGTAGTTGGCAATAAACTAATCGCATTTAAGGAGATGTCTACAGTGTTAGAGGCTTGCCTAAATTCTAGACCGTCGACTCAACTATCCAGTGATCCTTTTGATTTGTCCCCGCTCACCTGCTCATTTCCTTGTTGGTGGCGAAACCGATATGCCGATAGAACCAGATCTGCAAGACATTAGTATAAACCGGCTTTCACGATGGCGACTTGTGCGGCAGAACTTTCAACATTTTTGGAAACGATGGTCCGGTGAATATCTCAGTAGTCTCAGCAGCGTGGAAAGTGGACCAAACCGCATTCAAATCTCCGACCTGGTAATTTAGTCCTCATCAAGGAAGACAACTTACCACCTTTAAAATGGAATATGGCAAGCGTCCTCACCCTATATCTTGTCTCAGATGGATTCGTAAGAGTTGTATCAGTTAAGACAGCTACCGGAATACTTAAAAGAGCTATCTATAAGCTTTGTCCTCTTCCAAAAAAAATGTACTAAAACATGATATTTGACTGTTTACTTATATAATATCATTTGTTGTTAATGTTTAGTTTCAGCGTATGCACAGACAATTTTGCATTCTAAGTTTTATTGCATACTGATGTTCTAACAGACTTTGTATTTTGTTATTTTGAAATTGTTCACTTTGGTTGTATTTTCTCTTAGCAGTATGTTCTTGTGTGTGTATAAACTCTGAAGGGGTTCCCTTCAAGGTGGGGGGGCATGTTGTGTCCTTGGAGTGCGTGTGGGCGTGCATACATGTTGTGTGTGTGTCTGGGTTATGTTCATTGTTGGTGTTGAGACGTTGTATTGTGCACGTCAAGTACGAACATTGTTCAGTGCGTTTCATTCAGAAGTGACCGATGTATAATCGCAACAATATAAAATGTTATGTGGTGTTACCAGCAGCTATTTTTTCTTGTGCAACCCCAACAGATATTGATATATATATTCGTGTGTATATTGATATTCCATTTAAAAACTCAGGCTGTGGTTTGCGATAAAATATTTCATGAAGTTTCAATAAATTCTCTAAACATTTTGATATTAGAGGAGAATATTCTTCTCTGTTTGAAAAATATACTGTCAATTTAAGAAAAACAATCGACAGTTATATTTAAATTTCTAGCGTGAATGCTATAAATTAAGAGTTCCACTCCCTGGTTAAAAAAATCCATTTAATTACAATCAAATCTTGTTAAAATCTCATTGAATTGGACAGTGTTCTAGCCAAATCCTATTCAGTAATTTTTCAATAGCATTTGACTGGATTCAACAAGTTTCTTCAATAGGCAACCGATTAAATCCAACCAAATCTTACTTAAATCAGATTAAGGTCTAGCCAGATCCTGTTGAAAATAAGTCTGTTGAACCTCATTGGATTTTTTTTGCAGGGCTGCAAATTTCAAATATGTTTCTAACAATTTGGAAAATGAATAGGTATGAATTCATGCTGGTAAAATATATATACATTATGTGTGTGTGTGGTGCACGCGCGCGCGAGTACTTGAAATTTTCAAGTAATTTTCGAGTCCAGTTGAGTATAGTATTTTAGAATAAAGTAGATCAGTATTTAAAAAAATTTTTACTGAGAAATAATGTTCA
Source organism: Lycorma delicatula (assembly GCF_047948215.1). Taxonomy (NCBI): domain Eukaryota; kingdom Metazoa; phylum Arthropoda; class Insecta; order Hemiptera; family Fulgoridae; genus Lycorma; species Lycorma delicatula. Next base: position 223,344,459 of record NC_134456.1, on the reverse strand, counting down.
AAATTTTGAAGGAAACCTGAATTTATTTAATAGGATCCCTAGGTGTTTTGTGGAGTGTATGGTATCATCTGGCTTATGGAATTTTCAGATGCTATCCATTTCGGCAATGTGTACAGTTAACAGCATACTTGGCTGCGAGCACCCAAAATGCACCAATATTTTTAGTAACCATTATTATTTATAACATATAAATACTAATATTCATCATACTGCTTTGTATGATGCTTTGTCATTATGGTTCTTAATGATTTGTAGTGATAACTTTGTATCTTGCGATATTAACTTTTTAGATGCATTTTTAATAAAAACAAGAGTATTATATAGATGATAAAAACTCATTCTCATAAAATGATAGTTGTTTTTGTTAATATACATTCTGCTGATAAAATTAGATCTATTCACTTATTTAGAATACATTTTTAATATTTACGGTTTTAAGTAATATAATAAAGAGTTTCAGTATAATATGCATTTTTAATATAATAAACAGAGTAGAGTTTTGATATAATAAACAGTTTCCCCTGGACTGCATTATTAGTGTCTGGTTTTATCTGTTATATTTTCATTGCTGTTTTTATTTGTTTTTTTATTATTTCCATGCATCGTTGGCATGTGCTATCTTCTTTTAAAAGTTTGTGTTAATTTATCATAACGTGATCAGAATATTGTTCTCTTATCATAGTAACAGTAATTCTAATTCATATGGTTGCTTATAAGTGCTCCTGAAGATGAAGATGTTATATAAAATTTTTATTTCTCATTCTAACACAATGTTTGTCCAATAATATTTACTGCCTTCCTATTTACCTGTATATATATATATATATATATTATATATATTATATATGTTATATTGTCATAGGTAGTATTTAAATTAGATTTTTATTGATTGTTTTCAAATATTTTTTATCGCTTTTACTTAAAAATTGTTTTCTAGATATATTTTTTTGCATTATTAATTTTCTTTTAATGTAGTAAATGAATATATATTTACTTTTTATCCTAATTTGTTGCCTATTTATCCTGTTTACACGGATAAGTAGAAATATTTTTGCGATGTCATTTTACATAGAGCATTTATTAAATTTACATGTTATATTTTTAATTGTACTTTTTCAGTGATATACACTACAACCATATAATAAATAATAATGGTAAGCAAAAAGTTTGTAATTGGTTCAATTTGATTAATTTCTAGGGGGTAGTACTTCTGCAAACTTGTCAAGCACTAGTGTGAATGTTCCAGCCAGCAGGCTGCCCACCAACATAGGACAACCAGTTACTAATGGAGCATCAGCTTCTCCAGTTAACCAGGCTGAGGCTGCTCCAATTTCTCCACAGACAAATGGCGCTCCAGCAGAGGAGGCATTACCTCCTGGGTATTATTCTTTTTTTTAAACTAATGTTATTCTAATAACTTTTAAATACTAATAAATAAACTACCAATTTATTAGTATTGTATACTGATAAACAACTTGTCGGATTAATCTAATGGTAAAATTGTCATCGCAAATCAATTGTTTAACAGCTGATTTTTGAAGTTGAAGGTTCTGAGGTTCAAATCCTACTAAAGATAAGTTAATTTTGTATAGATTTGAATACTATACATTTGATTCCAGTGTACTTTGGTTGGTGTTCAATAACTATACATCTCAGGAACAGTTGGCTTGATTCTGTACAAAGCTGCAGTTCATTTATATATATTTACATATTTATATTAATTTTCTTCTTTATTTTCACCGGTAGAACATGTTCCGAAAGTTTGCAACATTCTTCTTGAATCATCCTCATCTTATTGGACCATAGGATTGATATTGTTCCAAAGTTGAACAGATTGCAAGTACACATTAGAAACAAAAAAATTGTTTAATATTAAACTATTAAACTATTTAATAAATGTTTTATTTATTTTATTAAATTCGTTTAATATTAAACATTACTATTAGTAATAATGTGTATATTTTTGTATTTCATGTTTCTAATATTTAATTATATGTTTTTACTTGTAATTTAGATTTAGTCTGGTAGTTATATGGAGTTAAAATAGAGTTAGGGTTTTTTTTTCTCTTCTTTTAATCGACCATGATTTTTAATAGGTGGGAAATGAGGTACGACATCTATGGCAGACGGTACTATGTGGACCATAACACCAGAAGTACATCATGGGAAAGACCTCAGCCACTGCCTGCTGGATGGGAAATTAGAAGAGATCCGAGAGGAAGAATTTATTATGTCGATCATAATACAAGGACTACGACATGGCAAAGACCAAATACTGAACGCTTACAACATTATCAACAGTGGCAGGGAGAACGTGCTCATGTTATGCAGCAGGGCAGTCAACGATTTCTATATCCTCAGGTGAAATCTGATTATCATACTGTAAAAAGTATTTCATGTGTTTTATTATTATGAGTAGTTGGAATAAGAATTTTTATAAGCGCATTCCAATTTAGACTTCATGTTGAGGAGCTGAAGTCATATTAACCGAGGTGGATGCAAGCACATGCTCATTACATTAAAACCTTAATAAAGAAATTGAATTAATAAAATTAAAAATTTATACTTACTGCTAACAGAATGTTTTATTCAAATTTAAAATATTTCTCTCATTATTAATTGTTAGCTAAACATATCTGCTTTTTATGGGCATATTTTACATAAACTAATGTAAATTATTTTTATCTAAGAATGTGTCCTTTAAATACCAACTTAAAAAGAGGGTGTGTAAATAATAAAAAATTATCTTAGCTGGTAATCGTGAAGCTAAAATTTTTAATTTTTTTAGTGTTGTTTTTTTTTTTTTAGTAAAAATCATAATTTATATGTGGTATTTAGAAGAATTTAGAAAATAGAATTAAACCAAAAATGCTTCGCTTTAATTTTATCTATTTTTGACTGTAAACACTTTAATTATTTATTTATCAGGATATTTTAACTAGAAGCCCTTATTTTAAAAATTTATCTTTTATATGAAAATACAGCAATGATATAGTTAAATTCATTTTATTAATATAAGGTTGCAAAACTTTTTTTCCCCTAAATATCATGAAAACTGAAAGTATCAAATCCAAATGAATTTATAATTTGTTGGAAGTACAGAACAAACAGGAATATGAAAGATGTGTTGTTGAGGTAGCAGTTGCATACCCCTCTAAGTTGGAATCCCCTTTTGTAGTTGTGCACCAGTCTCTTTGGGATACTCAAAAGATTAAGTCGCCATGTGGATTGAACTGCTACTGTTGGGTATTTACTAACATTCTGTCTCCCTTGCACACTTGGTCATTCCATTTCCTTTTTTATTAGATCTTTTAAAATTCAAGTTATCGGCATTGTACATCAGTATTTTATATCTTAGGCCTTAGAAAACAAAAATAGTATATCTTAAATTGCTTTTTAACAAATACATGTTAAAATATTTGATTGTGGGCATCCTAAATACATCAATATTTTATTTATTTTTTTATTAAATCATTTGTTTTAGATTATATATTTGGGATTTTTAAATTATAATATTAAAATAATTTTCAGTCGCCTCAAAAACCCACTATAGCAATTTTATTTTGTATTTTACTTGTAATTTTGCATGATTTCAATGTTTGAGTAGGCTAGCTTTTAAAGTTTGAAAGTCTAATCTTAAAATTGTTTTCAGCATCCTCAAACATTTGAATTTTTTCATTAAGAGTTCTACTTTTTTAAATGTTTAAATAAATGGTAAATTGTTCAGTTAATTTTTTTTTTGAGTTTTTGGAAAAAGTATCGGTTATTAGAAATATGTGGGTGAGGTTTGAAATTCATCTTGCTGAAAAGATATTGCAAAATATTCATTCAAATCAATTATCATTGAATAATTTTAATTAAATTAGTTTTGAATTTACAATTTTTATTGGCTTAATGCTACCAAAACTGACTGTTATTTCTTTAAATAGAAAAAGTGATAAAAAAAAAATGTTAAACTAAAACTTTTTGAGCTGTAACTTAATATTTAAGTCCATCTAATTATTAGTAGGATAGGCAAATTATTATTAATGTACTATTTAGGAAATGCTTCAAAATTTTCGATGTAATGTATTTACTCTGCCTTGATATGATTGATATTTGAAATAGAGGGGAGTGCCTTCTTTTAAAAAGTTCATTACGACTTGTAGTTTGCTTGCAGTTTATGTCTGTTTTCAATCGAAATCAAAATCCATCATGGCCTCGCTCTGAATTTTCACAACATTAATACAATTTATAAAAAAAAATATTTTGCAGAACTCAGTTCTGTAAAATTGTTTGCGTTGCGTGATTTATCTCTTTTTATATGGCCTTTGATATTTAAAAAAGCATACTATAGTACTATGAGTACTAAATAAATCTACTAACTGGTCGATGACTAATCTTAGGAATAATGATAATTGTGTAATGTATCAGCGTGTAAGAAACTGCATACACATTATACCGCATAATTTGATCTCATTACATTTTAGGTTTATAGAATAATCTGTTTTAAACCTTTGTTGTCAAAATTTCCCCTGAAAAGTTATTTTCTTCAACAACATGTTAGTGAGGTTTGACTAATTTAAATTCAAAGTTTCTTAATACCTTTGCTGTAATTGAATTCATGATAATAGTGTCGGGTTGAATAAGTTATGAGGGTCATACAAGTATAAACTGGAATTTGTTTGCATTGCTTATTGATATTAGATAAAATTAGAAATAATTTACCTTATTTTTCTACATAGTATCCTTCAATAAAAACATGTTTTCTCCACCAGATAGATAGCTTCCTGATTCCCTCATCTCAATATGCTACAAGGGTCATTCAAATATAAATTTGTATATGTGTGTATATTAATATAGCAGATTATTTTTTTTTTTTTTAGCAACCAACTGCAGCTGCAAACACCAGTGCTGATGAAGAGGATGCTTTGGGGCCTTTACCTTCTGGCTGGGAGAAGAGAGTCCAGCCAGAAGGAAGAGTGTATTTTGTTAACCATAAAAATAGGACAACACAATGGGAAGATCCTAGAACTCAAGGGTAAATTTTTAGCTTCATTTAGTAAATGTTGCATAGTTTTTATTTTATCCAGTTATGTTGAAAATAATTCATTAGAAAATGTGAATTTATTTAAGTATGTAATTGATGTAGTAGTTTTTTTTTTGTGCGGAAAGTTGGTGATTTTAATAATTTTATTATAACATTTTTCTGATATTTTTATAATTGTCGCATCAAAATTTTTCTTCATAAAAAAAATAAGTAAATATTAGAAAAGAAGTAAGAATAATCATATTATTGATTTAATAATATTCCATAATTTTTAATTTTAATATTTAAGGTTATGATTGCAACTTCACAAATGATAACTACACTTTGTGTGGTTAATATTTTAGAGGTAGATTATTGAACAGCATTTAGACTATTTTTTTTTTCATTTACATTTTTAATTTTTGTTCTTTGTAATATAATAAATAATAAATAGTTAATTATTCTAAACAAGATTATTCTTAAAAAATAATTATTAGCTATTATTGTACTACAAAGAACATTATGCTTATTACGTAGAGTGGAAGTTAGTACAGATAAGTCTGTAATAGTATTGCTACTGTAAAGGCTTTAAAGATGATGGTTTTGAATAAAATTAGTGTTTTTACATTCCTTTGCAAAATTCAAAACATTACTGTAATGTCTGTTACTCTAAACCCTGTTAATAAAAAATTCTGGATAATCCCGGTCGATATTCAACTTTTAAAAAATAAATTTTTATCACATGTTACCTAGCTTTTCTTAGATCCAGCACCCCTCTTATTTACATCTGTTATTACAATTTTCATTAAATTATCGAGCAATGTTTTTCTTGAATGTTACAATAAATTTAGAAGTTTATAATATTACAATTTCCGTACCGTTAAATTATATTCCCTCTATAATATAGTGAAGTTGAAAATTACAAAATAGAAAAAAGTAAGTATGAAGTATAAATGTAATTTGTGAAATATCAAATTATTCTGACATTTAAATTGAACCTACCTAATGTGAACAAACATCACACGCAATAATTTGAAATACCAGGATTTAATTCTATATAGTATTTAATGTTTATTATGGTGTTAATTTAGTTTATTTTTAATTAACTTATGTAGCTGTTTTGTAGTGTAGTGACTATCACTTCTTTGCTCGTTCTAGTCGTAAATCTCATTTAGTAATGAAAAATATGAAAACCCAAGGTTATCGCATTTATATGTGTTATTTTCTTTGTAACATTTAAATTTTAATGAAGTTCAATGTTAATTTTAATAAATTCTTAAAAGGATAATCAGAAAAAAGGATGTTTTTTAAATCTTGTATCGCATGCTTTTTAAGTGCTACATGAATTGTTATATGTCAGGTTCTTTGTGAATTAGTGGTGAAAACTTTAATTATAGTATTCGATGTTGAATGTTTCTTGGTTCCTCAAAAGATGATTACATGGACCACCTTCATCTTTCAGTCTTGTTTATTGTGAACAAATGGTAAAAAATTAATTAATAATTTAGGTTAATACTCTTGAATCTGCAATGTTAATACCAATGTAAAATATCAGTTGGAATTAAAGAAAAATGCTGAAAAACTTGATTAGAAACATAAAAGAAATATAAGTAATCTGTTTTCCAATATTTGCTTCCATTCTATCATTATTTGGTTAAAAATGTATGTTCATTTTATGTGAGCTGTAATTTTATTTTTGTTTCTTATATTTAAATGCTTGTAATTATTCTTTAAATCTTTTTTTTGTTCTATTTCTCATGTATATATAGAATTTATTACAATATTTATTACCACTATTTTATTTAAACCTGGTTTATTATTTGATTCGTTTTATTAATTTGTTACTATTAGTTTTAGGAACTATTGTATAATAATTAGTGAGGTAATTAGTTATCAATTATAAGAGTAGAAAATGTATTTTTATTCTGTATTTGTATATTAACTTATTTGTTAAATTTTAATGGTGTTCTTATTGTATCCATTTTCAATTGCTATATGTTTAATTAGATTTAATTCCTTTTTTTAATATTATATTATCTTCAGTGTATTAGCTCTGTTTTCCATATTATTTTATGTGGCTCTGTTATGATGTTTAGTTACAAATTCATAACAATGAAAGAAATGTTTGATGATTGCTTCAACAGTTTTAGATAGTTCTGTTAACTTCATCTGTCGCTATTCAATTTGTTGTCAGAAATCAGTAGGATCTGATCTTCAGATCTATTTTGGATATTGGTTAAATGTTATTTATTATTATTACCGATGGAAATGTTAAAAAAAGGAAAAAATAAGTGAAATAAATTGTCAAATAAATTACCAACTTTCATTGGTAGTTTTTTAACTACAGTTGAAAAAGAAGAGAGAGAGAAATGAAAAGGAATGAAGATTTTACATTAAAAAAATTGTAGCATCTTCCTCTGGGTAGATGCTACAATTTTTTGTAGCATCTGTGTGCAGATGCACAACTGTAACTGCACATCTGTGTGCAGTTCAAAAAAGGTGCTTAGGTGCTTCAAAAAGTTACACGAGCAGGCACGCATTGTACCTTTTACAACAAGTTTAAAACCTATTATTTTCAACATATAATCATGTTAATTTTTTTAATAAGTTACTACAATACTTATCAAATAATAAGGTTTTGATTTATATAATATTATCTTAACGATATTATATTTTTTATGGTAAGTAAAATAATTGTTAAAAAAGTGTAAAAATAAGAAAGATATTTATTTATACAAATTATTTAAATCAAGATTGACTTATAGGTAAAAGTTAATAGTTGAAAATATAAAAAATATGATTTATGAATTGCTATATAAGAGTTGTTATACGATAAGAGTTGTCAATGGTCTTTTATTAATCTAGTTCATTTTCATCGCTGCACGTCAAGCAGTTTGCTTCTTTCCATATTGTTTGCAAATAAAACAAAAACACTTTTCAGACTTCATGGTGGCTGACAAGTTCTTCTTCCTACCGCACATCCAGCTGGTTCCTCTCTTCTTTGGAGATTGAAGCAGGAAGCTTCCTTCAACTTCCAATGGCCCTCTTTATCAATTGCCTTAATGTCATCCATTGAAGACACTAAGATAACTACTTTGTTCTTCTTAGGAATGTATGACACCATCATTTTCTCATCCTGAAACGCAAACTCTTAACTGCCTATCTTCCTTACTTTGTTTGGTTGAAAAATAGAGGAATTTGTGCCTTATTATTCTTTTCCAATATGTCAATTATTGTTATTCCTTTTTTGAACGTAGTCTCAACAAGAGGTATACTGGTGGAGTTGTCAGATTTTTATTAGGTTTTTCGATTGGAATGACGAGCCTTCTTATGATCTCACTTATGTTATTGTCAATTTGATAGTGTCTTGGTGGCTGCTTCCCACAGCAGACCTCAAAATCACTACAAAAAAATGTTATTCATCATACTATGCAAACATTTTCAGGCCATATTTGGCCAGTTTGGATAGCATAAAGGAACACCTACCTCTAAAGGGAAGCAATATTTCATTGATAGTAGCCAGCTCAGTAGTATTGCAACTACCAGTGCAATTTCTTACAAATGGATCCAAAATTGACCTAACTGCAGAAAGTTTATCTACATTACATTGCTTATTTCTTTGTACCCAAATCATCAAATCTGCATTTCATTATGATTAGTCTAAACAATCTCTCTCTCTCTTTGATAATTTTCAGAAATCTGAGTAATGTCATGTTAATATATTTTATAATATCTTCTATCATATTCATATCAATTAATTGCAAAAAATGTTTCTACTTCATTTTTTATACCCTGAGATCTGGGTTTTGGTCCAGGAAACATTTTGACAATATTTTTACAGGATGTTTTGGATTTGCCTTTTACTTGCATTATGCACCAAATGATTTCCAAGTCTTTTCTATAAATTTCTTTGAAGTTATACTTGAGAGTATAAACTCTTCGATCCCAGTTTCAGCATGAAAATTTTTATTATTATTTTCACCTTCTAACTCAATATCATCTGAGTGTTCATCGTATTTGATATGTTCATCACTTAGATCTCCATCACTTTCAAGAAAGTCATTATTATTACAATATGAATCGTCATCATCATCTTGAACATGTGGGATGTCACTTAAATTTAATATATCTGTAGCCATAGCAGTAAAACATTTAACAAACCATAAAACAGTAAAATATACCAAAAAAATCACTAAAATTGTCAGCAAAAAATGTCACACGATTAGGCGTATATTGTAAATAGTACAACAGTTACTAACACACTCATGTGGGGTATTTGAGTAATGAGGAGTGGTGTGTGGAGCGGAGCAGAGTATGTCCATGCAAGGGTTGTGGGGGGAAGATAAGATAAAGGAATACGTTTGTCAACTCGCTTTCTAAATTCACATAATTGGCTGGCCCGCACGAAAAATAATTGCTGTTGTAAACTTTACAACAGTGTGCCCACCGAAAGGTTAATATAATTTCTTCACTTTATTTTATTTTTTATAAAAACTGTAACTATTTCTAGTTGTCATTCAAAACTTTTTCAGTTTGAATAGAAAAGAATTAATAAATTATTAACATGAAATAAAAACTCACTATTCTATTACATATTATTGTTTAAAAGATTATTTAAAAAGTAATGCCGTATAAGCAGAAAACAAAGGAAAAATGAAGATCTTTATAAAACTGTTAAATTTTTTTAAAATTTTAACAAGTGGAAATATATATATATTTTTTTTGTACAGAAGACAGAAAACAAAGTAATTAAATAGCAATTATAAGAAAAGTTAGAATGAGGATTATTTGTTTTATACTCATTAATTATTTACTTTTTTTTATGTTACATTTTATTAAATGAATGTGATTCAATATGAAATGAACAATTCTCTTCAGCGCTGTTGTAATTAATAAGTAATTTTTTTAAAATATATTAATGTGTTTTCCTTTACACATCTTGATTACTGTGTTTCATCTGAAGTCAGTATAAGCATCACAAATATTATTTTAACATTATGTATTTTTTATGGCTTAATAACTGATGATGTTGATGTTGATAAAGGTAGTATTATAAATACTTAGGATATTTACAATATTGCTAACAAAATGAATTTTTTATATGCTTTTCACTTTTTTCAAGTTATTGAATCTGACTACCAAATACACCTCATAATTACTCTTCTACACATGAGCGGTATTGTTTCTTTAGTAGAAATTTACTGTATTTTACCAAATTTTTAATAGAATTATATTTAACTTTTTTCATTTTAGCAGATTAACTAATTTGTTTTCCTATTTCTTACAGACAAGAGCGTGCAGATTTGGCTGCTGATGAACCACCATTACCGCCTGGTTGGGAAATCCGGTTAACAGAAGATAGTGTTAGATACTTTGTCGATCACAATACACGTACAACTACATTCCAAGACCCACGGCCTGGTGCTCCTAAAGGAGGGTATGCATATAATGCTCTTATTTGGTTGCCATTCAGAATTCTGGTTTTAACAATTTTTTAATGATTATAAAAAAACATTATGTTGATAAAATTTCTTTGGTTTACACACCAAACAAATCTGAAATGAGCTCACAGCTAAAACATTGTAGAAATTTGGAAATAAATCCTATGTAGGTGGATTATTAATTAAAACTCAAAATGCTTATGATTTTTGTTTGTAGTAAATTATGTAAACTTATTTGTACATAGTATTTTGATATTGTACTTTTTCAGTTTTTCGAAGACAGACCCATATATATCATGTAATATTTTTCACTGGATTTTAGGTGAAATTCTACCATTTCTGATTATAACCTGTATTGTTTAAATTGAATTATGTATTTTTAGAATTTATTGTTTGTATTGCCCAGGCCAAAAGGTGTATATGGTGTTCCAAGAGCATATGAAAGATCATTCCGCTGGAAACTTAGTCAGTTCCGGTACCTCTGTCAAAGTAATGTGTTACCAAGTCATATTAAGATTACAGTTAGTAGGCAGACATTATTTGAAGATTCCTATCATCAGATAATGAGATTACCTGCATATGAACTTAGAAGAAGATTGTACATTATTTTTAGAGGAGAAGAGGGGTTGGATTATGGAGGAATATCAAGGTATTAATATTATTATTTAATGCATTTATGGTCTGTTTTATTAAGCTGAAAACTCATACTAGTGCTAATAGAGTATGAAATTATTTTTAATTATTTAAATTTTGTACTAAGTTCTATGTTTATGTAACATTTAATTTATTTATCTATAAAGACATCCTATTGTGATATGATCTTGTTCGATTAATGTGGTATTCAAATATACAAGAGAAGTACTGTCCAATCCATCAGTTGGTCCAAAAATAATGTATGCTGTAAACATAAAATATCAGTAGTATGCAAACTGCATATTATTAAAAAATAACTATATGATTTTTTTTAAATTCATATGATTGGCTATATTTAAATTATTCAGAACATGTTTCAGAAAGAATATTGCACTATTAAAGTTCCTGTCATTCATTTTTACATTTCATAGATTAGTGATACTTGTTATAAAATTGATGTTACTGTTTGACTCAAAAATACTTATGTTAAAAAAAAAAAAATCGTATCGGATAACCTATGGTTTTTCTAGAATAAAGTGATAACATGACATAGAATGTATAAATAATATTCTGGTGTGTGTTATATACACAAATTATATTAGGTAACTCACAGTTTTATTGTATTATATTTAAAAAAAAGAAAAAAACATAATATATAAATACTTTTAAATTGATTGATAAGACTATAATTTACTTACAAATTAGAAAAAAATAGAACTATTATACAAAAATACAGTTTTTACAGTGCCAAACAGTAAAAAGTATACATAGGAATCCAGTAAGTAATATTACAGTTCGTAAATGTATATACTGTCTACGGTCATAAATGTCAGTACAGTAACATATTAATGTAAGATTCACAGAGCATATACTCAAAATTGGCTAAAACAATTTTAATAAACATTGATTCACTGCAGACTTAAAACCACTGAATTCAGGAAATATATACAGAAAATTAACAAATATAGTGGGATAATAATACAAGTTAAATATATATTTATAGTACATACTGGTGTATCATGAAGTTCTCCCAGGACTTTCATAACCTGTTCTACTTGTGAAAATAATGGAAAAGTTACATATGTTCTAAAATGCTTTATTTTTGAGTTATGGCTAGTGAAAGATTTCACTCAGATTTCAGCTACCTCGGTGAAATGAGGTCGTACTGAAATCTTTAGAATGTTAATTAAGGTGAGGAATTAGTAAATTCTTATGGTTTTTACCTGAAAAATTGAATAAAATAGGTTCCAGAACCTGCAGTAATTTTTGAGAAATCTGGGATAAAAATCCCTGCTTTTTTATGTTTGATGTACAATAACTTTGTTAAATGGGTAATAAACACATAAAACTTTTAAACAAAATTTGTAGAGAACTTAATTCTGAACAAAAGAGTATATGTAAAGTTTAATGAAACAAAGAAAAGTTAGAAAAATTTTAATCTTATTTAGAAACAACTGTCTGGTTGTTGAACGGTCTGTCCATTTTGGTCAATCCATAATAGGATTGACCAGATTAAACAGACTGTTGAACTGACTTATTTCTTTTATTTTATTTTTTCTTATTTTGTGTTTATTGATATCTATTATTATTCTTTTTACGTTACATTATGTAAACTTAAAATTACATAAAATTAATTTATAATTACCTAAAAATACTTGACAAACTATAAAGTTAGTATTGCTTGGTTAATTTCAACAATTATATGGAATTTACAATAATTTTTATATTATTTGTAGCAAAATAGCCATAACTTCATTTCACTTTGCCTGTTCTCTTCATCGGAGCTCTACATCTGTGATTTCGATATTGCCCTCTTTAACTATAATTTCTTCCTCTTCCTCTTCATCTTCACATTCTTGACATTCTGCTTCATTTACATTAAATTGGTCGTGTACGGCCATACACGGCCACCGTACACCTTTGGCACTTTTTCCTGTTTCACTCTAATTAAATTTGCTAATATTGGAAATCGCATTTTCATTTGATCAGAATACTTTTTCCACTTTCACTCTTTCTTTAGCTTGCTGTTTATTAAAAGTCATTTTTCCTGTAGGCCGTGGCCGATTAAATGGTATTAGAAGCCAAGAAGCTGCATGATACCCACTATCTGCCAACAGACAGACGGCACCATTTAATTTGGATATTTCTTTACACATACTGCAGTTGTTGTGAGTGTAACTGGGCCATTCAGCTTTGATACTTATTTTCTCCTCTGCATTGCATGTGACCTGCACGTTAATGATCGCATAACCCTTTCTATGGATGTAAGAATCGCCAAAAATTTTCAGTTTTTTATCTCTAAATGAGTGCAGTAAACTGCCCTGATTCACTCTCTTTTTGAACTTGTTACTCCATTTTTCTTTAGCTTCTGTAATTTCATCTACGGTTTGGGTTTTTATTCATTTCCCTCATAGTGATGAAATCATAAACAGTCTATTCTCATGGATTTTTCAATTAACTGTGTACCAGATCATCAGTAATGATAGACGATTACCCATTCCATGCTATATTGTGTTTATTTGAATGACCCTCTTTAAATGCCCTAACCATTTTGTCACCATGCCTTCAGACACAGCATTATTTCCTTACACTTCACTAACTTTTCAGTGGATTTCAGCCGCTTTTGTACATCTTTCATCTAAGAAACTAATTACTGTGTGTATTTCACAATCGGCAGTACTGTCTATAGTCATAGGCATTTTAGACATGCAGGAAACTGTAAAGAAACAATCACGTAATGGTGTCTGTAGCAAGCCATTAGATGTAGTTATCAGTGACATACATGAAATGGTGACAGCTGTGCTGCAGCGAACAAATCAAAACAGTACTTACTTAATAAACATACCTTACTTAAAAAATATAATTATTTTGATGAGCATCGCATCAATGATTAGCCTAGCCTTTTATGAGAGGCTAGGCTAATCATCCATCAACTGGTAAAAAACAGGGTGCCCTTAGAATGCTGTATTGACATTCTGCGGGGTGCTCTTATAATATCTCTGCGAACATCATCTGAATTTCAAAATTCAGTATATTTATTTGTTAGTAGGTTTTGGCAAAACTTACTAACAAATATCCTATACTCTAAAATATGTAAAAGATCAAATTTTGCATCAGGCACATTCTCAGTCTAACAGATCATGGTTAGTCAGAAATGTTGTTATATCTTTGCAATCAATCTTCCGATTTTCAAAATTCAAATGGGGTATTTGCGAGTACTGTAAACATCCATCATGATACAAAATCATGGTGGAACCAAACCAGAACAAAAATTAACTGATATATTCAGAAATAGACCTTATTTAACGCTGCATAGCATACAAATGTTCTGTTTACAAAAACTACATCTGTTACTAGAAATTAACGTGAAAACATATTCTTAGTTAAAACTATATCTATAGATGTAGTAATTATATTATATGAAATTGTGTCACCCTCATGCTATTTAATTATCCTATATTAAAGAACAGTGTTTGTCAGCAATGTTTTTTTTTTGGCAGTTGTGTTTTTAATTTTTAATGTTTCTCTTATTTTTAGTTTGTATCTATTTGGTTTAAATGCTTATCTGTGAGGTAGATTATTGCTTTTGTAAATTTTTGATATTTTTTAAAAATAAACTTGTGTTTCGAGTTATTATGCTGCAAACTTATTGGCAAAAACATGGTCTAAAACTAAAGACCTTAAGGGGCACTCCTGCTTATGCTATATCTGATTGGCTAAAAATCACACATATTAGTGGTAAAATATTTTATATAAATATTAAAAAGATTATTAACATTAGGCATACAAAGTGTCGATACAAACTGTTTTATTATTATATTGTGGTCTTGTATACCAACATATAGGTGGTTTACTTATATATAAAAATTTTGTTTAGTCCATCTTTAAATTGCATTAAAAAATTACTATATTTTACATTTTTTTTCTTTTTCTGACTGTTCTCTTTCATTCTTTGATTAAATTTAGTCTCTCTTGTTTTGGGAAAATTCTATTCTCTTTTTTCCCACTGGTTTTCCTAAACATCTTTATATTTCTTATTTTATTTCTGAAAATATTTAGGTTCAAATTTTTTTTTATAATATTTTAATTTTGTTAATATTTTTTGATTTTTTTTAAACCAATTATTTTTGGTTTTTAATTTAGAAAGATAACTAAAGATTCTTTTTGTTAATCCATTGCCTTCCATTTTTTTTAAGAGTCTGTAAAAGCCTAATTGTTTTCTCCTGTATTTTTATTTTTTCAGATCATATTATCACGGTAAATTTCTTCATTTGATGTTAATGCTTGTTTTAAAGTAAGGTTTGTTTCAAAATAAAAGCAATACTGAAACATATGAACGAATTTTATTGTTAACTACATTTTTTAACTACTTTCCTACAAAGCTGGTTTCAACTTCAAAACGTTTTTCATAGCATTTCACAAACATAACAAAAAACAATTAAAATAAAATCACTAGAAAATAACATAAAAAATGGAATTATGTTTATGTTTTATGGAAATGTATTCTCATTTTGAATGTCATTTTTAGATCAAAATTATGGAAATATTATTTTATTTAATCTTTATAAAAAATTAAAACAATTCATTCCCTTTTCAAGAAATTCAGCCACCAGTGACTTAAACCATGCAGTAATGTAATTTTTCAATTTATCATTATCAAACCTTTGTGATGCGAGCCACTGGTGAAGAAACAGAAAATAATCACCGGGAGCTAAGTCAGGACTGTAGGGTGGATGATAGAAGATTTTCCAGCAGAATTTTTCCAATCGCCTCACTCTGATATACTGTTGTGATGGCTAGGCATTGTCATGAAAAAACAAAATCCTGTTTGGTTTTTGTAACTTACCTAAGATGTATACAATACGTATTGGGATTCACAGTAGTCCACAATCACTAAATTTGACAAACAAGACACTCCTTTTGTCCCAAAAATCAGAAGTCATAAGTTTCTTTACCGAATGTTCTTGTTTGATCTTCACTCTAGGAGACTATGAATGCACTGAGGTTCATTGACTGCTGCTTTGTTTTGTTTGAATAAGAAATGTATCGGTAGTGTTGCCACCCTCTTGATCAGAAATGATTTTTTTAGCGTTTTCTCATTTTGAATGTCATTTTCAGCTAAAAATTATGGAATCTTGATAAAATTTTTTTAAAACTATACAAAACTTGTAAAATTTTTGTGATAAACTTTTACATTTTAACCTTTATGCTAAAGATGTATTAAATTTGAAAATTTTCTATTTATTGATACTTAGAGAGAGTTAGAAGAAGAAGAATATGATAGTGTAGTTTTTAGTCCAATGGTTTTCTGTACTGGAGAGACTTTTGGGTACTAAATAGTATTTTGATAGCCAATTGTCACTAACATACATGTGTAATAGGTAGGCCCATCCCTTACTTCTGTACTTCTGATCTTTGTTAAAAATAAAATTATATACTATGTGATTGTACCGGTGGCTGTCCATAGCCATATACCATTCTTGGAACAAGTATCTTTAGGTTTAATGCAAGGTGGAATGTTTCTTGATTTAGTGATTTTTCAATGTTCATCTGTGTTTCTGTCCCTCCTTGTATTTCAAACACTTTGCATATGTATTGCAATATCAACATTGTTGAGATTACTATAACCTCGATTCAAATTTAGGCTAACTATAATCAGACAAATTTTATGATTATACATATCATCGATGAGGGTAAGGTATTCTGGCAAAACCTTCCCTGTGATATATAAAAAATTAAAAACTATGCATATTTTGTTACAAAAAGTCTCTGACCTTACAATAATAAAATTAAAATTTCCATAGAGGCTGTAGAAAGATTATTAGTGAAAATAATAAAAAGGAATTGTCGCTGTTATTAGTCTAAAGAATTTTATACCAAAGTAATGAGGACTATTGTAGACAACACTTATATTATTGGGTATATCACTTCAAATGAAAAAAAAATTGGCTTGTAATAGAAGGGGAAAACTCCCTTCTTTTTATTTAATAACTGTACTGTAAGTTTTATAAAGAATTTTCTTGTTAAAACAAATAACTGTAAATATAATTATAAATTTTGTTTCAGAGAGTGGTTTTTCTTGCTATCACATGAGGTGCTTAATCCTATGTATTGTTTATTTGAATACGCTAATAAAAATAATTATAGTCTACAGATAAATCCTGCATCATATGTTAATCCTGATCATTTACTTTACTTCAAATTTATAGGAAGATTTATTGCTATGGTAAGTGGAATCTGATATTAATCTGGTAGAATTTACAAATTGTTTCTCTACTTAGTTGATTTCTGTTTGATTATTTTCAGATAGATTAATTGTACGCACTTATTCTATTTTAAAGTTTACTCGTTATTGTATTAAAAACCATATAGTTTTCAAATTCCATAGATTGAAGTGTTTTGCGTACAGTTAAAATTGACTTGAAGGAAAAGTACCATATTTACCTTAAAATGTGAAGTAAAATTCATATTAAGAAAAACAAAATTTTTCAATTTCATATCATACATGGGTCTGTGTGTATTTACATGGATTAAAATTTAAAAGTTAAATGTTTATCTTTTATGTTCATCAAAGTATTACGTATTTAACTAAAAGGCTACTTACATGTAATGAACAAGCAGTAAGTAAATGGTCCAATTATTATTGTTACATTAATGGATGGATTGTACTTGCTTTACTCCAATAACTAGCTTACTTAGCACATAATCTGTCCTACAACTGGTGGTATTCTTTGAAACTATATCTTTTGTTTTAGTGTAAATTTTTTTTAATCTTCCCAATGTTAAATCTGTAACATTTTAACTATTGTATCGGTTAAAAACAAAAAAAGGTTGCTGAGTTTGGTCTTGTAACAATATTTTACAGAATATTGTTAATGTTTGGGCCTATTGTGGTGGAGCAGCTAAGACTTTTCTTAGTACAGTCTCCTTCCCTACATTTTCAAGTCTCTTTAAGATTTTGAAATAGTAATGTTGATTTACAGACGTTTCAGAGAAACACGTGTGCTGAATGACACTTGTGCTGCCAAAAAAACTGTCAGTATGATTTGAAATTTGATTTAACTTGATGCTCTTATTCTCATCTTTGTGAACTTCTCCCAACTTATTGTAAATAATTTCATTTTTGACATAGTACCCATAAACCACCCATTTCAAGACATGTGGTCTTCTTTAAGAGCATTTCTGTAACATCAAGTCGGGTAGAAATTTTGTCACGTTTTAATGTAAACCCCAGCTTTTCAATTAGAATATTATGTAAGCTTATGCACAATGAGAAATGTTGTTCTTGTTTCCTACATAGACAAATGACAATGGGATCACACAAGTTGACTTTTGTGATATGAGATTCTGACAAAGCCTTTTCGTACTGTATACTATATGTATTTTGATAGCATATTGTATACAGCTTAAAAAATCATTTTCATAAGCCTCTTTTAAAAGTGTTTGCATTTTTGTTAATGTTTTTGTGAGTTTTATGTAATATGTTGTTTTTGTGAATTGCTTATTGTAAAAATCATGAAATGACATGCAGAAACAATCGCAGGATGTAAAATACTCAACATATAAGCTCTGCACGGATATGATATGTTACATTCTGCTACATAAAAAGAATCAACACTGTTATTACTACTTGTCCTTAAATGAACCGTAAGGTATTGAAACAGGGTCAGTGGTAACTGGTTTCTTCCAGAAAGAAGAAAGAGAGAAAATAAAGAAAGAGAATCTAGAAGAAATGACAAAGGGTTTCTTTTTGGAGAAAAGCATAGAAGCGTGGACAATGAAAATGTTATGCTTGAACAATCAAAAGGACAGGTCAGGTACTGGTTCAGGCCAGGAGGTATAAATACTGCCAGGGACCAGCGGACAGAGTCAGTAGTTTTGTGAGTCCAAATTCAGTGCAGCATATGATAAAAGCAATATCAAGTGTTTGGTAACGAGTGAATAGTGAGTTACAAATATTGACTGTGATTTAAAATAGGAAACTGTTCAGCTAGTTATTTGTGGACAGGAGTACACAAGTGACAGTATTTTATTTATTCATAAAGTGTAGAGTAATTCTTTGGTAAATAGTAAAAGTAAATAATGCTTGCAGAAAATAAATTGTAGATTTTTTTTTGTTATCTTATTAAAAAGGTTTTTACTAAATCAGACTGTATTTTGGTATAATTAAATTTTTAAAAATCGGTTTTGTTTTTAATTTGAATTATTATCTTATACATTACATATGTTCATTATTACTTATCTTATTTTTATATATTTGAGAGTAACAAATTTTATTTATAAGGAATTTTTATTTGAGTTAGTTTCTCAGTATCCTAGTTGAACCATGAACATGCGACAGTATTAACTGAATCATGCAGTTTACCACTATTGTTCCCTTTTTTACATAAAACTTTTATCACCTTTTGCCTAAAGAGACCTATTGCCTTTTTTTTCACAATTTGTGCTCCTTAACTTTACTAAATTGCTAAAGAGCACGGGTGTGGTATCTATATCATCTTCTTCACACTACTTTTTGTATTCCCAAAGATTGATAATACTATAAAATTGATATGAATGTCATTTGTATGTAATCTATCTGTTCATATGTATATATATATGCCTCTTTCAGTTAACACTAATTCCTGAACAGCTGGCTAGATAAATTTTCTGTCAAGTATTATCTCATCAGTATCTTGATGAAATGATGCTTAAACATATACATGATGAGATAATCTTTTTTAAATGTATACAGGATCAAGCAAGAAAGTGGATTGTGGAGATTTGACAACTCCAAAGTTGATATCGGTTAATAAATCCTGATAAAATCAGGATGGCAAAAAAATTTGTAACGTGCTTCTTTTGAATGCTGAAAATTCTGATGAAATTTGGTATATATATATATATATATATATGTTATTTACGATAAAGATATTAACAGTTCCTTTTGTAAAAATGCAGATCTTTTGTTTAGAATCGACCAGAAATTATTATGCATTTCTTATTTAATAAAGCAGTATTTTTTTGCTGTATTATTATGTAAAATACTTTGTTTTACATTTTACTGCAGTTTAGAGAATTAAGCATCACATGAACATGTATTTAATGAAAAATAACTTTCCTATTAAGCTAATAAATAATTTTATAGATTTCACTCCTGTATAATAGGTCTTTGAATGTATCCACTGTAAATAGAGAAATTATTTTATATTAAAAAAAAATTCTGAAACTTGACACAAATGCTTTGATGCTTGTTGTAATTATTTATAAGTACTCTGAATTAGCACACATTGAAGTATAGCGATTAAGGAATTACGTTCTATTGAATAGAATAAAAGCTATATTAAAATGAAATTGTTTTTGATACTGTTATTTTAGTTAATAATAATTATTTTTATTTTTTTAGGCATTATATCATGGAAGATTTATTTACTCAGGATTTACTATGCCTTTTTATAAACGAATGTTAAACAAAAAATTAACTATGAAAGACATAGAGTCCATAGATCCAGAATTTTACAATTCATTAGTATGGATAAGGGATAACAATATTGATGAATGCGGTTTAGAATTATTTTTTAGTGTAGATTTTGAAATTCTTGGTCAAGTTATACATCATGAGCTACAAGAAGGAGGTGATAAGATTAGGGTTATTGAAGAAAATAAAGAAGACTATTTAAGGTATTTACTGCAAATTTTTATGGTTATTCTTTAGCAGTAATGGTTTATTAATATAATTGTTATGATTTTCCTAGTATTTTGAAGTTATTTTTAAATTAAAGAAACAGTGTTAAGAAGTCTTCAAAAAGTGTATTTATTTAATACGGAGGTTATTCGGAAAGTAACTTCTGATTCATTATTAAAAAAAATAAATACTATATACATCTTTTAGTTACTTTCCTACATAATTGCTGTCCAAATCAAGGCACTTGTCATATTCGTAAACAAGTTTTCGGATACCCTTGCTATAAAACTCTGCCGCCTGTGATTTAAGCTTGGTAGTAACACTGTTTTCAACACCTCATCATTTTTAAAATGCTGACCATTCTTCATTTTTGGGAAAAGTGATAATCACTGGGAGCCAAATCAGGGCTGTATGGCTGTATAGAAGTTAAACAAGTCCCATTTCCCATTTTCTCATCGCCTGTTACAATTTGGTCAAGAAATCCATCCTTCTCATTATGGTAATGGTAAAGGAAGGTTAGTGCTGACCCATCTTCTTTTTTGTGTTCGTTAGGAAGAAGCTAATGCAGCCAGCGAGCAAAAAATTTGTGGAAGCCTAACCTATAAGTTACAATTTCATACAGTGTTGTTCATGTTATGTAAGGAATTCACATAATTTTATTATCGTGAATCGGTGATTGTCTTGAATTTTCACTTTTGACACCTGCAAGAAGTTCATCTGTTACAATTGAGGGGGCCGATCACTTCTTTCATTCAGCAGCTGACAAGTATTTTGTGTTGAAGAAATGCATGATTGCATGCACTTCACAGTTGGTAGATTTTCTGTGACAGCAGTTATTTCAAATGAGAGTTTTACAGGAACAAACAAGCAAGCAGTATTTCCAATATACTACTATAACCACACTGAACTGGGCTAATCAACTGTGCAAAGATAGAATCGCTAACCCCACTCCTTCAAGCAATACTTAGGACCAGAAGTTAATTTCTGAATAGCCCGTGTACATAATTTTGGTTGTAAGACATAGTTTTGGTTTAGTTTTTATATTTATTTATATATGTTTTTATTTTTTTTAAATTATTAATGAGAGGTTGTAATTTATTGATAATTTAACCAATACCAGTAACCTAATACAATTTTGGTTCACGAATGTTTGTTAAACTTACCCAAACAGATTTCAATGAGTAGCCTACAACATCTTTTTTCAAGAATTTATATTTATTTTTATATTGGTATTTCTGTAAACACTATTGAAGAAAAATTAAATTGTAGCAAAATTTTAATTATTCTTCAATGAAATAGCCTGTTTTTGTAGCAATGAAAGTTTATTATTTAGTGTGGTTTACTAACAGCTGTGGTATCTGTTCTGATAATTCTCTTGAAATTGTGTGAGAACGACCCATCACTGTAGTTAGTTCAAGTGATGTCAACTTTCTCAGGACTCCAGATCAGTGCCCATACTTTGTCTTGTTGAGACTTTTGAAATGATATACATGATCCAGCTAGGTGGAAAAAACAAACCTGCATATCATCATTTTCGAGGCTAATATATCTACCACTTCTATCCACCACTGATCGTCATATACATAAGCAATAGAGTCTTTCTCCTTAAGTGAAAGTGGTACAATACTTGACACAGGATGGTCTTCATAATTCTTGGTGTCTGAAGTAAAGTAACATCTTACAATGCCTTCTGACACAGGAATATACTTGTGGTAGCTTCTAGTACCAACAACTCTTTCACAATAGTCAAAACAGTTTTTTAGATTTTCTGAAATCTTAGCTCTCTCATCTGATTTAATCAAAAAATACTTGATGTTGTTGAGATTATAAAAGCTTGTGATTATAAAATGAATGCATTTCATCGACATTTAGTATCTGATTGTTTAATAGTCTTTGCCACCTCTCGTTTTGTTGTTCCTCCCACACCATCACAGGCGTTTTTCCCACGGGATGATCCAAAGAAGTGGCTTCAAGGTCGAAGTTTTTTTGTGACTTAACAAATTAGCAAAATTCTTTTTACTCTTATACTGACTTGAACCATCAGTTAAATATATGAGTTTTAAATAAATAAATGAGCATATTGTGAGATAATATTCCTGACAACTGGAAATGACTTGAAGCGCCAGTTTTAACATGAACACTGCAGTTGAATGGTTCAAACAAGTCTATTTCAACTATAATATAATAAGTATAAAAATATTAAGTGCCAAGAAGACAAAAACCTTCTTGGAGCACTTATTTAGTGAATCAAAATGGTATCGTTTTTAACAGGTTTTTCATGATTTTTCATGATTTTTAAGAGGTTTTTTATTTTATCACTTTTTTTTTATCAGTACAATACACAAGAAACCGTTTTATTTGCCGTAACATCTACAAAAACGCTGTAAATTGTGCAAATTTGAGTATTTTTATCACCAGCCCCATCAGAGTTATTTAAAGCCAAAATTTGAGTTTTTTTTTAAAAATTAGTTTTCAAAAATTCATAGAAATTTAGGGGTAAGTATATCACCATTAATATTATTTATGGTAAAACTACTAACATATGCCTTATATAAAAAAATAATTCAAACTGTGTATCCCATCCCTGCCTCTTGAAAAAAATTACAAAAAATGAAATTTCACCGCCTTCCAAGACCAACAGTTTTTATTATGTTTTCTGTAAACCCTTACAAAAATAGGTGTGCACACTGTAACAAAAATGGCCGCCACAGGTAAACTGCTTAAATAAAAAATTTAAAAAAAATGTTTAAGGTCCTGAGACATATAGGAAACAAGTGGTAAGTTTCAGTTTTTTTGAATTGGTAAACAACCACCTTTGGGTCTCTTCAAATGGATTGATCCTATAACATTATAGACTATCAACATGAATGTAGAAAATATGACTTTCTAATCATTTTTAGTACTTCAACTTGTTTCCAAACAACTCTGTTTACACTATTTACAAAGTATATTTACAGTTTTAGTAATTTACTTTTGTATGGTAATCTTCAAAACGAGTTTCTAGGTGCAAAGAGACTTGACATATTTTGCACCGGTATATTGTTTCATTCAATCTTCCTTGAACAGTACACACTTTCCACCTTCTTGATGGTTTTTCCTTGCTTGTAGATTATATTTTTTGATTAAAGTGATCCCAATTTTTTGTCTGAAAATGAAGTAGATTATCACCGAATGCTGATGGCTGGCCCCCAAGATTGCGTTCTGGTAACTGAACACTTTGCAAAATTTGTTCAGCTAAATAGGTCCTGAATTCAGACCAAAGAATTCATTGCTTATGTTTAGTTGTTCGTTTGGTAACCAAATTATATATTATATTTGTGTTGAAATATCAAAAAGATAGAGAAATATTTTTTTATATCCTTTCACCCTTTCACACACCTTCACATAACATGAAAAAACTCCTTGCCCTGTCCTGCTTATCAGCACGACACATATTTTTATTACACTCAACCACTACATTAGGTCTTAATACTATTTTAGGGTTAAGCTTCTTTTTTTCTCTTTGAGGAATAAACTCCCTGGTACTCTACATGGGCATGAAGTGTGGATAACATTGTTACCATCTTCTGGTCTTGCCACTTCACACACAACAAATTTTTGCAGGAAGAAAATGACAGTTCACCTTTCTTTAATTTTATTTTCTTCAAACCTTTAAGGGTGTTTTTCCTTCTAATTTGTAAGGTTCTCAGAGTATAAGTACCTCTATTGAGAACCATTCTATATAATTTCAGTGAACTGTACTAGCTATCTATGTTCAGAACACGGTCTTTGTGAAGTAATCATCACACAACTCTAAAAAATCTTCGCTAACTAAATTTTCTGTAGTTTCAGATCCTATGGCCTTAACAGTTTAGATTTTAAAATTATAACAGTAGCTGTGACAAATCGCAGGCTACTGTAAATCTTAATCTCAAATCTTGCTCTCTTTTTAGGATTGAACTGTATAAGTTTCAAGGAAAGTCTTCCTGGAAAGAGCATCAAACTTTCCTCAATGGAAACATGTTCCCTGGTATGAAAATTAAAAAAAAATTGATTAAATAAATCAATTACACTACTTATTTTGCTCATTTCGTCATTTTCATCTAAGGATGATGAAAAATGAAGTAAATGAGAAATCATTTTGAAACTGTCACAGGCCATTGTTTCTTCAAAAATAGGAGAGTAAAAATGTTTTGTAAATCAGCATTTAATGATGCTATCTTTAGGATTCTGTTTCTTAATAATTACCACAAAAACTTCACTTCAAGACATCATAATTTAACAAACAACACAATCGAGTTTGGAAATAGCAATCAAAACCATCTCAATAATAGTTGATTATTGATGTGAAAATTGATAGTACAATTTCAAAGAGATTCGAAAGGTCATATAAGGTTGTAATGTGGCACACCAAGTGCATTCTGTTGATAGAAATGTGAAAAAAATAGGTTATTGTTGAGGACGGGCAGTGCTTGTCTTTTTAGACATATGCTAGTGACATTGACTGATGGGCGCTGCCTGACTTTCATCGGGAATTGCTTAAGAGAGTTGCTTGTTTTGATCTTTTAATATGTAAAAAGTAGCATTTCACCTAATGACTATTATGTAATTCTGTGATTGTTTTTAAATTTTAAAAATTTTGTATTGTTATTTTTATAATAAAATTAAAAAAAAAAAGTTAAAATAACTCTGAAGGATAAAATTATATAATTAAAAGCAATCTGAATTGGATAATACGCAAATACAGTTTGTTTGAATTTTTGCCTTATCTAGGTGATATGGATCACTAGCAAACCAGATATGGTGATCCGTGTCAGCTGAAATCTTTAAATGTTATTTAAAACAGATTATTAATGTAACCTTTTAGTATAGACCAGACAAATATGTGTGTGCAGTTTAGTAATCTCTAAAGACCTATTTGATATTAGGTATGTTTGTTTGTCGTGGATATGACAGTAATCATCTGTTACAAGCTGATGGTTGTTTGTCATTTATACAGTCATTTTGTCCTGGAAATTGAAGGTGCCAAGTAATGTAAAATACAAATGTCCAGAGCCGTGTTCAATAAACAGTAACTGTAGATACTCTTAACAGTAAAGTTAAGAGTTAGATGTAATAAATGAACTTCCCCTTAATTTACCTGTAACACTGACAATGACCAGATCAGTCAATGGCATTTAAAAAAAATAATTTAAAATTATAAAAAAGTAAGCCTATATATTGAGGAGGAAATTATATCCATTTAAAATTATATTATTAATGTTTGAATTTAATGTGAGAGTTGAAAAAAAATAAAAGTTTAATTGATAGTAAGGGAAAACCTCAAAAGCGCTATTAAAAAGTAATAAGCATAAGGTAAGAAGAGTACAGAACTAAGTTCTGTACTCTTGGTGGTAAACTGTTATTATTTTTGTCTTTAAGATATTAATACAGAGGTAAATATGGACAAATGTAATAATAAAAGAATTGTTTTTGCTAAGTTATTTAACATTTTTTAAATACATATATAATTTTCTTTATAATTGTATAAAATTTAAATAAGGCAATGGAAATATTAATTAAATAATTTTATTATTATAAATGCATTCATACATATTAACTGACAGTAAAACAGGAGTAGATTTTCAATAAGACTTGTACATTATAATTTTTAAAAATTGCATATTCAAGCTTTACTGTTCACCAAGTGTGCTGATTTTGATGGCTCTTTATTTTGTAGTTCTTGTTAGTAAATGAAAGTATTTTTAAGCAAAAAAATTATACTGTTTGGCTAGACAATTTGATGATATTTTTCTATTTTTTGTTATCCATTATTACTTATATTAATGAAAACATAATAGATAAGTCTATAATCCAGAGAGCTTTAGTTCATTCAGTCTTAGCTTATTAGCAGTCTTCTGTAGTTTTTCTACATTCTAGAGACTTAGTAAATGATTTATAGCAGTGTTGTTATATATTTTTTTGTATTCCTTATTTTTATCAAGTTTGTTGCTAGCTGCTTTTCTCTTTCTTAATGGTGGATTTGTGGGTGCTTCCAAATATAAGAATAAAAAAAGAAACTAAAATAAGTTTTTTAAAAAGACAGAGAAACCACCTTAAAACTACTAGATTAGTAAAAATAATACTTAATTAATTAGATAAATAATGATGTTACTTTAGTAATGACTTTACTTTTGATTTAGATGACTTCCAAAAGGAAGTCATCTAAATCAAGAGAAAGTTAGTGATGCATTCATTATCTGTATTTCTGACTTGGATTCATATTTAAAAGGTTAAGACTTAAAGAATGTAAGAGTATAACTTTTTTACATTTTAGAAATCTTAAATGATTTTTAAAAATACTGTAAAATTTATAATCAAAAAGTAATAATACATTAAGCTCTTTTTATTATATAAATTACTATAGAAAACTGACCATTTAATAAACATTTTTAAAAAAATCACTGTGCAATTAGAGATTGTGAATGTAGGTGTAGAAAAACTAAATCGAATTAGAATAGAATTTGCTTACTTGATTAAATACTTTGCATTTAGACATCTAATAGTATTCCCTTCCATGCCCCCGCAGTAATTATCAAATACTACTTTTAATATATTCTTCATTTGGTTTTATTAAAGATATTTTCAGTTTTTCTTTCAAGGAAGATTATACATATTGGAATTTTAGTTGTTTAAGGTTTTATTTAAGGTCATATACACCTTGCAGTTGCATGGCCTCAGTTAAATCATCAGCACCAGTTTGTAAGTCATCTACATAGAAGTCACGACGTATCACTTCAGAAGCCTTAGGAAATTGTTTTGAGTTTTCGTTGGCCAGTTGTATAATGCATCTTGTGGCGAGAAATGGCGCGGATGCTGTTCGATATGTTATTGTTTTTAGTTGGTAATGGCCAATTTCTTCCTCACTAGAATTTCGCCACATAATCCTTCGAAGATCATAATCCCTTGGATCAACCAGTACCTGTCTATACATTTTTGCAATGTCGGCGGTCATAGCGTATACATGTGTTCTAAAGCATAATACTATCGATATTAAGTCTTGCTGCATAGTCGGACCTACCATGAGCGTGTCGTTAAGGGATATTCCATTGTCACCCTTAGCTGAGGCATCGAATACGACTCGTAGTTTGGTGGTACTACTGGTTTGTTTGAATACTGCGTGATGTGGTAGACAGTATGGTCTCTCAAAGGTATCATTGCATGTCAAAGCATCGTTTCTTGTTGCTTGTTCAATTACCTGCATGTGATCGAGTTCAAGATATTCCTTCATAAAATTGCCATAGTCCTCTTTAAGATTAGTGACTTTTTTTAATTTCCTCTCTAATAACAAGAATCTGCGATGCGCATTGTCGAAAGAATCGCCAAGGGGTGTATGGTTTTGTCGTCTGGGTAATCTAACAATGAATCTGCCATCTTGATTTTGCTTGAGGTTTTCCAGAAAATGTTGTTTGCACATCCTTTCTTCTTTGGTGCGAGGAGTAGTAGTTTTAATCTCCTCCAGTTCCCAAAATTGTTTTAACTGATTATGAATATTTAGTTCTGAATTAATAAATAGTGACGTTATTTTAGGCGGGTTTTCAATTTCATCTGTTAATGGTAATCTACTTGCGACTATCCAACCTAATGTCGTTTCTTGAATGACTGGGAAGTTCTCAGTTTTCTTTATTCGACCTTTCTTCATTAAATGTAAATACAATTCAGATCCTATCAATATGTCTATATTAATATGTCTATATTACCGGGTGTGTTAAAATGATAATCCGCAAGTTTTACGAATTTTGGAAGGTTCCACGTACTCGTATTGATGGGTTCGGAGGGTACAGAACTTGTAATGCCAGTTAATAAAAAACATTTAATTGTAGTAGCATATTCTTGATAATTTGAATGTAACTGAATGGTAACACTGTATTTTACGGTGGCTGAAATGTTATTTATTCCATGAATTTGTAGATTTGCCCATTCACGCTTTAATTTTAAACTCTGAACCGTGTCTTCAGTAATGAAGTTAGCTTGCGAGCCTGCATCAAGCTACACCCTGCAAGGCTGTAGCGTTTGTTTGTGAATCCTTGACACCAACTATAGCAGTGGCTAGTAAAACTCGTGTCGTGCTCTGAATCTTTAAACTGCAATAGTTACTGCATATGTTTGGGTCAACCTGAGCTATCCCTTTAACTGTGTCTTCTGTTTTATCCTTAGAAATAGTGTTAGATTCCTTAACTTGGGAGAATGCATTGTCGTGCAAGATTGAATGATGTTTACCCTTACAGTATTTACAATAATGATAATTATAACATTCTACAATAGTAACCACAATGTCAATTGTGGTTACTATTAAGACAGTTAAAACATAATCTGTGCTTTTTGACGAATGATATTCTACCATTTACTGGCAACTTAAGAAAATTCATACATTTGTAGAGTAAATGAGGTTGCTTACAGTAAGGACATTCAGAGTTTGCTATACTAAATGCATGAGCATGAATTTTCTTGGAAGACTTAAAGTGTGTCGTGCAATGCGAATCTACCGAATGTTTATGAGAATTGTTGCCTTGGGACTCTGAAACAGAACATTCTAAGATTTATCTGCGCCTTTCTAGGAAACTGATAAACTGATCGATATCCGGGAAGGTATCAGTCGATATGGTGGATTCCCAGCCCCGTATAGTTGCTTGGTTTAAGCGCTGGACAAATAATTGGGTTAAAACCAATTCTGCATAATTAGTCTCGAGTTTTAATGCCTTTAACGCATTTATATTACTCGATATTGTATCAATAAAATTAGATATGCCAGATGCAGATTCCTTTGGAATACTCTGAACATTATTTCACGAGCATGTTTTGAAGCTATGAGTCGCTTGTTGGCAAACCTAGTTTCGAGTAATTTCCAGGCGACTGTATAATTATCAGCTGTGACTGTTAAGTTTTTGATTATTTGTAGAGCGGAATCAGTTAACGATGATGTTAAGTAATGAAATTTTTTAAATACCGTTAAATTTTCGTTGTCATGAACTACTGCACAGAAAAATTCACTAAACGTTAACCATTCTTCATAAAAACCATTAAATTTCGGCAAATCTATTTTTGGTAGAATAATAGATTTATATTTTTTATGATTGCTGCAGTTAGAATTTAAGATTTTTTGTAACTTTGATTTAAGAATAAGAAATATTTCTTCCACATCATCATATTTTTGCCAAGTTGTTTCTAAATGATCCAGTTTGACCTTTACTAAACAAAGATCTGGTTTCTCTGACTCTAAAGACTCTACAAATGTTTTTATGCGTGTAATAGTGCATTTAAATGTACCTAGTTTACGCCGGTTTTGATTCATTTGAGTTTCTAAATCTGTTGTAGACATCTTATTACGTAGATTTGGTAGTTAGGTAATTTGTAATTTAAGTAGTATAAACAGGCTTAACAAATTAACAATATTGTAATAAAAGTGACAGTCAGCTTACCAGTAACACCTCGTAATATTCGTATATTTTTATAAAAATACAGCATTCAGATCATTGATTTATAAGTCCTAATTCATAGCCATTGTTCCATCATTGTTGAATCGTATTTTCACTGATAAATATCTGGGTCGGCGGACCAATATGTATTGTATTGATAATTGAAATTTAATTTGATATGATTAATGGACTGTAGAATAAACACTGATTTGAACATAACAATTTTATTAACAAGAAATGATACTAACACTTTTAACAAAAGAATATTGATACATAATAGTTGGTGACTTGGCCATGTTGTGTATTGCTCTCTTAGTGCACTAACAATTAATGAATAAAATTAGGAAGAAAAACATTATGTAAAAAAAAAAGAAGTAAACTAATATTTCAACATATGTAAAAAAGAAGTAAAACTAATATTTTGTATCACATGGTGTACGAGACAGTAGCGTTACTTGAATAGTTCGATCTTATGCAAGCGACGCAACAGTTACTGTGATTCTCTTGTTTTTAAATTTTTTTTAATGATGGCTGAGATTATTGAATGTAAACAATTTGTTGAAGATGTATAATTTCATCTACTTGAAGCGGTAATATTGAATTTAGAGGATGTGTACTAAAGCAGTTTGTAAATTATTAATTTATTTTCAATTAAATATTTTTTTAATAATTTGTTTTATGTTACTTTAGGTTGATGACTGAATGGAGAATGACCAGAGGAATTGAAGAACAAACAAAATCATTTTTAGACGGGTTTAATGAAGTAGTTCCCCTTGAATGGCTTAAATATTTTGATGAAAGGGAATTAGAATTAATGCTTTGTGGTATGCAAGAGATTGATGTTGACGATTGGCAACGAAACACTATTTATAGGCATTATACTAGAAATAGTAAACAAGTAATATGGTTTTGGCAGGTAATTATATCTTGTAATTAATATTACTAATAATATCCTAAAGAAAATTTTACAAAGTTTCTTGAAGAATTGTATCTATTATTGTCTTCACAGAATTTCTATGTATTCGACTTTGAAGATTTATGGAAAACAAACTAGTTACCTGCCTTTGAAATAGGTCGTATAAAAATTTATATAACATTACTTTGTGTTTGATGATGTTAAATTTTAACTTTTTGCTGTTTTAAGAGAGTATGTTTTTGTTGCGAGAATGGAAAGGCATTTTTTTTTTAGCATTGTCAGTGGCTTGAATTTGATTGCTTGTCTTGTCATTAAAGCGCTACAAACCCATTCCACTCAATTGTTTATACACGGTTAGTTAACCTTGTAGTAGCATTCTATTAACTGTGTACGTTTAACTTTTTATGAGTTATTGTAAACCATTTTATCTTTGTAACAGTAAATATATATGTATGTTGTATGGTACATATGCGTCTACTAGGAATAAGGCCTTATTCCTAGTAGACCCTTGGCATAAATTGATTATGAAATCTCTTCGGTAGCAAGTACCTGCATCAATAAACAATGTTAATATAAAAAAGTATAATCTAAAAAGAAGGATGATCTCTTGTCACAAAGCAAAATCCAACTTCTTTAACCATTCTTGCCCTGTCTCATTCACACTGTTCAAACCAGCCAGTCCCCCAGAAGATGCATGCAAAGAGTAATCATTAACTTTGTGTTCCAAAGTTAAGTATTAGCTTCGCAATTACGTGACTGATCACACATCAGTTCCCATTTAAACTTCCAAGAACTACATCTGCCCTTTCCAGTAAGGATGTGATTCAAGACAGTCTATTCATTTTGAGGGAGGTTCATTCCACCTATTTCATTCATCGGGTCAGAAACTAAAAAATTATTCCGTCCATATCCCAGGATGTCCAGCTGGTTTTAGGCAAAATATCTTTCTGGGAAGCTGACCTGAAGGGTGGGTTTCTTGACCTGAGTTCCCCTTCTCAGAGAGGAATGTCCTGCAACATCTGATTTTGTTGTACTGTTTGAACAGTGCCTCATTATTCTGAATTTCAGGGTTGCTATGTTACACAGCACTGGAAGCCATGGGAGAGATGTTGACATGAAGGTGCCGCTAATTGTACTCATAACCCTGTTGAGCTGGATGTTGACCTCTCTAACAGGAGCACAATTTAGCCACGTAGGTTACAGTACCCGGTGCAGAAATAAACCAAGGACAAAACTGTGATATGCAGGATTTTGGTGTTGGCTTCCCAAATTCAGTGAGATGCTGTACAATATTGTTCGTGGGTTTTACCTTTGCTACAGTTTTTTTAAGGTTGCCTTGGGAAGTTTAGAGAGCGATCTAGAGTTACTCCCAGATACTTCTTTGGGTGTTTTGTTTAAGTCTTACACCATCATTACAGACATTAAGTTTATAACTGGTTAGTTGATTTCTCAAATGAAAGACCAATTCCATCTTTGTGGGTCGGGTTTGAGCTTCCAGGTTCTAAAATAGTTTTAAGGGCAGTAAGATTGTTGGTGGGTGTGACTTGAATTTGTTGAAAATTATAGAGTTTATAATCTAAAGCAATATCATGAGCATATAAAAACTTCCTGCATCGGTTTATGGAGAGGTCAGCCATATAAATGTTGAACAAAAGGGTTGCAAGAACAGACCTCTTGGGAAGATCATCATTGAGGTGTCTAAACAATCTCCCCTTATGACCCAGGGAGACCTTTTGTCAAAAGCAGCCTGTTTTTTAGCATAGAGTTTAGAAGTTGTAGAAGGAAGGAATATGGAATATGATAGAATTTAACCAAGTGGCCTGTTCTCCAGACTGCTTCTTAAGCTGCCATGAGATCAGTGAACACTGCTGAGTTTTCTTCTTGGTGTCAAACCCACTCTCAATAAAAGACATGAGTCAAAACTTGGTCACAGCAATTTGTTCCAGGCCTAAAGCCAGCTTGTTCAGTGGGAATACCACTGGTGTCTAGAACAGGTGAAATTCTTTTCTACAGCATACTCTCAAGCAACTTTCAAACACTTATGAAGG
The DNA here is from genome assembly GCF_047948215.1 of Lycorma delicatula. Taxonomy (NCBI): domain Eukaryota; kingdom Metazoa; phylum Arthropoda; class Insecta; order Hemiptera; family Fulgoridae; genus Lycorma; species Lycorma delicatula. Next base: position 223,311,315 of record NC_134456.1, on the reverse strand, counting down.
CTATTGAACAATAACTTTCCATATGCTCTGGTTCTTTACCTCGTTTCAAAACAGCTACTATCTTAGATGTTTAAAAGTCGTAGGCATACCATTACCTGTAGCAGCCAAACATGTTTCATTTTAGATTATTTTTTTTTAGTTTTCTGATACATACCAGTCTTAAGACTAAGTGTAATCTGGATGATTATTGTTGAAAAATAATCATAAATATGTGAAATTATTAATAAAATTATGATTTGGTGAATCGAGTAGCAATAAATTAGTCATGTGGTGTGAACAGTTTCAATAAATGCATTCAGTAGCAAAGTAAAATATTCTTTATAAAACAATTATGATCATGTCTTATCAATTATAATTAAATTACTGAGATTTTCGGTAGACTAAAAAATAAATTGATGTATTAAATTTTATACCACTGTATACTTTATACTTGTACTGAAAAATTAAAATCATTTGTTATTATGGTGCATCAGAAGAGGAGCAAAATGAAAAAAAAATAAAAAAATAATTTTAAAGATCTATATTTTAAAAGAGCAAGTCATCTAGTAAACCAGAAAAATTTTATTTTCTGAACATATTCTAGCTTCATATAGTTGAGTTTTGATGGGTTACTTGGTTTCAGTTTACATTAAAAATTGGTTATACGTTAAATTCGTATTCAATTTCAGTTTTATTGAAATTGCATAGTCATTGTGAAACATTTTATAATATATTAATAATAAAATTTAAGTTATTTATTCCATCAGAATAAAGGCACATAAATAAATTTTATGAAAAAAGCATTGAAATGAAAAAAAAATAAATATAGATTAAAATTTTAAATAATTAAAAATTTAAAAATATTTAAATCTTTGTTTAAAAGCATTTAAACATAATTGTTTACAGAATTTTTCAAATGTTTTTGGAAAAATTAAAAAATTTTATGTTGTCTCTAGCCATGATTTTGAAAAGTCTAGCAAATAGATTGTTAAATAGCAAATTTAATGTTGGCAAGTTGGCTCTCCATCTTATTGTTCCAGTTCTACTTTAGATGAGATAGTTCTTATTATTAATGTTTTATTATCAGTTGTTTTCTTAATCAAATCATGTTAAATAATTGTGCAATAAAAAAAAAAATTTTTACAGTTTGTAAGGCAGACTGATTCAGAAAAGCGAGCAAGACTTCTACAATTTGTTACAGGAACCTGTAGAGTTCCAGTTGGTGGTTTTGCAGAGTTAATGGGTTAGTATTATAATTTTAGTATTTTTGTTAGTTGCTTTATGTTTAATGTACCGATAGAATTATGAATATGAAGAAGAATTTAGCATAAATTTGAATCCTTCTCATAACATATTAATATAGGGTAAATAAAATTTTCTCTTCAAATTGAAAAAAAAAAACTTAATTTTAATACTGAAAACTTAATTCAAGTTACTAGCTTCTGTAAAATTGATAGATTAATTCAAAATTTATGATTAAACAACGATTCTAGAAGACATATTATTACTTTTTCATTGTGTTCTTTGCTAATACTAGAAGAAATTTAAGTCTAAACAAGGGAATTTAGAAATTTCAAAATAATTGTTATAAGATACTTAACAGCTATCTTGAAGAAAAATCTGTACTTCACCTGGCAGAAATTATCTGGAATATGCTAGCATTTTCTGGAAATTATTCAAATTAAATAATTGAGATTCTAGAATTATTTTCTGTCATGGACGGGTAGAAGTTGAAATTAGATGCTGAAAGCTTGTGAGTAAGTCTAATTTACGCCAACACTTGTATTACTGTTTCTGACTGACTTTCAAATTACACTAGTTTCTCTGTGCAAGTTGTTTTTTATTATGGTCTTAAATCGATTATTACACCAAGTACAGCCTCTGTTTGTGGTATTAATTAGCATAAATAGTTCTGATCTGAATCTCTTGAATTTAAAAAAATAACTCTGGTAGTGCACATGTGAGTATGTTGCTTCAGTGTTTTTTGAGTTTATGTTTCTTTTTAATTTGATAAGTACATCTAGTACTTTCCATTTGGACTTTTCTGAGTGATAACAAAAAAAGTATTCCTTTAACCTTCCACAGTCAACGGAAGAAATACCCAAGATTACATTTGCAGGTATAGTAAATATGAAGATTCGGTCTTGCCTGCTGATGTTTTGACAATGAATACATTAAAAATTTAATAGCAGTTAATTATTCATTCATTTATCTCTGTGTAGTGAATTTTATTTTTTTATATGGTAATTTTTCTTAGGAATGGTTTCTTAGGAATGGTTTTTTTAGGATTATCTTCTGCGTAATCTATATTTGATTTTTATTTATATAATATTTTTTTTTATAGGAAGCAATGGTCCACAAAGGTTTTGTATAGAGAAAGTTGGAAAAGAAACATGGTTGCCACGTTCACATACTTGTTTCAACCGGTTAGATTTACCACCTTATAAAAGCTATGATCAGATGGTAGAAAAACTTAATTACGCTATTGAAGAAACTGAGGGATTTGGTCAGGAATGAAAAGTAAGAAATGTTTTTAATTATCGGAAAATAAATAAGTTGTATTATGAATTTATCTATAAAAGTGATGAAATTATTAATTCTAAGTTGTTTTAAAGTTTAGTTAACTAATTGTGGTATTTTTTTCCAGGAAAATGCTCGTCTACTGCTTTCTTGAATTTGTTGGGAGTTATGCAATTTACTCAAACTGCACTTTTGTCATTAAAATTTACTGCATAAAAGAGTAACAGCTTTATAAACAATGCAGTTAACAATGTAGCTTTTTTATTTTAATAATTCATGTTTCACATTGAAAATTTTATAAAAAAAATTTTATCGATAAGTATTTTACTATTATAAAATATGTTATTTTAATCAAAGTTTTTAGCTTTAACATATTTTGAACTCTTACTTATGATATTTAGCTTTAGTTTGTTGAGGGTTAGAATTTTTTCATTTATTTGTGTTACCATCATAATTTTTATATTAATAAATATTAGATCTCAGTATACTATATATTAAAAACCCATCTATTTTATCTCTTTTATTTTACAATGTGAAGCATCATTGTTATTGAACCCTGTATGCTGCCCCTATTAAGTATTTCTTGCAGTACCAATACTGAAATTGCATTTTTTGTAATCAAGGTGGGGGAAAAATGGTTTGAACAGCATAATAATGCGTGTTTCTTTTAATTTTGATAGAAAAAAAAATATGTACATTTGAACAAAGAAAAAAGAAATATTTATACATATACATTAAAGATTTTATTATTGTCGATTGTACAAATGTAAAAATAAATGTTAAAAAGTTAGAGTGACTTTTCGTATCAGGTTTTGTGAAGATATTCTATTGTTTATAGAATCCTAACTCCTGTATTACAGATATAAAATGTAAATACTATTGTATGAAATAAAGTATACAAACCATATATTATTAGACTTTGCAGCAGTAAAATATATATTTATAAGTGTATTATTTGTAGTGAAGAATACTTTTTTTATGAAGAGTTGTATATAATTTATATGATATTGTTAAAGTATGATTATTAGAAATTAAAAGATTTATAATAAAATTTTGAAGTATAAATAAATAAATATTTTCAGCATGAACAGTATCTTTTTTTTTATGAGAAATTTTTGTAAGCTTTTGTCAGAAAAGGATATGAAAACAATTGGCTTCAGTAAAACAGTTCAGGAGATACTTAATGAAATAGATTTTTGAACAAAACAGGATATATTTTTTTTATTTTTATTTAAAGTAAAACATTCAAGTAATATAATATTAATAGTATTAATCAAAATATATACCTTTGTCCTTTTTTATCGGTCATTTTTTATTGCGTCACAAGAAGCCATATTTCATGAACTCAGTTTTTAAAATCATTTTTATTTTTATTAGTAACTTTTTTTCTAATTTTAATTATAAAATATTTACGATAGCAGTTTTTGTAATAATATTTTCAATTCTTTGTTTAGTTTATATTGTTTTATTTTTAATAAAAATACAATTAAATGTGTTTTAATTTTCTTGGATAGTTTTTATTTGCTGATAAGAAATTTTATAGTAAACGAAAAAAAAATGTACAAAGGATCATTGTAATACTTAGGATATAAATAATTCATTTTCATTTGTGGAAGGAGAATAATATGTTGATAATTTTATGTATAAAAAAATATGTGTGGTCTGTTCAAAAAGTAAAGTTATTAGTTGTTAGCTCCTTAAAAGTATGATTTAAAAAGGTTAGCTCACTGCTGTAAAAAATTCTAGAAGTCTTGATTTAGAATGGTATTCAGTGTTATGATATTATGTTCTCTCTGCTCAAATCACAACCCTTCAGTTGTGGCAATTTCATTTTGGAGAATAACTTGAAGTTATAGAGAGCTACATATTTGGAAAGTTATCATGATTTTTAGAAACTAACAAGTTAAAGGATTTCCTTTTACAGATAAAATTTTTTAGTCCTCTTAATTCCAAAATGACTTGAATTTTCATGAAATCTTTAATGAACTGATTCTGTCATTTTCTCTACATATATGGTGATTTGAAAAAAGAGGTAGATGCCATATACCTGTTTAAACTATAATTAAAAATATTTGGTATTCATTACGTTAATAATTTTATAAGCTGGGATATGCATTTACACATATATTTTATTGAGAAGGTAAATACATATAAAATAATAATTATGAAATAACATTATTTTAATATAGAAATGAAGCGTTTTGTGTAATTATAAACAATACTAATACATGTTGATGCGATATAATAACAGGATTAATGGGAGAAATACAGTGTCAAGCTGGGATCAAATTAAGTGATTAATAAAATTATTTTTAAAATAGGTATTGAATTAATTCTTGTTTGTTGTGCTTGAAAAATAATTGTAATACTTTTAAAAGATTGTATAATTTAAATTTACAATTTCATTAAAATAATAAAAATCACTTTAAATATCTTGTTATGAACATGAAGATTAACTTGAAGACATAATTTAGAAGATGAAAAAAAAAAATTTAAATAAATAATTTGAGGTTTGTATGAAAAAATGTAAAAGTTTTGTAGTAATGTATATTCAAAAGTAAAGTGGTTCACATTTTCTAATCTAAATGTTTTGAAAGAAAAATTTATTATGAAATTTAAAAAAAAAGATTTAAAACCTTTTTACTGTTCTGTGTGACAGAATATATGCTAATTTGAAAAAAAAGTTATATAAAAATATTCATTAACATCTAAATACCTTAGTAACATAGAACTTTAAATATTCTTTTCTATATAGAAATGACTTCTTTCCTCTCTTTTCCAAATAAGCTTGCATGATGGCTTGTTATTCATTAAAATTACATTAACATTTACAGAAATGTCTTTTTCATCGTATATTGCTTACAATGTCACGGTTTTGGCAACAAATTATTTACAAGGTGTTAGAGATTTTGTGAGATTTTCATGACTAAATGATTAAGTCATAATTCTCTTTCTGCTGTTAAAAGACATTCTTCCTTTCAGCTAAGTTACTGCAAAATTACAATATGATGCGTAGTTAAGATACAGACAAGAATTTATTTCTATAAATTTTATTTAGGTCATAGTATTATAATCTGTTGCATGTTTTTCGTAATGTAGTCTTCATTCCAACGCATTGCAATTCCCTTATACCATTATAGTAGTTTATTAATTCAAAATTGAAAATTCTCATGTCAAAGAATATCTTTTATTTGCTTCTCAACTGGCGCCATGTTGCTTCAATGACCTTGTTATTTAAACATTCTTTGCTCTTTTCAGATTCCTTTATCGGTTCAAGTAAATGATAAATGAAGCCTAGTCAGGTGTGTAATAGGCAAGGCAGAATATTTCATTTTAGTTGACAAGAGTGTTAGCATATTAGAAGAGCACCAATCTGATAACATATTCTTATTCTTCAAAATTTTGGCTTGAATTTTATGTTTGGAGCAGATTCCTAATTTCACTTTTTTTTACATTAGGGGCTGATAGTAGTGCAAATTAGTAGTATTTTTTTTTTTTTTTTAGAAAGAAATCCAGATAAATTAAGGCCTTTAATCCTATAAAATGTTCATCCTATGTTCACACCTGCTGAAAGTATTTTGCTTGTTATGAATGATGAATCACTGTGTTCCCACTACACATTTGCCTACTTAAATTCAGGGGTAAATGATGGATCAAAGACTTCAATAACATCTGAGTTCTGAAGTTTGTTAAACTAATGATGAGCATTTGTTATTATAAAATAATTTTCCTTGTGCTCTTGTAAGAAAGAGCTATAAATCTTCTGCACAATGTTGTGTACTTTTAATGTTTGTGTATAGCATTTTCTCTACATTTTCAATACTAATTATTAACTTTTTCATTAGTTTTGTTATATTTATTAACTAATGGATGTTTTGGTCCCCAAGCTTGAAATTCATTTTCCACCTTGTCATCCTGTATGAAATAGTTTTGTCAAATAATTGTAAAACAATCTTGATTGTGATTAACATTTATTTCCAAGTACAATTCTAATAAACATTTCAAAAATCCCGATCCCTTTAACCGAGAGAAATTTTGTGATTCATATATAAACACTATGTAAGATTTGGATCAGTTCAATTTGCAATTTGAATGGCTGAACACAGTGTGACTTACCATGATAACAGATGACCGTTGCAAGGAAGGGAACTAAATTCTCATTCATATTTGAACCTTTCTCAGAATTGCAAAATTAGAAAGATTTTTAATTAAAAGAACACAGTTTCTTAAATGCCTTTGCAGAAAGTTGTAGATGCTAGTGGCCCAGAAGAATTTATGTAATTCTTATTTATATAGAAAGTGATCTCATAAAAATTCTCCCTGCTTCAAAATTGTATGATCCAATTAGTATGCATTACTGAGAAATAAAGTAATTTATTTGTTGTTTGGCAACCCATTATTCTTATTCCAGATTTTGCTGATTCCAGCCACATTGAAAATGGAATTTGGTTTTGCGCATTTCATTGTGCATTTTTTCATAAGTTATAGAAATTAATTTAGCAGATGGTTATATTTCTGTTGACTTAGAACAATCATTCATTATTATTTATTAAATAATTTAGTTTGTTTTCTTCTGTTTATATCCTTTGTTTACTACTTTCCAAGTTATCTCCATGTTGATTATACAGTATCCTATTTTTATGTCTTGACATAGCCTAGTTATCATATCTTGTTTTTCTGCCTTTTTATGAAATAGGAATGTGGGAATCATCAAATGAGCATGTACGTACAGTAGTGAGAATCTATTCAAGCGGATAGAAAGCGAGTATCTGATTTGTTAATTTGAGGCTACCATTTGTAACTGCTGTGCATATACAAGATTATATTTTGACATCTAATAATAATTGCATTTATTTTGTATAATACTGTTTAGGTCTTCATATAAAGTTGTATGTTAATAAATTGTCATATTACGGGCTGGTCAAGTGTTCAACTCGTTGCAGATCACTTTTTGAACAGTTTTTAAGTCAAAGGTTTTGAGGTTTAAATCCTAGTAAAACTTATTTTTGTATGGATTTGAATAAGACAGGGCAGTAGATACTAGTGTATTTTGGTGGTTGGGGTTCAACTATTATGCACACATCTCATGAATGGTCAGCCTGAGTCTGCTAAAGACTACACTTCATTTACATATCCTCATCTCATTGGGGCATGGAGGGGTTGCTTATTGTTCACTAGTAGCTTCGTTCAACAGATTGCAATGAACACATTAGGATTATATAATAAAATAAAGTAAGTAATGCAGTAATTTATTCATTTAATAGTATAAAAGATGAATAATACAATTTTTGAAAAGATTAAAATTATTTGTATTTCTGTTTGTAAAATAATAAAAATTTATTTTAACAGTTTTAGTGCCATGCGTATAAAAAATATACAAGTAATATCTTAGTATTCTCTGCGTGAATAAAGTTTATATACACACTCGATAAATTTTGCTAGGCCATCTTAGAGTCTGAAAAAATATACCTCTGGCCCAGTTTTTCTTCAAAAATTGGCTTTGTTATTGAATATGAATAGCTTAATGTACTTAAGTTACATTTTAATCAGATATGTTGCAGTGTAATTATACGTATAAAATACATATATATGGTTTATGGAGAAGTGTTTACTGGAATTCTGTATAAAGATAACAATGAATGCATGAATCTAATAAGCTATATGGTTTTCTATTGAAATTCTAAATGATATTAACATCAGTACAGTGCCTTCTACCATAAAATAGCTCTTATTACATACACAAAAAGTAGAAAAAGTATTGACTTAACCTAAATTATTTTCCATTATTATTCTAACCTATACAACATAATGCTGCTGTACTCTAATTGTCTATTTTATATTATTTAGCTAATTTTTTCCACTATTTTCAAAAATAAGTTCACTTCTTTATAGATATATGAATTTTGAAAAATACTGCAAACATATAAATTTATTTTCACATATATATTTTTAATTTACCTGTGACGACTTTGTTGCAGCAGTTTTTCTATTAAATGGTTTTGAAAAAGTTGGGAACAACTTACACGTGCTCCCCATTTTGGGATTTGCACTAGTCCAAGATCAACTGGAATAACATTTACTGGTTCTTCTGTATTATTTTGAGGTCTGATTTCAAAAATGAGACGATTAGCCAAAATCCTTATAAACAATATCTATAAATATCTTTTAATTAATTTTAGAAAAATACGTTACATCAACTGTAGTTCAAACAAGTAATTCAAAAAGAATTTTCCAGTACTGTTAAACTCATCTTCTTTTTGCGAAAACATACGTTGCTAATCGATCTGCAACATCTGTAAATGATTTTGCTCCATTGTACTCGACAGTTGTTTTTTATAGTTCCTTGTTTTATCATATTTTCCTCCAATGATTTTGTTGATTCTGTGATTACAAATCATTTCTCCCTTCCTTAATTTTGGTGACATCACATTGGAAGGATTAGGTTTCTCCTTTTGTGGCACAAAATGAGATTGTTTTTCATTTAGTACGTGGGCAAGGCTTACACTTGTAGAATAATTGTCTGATGCCCAGAATATAGTATGACCCTTGTTACCAAATACAGCCAATTCTGTAACAACCTTTCAGAAACTGGTACTCCTGAATGTCTCTCTTTTACATAACATAATTTTAATTTCAATGTGTAACCTTTTAAGCGTAATTTGAATATTTTAAACCTGTGCTTATGAGCCTTTAAACTAGCTTGAATAATACTTTATAATGGTTCATTTCAAGGAAAAAAATAGAATAACAATCAGATATAGTGTGCCTACATTGCTTTAGTTGTCAAAACAACAGCTTTGTTAATACATGGAGGGAGGATAAGCTGGATTAAAATCAAATGGCAACATATCTTTAGTAAATGGTCTCCATGTTATTGGTGAGGTGCAAAGTGATTTGAACTGGCTTTGGCAACATTATTTTCTTCAGGTAGTTCACCTGAACTATTTTCTTCTAACAAATCATCTAAATTATTTCCTTCGAGTAAATTATCTAAATTATTTTCTTGAGGCAATTCATTTAAACTATTTTGTTTAATTATTTCAATTACATTACCTTGTGGTACAGGCAATTCAAACTGTTCAAAGATATCATAGTCGCTATCTGAATCGCTACTAGATTTACTTTAAGCATTGTTTACATCAAACATATGGTCATCAGAATCAAATAGATCAAAAATCTCACTGACGTCATTGTCATTAAGAACATACTTGATATCTTGAAGAGCCATTTCATATGAACATTAGTCAATTTTATGAAGCCAATTTACGTAAGCAGCAATCAAATTTATTACTGTGTGAAGACAACATATATAACCTACCGGTAAACATGTTAATGTAAAACTACTATCTCCCTCCAAAAGTCAGTCCTTTACGTGGCTGACTGGTCTATCAACATAATAAATTATATGACCCAAAGGCACATAAATATTGTCAGTCCAGACCTATACATTTACTCATTTAAGCTAGTATGCGCATTTGACTGATATCAGTCTTCTGAACATGGACACAACGCATAAGATAAAATGATACACACAATCTGTTGAGAAATTGTACTGTTAATATCATTAATGCGCATGACCGGGTGGAAAAAACTGTGAAAAGTAATATGAGCTATTTGTATAAAATGTTATTTAAAACTGGCTTTGAACATGTTAAAATTGTATGTTCAAAGCCAGTACATACATACGTCTGAAAAATTATTTCACATTTTTAATACATTTTATATTAACGTATATTTTCCGTAATATTACCAGTTTGTAATAACATTTTATTTATCAGTCGTGTGCTGTCATGGTTTTTATCATTTAAAACTTATTTATTATAATTATTTTATGTGAATTAGATTTTTTAATCGGAATAGTCTGAATATAAAGGAATGTGGAGGATAATGTTTATGATAAAATATGACTTTCTTTATAATTAATTATCTGTCAAATTTGTTGTTAGTTTTTATTGTTGGTTGTTGTAAGGTGCAGTTAAACTTTTTAATGAAATTTGTTTAAAGAAAATTAATTACATCAAAACAAAATTTATATTTAGTACGCTGTGTATTTACAAATTTTCTTGTGTACATTTTAAAAAGGAATTAAAATTTATTCAAATGTATTAAATTTGTGCTTAAAAATTTTGATAAATTACAATGAATTAGTGAAAATTTTTATGCAAAATACATTTGCTTTGAGTTTTATTTTGCATAGGTATATGCAATCTGTTCCTAGACTGTAATATTTGATAGACTTGAAGTCCAAATTGAAAAAAATATGTAAAGTAGAAGTATAAAAATATGTGCAAATGTGCATCTTAAAATTGTAACATATAAGTCATTTAAATGTACAGTAAGTATATAGTAAGTTTGTAATAATGTAGCTTAAATATATGATTAAGTGCATTTATCGATAGGTGCATTAAAGCAAAATAGATTGTGTTATTTTAATTTTTATTTTATAACCGAGACCAACTGGATTTACATCATGTAAAGCACCTGAAGAACCTTCAGAGAGAGTTGTGTTTTCTAAAAGTAATGACATTCATTATTTAACAGTTCCCTGTGCGAATATAGTAGAAGTGATATTTGATCTCTTGAATTATAACATCGCTTATATTTTTTGTGAGGGGCTTGGCATTTTGATGTCCAGTAATAGTATTACTGAACATGAAGAATTTAACCTTCTAGTATACCTAGGCAAAACGAGGACATTCTTTTGATATGATTTGCACCTTGTGGGAGTCTTTTCTGATAACTATAGTTGTGACAGTGACAGACAGAAAAAATTGGGTAGGGCTGTGTCGGGGTGCACAGCTGTTTGTTTTTATGTGAAACATTACAGGCCAGACCAACCAACTTACCTGTAGAATTAAATGGGAGAGCCACCATCATATTTTTTTAACAAAACTGTAAGTCTCCGATGGAAAATTTTAGTTCCTTCATTTGGCGGCCAATGCTACAGATAAATTGGTCGGTCTGTATGTCAGCGAGTCACTTTTAGTGTATCGGATTGAAATAAAAATGAGACATGACTGCCTAAAAAATTTAATTTTAACAGAAAACAGACGCTAAATGGTACATGATATTTATTCCGACTTATATTCGACAACGATTTTGTTCAACATCGGTCTGTGATATGAGGAGTAAGAGAGAAGGCATAATAGCAATGGTAGAGGTGCTCGCACCTTCAACATCGTTCACTGAGCCTGCCATGCCAGCTTTACAACGCTCCCAAAACAGTCTCGCTCGGCAGTGGACATTGGGGTACCTGTGCGTGGCCAATAATCTCCTTTTACCAACAATATGCATAATTTATATTTCCGACTAGCTTTTGCATGGGCTGAGGCTATCGTATTGAATTTTTATACTTATTTAAATTTTTACTTTAATTTTTTACACATATATATTACCCAAAATACACTTATTGCTTAAATCGATCTGTCTTGACAAACACACGAATCACCACGCTATCATGTCTAAGTCATGAGCTAAACTGAATGGAAATGAGCAAGAGTGCTTGTTTTGGCCAGTCTGTGCTGTGCCCCCTCCCCGCCAACTTACTCACCAGTGATGCAAACTCAGTCTTATCGGTGAGCTGACCATGTAAGCTATAAAATGACACTGCATTTATGTTTCTGAGGCTAATACTTTGGGAGTTATTAAGGCAGGATGATAGACCTTTTTGTTATGCTACAAATTTCGGTTCTGATACCTGTATGTTTTGGTGTAATTTTAAAGACGTTTCATGTCAAAAATATGCAAACTACCGGTAAAGACTTCTTGCATAAATTACTATAGTTTTTATTATTTCACTTGAAAATTTTTTTTAAGTTCAGTAGAAGAAGATCCTTTCTTAGTTACGTGCTACCTGATAAATTTGATAAAAATATTCATTTTCTTCATACCGAGTAACTTATGTAGAATTGAAGTTTCACACTGAGTTAATGTGTTGAATAAAAGCTCCGGTTTATAATATTGAATTTTTTCAAAAATTTTATATTCCATGTCTGCTTCACTTTTAACCATCTACCTGAGAGAATATAATTACTTTCATTACCTGAACTACTTGTAAAAATTGCTCCCTTACCCGGCTTCATAATTTTATTCTTTACCTCCCTTTTTTTTTTAATGCAGTTAATTAAATTTTAATTGCAGACTAATTGTAGGAACGTATAATAATAAAAAAAAATTTTAAGTAATATTATTTGTTCTAAATAATTATTTCTGTAATATTTACATCATTATAATAAAATTATGAACAAATATTTAGGAATGTTGTTTGAAATTTAAAAATATATATTACATTGAAAAAGATTTATAAAAAAACATTATTATAATTCTTTCACGCAGTTTACACACACTTTTCTAGAACATTCCAACATATGGGAACACTACACACTTCATACATTTGCTACTGGTGTTGCATTTTTTCTTGTCACAATTTGAACATGTGGATGGTTTAGTCAATTGTTTGATTTGACTACATCTTCTAATCGACTAAATATTCTCTTTCCACCTGAATTGATTCATTTTTTCCATTATGCTTATCGGTTCCTTTGTAAGTTTTTATTCAGTAATTTTTTCTCAATGTGCGATTTCATTAAGTCGGTAGCAAAATTATCAATAAAATTGAAACGATTCGTTGCCTGTATATTTTGTTAATGAATATACAACAGAAAAGAATTATTCTTAATAATACAGAGATTCATAATAGATAAAACAGATATCTACTTACCTAAAAAATAGCCACTGACCATCTTGTCATTCGTCTACTTGAATAAAAGTTTGAACATTTCATATCGAGAGTGTCACCTGATTAAGGATGCTGAGTTCTGTCATTAATGGTTGATACTAATAGAACTGCTCAATTTTTTTAGGCGTATATGACAACAGAACTGTTTCATCATTAGAAAAAAGCATACAAACTAGAATCCACAACATTATTTTGCCCAGGAAGAAAATTTTTAGGGATTTCTCTTTCTTTTTTTTCTGTCCCAACAGAAAAAGGTACGCGATACCTTTTTTTTGAATCTGACTAATTCAACTGATGTGACACCAGTTTTTGGCTATTATATTTGTGGATTGGTTGGCTAAGTCTGACAACTACTAGTGTGGATTTTTAAAAGTGTTTTTCCTCGGTAAAACCAAATTTATCATTTTTTCCTTGAGCACAAATAAACATTGTAGTAATAATGATTTCTGGCATCTGTCATGGTAATTATTGTAATATTATATTTGACTGGTTTTGAAGGCACATACATTTTGAAACCATATCTCCCATGAAACCAAACTCCCAATTACTTTGAGAGTTTTTGATAAACCGGTTTAATATAAACAATATTACAGCTGCTTTGTCTGTCTCCTTTCTTATTCCCTTGTGGCTGGATCATTAATTTGAAGGCAAGATGTTATTACTTGAAACATTCTAATGGACATTGTCGCTCTGAATATTGCTTAATCTTCTGTATTTTTAGAAAATTATGATTCCATAGTTTTCCTTCCAAATTTAAAAATGATTTAAACAAAAGCAGTCCAAGAAAAGCTCTGATTTGTTTCATTTGTTCTGAAGAAATATGCTTTATTTGGGTTTGTTTGCCTGTTTTTGGCTTACAAAATCTTAATGTTTATCCGCAGAATTATTTCAGATATAATTTCATAAAAAAGTAGATCCAAAATTTCAATTGGATTAGGATTATTGCCCAGAGATTTTGCTTTTCCTTGTAACACAGGCATCTGCAAAATAATAATTTTTTTTGTTTGTATGGCTCCAAAACTTGCATACGTAATTGTTTTTTCCTAAATAATTGTGGGGTTTCAGAGATTATAAAATTTTCTTCTATTTCACTTTCTAATTTAGGTTCTGTTAAATGTTCACTGAAAATTTCTATATCTTCAGTTTCCGAGATGTCAGATTCTTAAGTGTCTTCAGCCTTGGTAAATTTATCAACAGAGAGAACTGAAAATGTTAAGAAATATTTATTTCTATTGTCTACTTTAATATTTCCTTAAATAAAGTGTTACTGATGATAATTCTAAACTTTCATTTTTTTCCAAAATTGTGGTGTAAGTTCAGCTGTTAGAGGAATACTAACTACAATAATAGCAACAATTTATAAGTACACTAAGCATATAAACAAACTAGAAAAATTATTAACATGATAAATACAAGAAAATTATAAATAAGGTATTTGGGAAATAGACTACACTTCAACGAGTTAAACTTCAAAATTTAATATTGGATATAATTAAAGAAAGGAGAACTGAAAATTTTATTCACGCAATATCAAAGTAAACAACTTTTCACCTTACAGTAAATCACAGCACCAGGTGTTAGTATGTTTGCCATTACCTTACAAAGGGTTAAGGATGTTATACTCGTAAATATGTCTTCATCATTATCTTGGTAACTTCTTTATGGATAAACAAACAACACTTAAAGTTCTCCATTTTTTAAAACTACATTGTCATGCCATAATCACTCCATTTCACAATAAAATTTTATTCTCTTAATTTAACATAAAAAATTAATTAATTTTTAACTAATATCAATGCTAATTCTGCCGAGATACAAGGACAGGCTCTGCAGGACTGAATTTAGATCTATCTGTATACTTCTGTCTATCTTAAGCAGCAAGGGTCTTTGGTCATTCATATAACAGAGCTGAATGCTAAGAAGTGTTTGCTATGCCATTGTGGTCTGACAGTCGCCGTAGGTACCAGATACTGGGAATTAATACTGGTTCAACAATCTTTTTAAATTTCTGCTGATGAAACACTATTAATGTACTTTTTGTAAAATATAACAGGTTATTAGATGAATCTAGTAAGATAATTTACCCTTGGCCGTGTTTTCTTATAATGAATTTTAGTTTTTTAAAAAGTTTCTTTAGATCTGTATATAGATTGTTTGGTAATCAGAGGTTCAGCTCTTGTATGTTTTGAATGTGATTATGTACAATATCGGTTTATTTGTGTTGTAATAATGTTGTATAGTATTTTATTAGTGTGTATAAATTATCTTTTAATTTAAAATTGTTATCTCATTTATTAGTATAAATGTATATTATCATTATGTTATTTTATTATATAATTGAAATTCATAACACTTTAAAGAAGAATATCAGACATTTAAGTCTCTTGTCAACATTTTTATATTATCAAGTTATAGCATAATAAAAGTAAATTATCATTATCTCTACATTATTACGTATTTTGAAATAATACATTACCTAGCTGTTAATTTTTTATCGAAATGAATGAATTATTTGTAAAAGCACCTTATATAAATTATATTATTGCGTGAATATAGTGAATTTTTATTTGTATAATTAAAAAAATAGAAAAAATGTAAAATTTAGAGTATTTTTTTTAGATTCATCCAATTATTTAACTTAACAGGTTGACTGCCATGAGTCATCAGATGATGTCTCACTTTGCTACTTATGATTACTATAACACTTCGTTGATGTCTCGATTTCATAATCCAACATTGCTGTGAGACATCAGTTTTGCTCACTGTCATGTTATTTTTAAGTGGCAATTTTCTTCTTTATTTTTTTATCTTATTATATATAGTTTTAAAGATTAAAAATCTCTAAGTTTGTGGGTGTGTATTTAATGCAGTGGTATATTTAAAAGTAATTATAGAAAGTTATAATTTTTTTCTTTGTCAGTTTTTTGAAAAATCACTGTATCAAGGCAAAATAAACTTAAATGAGAACTGTAGTTGTTAAAAAATGTGACTTGAGTGCAGAAAGTGTGTTTTTTTTTCGGTTTTGGTATAAAAACTTACTTACATTTAATGTTTTTTTTTCTTTTGTTGTATAAAAAGTATATTTTATTATAAAAATTCAAAATGTTCTTAAAAAAAACAGTGGCTTTAATGGAAGATCATATAAATTTAATCACTTTTTGGTAAGTAATTCTTGTTAGCGGGATACTTTTTTAAAAAAATGTGATTATGTGATTAACAATGAGATATAAATGAATATTTATATCCTTGACTGATGTGTCGACTTTTTTTTGAATATTTTAAAATCTATGCACACAAATCAAAATTTTTAACAATAATTTTTTTATTTTAACTGAGAAAGTTAATAAAAACGAGAAAAAATGTCAGCAGTGGTGGTTATTTTTAACTTTATCAATGTAGCGGTTCTGGCAATGTACTGTGTATTTCTGTGGCAGTTAGCTTGTTAACCATGTTAAATAAGTGAATGAAGCATTGAACTTCAATAATTTAACTGAATGTTTCAAAATTATATCCCATCATCGCTTTAAATTAAATTATTAAACACATTACATTAACAAGTTGTTCTATTGTAGTATTATTTTTATACATATATGTACATGAATGTATTCTCTACAATAACCATAATTTTGTATGGTGCTCATCATAGTATTGTACAGCCGATCAATAATCACATAAAGTTTCAAGAGAATTCGAAAGATAAGTTAAATTTTACATTGTTAATTTTTTTTTAACTATTCAAATCAAGAATTCATCTTAAAAAGACATAATCCCCAAATTAAAATTAATTTTATATTTAATTTGCATAATGCAGTTTGTCTTCATTCAGTATTAGTTATATCTTTGTACAGAGGTTTTTTTATTCAGACAAATCCCTATCGTTTGGTATAATCTAGTCTGTAACTGTGCACAAATTAACTCGATTTACATTCAAATTAACACTTGTAATTATTTCACTAATTTTTTATAATTTGTTTTCTAACAGTACACGTGTAGTTATTACAATTGCACGTAATAATTTTTTGAAAAGCCTTGTACAACAAATACTGAATAAAGATAAAATTTGAAATTCTAAGATAAATATTATTTTACCTTATTTATGTAAAAAAATTGGTTAAGTGTGTTTAAAATATTAGAGACTTAATGCTACAATGTTGTGTATAACTAACAAAAAATTTAAAAAAAAATTGAAAAATTTATTTAAAAAGTTATGAAAACAGAATATAAATGCAAATAAAATTGTTAATATGTGGTATTATTTTTTGTTTGTTTCATACTTAGTAAATCATGCACTCAGATGCGTGTTTGTTTTATCTCATTTGATTATGTACATCAGTTATTTATGTAATATAAGAATTTAATGAATCCATTTTTAGGTTTTTATGTACAGACTGATCAGCGAACAGTTTATTGTATCAGCTGTATTCAGATTTTGTTGTAGATACAGGTTTTAATAGATTATTTTCATAAATAAACCATTCAGTTAAATAAATTGATAGATTTATTTTAATTTTGCTCCATAGAGTGAATTCACATTAAATTTTTTATAACCGTTGTAAAAAAAATACAGTTGTAGATATATTCAAAGCAGAGTAACAAAGTAATGTTTCCAATTATTGTATATTTTTTTAATTACAAAAAGATATATCTTTAACAACATTTTTCATCATTGACACCCTTTTTATGGATGCTATTGTCTAGGTAGAAAATTCATGAGTCAGAAATGCAATGCTAGAAAGTTTAATCTTTTGATGTACTCATTTTTAATGTTTGTGATTGAAACCATTGTCTGACTGGAATCGCTTTCAAATCGTGATTTAAAATGTAGGGGAATATAAGTCACACGGTCATTAAGTTGGAGGAAGCGAGTAAGGGAGATTATTGAAGGTTAATTTTTTTCTCCTTTAAAATTCATATGATATCTGATAAACTCCCTTTCCAGTTCTAACAGTATCTGCTAGTATGGATAGATGATTTTTATTTCATTCATCACATAAACTTGACTCATTAATGTACGACTCCATTTCCATGCAGTCATCATACTTGAGCATAAGCAGTTGTGTAATGAATTTTAATCGATTCTATCCCTTTTGCCTATAAAAAATAAATAGTTGATTGTCCTCTTCTTATGTATAGCGTTCAGTACCAGTTGTTAAACCTGTACCAAATATCTCTAAAAAATAATTCATTCCATCAATGTATGATACAGAAAACCTAAACTGCAATGGAACAGGGAACCTTTTTTCGTACTTTTCCTTGTTAATAAAATTTTCTTCAGTTTCCTTCTTTTAATATATGACGATCAACAATGTAAGTTTACTTTTTAAACGAGATGAAGGAAATGATTTACGGTGAACTGTGAAGCATTTATTGCAGGTCAAACACAGAAAGTACTGTGTTTCAACCGATTAAAAATGAGTCATTCTTTTTTTTTATTGTTAGCAGAAATATTTTTTTATAAAGCGTTAATTGAATCGAAAAAAGATCAACATTTTGATTTTAATAATCTGTTATTTTATTTATTCTTTTGATGATTAATGTAATATTAAAATATTTGGTTTTCATTCAGTCGCAACCCAGGAAAGAAAAATTAGTGCTTAAGAACTAGCGGAGCTAGACCCAAATAGATACAGGTTCTACATTTACAAAAAATTAATGAGAAAATTGTTTTAATTAAGAGCCTGAGTAAATCATGACTTTACATAGAGAATGTAATTCTGAAAATCTAATTATGACAATATTCTGATTTATTTTTGTTGAGTATTGCGATTAGAAATTTTGTCCTGGCACTTAAATCTATAGTTCTATGAAACCCCATTAATTTTATAAAACCTTACTGTTTGTTTCCTTTCTTAAAACTGAAATTATATTTAATGGCATATAATAATATATGTATCACACGGGATAAAATTAGTGGTTATGTTTGAAAATGCCCAAAAGGATCTACCGACTGGAAATACATTTTATCCTGTACAGTTATTCTTAAATTGTTTAAATTATACCTGCATAATAAAATATTAGCACTTTCAGGAATTTTTTACTTATAACCCAGAGATCTCCATCAGGAAATGGTCATTGCTTAGTTTAATAGTTTCAGTAGTATTGCTTTTCAAAACTTTATACGTAAGGACAAGTCAAAAATTATTTACAGTTTCACCATAATACACTTTCAAAGTTGTCATACTCTCTTCTGCACATGCATCCTTAGAGTTGGTGCAACTGCATTTACATGTGCGAAATTTGATCCTGATAGTGTTATTTACCTTCCGGCTGTTATAGTGTAAACACGGTCGCTCTGCTAGCAGCTCGCAACAAGGAGGAATAATGATCTGATTTCTCTGGTTGGAGGGTGTGAAAAGGGCTGAAATTCATCATAGACAAAAGTCTACACTTTTACGTGTAAAAGTGTAGACTTTTGTCTACACTGAAGTTTTTTTTAACGGATTGAGAAGTTTAAAAGACAAGTTTGTCACAGACAAGTGTGACGCATGAAGAGGGAGCAAGACACGGACATCAAGTTTCAGCAAACTTGAGAGATTGTTTCTGTCGAATAGGCAAGTTACCGTCGATGAGGTAGTGACTTCTTTGAACATCAGTCACGGTTTTGTCCATCAAGTCATCCATGACGGGCTGTGAAGTCTGTGCGCAATGGCTACCGGCACAACTTACTGCAGAACACAAAGGTGTTGACATTGCTAATGCTTATTCAATCGCTTCAATAAGGACAGCAACATATTTTTGAGGAGAATAGTCGTCTGTGATAAAATATGGGTTCATCACTGTGAGCCAGAATTGAAACACTAAAGTATGAAGAAGAAACACCCAGCATCTCCACAAAGAAAAAATTCAAGAATGAGCATCAGCGGTAAAGGTTTTGCTAACTGTTTTTTGGAACGTAAAAAGGCCTATACTGGAAGACTTCATGGGAAAGAGGACTACAGTGAAATGCTGGAAAAAAAAATGCTGAGGTCTATTATCAAAGAAAGTGACAACACCTGTATACGTGGCTTGCCACACCATTCAAGCCATCACAAGTTGAATTTTGAGGTACTGGAACAGCCCAGATCTTGCTCCCTGTGATTTTCATCTGCTTGGTTCATTCAAGGATAGTTTGTGAGGTCGTCAATTTCCCACAGGCTTAATGTGCAGGAAGCAATGCAAAAGTGATTTTGTGATGACCGAAAACCTTCTTCTCGGAAGGAATACACAAACTTGTGGACTGCTGGACCAACTGCATCGTCAAGGGAGGTGACTATGTAGAAAAATGATCTAATATACATGTTGAACTCGTACCTTTGTGTAAATAAATTGTAGAACAAAAATTGTAATTAATACAATATCAGTTTTTGTTGTACAAAAGGTGATAATTTTTAACTTGCCCTAGCATATTTATTATCTAAGCAATAACTGACTTTTGTGCAATTTCAGTTACTTAATGAACGATGAATTTTGTAGCGCATGAAAAATGTTAAATCTGTCCAGAAATTGTACCCGGAATCTGGTCAGGGTTTAAATAACTGAAATATGGCTTATAAATGATTTTTGATAATTTTGCCTGTGTTTTTAGTGTGACCTAAAAGACAGTCTTTATAGTGAGAATAAATTTTCTTGAAGATAATGTAATTAAAATGTAGTGGCTGCTATTTATTATAACCATAGAGGTTTTCACTTTTATGATATTAATAACTAGATGATAAAAAGTAACTAAAGACAATAAATCTCTTAATTTTGTGCTGTCATTGTATTTTTAAAATTAGACCCACAAAATTTTAAAAATATATTAGTATTGTGTTAAATCATGTAAATATGTACGAGTATGAGTATTATAAATATTGATATGATACAATTTTTTGCCATCATCCAAGCAGTACAGTTTGCATAATATTATATAGCTAAATTTTTTATGTTTTTGAAACTGTGAGGATTTTTTATTTTTCCTATAATCAAAAGTTATTTTGTGTTCCTGGATATATTCATAAAGCAAAAAACAGCAATGTTCTTTAGATGTTTTACAAGCTTTCCCATCTTCATTCTTGAATAAATAAGTGTGCTCTTATAATCATGTTGTCTCATTTGAGACCTGTTCACTACAGTACTGCATACAGTATAACTGTATTAAAAAATTATGATTTAATACATTAATGTAATAACGGGCGTAGAAAAATACTACTGTACTTAAAAAAAAACAGAACCCTGCATAATAAAATAAAATTCAATACACAAAAACCATTTATTATGATTACAAAAGACACCGCTTTTTTAAACAATATTGTGGTATGAAGTATGGCTCAAAACTGATTATATGTTTAAAAAAAGCTCTGACTGCAGAGCTTTTAATCTACTGAGATTAAGGAAGTTTGTAAAATTTTAATTCAATTGTGTATAATTTTGATAAATATCTGAAGTATGTAGTCAAAGAAATGAAAGATAAGGTCACAATAAAATTTCAAAACAAGATGCGCACTCAAAGATTGAGAAGAAATATTATGCGTATGCGGAAGACATAGCATTCTTACTACTTAAGGTCAGTTGGTAATTGTGTAACTAGCAACCTAATAGTTTTGTACTGCGTAGTTCTGTACTGCACGATAATAGAATTTGTTTTAATACTTCTTTTGTTTAGTTAATTGTATTCTTTTGTTAGTTTAAATTTGTATGTAGTACACAATAAATACTCTAGAAGCAAAATTATGGCATTAGCTGGCCAATGTGAGATTCCAAGAAATGAAACTATTTTTATACATTCAACTGGATCTTTGAAAAAGAAGAACATTAACCGTAATTTAACATTTGACTCGTAAGATTTTTCCAGTACTGAAAACTTTGGTGTGTTTTCCTTAATTTTCAGATGATACTAAATAAATTAGGTATCAGTTTTCTCTAAATAATGCTTTCCAGAAAAGAACTGATGAAGTATGTTCTTGCAGCTGTTGGAATTGTAGAAATGTTATGTTAATTTATGTTTGCAGTTTGGCAACAGCACTTCATACAAGCTTATTGTATATTTTATTTTATTACTAGTTGCACTAGTATCTTTTGCACTAAATAGATTATTTTCTCTATCAAATTAATTTTAGCGACTTTAAGACACCAAAATAGCATTCTATTAAGTAATTTTTCAGGATTAAATTACATCAAAAATGTTTTCTTCTAAAAGAAATATTTGAAAATTTTTACACTACAAAGACAGCAAATAAAACATTAATATTTTTTGTAGCTTCATTAAGTATGTTTGTGTAAAATATATTTGTAATATTTTTCTTTCATCAATGAGCAGTAAAAGATATAGTCAGCAGTGAAAACATTATAAATCTCAGTAGGGTTTTTAATCTTTTAAAAGGGGGCAGATGTCAAGATGAAGCATGAGGATGTCAGTTATATTGTACTGCCGATCACAATAAGGTGATCTATCTGAGGACGAGTTGGACAAAATACATGATGCTGAATAAAAATGGGTATTATAAATATGAACAAATTTCTTTACATTGTGTCTCCTGTTTTTACATTATTTTCTATCAAACATTTACCAAAGAAATTTTTCATTTGTGTCTACCTTATTTTTCTGTTATTTTCATAAAATAACTTTTTCATTATATAAAAAAATTATACAGATAAGAAAATTCAGATGCACTACATTTTAAAATCTCATCGTGAAAACTTTTGGAGAGAATTGTAAATTGAAAAAGTTTATAAAAAATCAATCGCTCAAAATCGTATGAGCCAAATTCAATTACCATCATGGTAACTGAGACTTTATCGGATGAATTTCTGTTCAAATAATTTAATATTGTTTGGAATAAGTTTTAACTGTTAAAAATAAAAAAAATAGGATGTCCGGCCAGTGCAGATCATTACCCGACAGTGTAATGTAGAAGTTCCGAACCCCTTAAATTCTGGACCATTGCCATTAGGTCCATGAAGGCTTTATGCCAGTATGACTTGGTTAAAATGTCTGTGTACTATAAACTTTCCACTGCCTAAAATGACATTGTTCATTTCATTCAATGTATTGATTTTGATGAATTATTTATATATAGCGTAATTTTTTTTCAAATTTTTAATATATATATATATATATATATATATATATATATATATATATATAACCTATGACACTACTGGTAACATAAGGATTTCAACGTGGGAGTCGTACATCTAAATCAGTTCAGTCTTTGAGCTGCTATGATGAAATATGCATATTAACATCCTAAATACACATTATGCTCCTTTTTGAACAGTTTTATAATAAAGCTAAAAAAATGATAAAAATTATAATAATGTAGTAGTTGAAATTATGTAATTATTGACACATTGCCATCATAATTTTTTTATTTGTATAGTAAAATATTTTTAAAACAATAAAATGTTAAACATTTTTAAACCAAATTTTAAAGTTACTTGTAAATCGTTTGACAATTCAAATGAATTCTCACAGATGTTTTTTCAAAAGTGTCTGTCATCATCAAAAATTTATATTATTCTATATACTTATGAAACATTTAAAATAGGATAGTGTGAGATTCCTCGGTGGTTTAATTAGAGCAAATATTCTCAAAAGAACACGCTCAAGATACATCTACATGTAACTGTCTATAGGTTGGATAGATAGAGAAACCCGCTTTTCTGTTTAATTTGTAGTTACGATTACCTTCATAAAGAAAAAAGAGAAATCCTTTAAGAAGGCATATTTTCCCTTCAATCAATTGTATACTTGACTACCACAATCGCTTCGTGTTAGGAGCTCTTAGAAACGCTTCAAAAAGAAGTTTATTATTGGATCCTTTACCTGTAATCACAAAATTGTTAATTACAGATCTTTTGAGCAGAATATTTTATGGAAATGCAATTCAGATTTTTTGTATACACATATGGTAATCTTTCTGGTTTGTTTCATTGCAGCCGGTGAAAATTTTATCTTTTGTTTGACGGTTGTAAGTTTTTGCTTATCCCCTAAACGTTACATTTTCTGTACGTGAATAGCAGGATATATTTTTTGTTTCAAATTGTCTGTGCCAGACTTTATTATGGGTGTGATGCATTTAACGTAATTGTACGAATCGCTAGTCAGAACCATTTCTTTTTCTGAAAGTAATGATGTTCATATACAATCAGTTCCTATGACAGACAGAGTAAAGGTGTGTTCCTTGTTGAGCCAAACATGCCTGTATTTCAGTGATCTTGACGTGCCAGTGTGGACAGAAGATTTACTTTATGAAGCCAGGACGGTTGATGTCTGGGGAATGACTGTCAATTTCAGGTATATTTAAGTTTTATCTTAAAAAAAATATCGCACACAAACTACTTATAATCATACCATCACCGGTATTATTAATAACAGTTTTGTAACAAACTCCAATAAAAATATTCAAATTTTACCCGTCCTGCTTAATAATTATTTCTTCAACAACTTTGTACCTTAATTCACAATGTTTCATATCGGTGCTACTTTTAAGACATAATATGTATTTAAACAAATAATAGTGGTGTCAACAACTGTCCGGATAATTGTACTAACCGGTGGAAAAATATAGGCATTATGAAAATAACAGGTTTCATTAAAGGAACAGTTATTGAAAACAGCTTATTAAATAACAGCATTATTTGTTTTAAGAACAGCAAAATAATTTTCAATTATTAAATATTTTACTCGATTAAAGAATAGTCTTTATGAGGTTAGGCTTATCCACATTATTTTACAGAACTAATTCAGATATCAGTTATAGTGTAGTATGTTGCTTTTTTAAAGTTAATGTTAACATTTTTATCATATCATAATTTGGTTATCTACATTTTTTCCCTAGCTAAAATTTTTGATTTCTGATAGTTCCTTTTACATTATACATAATCTTTACTTTTTTCATTCTTTCTTCTTTGTACCTTATACTTATCTCTATTACAAGTGCTGTCCGGAAAGTAACTTACGTTTTGAAATAAAAAACCAACCAAATAAAAAAAAAAATTATTATATACATTTTAGAGACAATCTTAAACTATTTTTCTACCTAGTCGCCATTTACATTGAGGCACTTATCATAACGATGCGTAAGCTTTTCAATACCTTCTCGGTAGAAATCTGCCCCCTTAGATTTTTGGCACCCATCTTGTGATAACCAAGCTTACCCGATACAATTTCATGCAGTGAAATTTGAGGGAAATGAAGCGAAAGTTCCGTAATCGTAATACAAAAATTTTCACGAATTTTATCGTTGATTTTCATAGTCAGTTCATCAGTCACAAGGCTAGGCCGACCACTGGGTCCTCTTCATGAACACTGGTGCAGCCATTTTTAAGCTGAATGCACCATTGCCTAACTACACTTCATTCGTAATTACATTAATTGATTGATAATTCAGCTGTTGGGGTTATTTACAAATGCTACTGAAACTAGAGTTTCTGGTTAAGTTCAACATTGTAGGAAATTACAGTAAGGTTGCGGCAAATTCTATCTTGTTAATTTCTAAATTACAATAAGAATTTCTAAAATCAAATAATAATTTCAATGTTTAGCGGTTTAAACATTAAAAATTCAAAATTTACATACTAGGGTGTATAAATGAAAATCCTAGCCAAATAATTAATTCTATCCCGATTTTTTTTTCAAGCTTTGTAATGTATTAACCCTAAAGATCTTTATCATATGTATGTGTACAAAGACAAGTTTTATTTGGACTGTACCGATCCCATTAGAATAGATATTATACAGGGTCGTTCACGGGAACCGGATGTTTTTAAAATAATCATAAAAAATTGAATATTTACTTTAAAAAAGTTTTATTGGTACTGAAACACTTGTTAAATCAAAGCATTTGTTACTTACTCGTGAACGAAAAATTATGTCCGGCAAGCGATGTCCATTTTGGGCAATACATTGTTGTAGCCTTTCACGGTAACCGGCCTCAATTCTTTGCAGCATGTCTACATCAATCTGGGTGACGTGCTGACGAATTGCGATCTTTAGGTCCTCCAATGTACGCGGTTTATTGCCGTACACACGCAATTTCAGAAACCCCCACAGAAAAAATCACAACTACTCAAGTCGGGGGACCGAAGGGGGCAAGGAATGTCGCCGAATCGGGAAACGATCCGTCCCGGAAACAAGTTACGCAGAACAGCCATCGTTGCCCTCGCTGTGTGCGCTGTAGCTCCATCCTGCTGGAATAACACATTTTGAAAATCGATTCCCCGGTTTCGTAACTCAGGGATGAAAAACGTATTCAACATCGCAATGTAACGATCAGCTGCTACAGTTACGGCAGCGTCATTTTCTTAAAAAAAAAAAATGGTCCAATAACACCGACCTTTCCTATTGCACCTTTGGGCTATGAAGTGATCTCTCGTGAAGCCGATGTGGGTTTCTTTCTGCCCGATACCGGCAATTCTGTTTGTTGACGAAGCCATTCAGATGAAAATGGGCTTCGTCACTCGTTAACGATAACAAATTTTCATTTTCTTCAAAAACGGTAAGCATTTGTCGACAAAATTGTAATTGCTGCGTGAAATCTTGCTCGTTTAACTGCTGCACGACGGCTATCTTGTAAGGATGGAAATGCAGGTCTGTATGCAGAATTCGTCTTACCGTACTTGTGCTCGTTTGAAGCGCTGCTGAATGCCTCTGAATAGAGCGGCGTGGGCTTCTGACAACGGCTTCCCTTACTCGTTCGATGTTCTCCGGAGTGCTAGCGGTTCGTCGGGGACCCGGTGGTTTTTTCTTCAATATTGAGCCGCTTGTTCGAAGGTTGTTTACCCGTCGCAATATTGTGTTACGAGAAGGGACACTTGTATTACGATGGATATTAAACTGACGGCGGAAATCTCGCTGAACAGCAGTTACGGATTCGTCATTTCGCACAAAACTGTCATACGCGTACAAGCGTTGGTCTAGCGTCCACGGCTCCATCTCAACGACTAAAATGTAAATGCTATGAACAAAGGAAACGTCAGACACTAGCCACGTGCCCCTCCCACCACGAACGCCCGAGTACAACCCACTTCAAAAACATCCGGTTCCCGTGAATGATCCTTTATTTATATTATTAATAACCAAATTTTGGATATTAGTTGAATTTATAGGGGCTGAAAGGTTTCATTCATGACCAAGGAAATTCACGATAGAAAGTGTTAACTCTTGTTTTCATATTTATTAAATCGATTGTGGAAACGGTTTACCTGATGTGAATTATCCATTTCTCCAATTTATTCAATGTATTAAGAAGCAATTATAATTTTCAAGAAGCCAAAAGAGTAAAGATAAAGGGAGGTCGGTCTACTGTATAAGATTCACTAATCATATTCATCGATTGAATAAAAATGGAACAGTAACATACTGAACTTCTGGTTGCCGCTCTGAAAAATTCAAGTTAAAAATCAATTCTAAAAACTCTATTTTATTTTTGATATGAATGAAGGAAGACGCAAAATAAAAAAATTGCAGAATCAAATGAGTGCACACATATTTTACTTAGCGTAATGAAGATTTGGCTCTTTTTAACAGAAAGGTAAACTTTCGTAAAACTTTCTGTATAAACAAAAAATCTCTTTGATAGTAACTATAGAGGAAACATGATATGCTTTTGTGTACTCGCTCGTTTATTTAGTTTGTGAAAATTACAGTTACATGAAAAAGTTTGAAACGTTCACGTACTACGCATTTATAAAATTAAACTGATACCGCATTCTGATTATTTTTTTCATAAAAGCTTATTTGTGAAAAGAAATAAGCCGGGCTTGTATAAAGATCATATTTAGTTGTTATAAACAGGATAAAATTTGACATAAGGTTCATGATGGCTGTTGAAGTAAAGAAAAATGTAACTTATGATATAAAAAATACCTGGTTTTTTTCTGAAAAACAAATCTCGGGGAAGAAAGCTGAAAAAATAACTAGGATATATTTTGATAAATTAAAAAATATTTAAGAGCTTTTTTTAAATATCTTTTTAGGGTTAAAAAGAATGATGAAAAAGAGATAGGAGTTGTTGCAGCGCTTTTGTCTGTTTAGAACATAACATTTTATATAATCTGCAGTTTTATCTAGCGGAACTTGTATGTTAAGGTTGTTTGCATTACTTGATTAGTACTACAGCTGTTAGGTTTATTTTGCAAACGCTACTGAAAGTAGAGTTACCGGTTAAGTTCAACAGCAAATTACTTTGTAGCAGATTACACTAAGACTGCAGCGACTCCATGTGCCCCCTGCACCCTCAGTTTTGATAATGTACAACAATGGATTATCAATTTGCAGAATAATTTAGCTTAGATAAACAAGTCCACCCAAAGAACCGATCCAAGAAGGCTTCCTAGTACTGAATGCCCGTCCCATTCAAACTCCTGCTTCTTAGAGATAAAGCATTTTTTTTTTTTAATTCAAACTTGATATAGAATGATACAAAATTTTAAGTTATAGTACTGATTCTTCACCGTCAATGTTATTAAAAACCCGATAAAAAGAGTATAAACATTCACACTATCGAGCATCAATGTAATTTATGTTTAATTTTATTATGAAATTAAAATTAATAAAATGTTGTACTTTAGTTTAAATGGATATGTTGATTTATATTCCTGTGCTATCACGGTTTAATAACACTGTATTAAAATTAATGTTTTGAGATGCACGTGAAGGTTTAGCATTTCTGTTACTAATGAAGGTACATTATCGGCATACGAGGTTTGTAAATAAAGTAATGAGACCGGTTCAGAAGAACTTTTTATTTACAATCCAGTTATACGTGGACTCTTATCACCTTCGAAATAGTTCCCTTGGGAAGCCACGCAACGCTTCAAATGTTCCCACACTTCATTGCAGTGTTGGAACTCAGAAACCAGAATATCCTTCAGACGGGTTAAATTTTTTTTAATGTTTTCTATTGTTGCAAAATGGTGGTTTTTTTAAAGTCGTAAACTGGTAAAAGTCGCAGGGACTCAAGTCAGGTGAATAAGGTGATCGAGTTACTGCAGTAGTTATTTCTTTGCCAAAAACTCATTAATTGAGAGTGCAGTGTGACCAAGTGCACTGTCATGATGCGTAATCCAGTTGTCTTTGATGGCTGTTCTCACGCGGGCAACTCTTGTACGTCTTTCAAGAATTTCTCGGTAAACGTATTGATTTATAGCCTATCCTGTAGGAAAAAACTCCTTATGGACAATGCATTACTATCGAAGAAATAAATTAGCGTGGTTTTGATTTATTCATTTTTTCTTTTTTGGGATGTGATGAGTTTGAAGTGTGCCACTCCTTGCTCTGGCGTTTTGTTTCTGAGTCGTATTCAAATATCCAAGATTCATCACCGGTAATATTTTTTAGAAAATCAGGATAGGTTTCGATTCGCCCTAGAAGATCGCGGCTCACTTCCATCCTATTGTTTTTCTGTTCAATAGTGAGGTTTTTGGGACCAATACACTTTTTTCATGACAAATTCGTTTATCAAAATTTGGTTGAATGTGGTACGGTTCAAATTCAATTGTTCCGCAATCATCTTGACAGTTAATCGCCGGTCGTACCGTATCACGCCTCTGATTCACTCAACATTGTCATCGTTTTTTGACGTTAACGGTCTTCCATAGCGTGGTTCGTCCGCAACTGATTTCCGGCCATCTGAAAATACTTTAAACCACCTAAAAGCGTCATCTTCATACGCCCTTTTCAATTTTGAAAAAGTTTCAGTAGTATTCTCACCGACTTTAACACAAAACTTGATTGTACAATGTTGCTCGTAATTAGTACCACTCATTTTTGAAACGCTCAACAAAAAGTCGTTTCACGAAAGGTTTGTTTACGTCTCGCGTGGCAACAATAGACTAAAAATATTAATATTTAATATAAATATAACCATATGTTTACTAGTAATTTTACAGTGTTGCCACTTTGGCTGCCAAAAAAACTAGTCTCTACTTTATTTACAGACCTCGTATATTAAAATAATTGTTTTTTTTTTAATTCGACAGTTTGTTAACAGAATTACTATAATTATATGTATTATTTTTTATCAAATACTGTGCTGTACTATTTATACTATGTATTTTTTATTTTAATTAAAATTATATTGTATAAACCTTTCAAGAGTTTTATTTTAATGTTATTGTTGATTTGGTTCAGTAATACTGTAACATTTTAAGTTTCTGTTACATACTTATAATTATACATATGTATATGATACGTAGTACTGAATAAAAATTAAATTATTTATCATATTACTTTTGTTATTACTTTTATTATTACTTATTATGCTCTACATTTCCTTTTCATAATTTCATTTTGCAATCATCATAATTTTTTTACGGTTAATTGAGCAAATGTCTTACTGTAAAGACATTTGTCAGAACTGTGATTAGGAATCAGACTTTGAACGTTCTGAATAAAAGACAAGTCGCTAATACACCAGAATGAACATTCGCATTTTATGTTTGCCTTATGATCTGTGCCAGTTCGCGCTTCAATTTTTCTATGACTTATCAGAAGTATAGTAGCCATATTAAGAAGTTTTGTTTTGATTAGTTTTTTGAACGTTCGCTTCGTTTTAGGTATCGCTATCTTATGAATATACGGTACTTATCGATTATCTGCCCGGCACGTACAATCGTTGTTTAAATCAATTTTTTAATCAAACCATTAATTCTTACATGGCGCCACTGAAACGCTATATTGAAATAAGAAAATAAATAAATGTTATGTAATCTAATCAAAGTTAGCGAGCTTCGCTCGCTAACCTGAGCAAAACGCACACTCTTTTCTATTTTTTGTGAATATAGATAAAAATAATTTTTTCCAGATACCGTATTTTTAAATTAATAAAGTATTATTAATTCATTAAAGTCAGCTATTTGAACTCCTTAACGTTCTTAATCCAATAAAGAATATATTTTATAGGTAAAGTGTTCATTAGAAAATGCTGTTTGGTCGTAACCCAGGCCCCTCTCTAGGGGTGGGCAACCCGGACATTTGTCCGGGGCGCCAAATTTTTGGGGGGCATTTTGACTGTAAGTTTGAGAATAATATTGATGTATTAAATACCCGATTAATAGAAAATTTCACACATCGATTTTTCCATTCGCTAAAAATTTACAGTGCGTTGCGTATTTATGTTGTTTATGTCTAAAATTAACGCAGAATTTGTAAAGGACGTTGCTTGAACTTGTTTGAACGTGCATATACTTTTCTGAACAGAATAGCATTAGCACACGAGCAGAGCGCTGCTTCAACTTGTGTTCGAACACGCATAGACTTGCTTATTACCTCTAATTATAAAGGAGCGGTTTCATTACACAATAGCGTTATTCTTACTATTACGTCGGAAGCGATAACGAATGGAAGTTCATAAAATTTACTTCAGAACGATTCCTTAATTTACCTTAAAAATTAATAAGTATAAATTAATATTAAAAAAATATATATTCTTTAGGGGCGGCAATTTGTCTTTTTGTCCGGGGCTACGTAACCGCTAAAGCGGGCGCTGCATAATCTCTACTTGATAATTAGGCTACACAAATATTTGGATGCGTTTTTATTGGTTGTTTATAACTGTTGAATATAACAACATTGAAATGTTTTTATATTCGAATTGTCAATCGAATAATTGTAATGAATTTTATCGTTAGCCACTAAAATCAAGTTCCAGTGTTTAATTTATTTACGTTCAGAGACAATATAATTTATTGATTGTTGTAAATTATTTAATTTACCGGCACAAAAACTAGAAGGTTGTTACAATTAATATTATTCTGAAGCGGCAATTAATTTCCCAGTTGGGACTTATTTGGGTTATATAAAACGTCGCGTCTTAGCTTGTACTTGTGGCCTCTGAGTGAAGGTATTTGTGTGTAAAAGTAATTTTATAACTAGCCTAAAACGATATTACATTTTCAGTTTTTTTATATTTTTTTTTATTTTTATTACGATTAAATTTTTCTGTTAACAAAGAGTTCGGGGTTTCGTCAAATAAAGTTCATCAAGGAATATGGCTACTACTCCTAGAAGCGTATTAGGAAGACCTTTAAAAGGTTAAGCGCGTGAAATTGTATATAATGTAGCTCAATATTTTGGACGCATAAAAAACCAAGTTAATTCCATGTCATTAACATGGCGGTGGAGACTACGGGTAATTCCGAAACTACGGTACGGAAAATTCTCACAGAAGAAGAATCATTCTCCAAGGATCAGTTACAGTTTTCAACTCCTACGGGGAAACCGTGCATGCGCAAAAAAAATTGTAGTTGACGGCTTTACTGTGCGCCGTCCGTAAAAAAAAATTATTTCTTTAATACAGTAAGAAAAGAGATTCCGACAATCAAGAAGTTGCTGGCGGTCCTGAAAGAAGATGCATCGACTGTAGTCGGGACTGTCTACGAAAATTAATAATAAAACTTGGTTTTCGATGGAAAAGATGCTAGTTGCAACGACTGAAAATCGAACGGCCTGATATTGTAGCGTGGAGGATACGTTATTTGCAGAATATACGCAAATACAGAAAAAACGGTTGAAGAAACTTGCATCCAAGAGGGACATTCGATCTAAAAATGTTGGCGGTCAGGTGAAGAACCGGAGGAGTCTTTAAAATATCGGTAAAGGCAATAAGCTAATTATTATTCACGTCGGTGGAGAGCAAGGCATCGTAAATTAAGCGTCATTAATATTTATAGCCGGCGAAAAAGCGGAGACTATCACGACACCATGAATTTTAATAATTTTTGCTAGCGATTGAAAGTATTTTACTGTTATTGAAAACCCCATCAGTAATTGTAACGGACAACGTTCAGTTAAGAACGACAAAAAACCAACTTCTGCATCGCTTAAAGGCGACGTAGCTAAGCCACTGGACGATCTATAAGCTCGCTTAAGATAAATGGTGGATAAAAGCGCAGCTTTTGCAAGCGGTGAATAATTTTAAACAGGGAAAAAATTCATCGCGGATGAAATTATTCATGATCAACGGATATGTACCTCTAAGGCTACCAGTATACCAGCCTGATCTAAATCCAGTTGTGTTGATTTGGGTTGCAATTAAAAAACAAGTGGCCGAGCAAAATTTAAATTCGCTTTTAGAAGAAAAAAAAAGGAATGATGGGAAACTATTCACGGTTTTAGTTTAGAGAAACTGTTCAAACATCGTGCAAGCGAAAAGTTTGTCAACATATTTTTAAAAAAAACATTAAAAGTAAGACAATTCCAATGATTTAAACTTTTAAAGACTGTTATTTCAAAATTGTATCAATGTATTTCAATTTATCTGTGTTTGGATAAATAAATATTTAGTCGATTTAAAAAAAATTTAAATGAATACACGCAAATAATAATTTTAAAAAAATGTTAATTTCGCAGTGATTATGAATTTATCGATAAATAAATGATATCTTTATTATATGTATCTAAAAAAGTGACATATACACAAATTCTGATAACAGTTTTAAATTCAGCATCCCAGAAGTAGTTAAAATCACTTTTTTGTGCATCATTCCAGATGCACAAAAAACTAATTAGTGTAAACTTTCACTCCGAATTGAACAATGATCAAAGCAGTGGTGTCAGTGACAAATAACATCTAACTGATGATAACTAATGCAATTTAACTAGATCCTAATAGCCAGAAGAGTAGAACTCATAACCTTGGTAAGGGAAGGGGTTACACTCATCGATACATTAAGTTCTGCTTATTTTTTTTTTAAAGTTTCACTACAGAAAAAACACCCATCCATAAAAATGCTGCCTAATAGCAGAAAAACTGCTAAAAATATCAATATTAGACAAACATTTTAAACTGGTAAAATCTTTGATGAGTAATGTATTGCTTTCTTGATATGATTATTGGTATTTATGATACAATAGTATTTCTTACCTTGCTGTATGTTCATGTTTCCAAATTTTCTAGTAGCAGTATGGAGGATGTGAAAATCACATCCTGTCAGAAGTTTAAATTCTGATAGATACTTGTTTTATATAATACTAGTTTGTTGCTTAAGCTTAATCAACAGTCTTAGGGGCTGAAAATTGTTTCTGTAAAATGAACTTCTATAAAGAAAATTTACTTTTGTTAATCGTTCTAAAATTGAAATTTAACTTTGTCGGGTTATAAATTCTGCTTATTGATAGATCAATACTGAAAATTAAGTGGTCTAACTTAAATTGTCTCTAGAACTATATTGATTAATTTGGATACGAGTATACCCAATACATATTGTCTTGATTGAATTGGTCATTAACTGTTTAAAATGCGAATTGGGTAAAATATTACGAAATAAAAGATTTGTACATTTTATTACTGTTGAAAGGTACAGATTTATTTCATTTAAATACTATTATTACTGCCCGTATACAATACAATACTTATTGTTGAAAAGTTTGTGAAGGCTAACCGACTTGATTTTAAAATTAAAGTTATAAAAACTTTACCTGTTTGAATTTTTTAGTTTTTGTCTTATGTTAAACTTGACTAGTTTTTTGAATTATATTGGTTTTAGATAATAAAAAATTCCCTATTAAAATAAATAAATAATAGTATTTTAAAAGCCATTACAACTGTTAAAACAGTGTTACAAGCTAATAAATAATATATTGGCTTATTTTTCTATATTTTTTTAAAATTAATAAGCAAGTCTAATTTGGATAATGGCGATGGTAAGCTGGTTATGTTGTTTACGTATTGTGAACGTATTACTGTGAAAGTAAAGTTAGGTGTTATTTCATAGAGAGATAAAAAATTCCTAGAAAAGCATGCCAAATTTTTATTTGCTCTCTTAGAGTGGTCTAGTATCGAGGATTCGCACAGAAATCATAAAACGATCTACAATTAATAAGCGTTCTTATTTTTCTTTGCAGTTATAGCAAAAAGTCCATTTTGAATCTATTAAATTAAAACGTGTAGTACTATATAAATAAATTAACCATCTATAAAAAGAGCTTGATAGGTTGCTACTGTCAATTAACTTCTAAAATGCATTTTAAAAATCTAATTAATATTATTTTCAGGACCGAAAAAATCTGGAATAGGCAAAATAAAATGAAGAGGTAATCGATGTTGCAACATCGTTTGCACGGTTAGTATACATTGGAAACTAGTTTGAGTAACAGTTACGATGTTAAATTTAAAATAACAATTAATACTTAAAACTGTCAAAATTTATATTCCAGTTACTGTTGCTTATTCTGCGTAAAAGCTTATTTGTTACGTAAAGTGTACATGGGATAACATTTTAAATCTAGCCAATAAGTGTAAAACGGTAAACGAATCACATAATTGATTACTCTTGACAATGAAAACGAAAACAGCTGATATAACAGTCACTAGTGATTAAGCTCTGCCGACGAAATATCTTGCGTTTTAGATACAGTACAACATTCATATCACAACACTACATTCATTTGAGTCGTTTTATACGGACACAAAATGCGAAATTTTGGTAATACATCACATTAATAAGTGGAAATTATAGTTCATTCTGTATGCTCTGACGTTTCGTCGCGTTGAACGTTGTCTTCAGGTTTGAGAAGTGTCGTTGTGTAATACTTGGCAAGATTTCATAAGGTTTTTATTTGCACTGTCTGTTTTACGTTTAACTTGATTTTTCAGTCCGCGTTGTGTTCTAGAATCTTCAGATCTGAAAGCGATAAGTATTCGTGCGAAATTCAATTATGAGTGTCTTTGATTTCTTCCGCAAAATATTTGCGGGTCGTCGTGAATCTACTCCAAAGTAAGTGCTAAATTGTATAAAAAAAAAAAATTATATGAATATCCATATTTCTAGAATATCGAAGTAAAGCTAGGATCATTACCTTAGCTTTATATATATATATTTTTTTTTTTTTTGACTAGGTTCTAAGTAGAAAATAAAGTTAAAATTTCATATTTTACTATTTATTTTTTTTCAATTTTCTTTTCAAAAGGTAATATGTGAACAATACCTCGTAAATCTCCGCTAGTAGATTTCTTTTAGAAATAAAGTACCTAAGCTTTTTTTTTATATGAATTTTGTCAAGGTTAGGTGTGCTGCTTTATTGGAATGTTTATATGAACCATTTTCAATGAATAGTAATTAATGTGTTAGGCATTTTTACGTTTTTTTCTATTAACATGGAAACCTTTTGGGTTAGTTAATATAATTTACTTAAAAAGCTAAACAGGTTAACATGCAATTAAAAATCAAAGCGAGAGGAGAAGGTTCCAACTACTTCATTTTTCCAAGCAGCTGTATTCTTCCATCTGTCTCTCCAAGCATACAAAGTAATAAAAAAGATTATTAATCTCAAGTACATGGAAAGATGAATGTACTATCCAGCCGACTGATAAAAAATTTTGTTTGTTATCAGACCACATTTGACTAAACAAACAATATGGTATCATTATATGAGAAGGGCCACAATATATTAGTGGAAATTTATAGCATTGATAGTTAAAAGTCTTGCAGTAGTTAAAACTATTCCAATATTCTTACTTTGTTACCATTGTTTAAAACACTGTTCTCTCTTGTATTGTATTAATGGAGAACCTTTATCCTTTATTATGCAGTATACTTTATATAGTTTTGCCAAATTTAGCTCTGTACTCTTCGTTTTAGGTACTACTCTGGGTTATAAGATTGCCTTTATAAGTTCAAATGTTTTGAATTTTACAGTAACTAAATAGAACTATAAACTAATTTTTTTTTTTTGTCTTCAGTCATTTGACTGGTTTGATGCAACTCTCCAAGATTCCCTATCTAGTGCTAGTCGTTTCATTTCAGTATACCCTCTACATCCTACATCCCCAACAATTTGTTTTACATACTCCAAACGTGGCCTGCCTACACAATTTTTCCCTTCTACCTGTCCTTCCAATATTAAAGCGACTATTCCAGGATGCCTTAGTATGTGGCCTATAAGTCTGTCTCTTCTTTTAACTATATTTTTCCAAATGCTTCTTTCTTCATCTATTTGCCGCAATACTTCTTCATTTGTCACTTTATCTACCCATCTGATTTTTAACATTCTCCTATAGCACCGCATTTCAAAAGCTTCTAATCTTTAATTCTCAGATACTCCGATCGTCCAAGTTTCACTTCCATATAAAGCGACACTCCAAACATACACTTTCAAAAATCTTTTCCTGAGATTTAAATTAATTTTTGATGTAGACAAATTATATTTCTTACTGAAGGCTCGTTTAGCTTGTGCTATTCGGCATTTTATATCGCTCCTGCTTCGTCCATCTTTAGTAATATTACTTCCCAAATAACAAAATTCTTCTACCTCCATAATCTTTTCTCCTCCTATTTTCACATTCAGTGGTCCATCTTTGTTATTTCTACTACATTTCATTACTTTTGATTTGTTCTTGTTTATTTTCATGCGATAGTTCTTGTGTAGGACTTCATCTATGCCGTTCATTGTTTCTTCTAAATCCTTTTTACTCTCGGCTAGAATTACTATATCATCAGCAAATCGTAGCATCTTTATCTTTTCACCTTGTACTGTTACTCCGAATCTAAATTGTTCTTTAACATCATTAACTGCTAGTTCCATGTAAAGATTAAAAAGTAACGGAGATAGGGAACATCCTTGTCGGACTCCCTTTCTTATTAGGGCTTCTTTCTTATGTTCTTCAATTGTTATTGTTGCTGTTTGGTTCCTGTACATGTTAGCAATTGTTCTTCTATCACTGTATTTGAACTCTAATTTTTTTATATGCTGAACATTTTATTCCAATCTACGTTATCGAAAGCCTTTTCTAGGTCTATAAACGCCAAGTATGTTGGTTTGTGTTTCTTTAATCTTCCTTCTACTATTAATCTGAGGCCTAAAATTGCTTCCCTTGGCCCTATACTTTTCCTGAAACCAAATTGGTCTTCTCCTAACACTTCTTCCACTCTCCTCTCAATTCTTCTGTATAAAATTCTAGTTAAGATTTTTGATGCATGACTAGTTAAACTAATTGTTCTATATTCTTCACATTTATCTGCCCTTGCTTTCTTTGGTATCATAACTATAACACTTTTTTTGAAGTCTGACGGAAATTCCCCTTTTTCATAAATATTACACACCAGTTTGTATAATCTATCAATCACTTCCTCACCTGCACTGCGCAGTAATTCTACAGGTATTCCGTCTATTCCAGGAGCCTTTCTGCCATTTAAATCTTTTAATGCTCTCTTAAATTCAGATCTCAGTATTGTTTCTCCCATTTCATCCTCCTCAACTTCCTCTTCTTCCTCTATAAAACCATTTTCTAATTCATTTCCTCCGTATAACTCTTCAATATATTCCACCCACCTATCGACTTTACCTTTCGTATTATATATAGGTGTACCATCTTTGTTTAACACATTATTAGATTTTAATTTATGTACCCCAAAATTTTCCTTAACTTTCCTGTATGCTCCGTCTATTTTACCAATGTTCATTTCTCTTTCCACTTCTGAACACTTTTCTTTAATCCACTCTTCTTTCGCCAGTTTGCACTTCCTATTTATAGCATTTCTTAATTGCCGATAGTTCCTTTTACTTTCTTCATCATTAGCATTCTTATATTTTCTACGTTCATCCATCAGCTGCAATATATCGTCTGAAACCCAAGGTTTTCTACCGGTTCTCTTTATTCCGCCTAAGTTTGCTTCTGCTGATTTAAGAATTTCCTTTTTAACATTCTCCCATTCTTCTTCTACATTTTCTACCTTATCTTTTTTACTCAGACCTCTTGCGATGTCCTCCTCAAAAATCTTCTTTACCTCCTCTTCCTCAAGCTTCTTTAAATTCCACCGATTCATCTGACAACTTTTCTTCAGGTTTTTAAACCCCAATCTACATTTCATTACCACCAAATTATGGTCGCTATCAATGTCTGCTCCAGGGTA
This sequence comes from Lycorma delicatula, assembly GCF_047948215.1. Taxonomy (NCBI): domain Eukaryota; kingdom Metazoa; phylum Arthropoda; class Insecta; order Hemiptera; family Fulgoridae; genus Lycorma; species Lycorma delicatula. Next base: position 223,272,266 of record NC_134456.1, on the reverse strand, counting down.
AGTTTTGCAGTCAACGAGTTGATTTCTAAATCTTTGCTTAACCATGATATAATCTATCTGATACCTTGCAGTATCGCCTGGCTTTTTCCAAGTGTATATTCTTCTATTATGATTTTTAAATTGGGTGTTGGCAATTGCTAAATTATACTTCGTGCAAAACTCTATAAGTCGGTCCCCTCTTTCATTCCTTTTGCCCAGCCCGTATTCACCCACTATATTTCCTTCCTTGCCTTTTCCAATGCTTGCATTCCAATCTCCAACTATTATTAAATTTTCATCTCCTTTTACGTGTTTAATTGCTTCATCAATCTCTTCGTATACACACTCTACCTCATCATCATCATGGGCGCTTGTAGGCATATAAACGTTAACAAGCGTTGTCGGTTTAGGTTTTGATTTTATCCTTATTACAATGATTCTATCGCTATGCGTTTTGAAATACTCCACTCTCCTCCCTATCTTCTTGTTCATCACGAAACCTACTCCTGCCTGCCCATTATTTGACGCTGAGTTAATTACTCTAAAATCACGTGACCAAAAGTCGCCTTCCTCTTCCCACCGAACCTCACTAATTCCTACTATATCCACATTCACCCTATCCATTTCCCTTTTTAAATTTTCTAGCCTACCAACCTTTTTTAAGCTTCTAACATTCCACGCTCCGACTCGTAGAATGTTATTTTTTAATTTTCTGGTGACCCCTTCCTTAGTAGTCCCCACCCGGAGATCCGAACGGGGGACTATTTTACCTCCGGAATATTTTACCAAGGAAGGCGCCTCCATTATTGCTATGTGAAAATGCAGAGAGCCACATTTTCTTGGAAAAAAAGCAGCTGTAGTTTTCCATTGCTTTCAGCTGTGCAGTACTCAGAGGACTGAGTGATGTTGATACGGCCGTTTAAGTCATTGTGACTCACGCCCCTAACAACTACTGAAAGAACTGCTGCCCTCTTTCAGGAATCATTCCTTAGTCTGGCTCTCAACAGATACCTCTCCGATATGGTTGCACCTTCAGTCCAGCTACTCTGTATCCCTGAGCACTCAAGCCCCCTCACCAACGGCAAGGTCTCATGATTCATAGAGGAGGATATAAACTAATTATTAGATTGAAAATTAATATCCTTATTAGTGTTTTGTTGTGTAAGGATATTAGGCAACTACAGATTTATAAAGTAGCTAGATTTTAAGACTGGCACTAGTTTTTAGATTTGACAGTATGTAAAATTAATTATTTTTTTATGAAATGCACTAATTATAGTTATATTAAATATATAACATACTAAATATGTTATACTAAATATATTCATTTAATAAATTGTTAGAAATTTTCTAGATTCCTAAAAAATTGTATGCATATTTGATAAATTATTTAAAATCAAACTATTTTAAACAGATCCTTACGGGTGGGTAGCCCAGGAGTGTCAGTATGACTTGTGAAATAAGTGACCCACATCTATCTACTTTACCTACAGACTTGATTCTATCATGCTTTGGCCCATCTATTGATAATCTGCCAAGGTATAAAAAAGAAAATATTTTTCAACAAATGTATATGTTGTATAATTCAGAATCTGGTTAAAAATAATTTAAGAAATTAAGAGCATTATAAGCAGTAAAAATTACATTATAACAAAGTTTAGTTTTAAAAGTTCATTAATTAATGTGTTGATATATCATTATAATTGTCATTTGTAATAAATATATTCATTAATTTATTAAATTAATTATGCATTTTAAAGTGTGTTCTTGATTTATTTATAATTATCTTTTTTAATTATAATGTGTAACGTATTGAAAATATATAAATGTGTACAATTTTTACTTGATTATGGAATGTTAAATTACTCTTTCTATTCATTTTTTTTTTTATTCACCTGTGTGCTTCTTTTATTTCTGTTAGTTGTTTCTGTGAATTTCTGTTTCAAATGACTGACAAATATACATTCTTGCCCATATATATGGGAAAAATGTAGTAAATGATCTAATTTAGAAGAAAAATTTTCCATGTATACAGAGTATCACGAAATTATCGGGATTTTCTTAATCTATTTTACTTTTCAAAATAACGGAAAAGATTTTTAAACATACGTCCTAAAATACTTCGTTTGCGAGTTAGGGCTAGTGAAAGATTTCGCTCGGATTTCAGCTACCCCGGTGAAATGAGGTCGTTGAAATTTTTAGGGCGTAAATTAAGAAACAAAATTAGTGATTTCTTATGGTTTTTAACCTGAAAAATCGAATAAAATAACTTCCAGAACCATATCTGCAGTACTTTTGATAAATCTGGGGGGGGGGGGAAATCAATGAATTGGGGTAAAAACCCTGATTTTTTACGTTTGACGTACAATAACTTTTATTAAATGGATAATAAACATAACATTTTTAAATAAAACTTGTAGAGAATTTAATTCAGAACAAAATGGTATAATTTGAATAAAAATAAGATAAGTTAAATAAAACAAAGAAAAGTTTGAAAAAACTCGAATTTTATTTAGAAACAGTATAGGCTGGACCAAAATGCATCATTTGTACCTGCATATAATAATAAATGTTCAAAGATGAGCCCGTCATTTTCAATATACTTCGTGGCACGCTTCTGTACCGCTTTTGTTGCTCTACCGCACCATTCACTGACGCTATATCGGTGTTAAAAATTGCCTTCCACCATTTCATAAGGATTTACTTCTGCCTATGTATGCTCATTGCGTAAGTTGTTGACGCCATCTCATTTAAATTTGCGTCGTCGTTTAACTTATATTTATAATAGAATTTTCGATTTGTATTGCACCAGTTGCAGAACTTCGAGCGAAGCGGACCGTCTCCTGGATGTAGATGTTGAATTGGCTGTTTATGATATGGATAAAACTTGTTTTGTTTAAGTGTCCTCCAAACCATCGAATATGAAATTCCGATTCACTTAAGAAAGACGTCGGGTACTGACGCCGGACTGCGCTCAACTACATCGATAATAATTTCATCAATAGCAGCCGTGTGTTGGACTGATCGTAAGTATCTGGTACTAAAGTAGAAGATTGCAAAAAGTCGCGCTAATTGTTTTGGAACCTGGAATCCTGCGATTCGGAAAACATATTTAATATTCTACTGCAGTAGCTGTATCATTACCATTACATACAACCAAAATAAATTTCATATTAGCGTATTCCTCTGTTGTAAATAAGTACGGCATTACTTCAATGGCAAACCGATCACGCTCAAACTAAAATTTACAGATCTTCGCTAACGACAACGGAGTTCACAGTACCTGATATACTTAATATGCCTTGCAGAATGATTTAAACACTAGTATAGTATTACGCATTGTTCATCACTTACTTTATTGTTAACTTTGAAATAATAATTTTTCAAATAGTTTATATTATTTTTATCATTAATAAAAAAATTATCGAAGTAATTTTATTTTTTTAAATTTTACAATTGCGTAATTTTCAGTTTTTTTTTTAATTAACAGCAATTTTAAACAATAAACTTTATTTTTACACAATTTTCACTTCACCAAAAAAGAATTTGGTTTTCGTTTACATTAAATAAATACTTTTCTAATAAACGTAGTAATATACTGTTTCTAAATAAAATTCGAATTTTTGTAACTTCTCTTAATTTTTTAAAAATTATCTTGTACCATTTTATTCAGAATTAAATTCTCTACAAGTTTTATTTAAAAATTTTTGTGTTATTGTACATCAAACAAAAAACAAGGGCTTTTACCCCAATTTATTAGTTTTCACCCCAGATTTATAAAAAAACTACTGCAGATACGGTTCTGGAACTTGTTTCATTCGATTCTACTTTTGTGATATTTCAGTGAAATATACTGGTGATCACCTAACCTGGTGAAATATAATATAGGTGAAATATAATTCACCTGGTGAAATATAAATAGATCACCTAACCGTAGTATCGTGATGTTATCAATAACCTTTCTTTGTTTTGTGGTAGTTTTGTAATTGCTCAAATTGTCTTTACCGTTTGTTGTATTTTGTTAAGCATATAACTACCGTAGTCGCTTTCTTTATTTTCATAATGCCAGTTTAAAAAACAAAAGAAATCTAGCTCTAGGCAACGCTGTCTTATGATGGTATTCATAAAAGTATCGATCGCATATGACTATCTGGCTAGTAGTTTTGGCCATCGACATGACAGTAGTGAGAAATCTTCATGGGCTATTTTCCCTTGGCAATTACTGTCAAATCCCTATTAGGTAGTAAGGTAAAAGCTGCGTAAGCAAATTGTATGAGCGCTCTTGTGATGTCTGAGTCTTAATATTCCTAGATATTTGAATCTGAAATAACTACCTGTTAGTAGTAACTTCATCATCGCTTGTTTATGATGAGCTGATATTAAAGTATGCGAATCGCTTTTAATTCTTTCTTAGTAAGTGTATTCATCTTTGGTATTAGCCGTCAACTTGTTGTCTTAGACGTTGTAAATTTGTGTAATTTTAATGATAATGAAATATTTTGATCTTTTAATTATCTGATACTCATCTCTCGTTTTGTTACATCTAATAAATTATGTGACTGGTTACTTTTGAACTTAACAAATTTTTGGTTCGTAGTAAACCTTTTATTATATAGGAAACCATGCAGAATTAAAAATTTTCCTCTGAGGTAATATTTTTAAAATTCAATTAGGTGATGGTTAGTTTATTAAAATAGTGTAAGTTGCTAATAAATGAACACAACAAAAAATAGTCCTGCAAGACTGTAAATGTAATTATATATTTACTTATTTACTCCTTTTTTCCTTTTTTTTTTAGCCAGGCAGATTCTGAATTTAGAAATGACTTTCGGAATCCTATTTGGGATACCAACGAAGGTGATGATTCCGACAATGATTTTAGGTGAGTTTTACATATTGACTAATCGATTAAAAATTTTGTATCTTTTATGATCAAAATATAATGAGAATTAATTTACGTCCAAAAGAATTTACTTAGTCTTCTAGATTGATATTTTCCTCTGAAAGTAGTCCCCAAGAAATGGACACTTACGTCAGTGTTTCTTCTGATCCTCAAAACATTTGTGGAAAGTGTTTTTTGGTTCACTCTTATGTTCGCTTTTTGTTTCATCTGCTATCGCTAATCATTGCTCTTTTAATGTTTCTTAATCGGTTGGAACAAGTTAAGGACACAGGATGCTATAGAGAATACACAGGATGCGTATTCTTCAGACGTGACACTTTCCATGGAGGTAAGTATGATACAAAGGGAACCTTATCGTTGTGCAAAATCAAAAAATGTTTGTCCACATTTGTGGTCCTTTATTGCAGATTGCGTGACATAAACGGGGTAAAATTCTTAAGTAATATTGATAGTTGACTGTACAAGCTTGTAGTAAGAATTCATAATGGACAACGACATTGTAATAGAAAAAAAAAAACAGTAAGTAGAATCTTAACATTTGATTGAACGTGATATGCTTTTCTTGGTTCTTCAGGAAGCTTCTGTTATGAAGATTGGAGCTTCATTTCAATATAAAACCGTTTAGCATGTTTCATAATCTGATATGATATGTTTGAGTAATTCTGATCCATAAGCAGTGTAAGCTAATGATTGTTCTGCAATGTTGATTCAGTTGAAAATTGAATAATTTTAGAACAAATTTTGTCGCTAGCTATTTTGTACCAAAATTGTCAATCAAAATTATTTTGTATGAGCCATAAGATATTCCCGCTTTTTCAGAAGTGGCTGGACTTCTGTAATAGTGATACAATTATTATTGATTTCAATGTCTGATATTTTTATTAGTTGTTGATGTTAGGATGTCCAGCCCTTTTGTAGTTTTTAAATTGTTTAAATAAAGAAGTGAAATTTTAAATAAAAACAATTGAAAAGTACAACTTATTTGGCACATTAGAAAGAAGGTTTTAAAATGTTGATAAAGAGCTTAGTGATTTTTGTGAATTAGACGATATAACAAACAAAAAAATCTGAAGTGGAATGCAATTCCTGAAAACATCTAACTTGTGAAGTTTAAACCATTTATTTTTTAAGAATAACCATTATTTTCCATCCAATTTTTACCAATCATTTTGTATAATTAAGGATTACAATCATTTTATTTTGTTATTATGATATTTTATTTTCATTATGATATGTCAATAAATTTTTTATTCAAAAGTAACAGTTCTCTGTTTAAATACATGATTCTCTGTCTACTTTCATGTGCATGATTTGTTTAGCTTCATCATGGTGTCATATGTTCTTGTACAATTGTCCAAGTTGTTGTACATCTGAAATTTAAATATATAATTAAAATTAGTTTTAGATTATTGCCGAGGTGCAAATATTAGCAGAACAGTTTAGTTAATGCTTTTATTTTAATGTTACTATTTAATATGTAATTTCATAAAAAAAATGATCTTTACAGTTTGCTTGATATGTTCTAGTATTTATTTATAAAATGATCAGAAGACACATTTTGATAGTTTATATCTTCATTACATATTGAACAAAAATGAATATACTGTGAATGATATAGTAAGTTGCTTGAAAGATATTAAGTATTTCAAGACTGATCTTATTATAATATTACCAAAAATGACTTGAAACTTTCCAGACTTCTCTTTAGGATTTGGCAAACTGTTATTCACTTGAAAATAATTATTTGCTAAACATTATAAGAAACTCCTTTTTCTTTGTAAGAACTCTATAAAATGATGTCTCATTTTTATTTACTATTGTAGATATGAATTTTTAACTTTAATTTGATGGGTGCCTGTGGAATTTATCATCATGATGGTATAATTAACATTTGTAATTTGTATTACGGTTTTATGTATTGGTATTAATTTTTTCATGTAACTACATTTTAATCATGCATCAGAATTATTCTGTTGAAGTATGATTGATTTTGTATTGTCTATATTATTTTAAATGATCATACAAATATTCTAGTACTCTGTTATAATACTATAATGTAAGATTTTTTGGGTTACTGTTCTGGGTGAAATATGGGAGATGGACAGTTTTGAACTGCTAGTACTGAGAGCATGGTGAGGGACTATTTCACGGTGGGGATGGTTCTGCTCCTAACAAGACACAATTTCAGTTACAATGGAGTTGTGGAACTTGCAACATCAGATGTTTGTATATGACAGTTTTGTTAGAAGCGGTGAATCTATTACTACTGCACCGTGACTCTTTCATATTAAATTCAATCTCAGCCGGCATGGAGCTGTTTTGAATCATAACACAATCCTCAGATGGGTGGACCGTTTAACATCAACTGGAAATATTATAAATAAGAAGCATAAAGGCCTGAAATGCAGTGTAATGTCACCAGAAAACATAGCAAACAAAGTCAGAATCTAACGGATTCTGACTTTGTTTACAGAATGCAAGTGATTTTGGGATTGAATGAAAATGTAAGATTAGTGATGAGTTATGAAGCTCATTTTCATCTGAATGGGACTATTAAATAAGCAAAACCTGCATTACTGGGCTCCTGAACATCCACACATCATTCACCAGTGTTCTCTGCCCTCTCAACGAGTGACTGTGTGGTGCACTATTGGCTCCTTTGGCATTATCAGACCGTATGTTTTTGAAGAAAATGGCATTAATGTCATTGTTAATTTGGCTTGTTATACTCAAATGCTTCAAATGTTTTTCATGCTAGAACTGCAAAGAAAAGAATCACTTTAAAAGATGTTTGGTTCCAGCAGGATGGTGCTACGTACACACTGCAAACGATTCATTGGCAGTTCTTCGATACGCATTTCCTGGACATATCATCTTATGTTTCGGCAATGTCCTGTGGCCTCCAAGATTTTCCGATTTATCAGTCTGTGAGTATTTTTTGTGGGGGTACCTCAAAAACCGTGTCTACAACCACAGACCCTGCAATTTGGACGAGTTAAGAATGCCATAATTCAAGAAATTGTTCAGAAATGTTGGCCTGTCTGATGAAGGTTTTCAAGAAGAGACTTGAGAACTGCATTCAAATTGGTGAATGGTCACCATGAGGACATTTTTCTTAAATAAGGTGAACATAATTGCATTCAAATGGCATGTATTGAGTTTTAATTTTGTGTCTATAAGCATAATTTAATTTTAAAATTAACAGTATGTTTATTTAAAAACCGTCTCATGTGTGTTATATACTTTTTATATTTATTTCGCTTTTGTTACTTTTTAATGTTGCAGGAATCACGGAAACTTTTTCAGTTTTAATGTCTACACAAATCCTCTTGAAATACATCGCTATTTTGAACAACAGATGAATGAGATGTTGAAGAACTTTCATATGTTGGAACCTTTTCAAGAGTTTAGTTCATTTTTTAACTCTGGTAAAAAAATTTGGTTTTTTAAAATTTATTTTTCTAATTATAAAAAAATCTTTCTTTGAAACATCTCAGCTTAGGAGGAACCTCACACGTTAGTTAACTACGTACCAGCTTAATAGGGATTTTTATGGCAAGTTAGTTTACTATTGAGAGGAATGTTAAATGTTTTTTACCTTTAAGATTGGTTACACTAAGTATTTTTAATGTGTAATTTATATGTTGAATCATAAACTACCTTTTAGAACAATGCTTGTTTTTCTCACTGCTTTTACATTGTTAGTGGAAAATTTGTATGTGTAATCTATCCATCCATAAACAAATAAATTTTTAGTTTACAATAATGGAAGTGTTTCACGTTTTGCCAAAAATTGGATGATCTCGGTTATTAACTGAAAAAAAACTTTTTTTAAGTTATAGATTGAGGCTTAGTTCAAAGCTTTGGAAAGTGTAGGTTTGGGAGGATTAGATTTAAATTAAAATAAGACTAATCCAGTACTATTATTAAGAGACGGTTTAACTGTTAAAAGGTATGGGAATTCTTTAATAGAAGAAAACTGTAATATGTTAAATAGCAAGTTACTTTTCACTGTCTATTGTGATCTAATTTCATACTACATGGTGTTTCAGTGTGGGATAACTGAAAAAGGGTTTGCTTAAAAAACTGAAGAATTTGCTATCAGAGTTAAATTAAAAAAGAAGTAGACAAATTCTGGTAACAATTTTCTATTGTTGAATATGCAAACAAATATATATTCAATTTAATATAAAACATTTAAAAAAAATTTATTATTTTGTTACATAGGAAATTTGTAAAAGTAATTTATAGAATTCATATGGAATTCTTTTTTTTTGTGTACTGACTTACTTTGTAAAAATGTACTCGCTTTATATTTTTCCTTAAATGCTTATTGTTAAGTATGTAAGTTATCGGTTCTCGATAAAATATACAGGTTGATTCCCGCCAAACTTTACAGTCCTCTTTATGGTATTCTTTTGATTAGAATTATGTAAATAGTTCACAAGAACATGGGTGTGGAAGAGCCTTTGTATATGTCAAAATAGGTTGTAACAAGTCAAAAATGTTTTTTGATTTCGGAGACAAAGCGGTGCAGAATTGAACTTAGTTGAATGTAATTTATGATTTTATTTATAATTTTACATAAATAATTGCAAAAAAATTAGTCCCAATGCCATGCACCGTGTGTAAAAAGATTATTGTAGAAAAGTTCAGAAAATGTTTTTTGAAAAAAATTGTTTGTGTGTCTGTCCATAGTAATTGATTTAGTAATGATCATTATTTCCCTAGAAGGTGCTGTAATGAAATGTGGAAAGTATACCCAAAAAGTAAGTTCTGTTTCTAAATATTGTTGCTGCAGCGGTGTACTATGGTCACGATTCTATGTATGAATGATAAATCACCTAATATGAAAAGAAAAGATCGGTGTCATTCTTAACGACTGGTCTAGTCAACTTGTTTAGTCTGTACACTAAACATTTTCCTAGGGTTTAAGAAAATTGAGATGCTAGCCAGATGTGAAATTAACTAAATTTGGCATAATTTATTTCTGTAAAGGATTTTCACAGTTCAAACAGAATTTCACATCGATATTTTGCTTATAAAAATCACTCATTCTAAATGCAATTAAAATTCCATAGCACATGGAACATTTGGTAACAGAAACAGGCATAGTATGATGATGAAACAAATTGTTAGGTTGTAGTTTTGACTGGGCTGCTACTCAATGTTGCTGCTAGGTTGCAGCACATTACACATAACATCAATGTAGCTATGTCACACAATTTAAAACGTTTATGAATTTTACTGACAAATTTGTTTTGTATTCCATTCAGCTTGGAATACAACTTTAAATTTGTCTCTCTTATTTTTATTGAAACTTATTCTATCTCTACTTATTTACTGTTATGGGATGTTTAATGTTGAATTTTTTTTACATAAATTTGTTTAAAATTAAAATATTGTACAAGATTTATGGAAAAATTTTTGTCTTTCTCCAATTTTTGTTAATTTTTTTCATAGAAAGTTAAAATTGTAAAAAAAAACTTATTAGATTTCACAGAGATTTCTATAAAAACATTCAGTGTTGTTTTGTTGTTAAAATTAACAACAAATAAGTTTAATCTATTAAACTGGCATGTAAGTGTAACACTCCACTGTTTTATCTTAGGTCTTAGGTTTTATCTAAGGTCAAAGAAGAGGGAAATTTTTTCTGGCTAAAACTTAAAATAAAACATTTCCAGCCTTATTTTTTATACACTGTTTGTTTATGTAGTTTCTGAGTACTTTAAAGAGGATAGAATAGAGTTTAGTAGGAACCTCGTAGAAGATTATACAATAAAGAGGATGTACAGATGAAGTTTATTTATACATATGTAGTAATAACAGTAATATTAATTATTATGCTATAATTTAACAAACAGTTCAGTTTTTAGAATTCATATGTTTTCAGATTTTAATGAAAATGAGTTTCCAATGATAGAACAATCACCTTTGGATCAGTTCAGCCAACAATTTCCAGCCATTGAAGGACCAAATGAATCACAAAAGAGTTTGCGTGAACATTTGTTAAAGCCTGAGTTTAGAAGTATAGAATCACCATCTGATAAAGTTGATACGATCTTAGATGGAGAGTAAGTATTGTTATTTAATTTGATTGAAAATAAAATATTCATTAGAATTTTTATTTATTGTATTTTTTTAACAACAATTTTTTAAAGTAAAACAAATTACAAAATAAATATATTCCTTTACCTATTTGGTTTAAGTCAAAAATGTTTTTGTATTATTTCTGACTTTAAACTAGAAATTACAGGATTATTTACAGGATACGAGGAATTCACCACTAGATCAACCCGGTGGGTTTTCCTGGCTAAAACTACAAGTCTTAGAATAATTCAGTTGTTTAAACTTCATTATTGCTGTAGAATAATGACTATTCTTGTAGCAGTTATTGACCGTGTTCAAAATGTAGACAAAAAATTCAAAACTTTCTTTGATGGATGTAGTGAGTTATGTAAAGGAAGCATGGATTAGTGTGGACGAAAACGCAGTATGGATTTGATGAAAGATGTTGATAAATTTTATCTAATTTTTGTTTTAAGAAAGATGATTTTGGGATACCTGAGGAAGAATGAAAGAAACCGTACTGAAAACGAAATTGTATAACTAGGTCAGCAGATGGGTATTGACATTGATGTTTACTTTAATGAAGATAAAAAGGTTATGAGAATGAATGGAAGAAAGAAATTCCGGATAAGCATGCTTAATACTTCTACTTCAAAAGATGCAGATGAGACTATGATGGAAGAAATTTTCCAGCTGATCATTTAGATGATGCTGTAAATTGTGTAGGAGATTCGCTGAATGAATATTTCAAGTAGCAAGCATTTTTAGAGGTAGTAAACAAAATTTGAGTTAAAACCTGTATTTGGTATTTGTAGTATTTTTCAATGGCAGTTCATTTGTTTGAAATACAAGATTAATTACACCTTTGTTTTCAGTACTTATTTTCATATTCTACATTTATTTCCATTATAAAAATCTATTAACAAATCTGAGAACCTGTTTCATCTTTTTAATGTTTTTTCTTTTCTATTATTGTCATAAACCGAATTAGCCATGTTATTACAGTAATATATATATCGTTAAACTAAATTTGTGTAATTTTAATGAAAGGAATTTCTTCTGTACTTCAGTTATGTTTTTTTTTATTATAAACTTAATTTCTGTAAACCTTTAAAGAGAAATATTATGGCTGCATCGATAATACCCTAAAGAAATTATTATGGTCACACCGATAGTGTCATATTCTCTAAGGCGACTGCTGCTACAAAAAATCAAAATTGTCTGGAACCAGGGCTGGTCGTATATATGTATGTTTTAATGTACAAGAGACAAAATAAAGCATGTCTGTATTGATAAATATAACTTATTATCTTTGAAATGTTATTCTATTAAACTAATTAAATGTTATTCAATGAAACTTAGTTCTCCATAAGATAAAACAGAAAAATTATCAAGGATAAAATCATAGAAAAAATAATGTTGTAATATGTTATGTTATATTGTTTATATAGTTTATAATAACAGATGGTGTAATATTTTTTTAGGTAGCTTAAGCTACTAGAAATTCAAACTGAAAGACCACTGAACAAAACAATTATTCTTATATTGGTATTCCACTCCCTTAAGAAAAATAGGTATTCTTAGGTAACAGTCAATGATTAATTTTTCAGTTAGTAGTAGATACATTTTGGTTATTTGGTTGTACCTTATAATAGCACAATATAATTGTATAAGCACAATATAATGGACAAGTGAAACAAAAATAGTGGATTTGAAGAATAGTTATATTGAAATTTATATTTTGAAAATGTAATTAATCGGATATCTTTGTGCGTCAGAAATTATGTTCGTTATTAATTTCTTAAGCGGCTCAGTTGTTGTATTCATTTTAGACAACTAAAGAGTTGTAAGATAGTTGTGTATATTTTATATTTCCATTAATATTAATAATAAAGTAATTTTTAATTATTAGTTGTTTTTTTTTTTATTAAAGGGTAGATACAAAAGATATTTGTCGTGCATTAGAGAAGAAGGACTCGCCAATTCCAATTTGGACTCCCAATGATTCCGCAAAATCATTGGTACCTAACAGAGATACATTTAGTTTTTCTTCTGGAAGGTCTGTAGTAACCAGATTTGTTCGTCGCGCTGATGGTGTAAGTATCTGTAGAGTTATAAAATTATTATTTTCTTTTTAAGTTTCTTTTTTGAAAATCTAGGATCCACCATTCCATTACATTAAGGTTAAGTCTGGTTTTCATTTGCAGTATGAATTTGTAGATACTAATAATTTTATAATGTTTAAAACCTACTTTTACTTGCTTTTAATTGAGTTCTTTTAATTCGTTTAATTTTGCTAGGTTGTGAAAAAACATGTTTATCATTTATGGGAAAAATTTATTTAACTTAAAAGGATATAATTGGTTTTGGAAAGTTATACCTAATATTTTTCACTAAGTGCAGTAAAAAGCTTATTCATAGTAATGTTTTAGCAGAATTATTGCAAGAGTTCTCTAGAATACTAAAGCTCATTGCAAAAAAACCATCTGAATCCTCGCTTGGGCTTGTATTCTTTTATACCAGATTTAATAAGATCGATAAGCTTAATTGTTCATGTATTATGTTTTTGCTTAAGTATAAATATGACTTTATTTACTTAGGTTTCAATATTTTATTTTATCTTTCAGTCGACTGAACGTGAAGAAATTGTAAAAGATTCAGATGGTACTGAAACAAAAACTGTTACTCGTAGTTTAGGCGACCATGAGTATTCTGTGACAACTATCAAAGATGCTTTAGGTGTTGAAAAGCGTACAGAAAATTACAAAAATATTGATCCAGGTATGTTATATATTTTAATTTGTTTTTATTTACGTAGTTCCATGTCTAGATGGAACTCTGTTCTCTGTTTGTATTTTTTGCCAAGCGCTTATTTTATTTTTATTTTTACTAGCACTTATAGTTTGCAGGAACTTTTCTATTGGTAGGCAGCATTTCTAAAATTGCTTAAAATAGTGATAACATACATCTTTGATAGCAGATTTTCCAATTTGAGCAGCTACCTGACTTTTTGAAAAATTTATATTACCTTCGCTCATTCTTCTTAAATAATTACTCATTGTAATTATTTAATTAAATTAAAGGTCATTAGTTGCAATTCATGTTTAAAATCATGAATTTTCTGGAACCGATTGCACTAACATCTGATACAGATATTTGTTGATAATGTTTATGGATTATAGTCTCTGAAAGAAGATCGGAGTTTGCACAGTTCTCATTTTTGTTTGAATCGGCAAGTACACTACAAGTGAATATGATTGGATTTATTTCAAGAAAAACTGCTGAGAATCCCAAATGCGGAGAGAAGGAACATGCAAAAATTCTTGATTACTTGATGTGCTCTTTTTCAGACAGTTGGTATAAAGCAGGAGTTCTCTAGCTTTTCTCACGTTCAGCCAATATTTCATATGTGTAGTGAATTGAGGGGTCATAGTCCAGTATAAACAATATTTTTAATTAAACGTACAAATATCTTTGTTGTTTGTAAAGGACATATTTCAATATGTACTTTCGTTATGGAAGATCTAACTTTTTTAAGCATTTTTCTGTGTGATCATATTTCAGTCCTTTTTGTAGTTTATTTATAAATAGTTGTACGTTAGTAATAGTTATGACGTTATTTAAACGTTAGGTTGTTAAACAAGGCAAAAATTGAGATATGTCCATTTGGTATAGGAAGTTTTTAAATTGTTATCTATCACTAAATTCAATTTTTTGTGTTTACTTCTCTAGTTTGACAAATAATTAATGAAGTTAAATAAGATTGGTATTCAGTGAATACATTTTAATTCTTTCAGTTATTTTATTAAAATTACAGGTAATAAAGTTCATTTCTATAATTAATTTTTTTGATTTTGTGAGGTTCAAAAACCTTTAAGGCAGGCCTTGGGTTGAAGGTCTGTAATGTTAAGATTGTCGCAGTTTCTTTTATTTCTTTTGCCTACCTTTTTTTCATATATTTCTCAGCCAATGTCTTCTGATATCATTTTTTAAATCCACATCACTTCGGTCTCTTCTCACCTTGTTTGGTGTCTTAGCACAATCTCAGAAGCTTAATCTGGTATATGATTATTATACAGTGTTCCCACACCCTTTGTTTTCTGTATCTCTTGACAGTCCAAGAAATTTTATTCCTAATATTTCATACCGATAACTCCTTCCTCTCTAAACATGAGAAAAACTACTTCTCTGATGCAACATTACCCTACAAAAACTACAAACTTTAATTTGTTTTTCTTTATTTAATTTTTATTTTCTTTATTTATTCTTTATTAAAGGAAAATTTTGTAATTCTTTGCTTTAATTTGTAATTCTTTAATTGCCAAACCCGTAGAGTATACCTGTTTTCTAGTGACTGGTCAAATCTGAGTAATTCATTCGCATCTTTTTTGCATTTTACCACAGCTAATGTTTGTTTAAATTATTTTCTTACAACGTATATGCGTAATGTGTTTGTATTAAAAAATTATTGTTCAAATTTAAAATTGAATTTTATTGTAAAGTTCTTTATAATTGTCATTGTGAGCTTATTTGTATGTTTACTTTATTAAGTTAACTCAAGGCCTTGTATATTTTTACAATTTATAGTGTAGCGAGTGGAATATGACTGGAAAAATTCATAATGTTCTGTTCTGCCTTTTTTTAACTTAAAATTGAATGGATTTTGAAGATAAAAGTTTGAATATATGTTATTAAATGATTTTTTATAATACAAATTAATCTTAAAAGATTTTTAAAGCTTTTGTTTATTATTTTTTCCTGTTAGAATTTTTAAACTCTGCAGTTTAATCAAGAAATCACTGTTTTATAGCTTTTATTCATTAATCTCATGTCATTTTTATTTATGTGTAATCAGAACATATTTTCTGAAATTTATTTTTACTACAGGGTGTTCCATATAAAACGCAACCCATCAATCATTCATCCATGAAATTTCAAAAGTCAAGCTTACTCCCTTACTCGTTACTCAAATGGACTCGTTCAACATCTGAACATCGGGGCGACACAGTAGAACACTACCGATAGTAACAACAATGCAATCATAACGTTCAGTGTATCGCTAGAGACAAGATGGTGTTTTCGCTAGATAAACGTGTTTTTCATTGTTGAGTCTTACTTCAGTACGAAATCAGCGGTTGCAGTGCAAGATTTGTTTCGCCATAAGTATCCAGATAAACCAGCTCCTAACAAAACATCAGTATTAAGGTTAGTTGCAAAATTTAGAGAGACCGGTTCTGTTAATAACAAGGAACACAACAGATCTGCGTCAGTGTTGAATACAGATACAGTCAGTGCAATCAAAGATCGATTACTCGCCTCGCCAAATAAATCGATCAGACGTTTGTCTGCTGAAATTAATATGTCTAAATCAACTGTTCATCGGGCGACCAAACAATTACAATTACGACCTTATTGCATTCAAATGGTTCATCAACTTCTTGAGCCTGACAAAGAAAAATGGCTACAATATTGTCAACGGTTCCGTCGATTTCTGCGTGAGGGAATTAATGTTATGGATTCGTTATTTTTCACAGATGAAGCACGGTTTCATTTGGATGGCTACGTAAACAGCCAAAACAGTAGAATTTGGAGCGCTGAAAATCCCCACGTTTATCACGAAAAACAATTACACCCGCAGAAGTCGGGCGTGTGGTGCATGATATCGCGGAAGAAAATAATCGGTCCTATTTTTTTCGAGTACACCATTAATGCAGAACGATATCAGGATATTTTATTTCAGTTCATTGCACTCTTGGAAGAGGAAGACAGACACTGCTGGCTACAACATGATGGTGCGACATCGCACTATGCAGGTTCAACTTCTGATTTCGTCGAGGAATTCTTTGGTAATCGTGTTATCGGTCGAGGCTTGTGGCCACCAAGATCTCTAGATTTGACTGCGGCGGATTTTTTTCTACGGGGTTACCTCAAAGAAAAAGCCTACAGCAACAAACCACGAAAACTTGAACAATTGAAAGTCAATATTGAACAAGCTGTATTAAATATCCAGCCACAAACTTTGAAAAAAGTTGCAAGAAACGCTGTAAAAAGAATCGAAGCTTGTATTCAAGAAGATGGCGGCCACTTACAACATTTACTCTAAATGCAAGGTAATGGATGGTAATAATAAAAATTACATTTACACATGCCTTTTTATTATTTCAATACCTACCAATATAAGGTTGGGTTGCGTTTTATATGGGACACCCTGTACTAACACTTTGAGTTTACTACTAACTACTTTATTTCTGAGTTTGCTACAAAATGCTCTTTATAACTAGTATACGTAAAAGTAACCATAATAATATTGATATAATTCTTGGTGTCATCAATATGTAATGGGTCTCATGTTGGCCGATTTAAATTAACATTTGCTGTTACGTATATCTGCTTTCAGATCTAATTCTTTTAAGATTATGTCATCTGTTTTTGTTGTTAAACAAAGATTGTAAAATATTAACAAAAAGTAAAAGTTTAATTGTCTTGTTTATTTCTTTTTCTTTATTCTTATAGGCAGACTAGAGGAGTTTAATAAAGCTTGGGATATCCATGGTTCAAAATGGTGGAGCTGGTGGAGTGACAGAAAACCTGGTTTTTAGATTATAAATTTTTTCAGATGACTATTATAAAACTAATAAAAATATTTGGTTGTCTGTAAATTAATATCTATGTGAATGAATAGTGCTATTTATTATAAAATGTCTTTTTTTTTTTTTACGTTGGTGGAGGGGAAATCTTTAACAGATACAATCCACCCACACAGATGATAATGTTGGGACTAAAACCATTCCCTCTCTACAACACGTAAAGATTGGACCCACCATTAGCACAAAAGTAGCCATAAGCAAAATCTCTGGTGGGAATTGCAGGAACGCCTGTTAGAAAGGGGGTGGCAAGAACTCAGCACAGCAGAGTCTCATGGGCATCAATGGGACACGTACATCTGCATTTGGGCCTAACTCAGCCTGGCGTAATCTAATCTTACGCAGATGGACACTCCCCATTCACGCAAGGTTTTCCAGAATCCTGAATTTTTCTATTAACAAAAATATTTGCAATATCAATTATTTGGATCAATATTGCAAGAATTGAAGCGGTATTTTTTACATACTATTTAAAATTTATCAAGCATAATTTAGATACACTGTTTAGGAATATAACTACACTGCTTTAGGTGGATTCATAATTTTTGCTGGGTTAAGTATATGTTTTAATAAATAAATAGTATTTTTTTTGTTATCTTGGGATCCCTCTTCCTCAGTACGCAAGAAAGCCTTTTTCATTTCATTTTTGTGTGGTAGTTAGTAACTGATAATATCATACAATTTAGTTAGTTTGTTATATTTTTTAATGTAAATGAATTTAGTTTTTCTTGGAAATTAGCTTATGAATTCTCTGAATTTTATCTTATTTAATTAAGAATATGAAATTGTAGGATCTGTCTATAGAAGAAGAAGAAGAAGAAGTAGTTAAAAAGACATTGGAATACTGATCAGAGAATATATTTATTATGCTTTTTATGTTTATACTCTTATATCTACAAATGATATTGGGAAAATTGGTGGAGGAGGCTCATCATAGAAATAGGCAAAAGTTTATTTAGAGGCTTTGTAATGTAAGGCATATTGCTGGATTGTGTGGAATGTTTTTTTTTTAGGTTACTCCATTTAACTTTCATTGATTTTTCTGTGAAGAAGATCCAAGGCTGCCAGCTCAGTGATTTGCAGATGACCATAATAGTGCACAGACTGGAATTAGTCATCGTGTGGCTGAAAGAAGGGTTGGTAGTTGCAAACCAGCTTAGTTACTTAATTCAAGGAGTTTATCTCCAAACTCTTTTATTTGTAACGAAATCTATTTTATAACTTGTAAGGCCAATTTTAAATATAGATTGATGTGGCAGGTGCACACTTGAGTAGGTCCAATGTTAGCCACTTAACCACAGTAAGTTTTTAATTTAATTTTAATAATAAAATGGTTGATAATTGATAATATAATTAAGTGTTACTAGAAACAGACTGGGTCTGTGTCGTTAATGCTTAAAGAGTAACATAGTGTATTTTATTTTATGGGTACAACGTACAGTAAAAAGAGAACAGGTGTTTCACTCAAGGTTAAGAATTAACAAATACCACACTTTGTATAGATTGAAGTACCTGATGCTGATGTTAAATGCAGATTGTTGCAAACTATTATTATTGAACATTTATGCATTATGCAGCTGTTGATTAAGAAGGATAAAAATTAAACAGAGCTAGTTCCAATCCTGCATTGATTATCATCAGTAGGTTACTTGTGCATAAATGAAAGACAGCCTTTTCAATCTATGTGATTGTTTTAATTGCATTAATTTATAATAGTATTAAAATTTTATTGATTTTGACATGTGGATTGATGTAGACTAATGTTATTGCTATGCTTTAAAACTGAAAATAGTTCATTTTCTACTAATCAATGCCATTGCCAAGAATGTATGAGTCTGAAAAAATTGGTGTGGGAGTGTCACTGGTTAATTACCCAAATGGTTACACATAATTTGTCTATTATGTTTTTGATTTCACTAGGATATCCTTGAAAATGTTTCCATTCCTTCTCTTGTATGAATAGTTTATCGTTTCATTTTTGATTTAATTAAACATTAGTTATTTTAATCTTTTTCTCTAAAAAGTATTAATGGAGCAATATTTTTATTCTAAGTAATACAACATAGATTAACTTAAAATACATACAACTTAAAATTCAGAAATGCTCGGTATCCTTTCTCCAATACCCCATTACCATACTAGTTAATGGGGATCTAATCGGATTTTAGTCAAAATCTGGTAGATTTTAACAAAATCTATTTGTGTCATTGATTAATGTTGTAGTTGTCTTTAAACACTATTTTGTGTACATTAATAAAAACACAATTTGTAATCTATAACAATATCAAAGAATGCAGATTTTAATTATGATCATATTAACTGTAAGAAAATTTCATGTTGATTTTCAAAACTATTAATAACTATATTAATCATGGAAAAGTCCAATTGTAGTAGAGTTGTCCATCTCTACAATTATGTGAAAATTAGGTCAGATAATTAATTTTTGTTAACAGTTGGCTCAAATCAGTTTATTGTTTTATAAAGATAATGTACAAAATTAAATTAAAAATATATTAGGATTACGATAAATGTTTCATGAACAACGAAACAAGTCTTTATTTCTAAGCTTGCAGACATGGGGGATATTAGCTGCTAAATTTTAATAGCATTAATAATATTCAAGAATGGAAATTTTAAATAAATTTCAAGAAGTTAATCGGACTAAAACTTAAATATTTTTATCCATTCTAGAATATTTATATATTCAGATTATATTTTGAAAATTATTATAATTGTTTCATAAACAAAAAATTATGTGCAAAAGTTATATTCTCATAATGTGTATAAATATATACATAAAATACACATCTCATAGCTAAAAACATAATACTATCTCCCGTAACAGTTTTTGATAATAAAATTATTCAACCAGACATTATCTACTCTAAAATTTTCTTCAGCATTAAAAATAAAATAAAAGTAGAGATGCATAGAATAAATAATTGCATGTTTTGCAGTTGTAATTGTTTAAATTTCATAAATTTGAAGTTTACTTTGAGAGGTCCATTTCAATATTATTAAATTGATTATATTAAAATTATTATAAATTATTTAACTCTTCCAAAAACCTTAGCTGTGTTGAATCTTTTTTCTTTTTTTTTGTTTGCAACACTGATCAAACAATTTATATATAACAAAGAATTGAAAAATTGGTTGTCAATAGAACAGAATATATATGATACGTGTCCCCTTGGCTGTAATATAATAATTTATGCAATAAATGTCTGTAGGAGAAATGAATTTTGTATATTTATGGCTGTCTATTGTTTTTGGGTAAATTTGAATGCTTATAACGTATTATAAAGTTTGTAAAAATATAATTATATTTTACTTATAAATTAAGATCTCAAGGTAGTAGTAAATTTGTATAAAGTAGCATTAATTTCAGTATTTTAATTTTATTTCACTGGAACTCATAAGTTTTAAAATTATTATAAATTTTTGCATTGAGTACTCCAACATTTAAACAAATTTTATCTCATTCTTCTTTCTTAACGATGACAGAAATACATTTTCTCCACTGGATAGGTAGCTTCCTGAGACATCCTCATCAAAAAAACAACATGGCTGCTCCCACAACCAGTTGCACACTAATGCTTGATTGCGGCATTGTCTTTGAATCTTTCCCCTCCTAAAGCTTCTTTCAGCAGATCGAACTGTGAAAGTCACTTGTTGACAAACCTGGCCTGTACGGTGTTTAAGAGATGTCCGGTGAATTATGTCCAGCTGCTGTACATGGTTGTGTGTCGTGGAAAAAGGAGGACATTGTGAATCTGTTGATGGTGTCATTTGTTACGATAAGCAGTCCTGATGTCATCTAACAATTGGCAATAGTATGCCCGTATTTACTGCCCTTTGATGTAGGAAATCCATTAGCAGCACACATTTTGAGTCCTGAAACACATTTGCTAGAACCTTTCCAGCTCACAAGCGTTTCTTGACTTTGATCAGTGACTCCTCCTCACTTTTCCACCACTTCGTTCTTTTGCTTTCCAAGGTGTTAGCGGTGAACTCACATTTTGTCACAGGTTTCCTCTCTGTTTCCTCAAAGCTATTCAGAAGCTTGAAATGTGTATCTTTCCAAACATTTCTCTGTGAGAATCCTGAATATTAGAGATATTGGCTTTTATCAGACATGCTGAGAGTTACCAGTATATGACATTTAAAGTAAGTGTGTATGTTGTAATATAGGGCATATGAGCAAAGAATGTATCGTGAATATATTCTGTTTTGTGATGAAGTACAAGAAGGTGATTGGCAGGTTTATTGTGAACACAGGATAAGTGTCATTATACATTGATAAAAGTGTAATTTAGTTTCATTTGTAAATAGTAGGAGTAAATGATTTGTATATAAAGTTTATATTGATTTTATAGTTATAATCAAACTATCAAAATCTATTCTTAATTTTGTATTAATTTTTATTAGTTATTGTAAGTTTCATAATAGAATCAAAATTATTGTTTATCGCATATAATTTATTTATTTTGTAAATAAGATACTAAATAATAAATAAATTGGATTTGTAAGAATTTTAACAAGTGTAATCCTTAAATATCCTTTATTAAACTTACTGATAGTATTGAGATAAAAAATGAAGAATGTAAGCAAAGAAATAAATTTAAAAAGAGAAATCTAAAAAAACAACAAAGAGGAACAACGGGAAGGATTTTTAGATTAGTGTAGAAGTTTAAAAGAATAAATTTTCTGAAACCATTAATTACGCTTGAGTAATCAATGGAATGAATTGTATTCAGTATCTGACTGCTGCAAAAAAATTTAGAACCCAAAATAGGCCGATAGTGTAACTGAACATGTTATGTATATTATCTTGTCACACTATAAGTAATTTGTGGTGTACTGATTCAGGTGACAGGCCAAAAGTTACTATTTCAAAAAGCTACAGACTTACAGCGCATGCCACAGGAGATATAGGTTTTTGTACCAAATGCCTAACTAATGTGGCAAGCAAGTTTAAAAAGTGGCAACTACGGTGATCAAATGAAAGCAAAGAATTACTTAAAACTGGACAGAAGAGATGTTAATTCCAAACCTGGAATTATAAGAATTATTCCTGATAATTCTGTGGTACTCTCTGACAACACACCCTATCACAATGCCTTTTTAGAAAAATTACCAATTTCAATTCAAGAAAAAAAGATATGATACAGTTGTTGCAACTGTGATTTCACAGTTGTATGAATTGATAAAAACTGGGAAAAGTTTACTGTGTTGGATGAATTTCTACAAAAAAAGGGGGTATGACATACTCAATCCTATTTTAAATCTTTCGAAATGGTCTAGGTCAGAAGTTAAAGTTTACATAGCAAGTCATAATGTAACTTTTGATAGCAAAGATGTTCACTATTGAACTGATTTACATGCGGTGAAAAAGGGAAAAAAGAAAAGGTGAAAGAGGATGGGGAAAAAGGGAAGAGAAGTGGGAGAAGGAAAGGAAAATGGGAAAGGGAATATATTAAAATGAAAATGGGAAAAAGGAAAGGTTAAATTTTGTGAAGTAATGTAATGTTGATTTTGTTAATGTTTTATCAAACTTTCAGTTGTGTTCATTTAATTTATACGTATACTCAAATATAGAGAAGTACTACTTATTATATATTGTTGAAAAGCTCTCAATGAGAGCTTATTACTGCAGTTAAGAAAAAAGTAAAAAATCCAAGTTTTTTGATTTTGGGTTTTTTTTGGACACTTTTGGTTCATTAAATCGCAATCAAAAGGGGAGGTTTACAATCCTAAAATCCAAAATTTCAACATCCTACGGCTAATCATTTTGCATTATGCAAGATACCTATTTACGTACATACAGATGTCACGCCGAAACTAGTCCAAACTGATATTTCCGTTGAAATTAAAAACCGAAATTTTTTGTGATCAAAGTACTTCCTTTGCTTTGCACAAGGAAGTAAAAAAGACCTTTCTTTTGTATGTTGAAATTTGATATTTAATTTTTGAATTTGATATTTAAAAAATTAAAATTTTTACATGAAAATTTCTGGGGAGTAAGCACAATAATTGTTCATCAACTTGCCTGAATGGAGGAGGGATTAAGAGGGCCCAATGATTACCTGAATTAAAGGAAGAAAATATAAAGTTGTAAAGATGATGAGGAACAGAAAATGGTGGCAGAATTGGAAGATGAATTCAATAAGATATTGTGGAAGGGTTTAATGTCCCAGATAAGAAGTATGTTACTGGATTCTAAACAAATTAAAAAAACAAAGATTTTTAAGTAACTTAGAGGGAACTAGAAAAATTAAAAAAGATAAGGATAACTGGGAGTTTTTAAAAATTATGTTAAAAAGAATCTAAATTTTATGTGAATAAAGATGAGAAAGAGGAAGAGGCTACAAAATTTTGTGAAGAAAAATATTTTTTTGCTGATAATAGTATACTGATATAACAAATGCACAGAAGTTAGGTTTCACTATTGAAAGAATTAAAGTGATGTGTAATAATAATTGAAGTTTTTTGCTATACAAATGGTCCAAGTTTTATGCTCATTTATAGTTTTTGTTTTTTTTAGACTTGTGTAGAAAAAGAAAATAGATTAGCTTATGCAAATCTTAAAGAGTAAAATGTATTATGGATATCAATAATAAGAACCTCAAAATTTGGGGTTAAACCATGCATATAAAAGATTGTATAATGAATGTCCCCCTTGTGAATGAAAGTAATGTCCCATTGTTGCTGAAGGTAATAGGTATATAAAAGAAAATAAGGCCCCAGGCCCTAATAAGATGAGTTAAGAATTTTTTAAGGCTGTTTTGGATGATTTTCTAAAAATGGTCTATGTAATAAGTTTTTTGAAGAAAGTAGAATACCCGATTGCTTTAAGAACTTCATAATATCCCCAGTGTTCAAGGATGATCTGTAAGTGCAATGGTAGTTACAGAAGTTTAATACTACTAGGTGTTTTCATAAGATTTATGCACCGTTACTGGTGGAGAGATTTGTTGAATATATAAATGTTGATAATATCCTAGAAGAGGTTAAGGCTGTGTCTAGAAGAGGCCATTCGACAAGTGTTAATTTGTTTATTTTAACTAGAGCAATAAAAGCTTACTTCTCCGTAAGTAGGTAAAAAAATAACGTTTTTTTTTTTTTTTTTTTATTGATTTTTGGCCACTTTCAACTCAGTAGATTGATGGGTACTTTTATCTGAAATTATACAAATGCGGGGTATTAAGCTTAAAAAATGAAAGGTTGTAAATGGACTTGTAGTGGTCTTGACAGAATTTTTAATATAAAAATAGGAGTTAAGCAGGAACACATTTTGAGCTTGTATTTATTCATAATATTTATAAATAATATCAGATGATCTGATTATTGCCATGGAAAACCCTGCACTATTGTAAAATATTGCTAGGAGAAGGGAAAAGTAAATTGACCTATAGATTGTAAATGTAAACCTAAAAGACTTTTGAGAAAGTGCAGGAAGAGTAATAAAAAATGAAAAGTGGGTTTTCAGATCAAATTGTTCAGAGATGGTGAAAAATTGCAAATAACTGGGAGTAACCTGATTGTGAGACTTACCTTGAGAAATAAAAGGGCTCAAAAATTGATAAACCCATTAACTGCCAAACATAAACATACTCAGTTTTTTTCTAAATAAACCCTTTATTTTATCCATCATTAATTATATAAAGCTAGAAATGTTTTCATATCAAAAAAATTAATTGCCGCTACCATTTTTTTCCATGCACTCGAATTCTATAATTTCCAATACTACTGCCATGGGAATCAATACCACCCATACTTTAGTATATTCTGCTATCATTAATGGCTGAGCAATAATGGTATCATTTCTTTCTTTTAGGCTGAAACTTTTTATATTTGATAATGAATATACGAGGTCTGTTCAAAAAATACATAGACTAACGTCATAAAACAAAATGTAGTATTTAGAAGTTACTTGTCTGGGTCCCCTTCAAAGTACTCCTCTCCCTGATGCACACACTTGTCCCAACGGTGTTTCCACTTTTGGAAACAGTCCTTCATCTCATTTGCCTCAATCTCGGGTATCGTCTCAAAATCTTCTTCCTTTCAAAGGTCTTTTGACTTTGAGGAACAAGAAGAAGTGACAAGGAGCGAGGTCAGGTGAGTAGGGTGGGTGGGGGAAGAACAGTGTTCGAGTGTTTGGCCAAAAACACACGAGTTCTGAGGGCTGATTGGGCTGGAGCGTTGTTGTGATGAGAAAACCAGTCACCACCACTCTTCCACATTTCTGGCCTTTTCTGCTGGATAGCGTCCTGCAGATGTTTGAGAATTTCAAGGTAGTAAGGTTCACTATGAGCCTTGAGGGAGGTACTCATGGTAGACTACGCCCTGAGCATCAAATAAAACTGTCAACATCACCTTCACATTGGAACGAACTTGGCAAGCTTTTTTTTTTGGTCTGGGAGATGTTTCACCCACCCACTGGGACGATTGAACCTTTATTTTGATGTCAAAACCGTACACCCAAGATTCATCACCTGTTATGATTCTCGGCAAGAACTATTCATCTTCTTTTGCACATTCAAGCAATTCTTGACAAGCCTAGACACAATGGGCTTTTTGGTCGTCTGTCATCAGGCGTGAAACAAATTTTGCAGCAATGTGGTGCATCTTCAGTTTTTCGGTCAAAATCTCTTAACTTGATCCAACTGAAATCCCACACTCCTCAGCAAGCTCTCTGATGGTCAAACATTGATTTGCCTGAACCAGGATGTTGATTTTGTCTACGTGTGAGTCTTCAGTTTATGTGGAAGAATGTCCAGGACGCTCATCATCTTTAATCGACTGACGACCATCTTTAAAACGTCCATGTTAGTCGCTTCATAGCGACATTGCCATAAGCTGTCTTCAGCATATCAAAAGTTTCATTCACAGATTTAACGAGTTTATCACAAAATTTTGCAGCAACTCTGTTCGTTCAAGTCACTCATTTCAAAATCCGCCACTCATTTTCAAAAACGAAAAAAACACACTTCATAAACAACCACATAGCTAAGCAACCAATAATGATATCTGCAATCAAAAACTGCGTTGTAATCAGTATGAACATGGCGACGCCAAGCAGATTTGACTGGAACCAACTGGACCCGAGCAATTCAAACATCTACGTATTTGTTGAACAGACCTCGTTTGCCATTTTGGTTACTGGCAACTGTCTTCACTGCATTCATTCCATCTAGCAACTGAAAAATTTGCTTTTTCATGAAATGTGAAATCAAATGTACCTCTTTTAATTTTCTGCAATTCTTTAGAACTGTTTAAGTAGCAGTTATGAAGCCTATTTTCTCTGACAGTATCAGTCACAAGCCAGTTTCTTTTAGGTTTACAGTTTTTTGTTCTCCCTGCATCTATTTTTTAACATCAATGTCTTTTTCAGTACACAAATGAATCTCAAACATATGTCTATATCGGTTGTATCAGTCAAAGGGGTCTCAGTTGGCAAATTTTCATCAATATATCAATCGGTAAGTTCATCAACTTTAGGTGAAATATGAGTTACAAGATGCCAGTTGCTTGTGAAGTATTATCTTCATTTTTTTAAATGCAATGTAATTTTTCAAGTGTCTATGGTTTTTCAAAAGTCCACATTTTAACAAATTCTTACCCTTCAATAAAACAAAATTAATATTTTATAAATATATTGCACGGTTATCACAAAGTAAACATTAGTTCACTAATGTATGAAACTGACTGAGTACATAGAAATAGAAACTGAACATTTTATAAAATAACAATTTCTGTAAAAGTAGTAAAATCAAAACAAAATTTAATGATCAAAGAAAACTCTGTATCAATTCATAACTAAAGAAAACTCTTACCAATCCATAAAATGATAGATAAAACAAAAATTTAGTGGTTCATTCATAAAAATATTACAATGTAGGATTGCGAAGTTATTATTTGTAATGTAAGAATAACATGTTGCACACCTAGCATGTGATTCATCACTCCATAAGCCAAAGATGTGTTATCGCACCATTATTTTTAGCAACCATTATTTTTATTTATTAAAAGTTTTCAAAATAAATAATTTTCATGAATTGATGAATAAAAGCAACCCCCTTAAATAAGTAAATTAATTGAAATATTATTTTTAATAAGCATATCACGATCATTACATGATTCATACGGAAAGGGTTGCACGATCTCGTAAAATACAGTAAGTTAATATGCAAATAAACTCGCTAATTTTTAATTACCATATAATTTTTTTTCTGTGATTACAACACTTAAGAAAATAAAAAAATCTTGTAGAAATTAAAAAGAAAAAGTGTTTACGAAAAGGTTGGCTGTTAATTGGTTAAATAAAAAATTAGACAAAAAGAATCAGTATTAAATAAGATATTTAGTGCCAAGTTCAAAGTTTTTAATCCTGTCTTAAGATCACAGCTGTGCTACAGATGTCAGGTTTGGGGATTTAAATGTTAAGAAGCAGAGAAGGTTCATCATTTTTTCAGATTTTTTCTGAATGCACCAAACTATTTTATTTACTTAAATACAGAATCGGAGCTACTCTTTAGGTAGATTTCATAAGAAAGCTACCTATTGCAATGAGTACCATGATTCAACTTCTGGAAAATTTAAACATATCTTCGTGATTCACATCTCCCAGACCCCAAAACCAGCATCAGCTCAAAAGTTTATACATACATTTATATATATATATATATTCACCATCACTCACTCTATATATATATATATATATATATCATTGCCATAATTTTGTGCCAATCACTTTCAAATTGATACAAAAATATAACGACCCAAAATCTCGGTCGAGTTCGTTAATGGCCAAAATCGGACCATGGGGGGGCTTTTTCGAAAAAACAAAATATTGCTATAATTTTCTTAATAAGTAAAATATCAAATTCTTTTAAAGTTTCTACCATTCTTTGGATAAGAGCCTAAAACTTATATCGGTAAAGTTTTTTGATATCAGCAACCATTGGCCCAGGGGGTGGAAAAAATCATACCCTCCTTAACAGGTACAGTATTGAATCGGTTTAAAGTGGTTGTTAGTCCTTTAAACATTACCTAAAACTTTTAAGCCTGAAAAAATTTTTGATATGACCAGGCCCTTACGGCAAGGGATGACCAAAACGTTGCTGGAATTGTGAGATGGGGCTTGTCATATGCTAAATATGTGAAACGTTTTTCACACACAACCATTGTCGTAATGAGTAAATTTGAAGTTTTTCTTAACTTTAAAATCTTTTTTATCTCCTACTTATCACTGATGAAATCTACCTTCACTTTCTGGCTTGCTGAGAGGGATTTTTTTTAGCATTAGACTAGACATTAACGTTATACCTAAAACTTAAATTTAGCTGTGTAACAGACTTTGTAAACTTATATCAATGGAAATAACATGCAAGAAATTATTCTGGTTTAGGGAATAGTGTTTTGGCAAATGACTGGATATGTTTTTAACAAGGAAAAGTTGGATATCAATCAAGAGAGGTCTGAACTCAAGAGCAAGTGGAGTAGAATGTTTATTTGTAAAATGCATAAAGAGAAAATCCAATTCGCACATAGACTGTACAATACTCTTTGAAATTGTGAGGAATATTACATCAGATAACATCTGTATTATTGATATCAGTATATTATGAAAATGTAGAGAGGACTTATTAATCGAAATAATAGTAGTTATTACAATTCAGACAGAAATGTGATATGTTCAAAGTGCAATCTGAGAGAGGTTAAGGATTCCCGAAATGTTTTGCTTTAAGTCCAAGTTTAGCAAAATTTAGCACCTGGTATTTAAGAGAATGTATACTAAATGGAGCATAGATTGACGAGAACCTAAGTGATAAAATTTGGGGAAATTTTTTCTAATTTTGTGAGAGGAGCTGACAAATATTATAAAACATATCAATTTATACTATACCAGTATAAACTGGTGTAGTTGTAACATTGTAATAGTATAAGAATGATGGAAATTATTTTTGTTTTATTTTTGAATTTTGATTTCAGTATTTCTAAGATAGAAATACTATTACTACTGTCAATATAGTTAGTTATATTGGTAATTAATATATGGAAACGTGTTCATTTTATAAAAATACAACTCTTTTTATTCTGTTTTCTATTAATGATAAATAAGCATCAGTCATTCATTGCCAATATCTGTAATATATTTACAAAAAAGAAATCTTGAAAGAGGATTGAAATGAGCTAGAAAGTGTAAATACTTGGAAAAGTGTTACATTGTTTAATCTAACGGTGGAATACAGCTAACATTGTCTATTGAGTCTTTGCTGTTTGGTGATGTTAAGAGAATTATAAAGTAAAACATTCATATTAAAAATAAAATATATTTATTCATAAAATAGACATTCATCATTATAAGTAGATAATAGTGTATATTCATATATAATTTTATTATTTCAGATATTTATTTGTACATCACTATATTTTTAATAATAATTATTTTATATAATAATGAACAATTAATATTACAAAATAATAAATAAATAAATAAACTTAAAACTAATTGGTAATATGAAGTAAATTTTACATATGATGCATTCTGTATATTAAAAATATCTTACTATTTAACATATATACATCTGGTAACATGTATGTGTTGATTTTTTAATATATACTGTGTAGGAGTTATAAACTTTCACTTGCATTGGTTGCTGGTTTTTTAAAAATTTAAATTGATGTACAACGGTTATTTTTCATGGTAGACGTTACATTTATTTATATAATATTATGAGTTTATTTGTTGTTAATGAGATTATGTGTATAAATTTATGGAGTGATTTAATCATACAAAAACACCACCAGAACTAATATTAAGGATACTAATATTAACTAATATCAAAGATACTCTTATCCTTATTATTAGTTCTTTTACTCGATCCTGGATCTTTTTACTATAAGTCTAATCATCTGACTTAAATAGGATGAAGAGGATGTCAAATGAAACAAATAGACTGGATGATACATTTTTAAAATAAATCAAAATTTAGGTCTGTTAAATAACACAAAAAAGAGAAAAAGAATAAGGACAGCTTATTAATAAAAATAGCAAACTATTTTTATAATTATTTGAGGTAAAAAAGTTATATTCCTTTATGATAAAAACAAATCATAAGCAGAAGTTGTAATAATTTTCAAAAAATGACCACGATCACATTTCACGATCAATGGAACATGTCAAGCGAATTACTATATTAGTGTAATATAAAAATTGACATCGACTAATATCTAATTTAGCCCACCGATTGCAAATCACTTGTTAAACAGCTGATTTTCGAAGTTGAAGTTTCAGAGGTTCAAATCCAAGTAAAAGTTAACTAACTTTTAATATAGATTTGAGTACTACATACTGGATACTAGTGTACTTTGGTGGTCGGGGTTCAATTAACCACACATCTCAGGAATGGCCTGAGAATATACAAGACTATACCTCATTTACACGTTATACATATCACCATCTCTTTGTGGCACGGGGGGAGAAGTTGCTTGTTATTTACAAGTTGAACAGATTGCAACGTACAAATTAAGAATACTAATAATAAAAATATCTAATTTCACTCATTTTCTAAGGTTCTGTACAGCCCTATGGAACAGGATCATCTGCAGATGGTTACAGAGAGGTAAAAAGATCTTTCTTAAAACTAATAACATTCCCTGCAGTTTGATATTTTTTAAAAGAAAATGAACAATATATAATTTGATTTTCACAAAATTAGTAAAAAAAACTGACAACACTGTTTAGAACTTTAAACACCCACAACATTGTAGACTTTCCTGCCATGTGGTTTTTTCTTATGCACAGATTACACACACGCGCACACACACAATTTAAAATATTTATTATTTTATTTGAATGTAATATTTTTTGTTTATTTAATTCAATAAGCATGCACGCATACCGCATTTCATTTGCACAGTTGTGGCAGTACTAGCGGCCATTTTAAATAATTTTTTACACTTTAAATATTATTCATTTATTTAATTCTACTGCTCACCTGTGATATTACAACACAGCTGATACCAGAGGCTAAACAGAAAGAAAGACGACTATAGCAGCTGTACATCAGTGAGTGCTTCACTAGCACTTCTTATGGAGAGAGGGGATATTAATAACATATTGTACCCGCTTAGTCGCTAGTTTATTTGGATTATTTATTAGGCTGTGGGGATGATTTTGCAAAAGTTTCTTTTGTAAATATTATTTTTTAATTGTTAACAATTAAAAAATAATTAGGTGAATCTTGAGATACTGAGGGTGACCTTGCTCTACAGCCTCACCCCCTTGACCTTTTAAGTTAAAAATTTAATGGCATCAATTCCTTATATGTAGAAGTAATCTGACCAAATTTGATCAAAATCAGTCGAGTAGTTCTGGAGGTATAAGGTGATTTAGAGGCCAACACCCTGAACACACACACTTACACATGAAGATTCAGAAAATTTCCATCCTGTTTTCTGGTTTTTTTGGTTCCTCAGATGTCAAAACGTAAAAATCCGGTGAAAACTGCATATACTCAAATTGGACCGATTACCATACTTTACTTTCTATAGCTACAGCTCTGCTATAGCAATAGATGGGAAAGTAAAAAAGTGCTCACTTTTTTGTTTTTAAATGATTTTGTGAAAATCAAGTACATATTTGTTTATTTTCTTATAGATTTTTCATCAAGTAATGTCTTCATATCAATTATTTGATATTTTTTATTCTGCATGATAAATAAATAAAAATAATTGAGTTATAATATTTCTACAATTCTATTTTTCATGTGTCTTGTTTTTATAAAATGTTAAGTATTAGAAATATTGGAAAATTTCTTATCGGAATATGCTTTATTATTATGTCAAGTACAATTTACCTCAATTTTACAATTTTACCCACTAATCCGTAGTATTAGTGGGTATATTTTACTAAAAACATAAGTTTGTTTGCACATCAGATAACTGTGTCTCAGCCAGACTCAAAAATAAAAATAATTTATTTAAATCATTTAATTATTTTTATTTACAATATCTCAGAAAAAAACATTAGAAGCTTTTGAAATGTGGTGCTATAGGAGAATGTTAAAAATCAGATGGGTGGATAAAGTGACAAATGAAGTGAGGTATTGCGGCAAATAGATGAAGAAAGAAGCATTTGGAAAATATAGTTAAAAGAAGAGACAGACTTATAGGCCACATACTAAGGCATCCTGGAATAGTCGCTTTAATATTGGAAGGACAGGTAGAAGGGAAAAATTGTGTAGGCAGGCCACATTTGGAATATGTAAAACAAATTGTTAGGGATGTAGGATGTAGAGGGTATACTGAAATGAAACGACTAGCACTAGATAGGGAATCTTGGAGAGCTGCATCAAACCAGTCAAATGACTGGACAAAAAAAAAAATAACAAGATCTCAAAAATATTAACCATTTAAACATTAAAACAATCCTGTTATACAAAAATAATAATGTAAAAGTAATAATGCAGTGTACTGTTAAATATGCTGACTGTAGAAAAATTTGCTTGTTGCTTGATGTATTTGAATTTTGGAACAGAAGCTGCAGTATGGCAGTCTGTGGAA
This sequence comes from Lycorma delicatula, assembly GCF_047948215.1. Lineage (NCBI taxonomy): Eukaryota > Metazoa > Arthropoda > Insecta > Hemiptera > Fulgoridae > Lycorma > Lycorma delicatula. Next base: position 223,239,101 of record NC_134456.1, on the reverse strand, counting down.
TTAAATATCTTTGTATTAGTGGTATTATAATTGCCTAAATTACTCAATTTATATGCGTTTTGGTAAAAAAAGAGACTATCACCTATTAAATTTACTGTGACTGTATTCCTGAAAATTTACTTTTCTGGATTGCAAGATTTTTTGCATATTTTATTCATAATTCAGTCATTTATGTAGGTAATTCAGTTGCAATAAAGAAGACAAAGTGTTCTAGCAAAACTATTTCTCTAATTTAAGTGATATTTTAAAACAATTTTTAAACTTAGATCTTTTGTTATCAAGTTAACAACAAAAATGTACATAAAAGCACTCTTTTATGTTAAGTAAAGAAAAAAAAAATGTTTGAAATTTGTTATAGTCAGAGTAATAAAAATAAACTCATGTGAAGTAGTGCAATAAACCCACTGTAAGCTTTAAAAAAGACTATGATAGTTTTTATTAATCTCAATAGTTTATGAAATATTACCAAAGAAACCAATTTTTTTCCTCTTTCACCCTCAGAGTGATTCCGTAGGAAAGGGAAATATTTTGGCAACTGATTGTAATAATATAACTGTAATTATATTATTATGATTGTAATAATATAACTGTAATTATATTATTATGATTATAATAATATAACTTGAAATAAGGAAAAAAGTTCATACAAGCATATGTTTGAAAATACTTTGTTATCAAGCTACAGCTCGCAAAAAATTTCACCCAGATTTCAGTTTCCCTGGTGAAATGAGATCATACTGAAATTTTTAAGGCGTTATATTAGGAATAGATTTGGTTTCTAATTTTTTTGATAGAATTTTGTTTCTGAAAAATCGAATAAAATAAGTTTAAAAATTGTATCTCCCGTAGTTTTCATGATATCCAGTGTAAAATAGAAACATTCGATGAAAAACACGTTCTTTTAGGTTTGAAGTACAATAACTTTATTAAATGACTAATAAATGCATAGATTTTATTATGAAAACTTGAGAGGATTTAATTCTGAGAAAATGCATGTAATAAAATCTATAAAAAACAAAAAAATAATCAACTTTTACTACTAAAAACAAAATAGAACAAGACTTAACAGAAAAATGTTATGAATTTGTAAAAATTAAAAACATATTTTTAATTTAAGCTATTGACATTACATGCTCATGGCATGTTATGGCTTATACTGTATATGCTGTATGTCAACAACTTATATTGAAGTTACGTATATTGAATTTATTTCAATATACATGTCCGGAATATTAGGTCTGGTGGTGGTATTTTAATTCCTTGTCGTAGCACACTCAGTGCTGAAAGAATAATGTTGGATTTGACTGTCTCAAGTTGTGAACTATTATGCATTCAGGTTTCAGTGAAATTGGGTGTTAAGACCGATGATTTTACGATAATATGCTTTTACAGACCGCCAGATTTAAATATTCATGAATTTTTACATGATCTTGAAAATATTCTACATAATTATAATAATAATAATGCGGTCTTAATTGGAGATATGAACATTGATCTTACTAAGGAAAATACTGTAGCTAGTTACTATCAAACCTTATTACATACAATGGGATTCATGTGTTGCATATCTGATATAACGAGGGAGGAAATAAGAGATGGGGTAATTGTTAGATCTTGTATAGATCACATTTTTATTAGAGGCTTTCCTGATTATGTTTTTACTGGAGTAATTGAAACTAAAATTTCTGATCACTATGTGGTAATAGCAGATCTGTTGTACCAGAATTTATCCCAACGATCGATGGATGACAGTCTTGGTTCATTTTACTTAGATAATGCCTTAATTAGATATAAGTTAGATAGCATAAATTATGACACCTTAGGAAATAAGATGGATAATAATCCATCTGCATATGAGAAATTTGTTGATATAATTAATTCTGTGTATAACAGTTCTTTAGTTCGCAGAAATACTGATAGGATTAAAATTCAAAATAGAAAAAAGCCATGGATGACAGATGACATCCTAAATAAAATAAAGTATAGAGACAGACTGTTCAAAAAAAGGAAAAAAGCACCATCTAACCTGGAAAATCGAAAAGATTACGTATCAAATAGAAATAAAATTAATATTGAAATACGAAAAGCGAAGGAGAAGTATTCTAATGATAAATTTAAAAATTTTCAAAAGAATGATATTAAGAGTAACTGGAAACTACTTAACTATTTGATGGGGTTACCCTCTAAGCATAACTTAGATGATACTATAATTAAACATGTAAGCGGTACATCTAATGACGTGGGTAAGGTCGCTGCAGACATTATCGGTAAACACTTTGTAACTTCAGTAGATGATATTAAACATAATTGTATACATAAGTTCTTGAAATTCACGGGTGGCAATTGCATGCAGCCTGTGTCTTTTCATTTACCTTTAAGTTCTCCTAAACAAATAGAAAACATAATTTCATCTATGAATGATAAAAAAAATCGCCAGGTGTAAATGGCATACGGATCAAAGATTTGAAATATGTTGTTAATAAAGTCAGCCCTTTAATTTCAATTATAGTAAACAATATAATTAAATCAAGGAAGGTTCCTGATCTACTGAAAATATCTATTGTTAGACCTATCTATAAAGCTGGTTCTTTTAAAGATTTAAATAATTATCATCCAATTTCTATACTGTCATGTATCGAAAAAGTTTTTGAACGGTATGTCTCTATGTATGTTACTAAGTACCTTGATGATAACAAATTAATCAGTGAAACTCAATATGGTTTCAGAAAGGGGATTGGGACTAATGATGCTATAAATGATTTATCTGATTTTGTCATTATTAACTTAAATAAATGTAACCATGTAATCTTACTTTTTTTAGAATTTCGTAAAGCCTTTGATACGTTAGACCATCATGAACTTCTAGATGCCCTAAATAAGCTAGGGTTTAATGGCCCTTTTAATAATATGCTACAAAACTATTTAAGTAACAGAAAACTTATTGTTAAAATTAAAGATAAATATAGTGAGAGATACGAAACGGATAGTGGCATGCCTCAAGGGTCTATCTTGGGCCCAACACTTTTTAATCTGTACGTTAATGATATGTCTAGCACGATCTCTAATTCACGTCTTTTGCAATACGTTGATGATAGTGTTTTAGCACTTGGACATAAGCAATTGGAAGAAGCAGAGTTTTTAATGCAAGAAGATTTTAATAATCTATTAAAGTGACTTCATGACAAAGGCCTAATTATTAACGTTAAAAAAACTGTTGTTTTACATGTAAGATCTCCTTATCTTCGATCCCAAAGACCAATAAAAATTATTTGTCATACATGTGACTGTATAAAAAATTACCACATAAACTGTAATTGTGAACATCTCCAGAATGCTGACAAATACAAATATTTGGGTGTACATTTTGACTCTTTTTTTAGATGGGATCACCATATAAAACATATATGTAAAAATTTAAGAGTGGTTGCTATGAAATTTCACCACATCTCACCTATTACCAATTCACTGTAAACGCTTACTCTATTCATCCTTGTTTGAATCTGTTATTCGATACGGCTTGACAGCATGGGGATCAGCCGCAGAATACCTCATAAATAAAATAAATTTAATACAAAATAGGGTCCTCAAAGATATTGCTCGTTATGATTCTGATAATTATGACACCAATTTAAATAATCTTACAAGGTTTCTGTCAGCTAGAGGTCTATTTAAATTCTTAATTATTTTTAAGAACTTTTATAACAGTGAATACAGGGTAAATGTAGAAAGTGGATACAATGTGAGAGCAATTAGCTTTATTACAGATAGATATAATAATACTTATGGTAAACGATTAAAGAAGTATGTTGTTCCTGCATTACTTAATTCTTTACCGAATCACCTCAATAATGTAAAAATGAAAAAAAAAGATTTAAAAAACTTCTCATTGAGTGGGCATTAACTATAACGTAATAGGTACTAACAGGATTCATGTTGGATTTATACTGGCAGTCCAGACAATTATAACATGATTATAGTTATTATTTTAATGTTAATAATTATTATAAATCAATAAATAATGTATTGTTGAATGGTTAAAGCTTAGTTATTTATTTTCTTTATGTAATTGTTGCAACAAGATATTAATTGTGTAATTAGTTGCTAAATTAAGTATAGTTTTGTTTCTTGAATATAGTTTTAGTTACTAAATCTAATACATAACAAATATTAAAGAAATAATTTGTTCATTAGTTTTTAAATATATATTTTAATTTTGTTAAATTCATTTTTATAATTGTACTACTATTATAACTATTGTAACTATTATAACTATTAGAAAGACTAATAATATCTTTAGTTGTTACATAAAATTGGTTATTGCATTAACCACTTAATAATGTAATAATAATTCTTTAGTATATCTGTCGACAGACTTAGGTCTGACGGATGATCATGTAAGTTTTAAATTGTAAATAAATAAATAAATTTATTCTGATTGTTTTATTTGCTATTTATAGGGTGTCTGATCATATCGTGTAGGGCCTTAAATTAAGCGTTTTTTTGGCCTCAAGCATGTCTATCAGGCTAGTTTCACGCTAACCATACAGCAGCATGAACCCCAAGAACTCTTTTAGGGTCTCCAAGGTGCTGAAACATTTCCTGTACAGGTGTCAACCAGTGAGGATCCCAGCTACGATGGAAAATGAGAAAGCCATGGTAGTTGAAGTTGTGCCGGTCGAGGTTGTTAAAGGAGGTAAAGGAGAGACCATGAAGAATAACAGCAAATGAAAGCGGTTTCCCAGTGAAGACGAGTGGGAAATGGGCAATGAACTGATTCCCTTCTTGGGAATCTTGTGGAGATCAGTGAAATCTTCCAAAAAGCTACAGACAAGAATACTAAGTGAGAAATCAAACAGTTACAGGTGGTCAGTTATAGGTGGCTTGCTTGGTCAAGCAGATTGCTGCTTTTCTCTTGAATGGGACAGTGAGGGTTCCAACTCAGGAGTCAGCCACCCAGACTGTCTGTGGACGGAACCCAGAGAAGATTCTCTTCCAACTCGAGAAAGGGGTGGAGAACGAGAAGTTAGTCAGCCTTATTACAAAACTGTGGCCGAGGGAGGCTTTTAAATTTATCAAGGGCAGGCAGGAGTCCTGTTTTGCCAAAATGGAGGCGGATATGGCTGTACTGTTAGACCTAGCCTCTGACAGGAACCCCATCAACTCAGAGATTTACAAGTGGGCGCCTAATGTGAGGGGTGTGGTGGAGAATAAGAAAGTGGGAAAATTAATATCTTGCTGTCTCACAGCCAAAGTGCTTATTGGTGAGGATGTGGAAGAACGATAACAGGCTCTATATGTTGTCATAGACTCGTCGCTCGATGAAGAAGTGGTAGGACACCTTAAGTGTTGTCTCGTCAGGGTCTTTGAGCTTACGAAGAATAAGTTGGTATTTGGTGCTGCGGCAGGTAAAGCTGGTACTATTCTGAGGAAAATGATGGAGAACACGGGGAGAAGGAGGCAGGCCAGGATCGAGGTTTACCTCGAGATGAGTCCCTTGAGGAACAAATCGGTGGAGGTAATGTCCTGACGTTCGTTTCCAAGGGCTTCCTGTGTTTTGTCGACCGCTGGAGGTTTTGGAGGATGAATCTGTGAGCGTTCACAGGTTCATCTTCTTCCGGGTGCTGTCAGACGGAGTCACCAAGCCGGTCAGGTTTCCCGTATTTAGGCCTATCGAGCACGAGATCGAGGAGATTTGGGAGGTCCTGCGTAAAGAGGTCGGGGACTTCATGGCACTTCTGTATAAGAAGTTAGTAGAGGTGCTTCGCAGAGCATGATGAGAACGTGTGAAGCCGGTCCCCTTGAACTCTGGGAGGCGTAATGTGTCCTGGTGGAACCCTGAGGTTGCCGCTAGGAGGCAGGAATGTATTCGGGCCAGAAGGCGGTTCGTAAGAGAGGGATGACTTGCCAACGAGAAGTTGGCAATGAATTCCAATGAGGAAGTCTCTGGCCTGATCTCAGAGGTTAGCCTGATTACGCCAGATAACGTCGTCCTTTTAATGACGAGCAGTGAACGGTCGTGGAGGCGTATCTCAGAATTTGTTAGCAAGAACATGAAAGAAAAGCTTATGGAAGAAGATAGTTTTGTGTAGTGGTTGTGACCTCTGTATATATTTTTTTTTTGGGGAGCGTGAGTTATGGCTGTGTGTGTGTGTGTGGTTGTAATATTGGTCAGGGTTGCTTGTTGCCTGCCCCCATCGTCCCCCTGTGCTCGGGCCTCGGGTTGCGTCCATGCGGGATGTATTACATGTTATGCGGCACATGCAATAATACGGTGTGGGCGTGCGATGCTCGTGGGCAGGTGTGTTTGATGCACTCTCTGGGTGAGTTGGAGTGTTAGTTGTTTGTTGGGAGTGTTATTTTGTTGAATGAGTTGTTCAGTCATGTGTAGGTGCCTGCGCTCCCTGATGTTATGCCCAAAGGCAATTCCAGGGAGTGTAGCTGTGAGGGGGTGGTTTAGTCGTAGGAATTCTGACACATCCGGCGATTGATGTCTTATACAAGATACCACCTTCTCCTATGTAAATACCTGTATCGCTCCACTCCAGCGTAGGAAAAAGAAAAAAAAAAGTTGGCAATAGAAAATGTAAGGAAACAAGTTGAAAAGTGTACTGATTCCAATGGTAGAATTTTCAAACTTTTATTGAAAATTGAGTAAACTAGAGTAAGTATGTTTTTTAAAGTAAATTTAAAGTATTTTTATTTTAAAAAGTTTAAATTTATCTGTTTTAATTTTTATAAATTCATAACATTCTTCTATTAAGTTTTGTTCTGTTTTGTTTTTATTAATAAAATTTGATTATTTCTTGCTTTAAAATTCTTTAATAATTAAATTCCCGTCAATTTTTCATAATAAAATTTATGCAATTATTGATCATTTAGCAAAGTTATTGTATTTTAAACCTAAAAAACATGTTTTCACCTCAAATGTTTCTGTTTTACATTGGATATCATGAAAACTAATTGTTAGACAGTTATTATTTGATTTTTCATGTCAAAAAATAAGAAACCATCAAGACTACCCATTATATAATGCCTTAAAGATTTCTATATGACCTCATTTCACTGGGGGAACTGAAATTTGGGTGAAATTTTTCACTAGCCATAATCTGATAACAAAACGTTTTCAGATATATGTTTATAAACTTTTTCCTTATTTCAAACTCTAGAATCAGTTCCCAAATTATTTACCTTTCCTCCTGAATCATGCTGTACATTATAAAATAGAAAGAAGTCAATGAATGTTTAATATAAAGAATTTCAAATTATAAAATAAAATCTGATTTGAAATTGATGTTTAACATATTTAAAATTGTTTTTGTAAATATTTATATAGAACATTGTTGTCAATTTCTCTAAAATTGATAAAATTGGAGTTCAGTTAATATCACCCCCTCTTGATAATGGTAAATCAAAGAAAAGACCATTCATTACTTGTTAACTGTAAGTAGATTTTCAGCTAGTTTTGTAATCTTAAATCAAAGATGAAATAAAACAGCTAAGATGTAGTATGGTATGTTGGTAATTGTTTATCTTTTCTAATGATTAAATAAATCTCTTGTAGATAAATCTACATGTACAAGTAATTGTTATAGGTAGTGACAACAAACTCCATTTTGTCAAAGCAAGTGTAATTTTCAGATATTCAGGGATCTAAATACATTTCTCTTCATTTACCAACATTTTTTCATCCATGAGAACAAAAAATGTTATTGAGAATTATTTATGGTTTTGAAAAGAAATTGCTGATACTTTAGTAGAATTATATCTATTTTACATAAGTCAGCCTTAAATAGTATATTTATTTTATTAGAGTTCAAGTTGTCTTTTTGCATTAATGAAGTTTCTGTTCAACAATAGTTACCACTGTCATTTTGTAATTTTCCAGGACATAGAAGGCTTATAATAAACAGCAAATAGAGCTCTAAAGTTAAGTAACAGTAACTTCTGATAAATTTAATCTTTGGATTTGCTTTAATATTATTTTTATTGTTTGTTATATGTAAAAAAAATATTGCTATCATAAAATTAATGTCAATCTAGACATTAATTTTTTGATAGTGATGACTGTTACATAGATTACAGTAACTTTTAAACTATGCAGACAAGTAGACTCACGAAAAGAAATAAAGAAAAGCGTCAGATCAATCACATTTTCTCATTCATTTTCAAATGTAATTTTAATGTTATTTTTGTAATAAATCATTATTTTGTAATTATGTTACGGTTTACAAGTATGATAGTGATATATGTACATTGTCATATACATTTACATGTTGGTAGGCTGACGGTTAAATCATCACATAAAACTCATATATTTATTTCAGTACCACTATTAGTTGTGTATTTTGGTATATCTCATATTTTGATTCAAATGAATATGATCTAATCCAAAGTAAACCAGATCATCAGATGTAAATCATTTATTATAATAAAAGTAACATTTTCCCGTGTATTGTTCTTTTTATTTCATCAGAAGATATGAGAAGAAGACAAATGGCAGTCTCATTTCACAGCCTGAGGCAAATCAGCGTTGGATCCATGAGATAAAAAGGTATTTCATCCTTAACTTTCCTGATTAAAAATATTAATATTTATTTACAACCAATAGGTTATGAGTCATCTGACAAATTAAATGTTTTATCTGATTTGAACACATACTAAACTGGAAAACTGTTGGACTCCTTTGAACTCAAATAAAATCCTTTCTTACAAAAACAAATTAATAAAAAAGCATTCATTATCTATATACATATAATTTAATAATTAAAAGCTAGTAAAATTATAAAATTATTTCACTCTATGATGTAGATTATTTTTTGTGATCAGTTAGATCAATTTTAATTAAAAAGTGTTTTGAAATTATAATTACAGATGTGTTTCTGAATCATGCAACATGACTAATTAAAATTAATAAAAAACAATATGTAATAATATAAAAAAATTAAGGCAGTTCATTATTGATCATTTCATTTCAATTATTTTACACTCTATTTGTATCTTTGCTAAAAGTAGTCCCTTTTTATTGAAAAACAATAGCCAAAACTATGAATCCTTTTCACAATGTACAAATGTATTATAAAATATAAACGAAATCAATTAACTTCAATTCAATTAAATTCAATTAACCAACTTCAGTTATTTCTACGACATATTTATTAAAAGAAAAAAAAACATGTATCATAATAAATTTTAATGTTATTGATGTAAAATTTTTTTTATTAAATATATAATTAATTACTTGTTTGATTATATTTAAATCTTTAATTTTTAAAGCCAGTTGAGGTGCTCCACATAATAAAAAAATAACCAACATTTTTTATGTTATATATTAATATAGTCATAATTTTGAAAAATATGTTTTCAACTTATTGAAAATTTGGGGATTCATTCATCTTTTTTTAATGATTAAATTATTCACTAAAAAAATATTATTATTATTTCTTTATTATTCTTTCTTATTGCATTATTATATTACTAATTATTATTTCTTTTTGTATTTTTGGGCCATACTAAGGGGAACCATTTGGGTAAAATTAATTTTTAAGAGTGTAATCCTTAAGTGGTGATAATAAATTTAAAAAAAGGTGTTTAAAAACTGCTTATAAATGCAGAGATACAACCATAATTCTAAATAAACAAAGTTGTAATTTTCTAGGAATGGGTGAAAACTTTTGCTAATTTTTTTCCAGAAATACTACAGTAAGGCTATCTAAAAATTAAAATTTTTACATTATAAATTCAGTAGGTAACTTGCGAGATGGATTTAAATTAAGATCATTGAAGTGGGATGGGCAAAAAATGTTTACAGTGGTTTGAAAAGGCCTACTGATGTAAAAAATGTAGATGCAAAAAACTTCCGTTATCTCCTTTTAGCCATCAAAAAAAGAAGAAAAATAGAAATTCAAAAAAAGAAAATTATATAAAGAAATGTTTTGGGGAGAGGTGAATATTAAATAAAGATTTTTGGTAATCTGTGATCTTTGTAAAAAAAATTAATTTGTAAGAAAAATATTTTTTTAAATGGTCCAGTAAAGATTTGAAATGTTATTTTGGCCAAAACACTCCCACCAGTTTTTCCAATTTTTGCAAAAATTTATTAATTCTTTCCCCCCTGAAAATAGTACCTGTCTACTAAGTACTATCTGGGGTAGTGATTGACTCTGGTCAATGGGGTCCAGTTATAAGATGAAATTCAAGGCGGCATAAATCTGACAGAAATAAATTTTTTGGATTTGAAGCATTTGAATAAAACTCTTTTCGCATATGATTTATAATTTATTTTAATCTATTATCTCTTTTTAAAAACTTTTTTTAATGTCTCCTTAAGCACAAAAATAAAAAAGATCAATTTTTTTAGATTCTTTTTTTGCCGGACGTGTATATTTTCCCAAAATAGCTATACAGCAGCAAGTACTGCTACAGCTAGGAAAGTAAAAGTGTTATCTATGATAAAATTATTAAAAGGTAATGTAATATTTGAAAACTAATTTATACTGAATGTTTTAATAATTATTATTATATCTGTTATATTAAATGAAAATTATTGAACTTTATTTTATTATTATAAAGTATGAAGTTGAGCTATGCTGTTCTTAATGGATACAATTAAATTGTTTAAGTATTAAAAAAAATTAATTAATTATATTTTTAATCATAAAGTTTTTTTTTCCATCGGTAATGTCTTTTCCTTTATGTCTTGTATTTTAATACTGTTCAAGTTTGTAATTTCATAATGTTTTTAAATTTTTTAAGCACCAGCCATTTTAGATAAATTTGGTTTATTATTTCCCCATTTTTATTAGTTTTATGATATTAAAAACTTTATTTTAGTTACTCAATACTGTATATTTATTTATAATAATTTTTCCAAATTTAAAAATTTTTCTTATAAGATCTGAATATTTATTTGTTTGAATGAAATTTTCATTGATTATTATTTTACTTAAATTAGTTTTCTATAAATTTCAGATTTCTATTTTAATATTACTGTTTGTAATATTTAAAAGTTTATAAAATATTCTAAAGGTCTTTAGACAAATGTATGAGGAGAGAAATTTCTGCAGAATCTAGTAAAGACATTAGATTGATAGGATATTCAGATTTTAATTTATATTAAGATATCCAGGTTTAATTAATAGTGCTGTATATACAGGATAGAAATGTAAAGAAAGGCAGAGACTGTAATACATACTATAGATAACGGAAGATGTAGGCTTAAGTAATTCTGTTATAGTTAAAAGATTAGCCCAGAACCAAAAGAAATAAAGAAAAGCATAACAAATCGGTAACATTTTCTCATTCATTTACCAATCTAAATTTCAATCATTAATTTTATTTTTGTAATATATTAAATGTACACATATATTCTTATTCAATGTTGAAAGTTTCTTTGAATATTGTTAAAAAAATTTGTTATATTTTTCATTAAGTTTTTCTGTATTTCACAATCAAGGTTATTCATTATTATTTCATTAATATTCCAGAAAGATAAGTACACATGGTTAAACCTACAGTTTGGTTAAATTGACCTTTTAATGTCACATGTGTTAATAATTAAACATTTTTTCTTCTAATATTTTATGAATTCTTTTACATAATTTATTACTGGTTGCCTCTAACAAATTAACTTGTTAGAGGATATCTGTCTTGTAGGATATCTGGTTTTAGTACTATACTTTAGGTAAGCATTTGAATTTAAGATTGCTTCATAAATCACCAAGTGCTGATTTTAATAATTTTTATTTAAACTATTTTAGGATTTGAAAATTTTACTTGTTTAGAATCAAATTTTATTTTTTAAGAAATATGTTTATGTAAATATTTAATTACTTTGTTATTTAAAATAATTATTTTATCTAAAGTATTATATTGTGTTCTAATATAATAGACTCAATAATCAGAATGCGATTCTGTGTGAGTTAGGTGTCATATATAAATTTATTTTAATAATTTGATTAATAGATAAATAACCAGGTAGTTAGTTATATGACATTTAGAAAACTGTTTTCTGTTTTAAATGTTTAATAATTTTAGTCAATGATTAATAATGATGCAAGCATGTGTTGAAAATATATTTTTTATTAAATTTCTAAAAAAAATAAAAAATGAATTAATGTTTTTTTAAACTAGTGATTTCTGCTAAAGCCATCATAAAAAATAAAAAAAAAATGTATGAATATACGTAGTATATGTATATTGTGCAGTTATGAGAAACATTTTTTTTATTTTAATATGAAAATAAGTTATAATATTTATGAAAAAGTTCTAAATATTTAGAATTTTTTTAACTAAAAGTTTGTTTATTTTTCATTAAAAAAGCATAATGTTTAATTACATATTCTTGTTTATTTATATTTAAAAATAATATTAAAAAACTACATAGAATCATTAAATTAAAATTATATATAAGAAATATTTTGCATTTTTTTTTATCTACACACCACTTTAGAATTAACTTAAAAATAACAGCAAACCAGTACAAATGTTTTCTTGATTAGAAAGTAATGTAGATAAACGCAATACAAGAGAAATAAGTTAACATCTCCTTTATTATTTTGCTGAAATTATATAATGACAGCTATCTAAGCACTTGTTACTGGTCACAATTAAAAATGATCAGTCTCATCATTAAACACAATTAAAAGAATAATTATTTACAAAGTAATGACAAAAATAATCTTTTACCAATGTAACATGAACAGATAAACTTCCTTTATTTATATTGTATATATCTGTTTTAACATGTGTATTATGCTTCCATTACATATTTTTCATTATTTATGTTGTTTATTTTGTTCAGTCTGGATCTGTTAATGATAACCACTTTGCAGTTGCTGTTTTACTAGTCAGCATCTCATTGAAAAAATGTTTCTCTGAATCAGGACTAACAAATGCTCTTCCTAAAGATTCATTGGGACCTAATAGACTGTCATGTAAAACACTAAATTCAATACGACATTGGCTTAGAGTATCACGATTTATGTCAAATGTTAATGCTTCATTGAATGCTGGATTTACTGTATTACGATGTACACTTGTTTTCTTACGTTTATATCGCCTTCCATTATGAATCAATGTTACTTTTACATATGGATCTGTAAAACAAACAAAACAGGATATGATAATTTTTATTTGCATTTAATTTTCTTAATTATATTTTCTAATCTTCTATTTTGTTTATTATTATTTAAAACGGTTTTTAGTCAATCCATGTATACACTGAAAAAATGTGTAACAAGTGTTGATTTACAAATTTACATTTTTTTTGGATATCGTGTTTCTGGTATATTAGTAATATTTTGTTATAACACATTTTATCTGCAACAGTTTGTTATAAATACATACTTTTGTTCAGGATTGGAGGTATCAATATGAGTTACTAAATGCTTATTAGGCATAAAATACTGATGACTGCAGACCAATACATTTAGTTTTATCGAAGCTTGCCAATTCTATATGGGTGATATATTACTAATATGTGTACCAACTATTGTTAGTAAGGAATTGTAAGGTAAAAACTAATTTTTATAGCGGCACATTTTAAGTATGTACATATATTTATAAAAAAAAAAACTTTCTGGCAAAAAAGTCCAGTCAAATCATGTTTAAAAAAATTAAATTGGTTTGTCTGTTAAACACTAATAGTAATCTTAACAGCATTTAGCATTTGGAATACGGTAAGATTGGTTGGTTTGCTTAGCATTTCTTCTGCCACCACCCCATTTGGTCACCCTAAAGCATAAGACCAAATGTCTGTGCCACAAACGGCTACTGAGCCACGAAACAGTTTAGCAACTAGTCTCCTAACTAGCTCCTAGAGCTAACCTAAAAGCATGAGCAAAATAAGCATGGTACCATCCACCACTCGCTTGTGTGTGTCCCACAGCCCACTTGTCATGTATCACTAACATGAGTAGGTGCACCTTGTCAACTACTAAAACACATATAACTAACAATAATTAATTTATCTCGTCAAAGACAGCAATTCACTGCTATGTCTAGGCTGCTGAATGCCAGCAAGTACCTGTCCACCATTAAAGCACTTGGAGCCTTAATCTGGCTGGTAGCCAGCCTTATCTCTCAGTTAGCTTCCTACAGCAGTGCGGTAGGAGTCTTTTCCCTTAGGTAAACTACTAAAGTCGATTGAACAAAGAAACTGCATCAAGGAACTCCCACACGGTCTGACAATGCAGCTCTTGCCACATTGATTCGCTGCTTGTGAGCAGCCAATTTTCTCCTTGACCTCTAAGTTCCAGGGTGGCCTGAGTTCTGGCCTCCCCAAGAGCTGGGCAGTCGAACATCATGTGTTTATTTGACTGGACCTCCCTGCAGACGCACAGCTCATCAGCTGCCACGTGGAACCAAAACAAATACTGATTTAAATTTAGATGGTTGGAGAGCACTCAGGCTCTCGTTGCCCTTAAAAACGAAGGAGAGGCATATCATTCCCCCAGATCCTGTATAAATCTATACAAGGACCTTACTTTAGTTGTGGCGTGCCATTCTTCCATCGTAAGACTGTAAAGCCTCCTTCGTAGGCAGGAGATGGGCAACTGTTAGAAATTTAGAACTGGTGCATTGAGATCATGCCAGTACCAGATCATGCTCTGGTACAGGCTTGGCTCAAAATCATCTCAGATACCTCCACTATTCTGCCTCTTCGCAATTCCCACATGGCTGCCCAAACTTTCACCATTAAATCGATTGTTTCCAATCGATTTAATGCTCATAGTTCAATGTACTATGTACAGTGTACATAGTACTCTGTACTATCCTCTCATAGTACACTGTACTATGAGAGAATAGTACCACTGTACTATTCTCTCATAGTACAGTGGTAGCCTCGTGATGTTACAAGTTACAAGTGCATACAATTAAGGCTCTGCGCTGGACACTCCTTAAACTTTGAATAAGTGTTTGATTTCTTTCCAACGTATACGGCCAAACGGACACCGTTAAGAGATCATACTTTTGAAAACACCTCGATACACCATGTACAAATGATGGCCTGACAGTTCATAATCCTTTTGAGCAATCTTCCTAAATATGGTAATTAAATACCATACCTAAAGATAGAATATAGTAAGAAAAATAGAAAACTTTACTGTTTCAACTAATTTCATAAAATACTGTTTCCTTTTAAGATATGCTTTAATCAGGCAGCCAGTTTAGTTATGTATGGTAGTTTCAGTTCACTTTACTAATGAACAGAATAAACACCCTTCTTACTAATGCACACGGAAAAGGAGATATAGCTGCACTGACTACATCTATTGTGGTGTGTATACGTATTAGGAGAATATGTTTTTGGAAATAGTTAATAAAACAGTAAAACCTTTGGATTTTTCATCAATATAAAAAAAAGAGTAGGATTTTCAGAAATCCTATACTTTGGATAAGCTTTTGGTATCCTACACTTGTGGGTATTCAGGTTTGATTTCAAAATTTTTTTTAAATGGTGATTTTCTGGTAGTTTTTCTTATCACAGTTTCCCTTAATGACATTTTGTCTACTTTGAATGGGGAAAATTTTGCATGGATAATAAATAAATAAATAACATACAAATGTTTGTATGTGCTGTTACAGAATACTTTAACTGGATTTTATCATCAATATAAAAATACTTTGTACATGAATTCAATCAGATTTCATTAATATATTCAAAAAATAACAGCTTAACCACCAAAACATAGTAACAGAAAACATTAAAAAAAAACTAATACCAACAGTTGATTTTTGAGGCATCCCGCATCATCAATTGGTACACAATTCTATAATTACATCAACACATAAAGAATGAAATAAAAACTTAAAAATTTAGAAAACATAAACACTCTAACCACAAAATTTGTAATAACTACACAATTTCACTGCCATTAGTGGAAACATATGATGATGAATTATTTCATTAATATATGTATATACTAGCCAGACTGTCTAGCCAGAACCTGGACCCTCAGGGCTCAGGTCAGCCCAGGTGACTCCCAGAGCCAACTCAGGGGCTCCTCAGAGCCTTCCAGGGCCAAGGGGTCACAGAGCCAGTTTCAGAGTTGCTTCATGGGGTCTTAGGACCCCTGGCCTCAAAGCTTGCCAGGGGAAACGGCACCCTGGACATCCACAGAGCTTGCTTCAGTCGCCGTTCCCATCTATCTAGAGGGCTCCACTCCCTGGACCCCACACTGTATGTCATCCTCATAGTTGTGAGAATAATACTGATAAATAATATCTATAATGTTCAAACAATAGTATAACATTCAATAACAGTAACTATGGTAACTAAAGTACACACACCTTTGACAAGGAAAAATTCATAACTTATTTCTTTGCCATGGTGGTAGAAAGATAACAACAAAGTAAAAGGACTACTTCATTAATGAATGAATATCTTTAATTCACAACTTTACCTTCCTTGGGGGCAAAGAAATAATGAATATTTTTAATATCTTAACCTTCAAGGGAGCTAGGGCCTTGGTCGATGGCTTCAAACCTTTCCTGGTATAACACAAATTTGAAAGCAGTCAGTCAGTTGGTTCTCGCGTGATGCGATAACAAACAAAATATATATATATATATATATATATATACATACATTTCCAAATAACCATGATCTGTTGGATCAAGTGTACCTGATGCATGCAAAAATTAGCCTTCAACCTACTAACAAATACCCTATTGATTTGTGAAAATCAGATGATTGTTTGCAGAGATAAGAGAATTATAAGAGCACTCGATTGATCCTCCCAAAGCAGTGCCCCAACAAGGGCATCCCATTTGTCAGAGTTGATGGTAATGATTGGTCTAGCCTTCCTTGAGATGCTCACATAACTCACTACTCTAGCCTCACATGTAGTCCCCACAGGAAGCCCCCATTATTGTTAAACAGAAATTTTTTTAATTTATTTTATATTATGAGTATTTTTATTAATGTAAATTAAATTCGATTATTTTTGTAATATTATTCTTTACGAGGGTGTGTACAAAATGTGATTAAAAGTTTTTATGACCTTGGTTAATAAAAAAAAAAGCTTAATCTCTTTATTTCAGTGGCTTGTCCTCTTCAAAGTAAGATCTTTCTATTGTAATATACTTAACTTACTAGGATTAACTAGGATTTTTCCACTGTTGGAAATACTTTTCAAAGTCATTTTTAGTGAGCACTAAAGTTCTGTTGTCACATTTCTTTTGATCTCTTCTCTGTCTTCAAATTTTTTTCCTTTAAACAGAATCTAAAACTTGGAGTTTTCCAATTGATTTATACTTGTATTTTCTAATGAACTGTATCTTGGTCTCAGGGTCATAGCCATAGACCTACGTTTCATCCAGTTATTATTTTTTTATAAAATCAGGATCACTATTTGCACTATAATAGGATTTCTTGAGCAACTTGCAGTCAGTTTACTTTTGTTCAAGTTTTGGGACAAATTTTGTTGCTACACACTGCACC
The DNA here is from genome assembly GCF_047948215.1 of Lycorma delicatula. Lineage (NCBI taxonomy): Eukaryota > Metazoa > Arthropoda > Insecta > Hemiptera > Fulgoridae > Lycorma > Lycorma delicatula. The sequence continues at coordinate 223,221,658 of NC_134456.1, read as the reverse complement.
TCAAAATGTTCCTTTAAAATCGATTGCACTGAGCCAAATTAAATTCCTCCTTCATCTACAAACTCTCTAATTGTTATTCAATGATCATTCATTACCCCCTGTTGAACTTGTGGGATTTTTGTTGGTGAAAGGTTTGAAACTGTTTTGATATCGAGTTACGGCTAGCAAAAAATTTTATTTATATTTCAGTTTCCCTGGTAAATGAAGTCATATTGAAATTTTTAAGGTGTTATATAAGTGTAAACTTGATGGTTTCTTATGTTTTTTGGCCTGAAAAATCGAATAAAACAAGTCTTGAATCACAGAGTTACCATAGTGCAAAAAGATAGTTTTCGAACTAGTTTACGAAGAATCAATGAACAGTCACCATTCTGTTGAACAAGTACTCTAACACAATGCAAATATTGTTGCAATATTAATATTAGTGAGCACTAAAGTCCTCTTGTCACATTTCTTTTTATCTCTTCTCTGTACTCAAATTTTTTTCCTTTAAATAAAATCTAAAACTGGGTAAAAAAAAACTCGGCTCATAAAAAAAAATGTTAAATCTATCACATTTAGTGCAGTGGCTTGTCCTCTGAATATATTGCACAAATATATTGTTGCAGTCGGTCTTTTCTTCAATGCATTTCTTGAAATGCTTCCTGGTGATTATGAAAGAAATACACTTTAGTGTCATTCTGAAGGAGATTGCAGGCTCACAGGCTTCAACCAAAAAGCTTTTTCTATTTTTTGGATAATTTAAAATCCCAAGCTAGGTTATTTAATTTGCCATGAGTTGTCATATGAGGAATATTTTTACCATATTACATAATATAACATTTTTACAATTTAGCATAACATAAGAAAGAAGCCTTAATAAAAAAGGTTGTCTGACAAGAATGTTCCCTATCCCAGTAACTTTCTAATCTTTACATAAAACAAGCAATTAATGATGTTAAAGAACAATAGATCTGGAGTAACAGTGCAAGGTTAGAAGATAAAGATGCTACGATTTAAATGCTAATGATATAGTAATTCTAGCTGAGTAAAAAAGATTTAGAAGAAACAATGAACTGCATGGATGAAGTCCTATGCAAGAACTACTGCATGAAAATAAACAAGAACAAAACAAAAGTAATGAAATGTAGTAGAAATAATGTAGATGGACCACTGAATATAAAAATAGGAAGGGAAAAGATTATGGAGGTAGAAAAATTTTGTTATTTGGGAAGTAGAATTACTAAAGATGGATGAAGCAAGATTATATAAAATGTCGAATAGCACAGGTGAAATAAGTTTTCAGTCAGAAATATAATTTTCTTACATCAATAATTAATTTAAAAATCAGAAAAACATTTTTAAGGGATGTAGGATGTAGGGGGAATACCAAAATGAAATGACTGGGACTATATAGGCAATCTTGGAGAGCTGCATCAAATCAGTGAAGACAAAAAGAAAATCATATGAGGTTCATAGGAAGTAGGTTCACTTGCTTCAAAAGTAGAATCGCCTCTCTTTTTATTATCCACTGTAGCAGTCAGTCACCTTGCCACCTTTTTCAAAGAGTATGTTTAATGGAATTAATAAAATCTGTAGTAGTAACTTGAGTGGTGAAAACAGTTGGCTACATGCAAAGACACATCAAAGATATGTGTTACCATGGGACTCATCATGTAGAAAAATTCACTGAGAGGAAGTGATCCTGTGCCGATTGCGATTAGGACATAACAGTGCTTTGTAGCTTTGGTATGTCCTAATCGCTGCAGCTACTCATGGATACTTGAGTAGCTGTAGAAAACATATCACTGTGTGTATGATACGATTGCCAATTGACTGTGCACCATATCCTTATGATCTGCATATGTTATGTGGCCTTATATTGCAAATTGAAATTGCCAAGGGACATTTGTTGCATCCTAGGAAATCACAAGAATGTACTAGACCGAATACTGTTTGTTACTTAGAAGAAAAATCAATATACTTCATAAGATTTAATGATAACCAACCATAAATTTTGATATTTTTTATTCATGTTACAGATTTTTTCCTAATATTTACATTTCTTTTATTATTTTAGTTTTAATTTAATTTTATTAGTATTATAATATCCGAGAAGGGGCTTTTTTTATTAATTTTTTGACCTAGGTGATGATAATGCAAAAGCGTTTTTCGCCCCAAAAAAAGTTCTCTTTTTGAACTTTGGTTGCTGCCTCATCTTCTGCATTACTGTGCCCATTTACTGCTTATTTCTTTTAACTTTGATACCAGAAGCACCAATCTGATGAATGATGTTGTGGTTCACATTCCGTCATGGGTGTGACAAATTTCATTTACTGAAAAACCTTAGCCTGTTCATCAGACTTTTCACAGGTTGAACAGTAGGTAAAAGGAACCTAGTTCTTATATTCCTATATTTTACAGCCATTATATAGTTCATAACATTTTCTAACCAGTATACATGGTCACTGATCCTTAAAGGTTAAATCCCATACACATAACAGAGGTTTATTTACTCACTTCTTTGGGATATTTATTTTCTATGCACAATAATACACTTCACTCAGTATCTGTATAATAATACAAGGGTTATTTTTTTTCAAGGTCCGATCGGTCGCGAAATAAAAACTGGCGCAAAAATCAGATGAACCTTTGCGCATATGTGTTGCACAGCATCTCTAGTATGGCCTTCAATCCCGCCGCATCACTTCGTTTAGTTCTGAACATGCAGCTAGCACATAAACATGTCTACAACAATAGCATCTCCCGCCAAGTGTGAAGTGCGTACGGTAATTCGATTTCTTCAGACTGAGGGGTGTAATGCGGCTGAAATTCATAGACAAATAAGTAATGTGTATGGTGAAACTTCAATGAGTGACAGCAAAGTGCGACAATGGTGCAGGAACTTTAAAGCAGGATGTACAGATGTTCATGATGCAGGCGGTCAGGGAAGGAAGCGAGTGTCAACCAATGATCTTGTTGAGCGAGTGGATGAAGCGATTCGAGAAAATCGTCGGTTTATAATTTCTGTATTGAGTGATTCGTTTCCTGAAATTTCAAGGTCAGCTCTCTACGCTATTGTGAGTGAGAGACTTCAGTACAGCAAACTGTGTGCGAGATGGGTTCCCAAGATGCTGTCCGACCATCAAAAAACAATGAGAATGTTCGCCTCCCTAACGTTTCTCCCAGCGCTACCACAATTTAGGAGAAGATTTTTTGAACAAAATTGTCACAGGGGATGAGACATGGGTCCATTTTGAAACTGAAGAAACAAAAGAACAATCCAAACAGTGGATGCATTCTCATTCTCCCAGTAAACCAAAGAAGTTCAAGCAAACCTTCTCCAACAGAAAGTGTACGGCTACTGTGTTCTGGGACCGGAATGGAGTTCTTTTGGTGGAATTTATGGAACGCGGCACAACCATCACAGCAGCCTCATACTGCGTGACTCTTCAACGTCTACGAAGGGCAATTCAGAATAAGCAGAGAGGAATGTTGTCATCAGGCATTGTCTTTCTCCATGACAATGCTTGGCCGCACATTGCAGCTGTAACAAAGAAGCTCCTGCAGCGTTTTTGTTGGTAAGTGTTTGATCACCCACCATACAGACCGGACTTGGCTCCATCCAATTTTCACCTCTTTGCTCACATGAAACGCTGGCTAGGAGGACAACATTTTAGCAGACATCGAGCTGCAGACCAGCGTAGAAACATGGCTGATAACAGAGGTGTCTCCATTCTATGACAAGGGTATAAAGTTGGTACCAAACTACAGAAAATGTCTAAATCGGAGTGGTGACTATGTAGAGAAATAACGTAACTATGTAAGTACTTGTTACAAATAAAAAACTTTTTATTTTCACTGTGATTTTAATTTCGTGACCGATCGGACCTTGAAAAAAAAATAACCCTCGTATTACAGTCTGTATAATGTGTAATCAGTATAATAATGTAATAACTAGGAAAAACAGAATGAAACCAAACTAGGTACACACGCAATAAATATTTGACCAGTGCTAACACGCTTACAAAGTGTTTTTTCATACTGAGCAGATTGCTGTCTTGTGACATGTCATGATGTGTCAGCAAATGAATCATCCTGCATATAAAGTTATAGTTTTCTGCTAAGTTTGTATCTTTGTGCCTCACATTCAGTTTGAAATCATGTAATATATTGTTTTAGATATATTACTTACCTGAAATTCCAAAATAGCATTGCACAAAAAATGTTCGTTATAGAAAAATATGACAGCATTTTTGAATCCCATCTAAATGATATGTTCTTTAAGAATATATAATAAACTTTTCGTGTGATAAAAACTGTGCTTACCAGTGATTATTCTCTATATATGAAAGTTTGCATCAAATAATTATGATCTATCAATTATTGCTTGATCATGTATGGTAACATGGACTCCTTAATGCATAACGTGTAGTGAAATACTTATCTTCTGTGTTGTTAAGACCACTAATAAGGGTAGTGATGAGGTTTAAACCAACCTAAGGAAGTGACTGTGTATACATACATGGATACAATAATTGAGTTGTCATGTTTCAAATGAGCTATATATATATATATATATGGTATAATTTAGTACATGTATTAAATGAATTTTACCTGATGAAGTGCGTGTGTCATCAACAACTCTCAGGTTGCGTGCTTTAATTACTACAACTGTTAATCTTTCAGCTGATGGAAGGAATGCAAGAGAAACCATTAACTCTCCTAGCTCTGCCTGTTGAAAAATAATAAATTGTACATAAAGTACATAGTACATGATATATAAAATGACTTACATCATAGTAGTATTATAATTAACAATATTATTAATAAATAAGAATGTGAAAAACTGCTATTATAATTTTGAAATATAGATATAAAATAGAAACATTATCAAAAACAAATTAAATAAAAATAAATACAACAGGAATTATGTGAAGAGAAAACAGTAACCAAACAAGTGTTAATGTTTTTTTAACCTTATGTACAGAGCGTTTCATAATGTTCTTAGGAGTTAAAAAAATTCAGTACAAAAAAAGTATTTCACTTCCTAAATGAAAGTTGTACGAGGTGATGCAGGGAACAGTTTTTGTTAAAATCTATAAATGTTCAATATATGCTCCTCTGGTGACACACCACACATCAACATGAAGTCTAGCTCTTGCCAAACTCGTTCAAATATGTCATTTTCGATAGAGTTGATTGCATTGATTATGCGATATCGTGCGGCATTGGTCGGACAAACACATTATCTTTCACATAACCCCAGAGAACATCACCAGACCTCACATGGCGTGAGGTCTGGTGATGTTGGTGGCCACAGCATAATGTGTTGGTCTTCTTCAGATGCACGCCCTATCCCGCGCCGAGGTAATGTTGTGTTAAGGTACTGTCGAACCTCTTTATGAAAATGGACACGACAACCATCTTGCTGGAAAATGAAGTCGTTGAGTAGCTGAGCCATAATTGTAACATATCCAGGTATATCATACCGGTTACTCTCGTTTCCATAAAAAGAACGGCCCATACACTGCCTCACCAGAGATCGCACAAAACCATTTACTTCCGGAGAATCCCGAATGTGTTCCACATAAGTGGACACAAGTTATGACGGTTTACTTTGCCGCTAATATGGAAAGTAGTTCATCGCTGAAAATTATCTTGTTTAGAAAAACTTCATCAAACATCTTTTCCTGTAACCGTAAACAAAAATCGAGCCTACGTGTTTTATCTCCATCAGAAAGACGCTGATTAATTGAAAATGGTACGGTTTGCATAATAAACGTTTACGGAGAACTCTCCACACTTGTTTTCGGAATTCCTAATTCTCTGCCTGCAGCCGCAGTCGCTTTTGACGGGCTGCAAATGAAACTTGAACGCACACGTTTGACATTGACTTCTGAGGTTGATGGACGACCAGTTGATTTTCGCTTGCACAAGCAACCAGTTTCACAATTGTTTATACCATGCACGAACTGAATTGTCACCTGGTGGCTCCTTATGAAATTTCAACCGAAACGCACGTTGCACAGAAATTACTGTCTTTGACAAGTGAAATTCTAACACATAAAACGACTTCTCGCTTCCCGTGGCAGCCATTTTCTCTACTGTCGACACCTAGCGAGCAAACGGTTTACTAACTGCCTAGTATATGTGGAAAAATCTATTACTCTTTCGTACAGTACTTGTTTTAATCTTTATCAGTGAAATAGTTTTTTGTTAATGAATTTTCGAAACTCCGAAGAACATTATGAAACGGCCTGTATAATTATTTTATTTAGCTAATGATGATGCAATTGAAGATTGCATTTGTCGTTCACAAGTGAACATAATATTATAAGTTACTCTAACTGTATTTTGTTGGTTTAAATTAATTAAAAATTTATTCTATATTTTTATTTTATTGAATATTTCATCATGAATAACACAGCTTTTTTAATTTGATGATATTGTTTCGCAAATTCATGAACTCCCTAATGTAGTAATAATTTTTTAGAACATATTGTAATGATTCATTTTTATTCACACTGAAGGATGAATGCATTTTCAGTGGCATCATAATCAGTTATTTTGTAAGTAATTCTAATATTTTTAATTATATGAGTCAATAAAATAAATTACGAGGCATGCTTTTAAAGCAGGTACACCGTTTTGAAATTAAAAAAAAAAAATAAGTACACTATCTATTCTTAACAATTTTATTTTTTTGTACTTTTCTACATAATTGCCACCATTATTAAGGCACTTGTCTTAACGTGTAATCAGGTTTCGAAAACCGTCGTCATAAAAGTTTGCCGCCTGACTTAATAACCACTGCAACTCCGTCACAATTTTCGATAATTTAAGCATTCGGTCACAATTTCTTTGACAACACTTCTTGAAACTTGAGGAAACACTTCAGGTAGCGAAGAAATCGTAAAACATCTGTTCTCTCTCACTCTTGTCAACTTTTTGCACCAATCTTCAGTAATGATAGAAGGTCGTCCATTCCGTTCCTCATCGTGAAAATTCTGACGGCCATCTTTAACAGCTCTAACCCATTTTCATCGCTCATATTGTTTTTTCCATACAATTCACTGATCTGACGATGAATTTCAGCCATTTTCACGCCTTTAGCTCTAAGAGAACTATCACACCACTTATTTCACAGCCGGTGGGATTCTCGATTAGTGGAGGCATTTTAAATACTCACAAATAAACGTAAACACAGTCGAATATCTCCGTAATAGGTTCTGTGGCTTAACCCACCGGGTTGGTCAAGTGGTGAACGCGTCTTCCCAAATCAGCTGATTTGGAAGTCGAGAATTCCAGCGTTCAAGTCCTAGTAAATTCAGTTATTTTTACACGGATTTGAATACTAGATCGTGGATAGCTGTGTTCTTTGGTGGTTGGGTTTCAATTATCAGACATCTCAGGAATGGTCGAACTGGGACTGTACTAGACTACACTCATACATATTATCCTCTGAAGTAATACCTGAACGACAATTCTCGGAGATTAAACAGGAAAAAGAATGAAAAAGGGTCTATGGCTTGCCAACAGATGTGGGTACACGGTGCGCATGTGTGGAATTCCGACCGCAGCGTAGCAGCGGTGGAATTTCAAAACGGTACTTACCTTAAAAACATGCCTTATATATAATATCGTTTAAAATATAAAATAGCCTTGATTCTATATAAAAAAAGGTTAATCCAGCAGAATTAAGTAATGTAAATTATTCAAGAATATCCCTCTTTAATTTTTACTGTTTAGATGAGATCATTAATTTTACTTATTCTCATATATATATTTATATTGAAATTTAAATCAGTTTATCTTGTTTTGGATTTAATTTTTCATATCATCAATGTCATAAATATATTTAATGTCATTTATTTTTTAGTTTTTAACTTTTATAAATCTGATTCATACAGATTGTATAAAAGTTTATAATATGAACAATGTTAATATGAACAATGTTTATTATGTGACACTACTTCATAAACATGAAAATAATTGCAATTAGTTGCTTGCAAATTTCGTTAATAAGCCCTAAAATCTTTTGCTTGAACCATTTTAAACATACCTTAGCATCCTGTTCAGAACAAGGACCAAGTCCTTTCCATAAGGTAACTTTATCAGAAAGGTCAATGTGTGCTAATGGTATCTTAATACCACCAATACTGTGGTGACGTGAATATGCGTCAAAATCATAAAGTAATAGCTCTAGAGTTCTTCTTCCTATTGTTGTTGGACGAACTTCAAATACAAAATCTTCATCAAATACTGAAACAAAAATATTTGATTAAGCATAACTATATTCTGTTCTTTTGCATAATTATAATGGAAACATTCTTTATTCATTTATTTTAGAAAAATATGACGTGAGAAAATAAATGTTGGAAGATCAATAATTCTTTCTGTAAAAAACATAAAATATGAATTCTGGAAGGCCATAGACAAGAAATTAGTTTACCACGTTAACAGATTTCATTAAAAGAATGAAATTCTTACCATTCATTTCTTTTGATGAGCCAATATAATTAAGATGGATGGATCAAGAAAAAAAATCTTAATTGATACAGATGAAATAATGACCTAAAATTAAGAGAAGTGGCAAAGTTTGATAGCAAACAAGGTAAAAAAAGCACAAAGCTAAAAAAACTCTTGAAATTTGAGTGGCCAAAAGTAAGAAATGTACATTTGTTTCAAAGATAATGTTTTCTTAAAATTAATTGTAGTAATGTCAGTAACTAATGCAGATTGTTAAAATTTATTTTGTATATACAAATAGTGTGAGTCAAATGATGTCTTTTGAAATTTGTTTATTTTCAAAAAACTGGCCATTCATGCTTTCATTTTGAAATACACTAGTTGTTTAAATTTTAGATTTCAGTATTTATCTTAAGATTGTTTAAATTACCAGTTGCACATATACCATAACTACAAATAATTTTGAGATGTATCATGTGACTTATTTTTATGAAACTAAAAGATATCGGGTGTGACAAATAAATGAATAGGTAATCATTTGTTTATACTATGTGTTATTGACATCGTTTGGTGCAACTGATAAATGTCACAGAAAGGGCTTAATCAAGTTCAAAAGAATCAATCTTTCATTTGCTTAACAGGTATCACTTTCTTTTATATCGCAATAGTGTCTTCATTGCTGTATGATTTGTACATACACATCTTATTTTCTATCCTTAGTTGTCCTCTGGATTACATAATTTTTACTTAATTTCTATTGTTACTTAAATACTTTTGAAACAAATTGTAACAGTATTCACTCATTTTTTCTTTATTATATTGTCTTTCACAGGTTAAGCTATCGTACATAGAAACTTAGCAAGAGGTACCAAATGTAAACTGCCTAAAATTCATCACCTAATTTACATAACAGATTTTTAGAATTCTTTAGAACTAATTCTTTATATCTTAAATGTGCTCTTCTGTGCTCAGTTGTTCCAAGAGTACATATTTTGGGACCATTCAACCACACTCTTTCTAAAACAGCACCTTTTTATAAACAACAGATTTTAAACAGGGTTTTCCTCAAATTAAAACATATTTAGTATTAAGAGTTCATTTTTATTAACAAATGCTGCTATTTAGTTAATCTTGTTAACTATTTATTTTTCTTTACTAATAAGAAATTTCTTTTACTTCTCCTTTTTTAAATCTTTATTTTACTTTTAGTTGTAATGGTGTTTTGCTTGTGCAAGATTTTTTTTCCCCCATCCTTCTTATTATGGATAATAGTATGACAATTTCCTCATATTAGTTAGAATCATTGTTCTTATTAAATCGATACAATAATGATTATGTGGTGTTGTTTTAAATAAAAGTGTGTGATATGCTCAATGGGAATTAAATGTTAATCATGAAAATTACATAAATTTTTTAACACATATTTTTGTATTATTTCTATTTTTTTTAGTAACAGTTCTATAAAATTGTATTTAAAAATGTAGCTAATTTTTTTAGGTTAATTCTTAAGTATCTGAAAATTCTCACGGAAATAATTTAGTTCATGACTTTGCACTCTTTGTTAGAGCAAATGACAATGATATTTTCGTAAAAATTGACTGATGACTATTTTATTTTTGGTAATTGTATCAATGTTAATTAACAGATTATTTAAAACCACTTATAATTGAATATTTTTATTCTTACTGTTGATCTGTATATTTATTTTTACTGTTATTAAAAAAAAAAAAAAATAAAAAAAAAAAAAAAAAATAATTTTGAGAGCACAATTATGTACCTATTTATATTAATAGTTCTATATTTCTTCAATTTCAATTAGAATTAGCTTCTATAGTCATTAAGTTCCAATAAATGTCAACCTATCCCTAAAAAAAAAAAAAACAACTTTCCTAAGTATTAATTCAATTTTGTGGTCTATGGAAACCAAATTATTAAATGAAGCTCTTGGCTGTTAACACTTTGTTTTTATCTCATATCCTTTTTCTAAAACATCCCTGGAACATCTGTTCCAGATTATTGTAGATCCATCAGAATACAACAGGATTAATAAGTTCACTAACTTACCTAGGAGTTACAATAAATCTAATCGTCAATATTTTATTAACTCTTGGTCAGATTTGGTGTGCAACTGTATTAGCATAGTTTACTAAACTTGAACATTTTATCATGTAAATTGGAAAATGAAAAATGTTTATTATTTTACACACATGGCATTTATCCATACATTCTCATAAAATCTATTTTCTTTACCTGGATTAAGTGTTTTTTTATGAATGCGTGTTTGCCATACATTTGTTTTATCTGGTAGAAGACGTATCTTAGCATATGGATCAGCTGTTCCACTAAAATCTCTTGCTTGGAGATCTTGTGCCTGCAAAAACAGATATTCAATTTTATGTATTTTGATAATGATTTTATCATCTTATTTATTTCATCTATAACAAACAGAAAACTCCTGGTATGATTTTTTTTTGTTTTAATTTTAATTGTAAACATCAAGAAACAAGCCACATATTTTTTTATTTATTATAAATATAATATTAAAAACAGCTTTCCAATATATTATTTGATTTCCTCTAACTTTTTCAGCTATTTTGCCATCTTCAAAAGGAATTTTAATTTAGAATTAAAATATGTAAAAAAATATAAAATTAACATGATAAAATTAGAGACATAACTATAGATCATCATAAATAAAAATTCTGTAAATGTTAAAGTCATAAGTTAAATTAAAATAATATGTAATTATTTTTAGTTAAAATAATAAGTAATTATGTTAATTTAACTTATAACTTTAACATTTACAAAATTTTTATCTTATGATAATCAATTGTTATGTCTCTAATTTTATCATGTGAATTTTATGTATTTTAATTTTAAATTATTATAAATTCCTCCTGAAGATGGAAGATAGCCGCCGAAAATGTTTGAGGAAATCAAATAATATATTATTGGTGTTTTTAATATTATATTTATAATAATTATATTTTACCACTGGTGCCATGTTTGAAAGCTTAATTTTTTTACTTCCAGAGTAATTCTAGGAAATGAAATCATTGTCTTCTTTAGGGATGTAGAGTTCTATTTTTCAATTTTTATTTATGTCTACCTTCATAAACTAATAGCAAATACATCTATTGTTGAATAATAGAAAATGTCGGTTTTACTTATTTTGATGAAAGATCTTTGTTATGATTTAAGCCATTGATTCTTGAACTTTTTGGCTCACCGCCCTCACTGAGAATTAAAAGTTTTCTAGCGCCCCCAAAATGTTTAAACTTACCATCTGTTAAAAATAATAATAAGAGCGCTTCTTAAAAACAGCAGTTGCAATTATTGTTTTTAAATGTGGCATATCCTATTTCTAAGTTGAAACTTACATTTTACTTTACATTTTAGTTTGTAATATCAGGAAAACATAATTTTTTTTAATGCCTTTTTTTTAATCAGCTATCATTGCTTCCCAGACCACCTCATCACCCCCAATTTTCTGTGGGCCTTCTGCCCCCTCCCCTGAAGACCTCGAGCACCCTAAAGGGGTGTTATCGCACACTTTGAGAACGAATGAAATCAGCTATCCTTCAGAAATTTTGAATCCATTTAAAAATGCCAAAACATGATTTTTTACTTTGTAATTCAGTTATGCTAAGCATAATTTCATAATTTAAGTTTACACATTTTTTTTTTACTCCTTTTTCAACTTGCAGTAAAAAACTGTATGAGAATGCAATTTTTATAAGTGAATAAATTAATCAACAGAGTCAGAGATATTTATGAAATTAATATTTAATAGTTCAATAAAAATTTTTATTCTCCAAAAGAGAATACAGTTACAAACAATGTTGGTTACAGCTTTTCATGTAGATTCCATTTAAAAACTCGAAAGCAATATAATGATTGTTTTTCAGTGGTAAGACGTTTTGTTATTGTAACATATGCCACAGATGCATCCTAGCTTATCCTATCAAAATAACTATGAATAAACGTATCAGTGCTTTAGTCTCAGATTACTCGGTCACTTAATTATTGAATTACATTTATTGTTTGGATAACATTGTTCCTTCTGAATGTTAATTTTAATTTAGTTACTGAATTCTTTAACTTTACTTCTACTGCAGGACTAGCAATGAATGATTCTTCATTATTTTAGTCGTTGTATAATGGTATTAAATAATGGATGTCAGTTAAATAAAATACAAATTTGTAGTTTATCTAGATACTTTGAATCTCTTTTAAAATTGTAGGATGAAGTAACAACAGTTTCTTTCAGATGCAATATCAGTGGATTTAGATTCTTGTTTACTATAGGTTTCCTCTAGAATATTACTTTTTCTTCAGCAAACTGCCATGAAAATGATCAAGAAACCAGGATTTTAATGAAACAGAACCAGTTTAAATAAGCATAAATGACAAATTATTTACAGTTTTTTAAATTAAATGAATTTTTATTATTCAGGGTAAGTTCCTGAAATAATTTCTGGAATCTTTAACTGTTTCCGTTTTATTTTATTGTTACCAGTTTTATAAAACAAATTAGAAAAAAAACAATGCTTAAACAATACATATAATTTACAAATGCATTAAATTTGACAAAAACAACATATTACATCAACAAACACAACTCGGATTATACTTACTACATACTAGAGGGGTTTCCTACCTTCCTCAAGATGGGCTCCTTAACAGCGCTACTTGCAATGCCACTGAGAAAGGAGTTGCAAAATTGGTAAAGAAAAATATTCTGAAAGCACAGTTCCAGGAATTGTGACTCATTGTTAAAGTGGCACAGAAAGTTACTTATCATTCCCACATGATAAGTAACAGTTTCAGGATTGGCCAGACCAGTTACTTTTTAACGCTGTTGATTCCTTGATGCTCTCATTCGATACAGCTATCATTCTCTTTTTGGGTTTGATTAACGATACATATTCTCTCATAACTGCACTTGTCATACAGTAATTGCTGACTTGCTCTCTTTTTTTGATGATAAGAAATGAATCTCTTACCATGTGAAAAATATCAAGCTTTTCTCAGATTCAGTTAAAAATTATAAAAATGTACTTTAACAACTCTGAAATACAAAGGGGATTTACTCTCTCATTGGAATGCAACAGAAGAACTTAGTGACTGATTAAATTTACACATTTAACAATTTAAGTATTTTGGAATATATTGTTGAATAAAATGTATTTTTTGTGTAAGTCATTTTATATATAAAATAAATGACGTTTTTTATACTAAATCTAATAATAAAATAATAATTTGTCAATAACCTCAATTAATCTAACAGTTAAAATACCAGCTGCTGGATCATAAGTTAAGGTTAAATGAACAGATCCTCTCAGATCTTCAGGTTCACTTGGAGTTCTTGACTGCACAGGCTGAAACATACAATACAAAATATAACCTTTTTTTTTTGAGTGAATTTTATGCATTACTCAAGCTTTGAATTTATAACTGTCTGTTAACACTTCAGTATAGCATTAGGAATGTGTACTGCAAAATTTTCTTAGTTTCTGTGTATAGAATAGTTAGATATAGCAATCTAAATTTGTACATTGTTGGTTTTGCATCCAAAAACTGGGTATTGCTTATTTTGCAACTAAGATGGTTGGAGATTGCTGGTTTGGCTAGACAAACCTAACTTACTTTGAAATGATGAAACCTATTTTTAAACTACATATTAATTTAAGTTGTATATACAATAATAAAATTGAATCAATAAATTGAAATACCAGAATTTTAATTAAAAAGTTTACTAAAATTAAGAGGCTAAATGCTGTTTGGTTGTAAGTTACAGTATAATTATGAGACGCTAATATACATGAATAAAAAATGTTTTTATTAATTATTCAAAAAAGTATAGAACAATTAGAACAAAACTTTTATTACATATCTAAAAATTTAACAAAAAACAAGTTCTGGAGAATCTTCTATATATTCACACATGTTCTCTTCTTCTGGATCTTTTGCAACAGCTTTTTAAATAGAAAAGTACTCAGGAATTAGTGTTTTATAAAAGTCCAGTTCAACATTTTCACACAAGTTTTATGTAAAATGAATTTAAGCAGTATTTTAACATCAGCAATTTTTTTTTGCATTGACAGGTCCTCTTGTATTTAGTAAAATTAGGTCTGGGTTCATTTCCATCACTTGCTTACCCTTTTTGATAATAAATCTGAACGGATTTTGGTAGCACTATGTCTTTTAAATTAAAATAATTTAAAAGAAATGCATTTTGTGAAGACCTATCTTTATTTTCATAATACAATTTATGAAAATTATAACATTCCTGCATGGTGAGTTCTGAACACTGAAAACTATGTATTATGGCCAAAGTCAGGATACTGAGGAGGATCGTGTGAAAAGTATATGGAAAGCAAATAAAACTATTACAGTCCAGCCAAATTCACCTTAAAACAATAATAAAAGGTGGGCAGCACTAACCTGAATGGAGATTAAGGTATTAATTTCAGTACAAGTTGTCCAACTTGTACTGAATTGGCTGAAACAATTTAAAGTAATATGAACTTTATTAGGTTGTATTAATAAAAAATATAGGCTAACATGATAAAATGTGTTCAAGAGAAGAACTATTCTCAGCTTTTAGCTAAATTTTGTTTCCACTTTTCTAGTTTAGATGTTCTAAACTAAACTGGGATTCAAGTAAAAATTGTTGTGTTCTAAGTTGTTTTGGGATTCAAGTAAAAATTGTGTTGTTCTAAATAAAGCAACACAGCACTTGTTAACATGTGTTTGAAAAACAAACATAACATCATGTTATGATTTCCTGCCTCCGAAGTTATACAGAAAGGCTTCTGATTGGCTGATTTAGACATTACTGGTTTTGCTTTTAAGAAATGAAACAATGTTCTGGTGATTGCAGTTTTTGCAACTAACCCAGTTTTTATATTCAAAGATTATATATTACAGCTGATTTCACATCTAAGTGAAATATCGATATTGATATAGTTAAACACAAATACAATGTTACCATTATCTCATTTTCAGTAAAAAGTGGAAATTGCTGGCTTTGATTTTAGGCACCTCATATGTCAGTCTGTTTTTAAATGATTTATCTAGTTAAATAAGTTATTTGGGGCAAAATTTTATCGTGGTTTCATATGATCCAACCAGGAAAATGCTGGGGTAGTTCCTTCTTCTATTCACAGAGTAACAAACCTACTGTTTCCTGACATGGTGTATTTATATATTTAATTATTATGACCAATAAGAATAAAATATTTATTAATATCCTGCAAGCTAATAGCAAAATGATATTCAAGCAGCTACAATCTTCAGAATTTTATTTTACATCCAAAAGTAAACTATGTTTGTTTATCATAAAACAACAGAGTTATAGTAAGAATTGTTACAGTAAATCAGTGCTAAAAGTTGAAGATTATTTTTGTTTCTGAAGGTTGTAAAGATGTTAGAACACACACACACACACACACACACACACACACACATATATATATATATATATATATATATACATTCATACACACACATTAATATAACACACCTAATATAAAATGCTAACTTTAAATTAAAGTTTTATTTAAATCATTCCATTAAAAACTAAAAGCTTAAATTTCAATTATTTTAAGTAATGTTATATATGATGCAAAACTATATAAAATGTACATGCATCACTGAATGGCATAGGCATAATGTGCTACTTAGAATTTAATATATTGTAGAAGTAAATATATATATATTTAAATTCTATAATATATATATATATATATATAAACCAACTACGTACCTTAATTTTTTATGAAAGTACTTTTGCGAGATCCTGCATCCTCAATCATGACTGAAATAATTCTGTTATTTTATGATAAATATTTAAAAATAAAAATACTAAAATAACGATGATTGCATATTAATTTACATGAGTGGTGCTATAATTTGCAGTTTTTATAAGACTGTCTCCCTCAAACACTGTCTGATGGTTTATCAAATTGAAATTTTGTTTGTATTTATCGATGTAGTATTTTTATAACCTATTTATTTAATTTTATGACATTTTTATTAATTCCTACTATTTCTAAATTTCTGTTAACATCAGAAATAGAATGTTTATTGTTTATTAGTCTGCCATATTAGATAAATCTAATTTATTATTTTTGTAATTTCTAAAATGTTCAAGAAATCTAGTTTTAAAGGATCTATTTGTTTTTCCTATATAAATACCATCACAATCATTAATTTAATTTTATAAATTCCACACAGATTGTTTATCTTATTTATTATTTTTTGATTTTTAAATATTTTAATATATGTTATTAGGATTGTATGCTGGTTTCATATTTCTTTATTTCAGTAATATGAGTTATTAAATTTTATACAAGTTATAAAGTTATACAAGTTAAAATCACTTATATAACATTAAATTTAACTAATGTCCCATTATTTAGTAAACTTATTATCAGTAGCATAAATCTAGTTTAATAACTGAGCCAGTTAAAATTAGAATATCATGTAACCTAATCTAATAATTAATATGTTACAAAATGACAGTCTGCTACATAAGTTTGTGATAGAAATTGTTTACACAATTACTTTAAAAAAACACAGCATCTCTTATGATTCTAATGTAAATGTATATGCAGTATTTAAACTTATTTTTTTTTGTTTAATAAAAAAGGGCACTTCCTTACTTCCTAATAGTTCTTTTATATGTGATGTATAACAACTAATGTTGTCTGAATTTTTTCAGATTATTTAAAATCATTAAATTTGGCTTTATTAAGTTACTAAACAAAATAACTTGATGTGTCTAAATAATATTCTTTCTTAAATGATAAGTTTAATATATTTTTTAAAAATACACAAATAATCATATGAAATTTTTTTACCTTTTGGTAAAGAGTTGTATCTATCTTTGTATGATCTAATTTAGTTTGCATAGATGAAACTCTTGGTCTTGTTGTTGTTAGAACAACTTGTTTCTCATTTCGTACTAACGGTTCAGCTTGTGGAGGTGGAGTTGGAACTGAACTAACTGGAGACCCAGGGCCAGATTCATCTGTAACATGTAAAACTTCAATGATATTATTTTTTAAATTAATTCTAGTTGTATTTTGTTTTTTTTTTTTAAAGATAGCGCTTGTTAAAGTGTGATGTATTATTTATGAAAATAATTAAAAAGTTCATATAAACATATATCCTAAAATCCTTTGTTTGCGATTTACAACTAGTGAAAGATTTTGCTTGGATTTCATCTACCCTGATGAAATGAGATCGTACTGAAATTTTTAGGACTTTAATTAAGGGGCAGAATTAGTGATTTCTTGCGGTTTTTGATCTGAAAAATCTAATAAAATAGGTCTAGAACTGTATCTGTAGTAGTTTTTGAGAAATCTGGGTTTCTCACCCCAGATTTCTATGTTTGACATACAATAACTTTGTTAAATGGGTAATAAACACATTAAACAGAACTTGTAGAGAATTTAATTCTAAAGAAATGATGTAAGATAAGTTCAATAAAACAAAGAAAAGTTAGAAAAATTTGAATTTTACTTAAAAACAGTACACTAGACCAAAGTACATTATACATACTAGTTTCTAATGTTCAAAAATGAGCTTGCCATTTTCAACACATTTCTTGGTGATTACCAGTAGAGTACATTACCAATACAGAAGCCATTTTCAAGCTTCTATACTGCCTTTATTGCTCTTTTTAGTTTTTTAGGACTGTCCTTATGTTGTTCAGCTGCATCTATAATGCACTCAATTAATTCCTCACAAGAATGTATTTTTTTGTATTCAATAGTTTTCATCCATTCCCTGGCACAAAAATCTATAGGTATTAGATCAAGCAATCTTGGTGACCAAGAATGTGGACCTCCATGACTGATCCATTTCTCAGGAAAATGATGATTAAGTGAGTGGAAACGGCACAAGAGAAGTGGGGATGCGTGCCATCATGCAAAATGAATACTTTACATCTCAGCACTAGAGGAATATCATCAAGCAGCTGTGACAGTTTTTCTTGAAGAAAGTGCAAGTAGACCTCAGCATTTAAGTGGCCAGATAATATGAATGTTCTAAACAGCTGATTGTGAAGAAGGCTGCACCATAAATTGACACTAAATTTGTACTGAAAATTGTTTTCCACCATTTCATGAGAATTTACTTCTGCCCATGTATGCTCATTGCATTTTGTTGCTGCTGTCTTGAGTGAAATTCGCCTCCTCGCAAAACAAAATATATTTGTAGAGTTATCAATTTGTATTCCACAGTTGCAGAACTCCAAATGAAATGGACTGTCTTCTGGGTATAGATGTTGAATTGGCTGTTTATGATAAGGATAAAACTTGTTTTGTTTAAGTGTCCTCCAAACCACTGTGCTGAACTGCATTGATAATTATTTCATCAATAAGAGTGTTGTGTTGGTCAGATCGTTTGTAGCTGGTACAAATACTAGGTAGTGAACCTGTTTCCCCGAAGTTTGCAAAACGTTGCGCTAATTGTTTTGGGATCTGGAATCTTGCAATTCGGAAAACTTATTTCATATTCTACTGAAGCAGGTGTAGCATTACCATTATATACACTCAAAATGAATACGATGTAAGTGGATATCTGTGTTGTAAATAAGTACAGCATTACTTCAATGGCAAACCGATTACGTTCAAACTAAAATTCAGAGAAAATCTTCACTAACGACAGCACAGTTCACAGTATCCAATATACTTAATTTACCTTACAGAATGATTTAAACACTAATTCAGTATTGTGCAATGTTGATCAGCTGTTGTTATTTTATTGCCAACTTTGAAATAATAATATTTCAAATAATATATTGTATTTCTGTCATTGATAAAAATTTATTATCTACATAATTTTTATTTATTTATTTTAGTGTTATAATTGGTGTGTAATTTCCAGTTTTAAAAAAAATATTAACAGCAATTTTTATACAAAAAAAGAAGGACCTGGGTAATGTAAAATAACAAATTTGTATCCTCCTTCTGATGTGTAGTAGTGAATTGTCTTATTTGAGTCTACTGTCAATATTAATTTATTTAAATCATTTTTACCTACGTTTTTAGTCTTTAAATTTAATTACCTTTATTAATCTTTCTTGATAGGGGAAAAATATATAAGAAAATATAAAATAAAACATATATATAAGAAAATAATAAAAAAAGTTATTGAAAAAGTATCATACATTTTTTTGAAAATATGCATAGAAAATTTTTCTAAAACAGGATAAGTGTTTGGATTGCACTATTAGTAGATGCTAATTTGTAGAGATGGGTTTGTAAAACAATTAAATTTTATTGTTTTAATTAGGTTATTAGTAGAAATATTTATTAAATCAAATTAGATTACTGTTACTTTAAAAAAATATAAGCTTGAAAAATAACATAATTTTCAATAAATGCTATAAATAATTAAAATATTTTTAAAAACTTTTATCAGTATGTTTTGCCAAAGATTTTGATGAGAGTAATCTAAAAATCAAAATTTCATCTACATTATACATATGCTTTGTATCATACCTTTGAAAAGCAGCAGCAGTTTTTAGACTAATTTTAGAATAATGTATAGTAGAAAAATTGTAATGTGCTGCATCAAAGCTAAAAAGAATTAACTCCCATTAACATTAATTCTACTGTAAAATATATTCATTCATCATTTCTGCTTTACCATTCTAAAAAAAAAAAAAAACTATTGAAAAGAGTTCTAATTTCTGTGTTGGAAAAGCTTATGTTCTCTTAAGGGTCTTTTACAATATGAAATCATTTTTTTACTAAAAATAAAAAATTAAAAAAATTGTATTAAGTAGCAATTTTTACCAAAATTCTACTTATAATTTGACTTAATCACTACTAAGTTAAAATTAAAAATAATATTAGTTACATTCAACAATATATTAAGTTAGATAATTATAGTTTAATTATTTTAAACCTACATGAAAAGTAAGTTAGAATAGTAGCTAGTTTACATTTAACATCATACTAAAATATAACCTTGAATCTAAGAAATTTAGATTCGATTATTTAAATTCAAGAATTATAATTTAATATTTTTAGTCAACTATAATTTGCCCAGAATAAGTTCATAAAATGATTAATTTATATTTTGTTATTGAATACATTTTTCTAAATATTTGAATTTCTTCATACTTCTTATACTACCAGGAATTTATGTAATGTACAAACTTGAATCTTAATAAAGGATTGTGCGCACATTCTTCTTCATGTTTAGTGTATTTATATAAATGATGTATCTTGTTCTCATTTCATAGTTGTGCAGCTGTTTATTTAGTTTTACTTTAAGTATTTTGGTGTTTCATAGACAAAATCTTTTGTACATCACTATAATATTAAATTCAATAAATTTAGAATTATTTAACTTTTTCAGTTGTCTTATTATTACTTCAGTGAGAGTACTAACAGAAAGTCCTTTTTATGACTCCCATACACCTGTTTTGTAACAATTGTTCACAATGAATTTGTGTTTTATTAAATAAGCTGATTATTGTAATGCAATTGAGATTTACAATTGTTTATGCATTCACCAGTTTTATGCTTTATTAAGAGAGGCTGCTTTAAAATATCATCAAATGGAAAAAAAAAGTCTAACAAAATTAGAGATAAATTTTGAAAGAATTCTTTATTACTAATCTAATTGAACTGAAATATAATGTTTTCACGCTTATTTTTTCCCCCATTTTCATTTCTCTGTTAGGTTAGGTATGTTTAGAACTGTAAACGTATTTCGTTGACTTTGTTGCCTCTTACTGATGAACTAACGAACGCCATGATAACATAACGTAATGTTATGTTTGTCAAAATTATATTTGTAATTCACACATTGGTAAACTTTCAGCCTTTGATAAAAGTAAAATTAGTTCTTTTAAACAACAAATTTCTTAAACAGTGTAAAGTTTCTATAATTTTTTTTTGGGAGGGCGATAAATGCTTTTGCATTATCATCACCTGTAACAAACATAAGATAATATTAAAAAAAAAAAATTAATTAGTCAAATACAGATGCATGGCCTAAGAAACAAAAAGAAATACAGATGCATGGCCTAAGAAACAAAAAGATATTTGAAACACCAAAATTATCATATGTTTCCTAGAATATCTTGGATGTTAGCTCCTAATTTAAATTTACAACACAACACCACATAACACATAGTCCACAAGGATGTAGTATATCATTAGTTGGCAGTCACAGCATACACAAATGGGTGCATCGGTCCAATTTCTGTAAAGAAAAGCTTACTTATATAAAAGTAAAAATTGTGAAATACTTTTATCCATGGAAAAAGAGAGTTTTGATGTTGAACTATTGGGATCAAGATAACTTGATAGTAGAAATGATATAATAGTATAAAGAAGGCAGATGCAAAACTGAAATTTTCATTACACTAAATTGGATACATAAAAGTTATAGGAAATGGTGTAATAAGATTTGTATGGTTTATATTGTAAAAGGATGTGTTTTAATTTTGTTCAATAATAAAGAGATGCAGATATACTTGCACTTTTGAGAATCTGAAGTTAGTTGAAATTAACTAAGAGTACAAAAAAATAAAAAAAAATGAAAAACTGATAATTTACATCAGAATTTGAAAATTTGAAACCTTTTACAGCCTATAACATACAGCACTAATTGAGCAAAAAAATAAAGTACTAAATACTGACTTATAATGATTTAAAGTATTAATGAATTTATATAAGCTTGATTAGTAAGTAACAACCATAAATGAGATCTCACTTTCCCTCTCATTAAGCATACTGCATCTTCAATATTATAGGAAATATAATCTGTGGAAAGCTCCTGCCACAAAGAAACAATTAAACATTTTCACAGTAATTATATCTATGCTATAGCTTTGGCTAATAACACTGGGGAACAAAAAAAAATATTTTTTTGGTCTCAGGAAGAAAAATTTGTGATTCTGATAGTAGCCTATTTTTTCTCCTAAATTCAAATATGATATCGGCTTCTCCTTATCATCCAAGGTTTCCAAGAGACAGGCATTTATAATTTCAAACATTTTAATACTTTCTGCATTCTTAATTCACACTTATTCAAACATTTGACTCACCTAGAAAGTAAGAAATGATGATTTTCTGCTATATTTTGCTTGTGGAGCATCCCTCTTGATGGTCCAACAATAATCAGCCAGCATATTAGGATTCCATTTGCCTTGATATGTCTTTTCCATAGCTGAAATCTCCTGATGAAGGTGTTCCCCATTCTCATCATTCACTGCGCCAAGATTTTCCAGAAAGAAATGTAGGTGCAAGTGCAGGAAGTATACTTTTAAAAGCGTATACAACCCACATTTTTATAAGATGTTATAAGATTGTTGACAATATCACAGTAATTTTCCGCCTTTCGATTTCCCAAAAAACTCTGAGTAACATGTTTGAATGCTTGCCAAGCCGCTTTCTCCAGTGAATTCAATAGTTCCTCAAACTTTTCATCATGCATTAGTGATCGTATTTGTGGGCCCACAAATATTCCTTCTTTAATTTTTGAATCATTAATTTTAGGAAACTTCTGTTTTAAGTATATGAAAGCAGGAGTATTGTCCATGGTCTTGACAAAATTCTTCATTAATCCTAGTTTGATGTGTAATGGAGGTAGCTACACATTTTTAGCATTACACGGGTCATGTTTCATAATTTTCTGTTCAAGAGTGAGTGATTCGCATTTAGGCCACTCTTTTCTAATGAAATGGTTTTTTTCTGTTCCTATTATCCCATTCACACAAAAAACAAAACAGTACTTTGTGTAACCAAGCTGCAGACCAAGAATAAGTGAAATTACCTTCAAATCACTACAAATATTCCATTCATACCCACATATTGAAGCTTTTCCAACATAAATTTAAAGTTTTCATATGTTTCTTTCATACTAGCAGGATGAGCCAGCCACAGGTACTGATGGGAATTTATTGTCATTATGTAGAAGCACAGCTTTTAAACTAACTTTAGAGACTAACTAACTTTAATGAACAAGTGCCAGACTGTTGAGTTATGTTCATTACAAAGTGTCTTCATAAGAGAAGAAATGTCATTACAAAACACTAAGCCATTTTCTTCAGAAAAATTATCTTTAAATTCAGAATGATGATTATGATAAGTACATATCTTTGTATTCTTTTGAAAAAGATTCCATCCTTTTAGCCAGGAAGACTTTTTTTTGGAAAACTTTAAATTTCATATGAGATCAAAAAGATTTTCTTGAGTCAGTAAATGAGGCTCAGATGAACTGCTTTGTTCAAAAGTTGTGTCACCAGAATCTGTTTCTTTTTCTTCCTTACTTGCATCAGACTCTGAGCTCTCGTCATCTAATGTCGCTTGTTCTGGAGGCTTTGGTGTCGGTAATTCTTCACAGTGTGGAACTGATCTCATTGCAGATTGCATTTTAGGGTATACCACAGTATTTTTTGATTTTGACATAATCCCTTTTATGTTTGGTAAGCAGAAATAACAGTCAGAAAAATGATCTTTGGGTTTCCTCCAAATCACAGGGATAGAAAATGGCATGTGGCGTTTATCATTTTTCTATGCAGTGAGAAGCCTAGAATTCAATAAACAACAGATATGTGGAGCCCAGGCCCTTGCTTGATCCCAGACTTTACACCCAAAATAAAGTTCATAACGCGTTTTTACTAATGGTTTTACCTCTGGGACTGTCACTTCACTATATATATATAACAAAAATTGTTAGGATGATTTAAACAAACCCTAGGCATTTTGTAATTAATGAATAAAAGAAATAAAGTTGTAAATATGTAATACACAATAATTCAGACACAAAAGCACTCACCATGATGTGTTTGCTGGTTCACTATTATCTCACAACTGGCATTGTTTTGATGAATGTGTACTACACTAATTATGTTTGTGCATGTCTATACACGTCTGAACCTGCACAACAGTAGCAATGCTACCCTTAAGTTAGCTCATTTAGTTCCATAATATTTACAATGCTCTAGGAGCTTTTACTTGACAATGGACAAATGGATGAAAGAACGTTTTAAAATATTAAAAAAAATTAAAATAACAAAAAAACTGTGAATGATGGAGAAATTCTGAATAAATATATGAAAACAGGATAAAAAACTGCATTAAGTACACCTATTGGTATTTGTGAGACAAAAATCATGTTTATCATTGTAACACTACCCAACAAAAAAATTTTTTTAATGTTTCCTTCACTTTATGAGTCAAATCGTACTAGAAGGTTGAGAAAAATAAATATGACAAACATAAAGTTTTATTAGCTCTAGTTTCTCTGATATACAATAGGTGGAAGTATTTTATTTTAACAGATTAAGAGAAAATGATACATTTTAATTACATATATCAACAACAACATACAAAGTCCATTTGACATTTTTTTAATGACAATTACATTCTAAGAGTTTTTAATTGATGGAAGAATACCTGACATTTGGTTGGGTCAGAAGAGAATCATGTGGTGGCTTTGTTGTCTTTTGGCTTTCCTCTTGTAAGTGAGTTCCGAAGCATCCCTACATATGACCAGCAGTAATCTGCAAGCATTTTTTCATTTCAACAGCCCTGATATCTTTTTTCCATTACAGAAATACCCTGATGAAATCCTTCTTCGTGTTCATCACTAACAACTCCACAACTAGGAGAGAAAACGTCCAGGTGTGAATGGAGAAAATGGACTTTAAGGACATGTTGCATCTAAGTTGATGGTATTTTTGCAGAAGTACTGTTCTTTTGGGTCCACAAGAGGCTTGGCAACGACATTTTTCTCACTAAAGTTAAGATTTCTTGCATGCGAGTCTGCTTGAATATAATGTGATTTCCTATCCCTTCTGTCCCACATATATAAAAAGCAACAGTATTTAGTGTATTCCCATTGCATTCGTAAGAGTACAATGATGACTTTTGGATTGCAACAGATTTTCCACTTGTGTTCAGCATATTTGATTGAGTCCAGGAGGTTTGCCATAAAATTGCAAACATGATAATCCTCCTTTGAAAATTTTTAAAACTGCAAAACATTTTAAGAAGAAAACAATAAAATTGTTTTCTTCTCAAAAATAGAAAAAAATAGAAAGCCGATCCCTATGAAGATGTCTGTTCTGTAAGACCCTGATGTCATGGAGAAGATTCCATTGCTGTAGTCTTGACCCTAAAAGTTCTGCCTTCTACTTCGACAAATCATGGTCTCAAATGAGATCACTCAATTCTGCTTGACTCAGTCTGTGCAATTTATCATCTTTTTCATCAAAATCAGACTCATGAGATGCGGAAGGCTTGTTGGGTTTTTCTTCTTCCACACTGTCTTCATTTTCTACTTCAAGCTCATAATTTTGGGATGGAGTAGGAACTAATAAACTATCTGAATGTGGAATAGATGAAATAACAGATGTAAGATTAGGGTATTGAACTATTTCTCTTTTCTTCATTGACAAATCTGTCTTTATAAAAGTGAAATCAAGCAGAAATAGCAGTTATCTGTATGGTTTGTAGGCTCCCGCCAAACCATAAGCACAGAAAAAGTCATAGATTTTTTTATATTTTTCAATCATTCTCATAGTATAACCAAACAAGAGTTGCAACATATATGTGGAACCCATGATTTATCCTGATCCCCTACCTTCATACCAAAATAATGCTGACAGGCAGTCTTCACAAGAGGTGTGAGATTGTGTGTCTGTGATGAAAATTTTATTTCACTACAAATGTAACCTCCTCTATGAATCATGAGACCTTACCGTTGGTGAGGGGGCTTGAGTGCTCAGGGATACAGAGTAGCTGGAGCGAAGGTGCAACCATATCGGAGAGGTATCTGTTGAGAGCCAGACTAAGGAATGATTCCTGAAATAGGGCAGCAGCTCTTTCAGTAGTTGTTAGGGGCGTGAGTCAGAATGACTTAAACGGCCATATCAACATCACTCAGGCCTCTGAGTACTGCGCAGCTGAAAGCAATGGAAAACTACAGTTGTTTTTTTTCCAAGAAAATGTGGCTCTGCATTTTCATATAGCAATGATGGAGGCGCCTTCCTTGGTAAAATATTCCGGAGGTAAACTAGTCCCACGTTCGGATCTCCAGGTGGGGACTACTAAGGAAGGGGTCACCAGAAAATTAAAAAATAACATTCTACGAGTCGGAGCGTGGAATGTTAAAAGTTTAAAAAAGGTTGGTAGGCTAGAAAATTTAAAAAGGGAAATGGATAGGATAAATGTAGATGTAGTAGGAATTAGTGAGGTTCGGTAGGAAGAGGAAGGCGACTTTTGGTCAGGTGATTTTAGAATTATTAACTCAGCTTCAAATAATGGGCAGGCAGGAGTAGGTTTCATAATGAACAAGAAGATAGGGAAGAGAGTAGAGTATTTCAAAACGCATAGCGATAGAATCATTGTAATAAGGATAAAATCAAAACCTAAACCGACAACGATTGTTAACGTCTATATGCCTACAAGCGCCCATGATGATGATGAGGTAGAGTGTGTATACGAAGAGACTGATGAAGCAATTAAACATGTAAAAGGAAATGAACATTTAATAATAGTTGGAGATTGGAATGCAAGCATTGGAAAAGGCAAGGAAGGAAATATAGTGGGTGAAGACGGGCTGGGCAAAAGGAATGAAAGAGGGGAGCGACTTATAGAGTTTTGCACGAAGTATAATTTAGCAATTGCCAACACCCAATTTAAAAATCATAATAGAAGAATATACACTTGGAAAAAGCCAGGCGATACTGCAAGGTATCAGATAGATTATATCATGGTTAAGCAAAGATTTAGAAATCAACTCGTTGACTGCAAAACTTACCCTGGAGCAGACATTGATAGCGACCATAATTTGGTGATAATGAAATGTAGATTGGGGTTTAAAAACCTGAAGAAAAGGTGTCAGATGGAATTTAGAGAAGCTTGAGGAAGAGGAGGTAAAGAAGATTTTTGAGGAGGACATCGCAAGAGGTCTGAGTAAAAAAGATTAGGTAGAAAATGTAGAAGAAGAATGGGAGAATGTTAAAAAGGAAATTCTTAAATCAGCAGAAGCAAACTTAGGCGGAATAAAGAGAACTGGTAGAAAACCTTGGGTTTCAGACGATATATTGCAGCTGATGGATGAACGTAGAAAATATAAGAATGCTAATGATGAAGAAAGTAAAAGGAACTATCGGCAATTAAGAAATGCTATAAACAGGAAGTGCAAACTGGCGAAAGAAGAGTGGATTAAAGAAAAGTGTTCAGAAGTGGAAAGAGAAATGAACATTGGTAAAATAGATGGAGCATACAGGAAAGTTAAGGAAAATTTCGGGGTACATAAATTAAAATCTAATAATGCGTTAAACAAAGATAGTACACAAATATATAATACGAAAGGTAAGGTCGATAGATGGGTGGAATATATTGAAGAGTTATACGGAGGAAATGATTAAGAAAATGGTGTTATAGAGGAAGAAGAGGAAGTTGAGGAGGATGAAATGGGAGAAACAATACTGAGATCTGAATTTAAGGAGTATTAAAAGATTTAAATGGCAGAAAGGCTCCTGGAATAGACGGAATACCTGTAGAATTACTGTGCAGTGCAGGTGAGGAAGCGATTACTGGGCAGTGCAGGTGAGTGCAGGTGTAATATTTATGAAAAAGGGGAATTTCCGTCAGACTTCAAAAAAAGTGTTATAGTCATGATAAAGAAAGCAGGGGCAGATAAATGTGAAGAATACAGAACAATTAGTTTAACTAGTCATGCATCGAAAATCTTAACTAGAATTCTATACAGAAGAATTGAGAGGAGAGTGGAAGAAGTGTTAGGAGAAGACCAATTTGGTTTCAGGAAAAGTATAGGGACAAGGGAAGCAATTTTAGGCCTCAGATTAATAGTAGAAGGAAGATTAAAGAAAAACAAACCGACATACTTGGCGTTTATAGACCTAGAAAAGGCATTCGATAACGTAGACTGGAATAAAATGTTCAGCATTTAAAAAAAATTAGGGTTCAAATACAGAGATAGAAGAACAATTCCTAACATGTACAGGAACCAAACAGCAACAGTAATAATCGAAGAACATAAGAAAGAAGCTGTAATCAGAAAGGGAGTCCGACAAGGATGTTCCCTATCTCCGTTACTTTTTAATCTTTACATGGATCTAGCAGTTAATGATGTTAAAGAACAATTTAGATTCGGAGTAACAGTACAAGGTGAAAAGATAAAGATGCTACGATTTGCTGATGATATAGTAATTCTAGCCGAGAATAAAAAGGATTTAGAAGAAACAATGAACGGCATAGATGAAGTCCTACGCAAGAACTATCGCATGAAAATAAACAAGAAGAAAACAACAGTAATGAAATGTATTAGAAATAACAAAGATGGACCACTGAATGTGAAAATAGGAGGAGAAAAGATTATGGAGGTAGAAGAATTTTGTTATTTGGGAAGTAAAATTACTAAAGATGGACGAAGCAGGAGCGATATAAAATGCCGAATAGCACAAGCGAAACGAGACTTCAGTAAGAAATATAATTTGTTTACGTCAAAAATTAATTTAAATGTCAGGAAAAGATTTTTGAAAGTATATGTTTGGAGTGTCGCTTTATATGGAAGTGAAACTTGGACGATCGGAGTATCTGAGAAGAAAAGATTAGAAGCTTTTGAAATGTGGTGCTATAGGAGAATGTTAAAAATCAGATGGGTGGATAAAGTGACAAATGAAGAGGTATTGCGACAAATAGATGAAGAAAGAAGCATTTGGAAAAATATAGTTAAAAGAAGAGACAGACTTA
The DNA here is from genome assembly GCF_047948215.1 of Lycorma delicatula. Taxonomy (NCBI): domain Eukaryota; kingdom Metazoa; phylum Arthropoda; class Insecta; order Hemiptera; family Fulgoridae; genus Lycorma; species Lycorma delicatula. The sequence goes on along the minus strand of NC_134456.1, from coordinate 223,192,445 downwards.
TAGGCCACATACGAAGGCATCCTGGAATAGTCGCTTTAATATTGGCAGGACAGGTAGAAGGATAAAATTTTGTAGGCAGGCCACGTTTGGAATATGTAAAACAAATTGTTAGGGATGTAGGATGTAGAGGGTATACTGAAATGAAACGACTAGCACTATATAGGGAATCTTGGAGAGCTGCATCAAACCAGTCAAAACTGAAGACAAAAAAAAAACAAATTTAACAAAGATTATTCACTGAATTTATATATTTTCGTGGCATTTTGATTTAACAAATTTTTCACTTAAAAAGCATTTGAAAACTAAAAATTCTGCACTAATTACAACACAAACAATATGAAACTCACAGTCACAGTACAATAATAATGTTTATAACCTACAACCAGCTGGAGAATGTTGTGTTTTGTCATTTAAGAGGTATGACAACTCCAAAAAAAAATTACTCCCAAACTAAAAATATAGATCATTGCATCATATCATTGCATCTTCAAAGCAAGAGCTAATGAAAGAAGAGCAGATGAAAATACATAAGAATAAACTATTTTTGAGCCCAAAACATTTTCATTGTCGGACATTGTAATTAAATTGTGATTAGGGACTACTATGTTCATAGTTTTCTATTAAAATTTTTCCTTTCAACACACAAATATCTACCCGCTGATTCCAAATTTTATGAATAAATTTTTAAGATTTTTATTATTTTATCTCATTTTCTCAGAAATGAAATTTTTTTAGTTATCACCTTGTCTTCAATACCACTTTTGTTCAGTGACAAATATATTTAACTGATGTTACCCGATGGTTTTTTCTCTTCTATGCGTTGTTTCTTGGCGGATTTCATAAGCTTCTTCAGATACAGATATTAAATTTAAAAGCTACATATATTTTTACTTCCCCAAGAAGGCAAAGTATTGTAATTGGTCCAATTTACACCAGATATTGACATTTTGACACCTAAGGAACCCAAAAAACCAGATGGTTTTCTGGAAGTTATGTATGTGTGTGTGTGTGTGTGTGTGTGCGTGTATGCATGTGTGCGCGTGCAGTGTTGACCTCAACACTGAAATCATCTATATCTCTGCCAGAACTGCTTGTCTGATTTTGACCAAACTTAGTCACATTATTTCTAAGTATTATAATGGCATTGATACCATTAAATTTTCAACTTAAAAGGTCAAGGGAGTGAGGCTGTAGAGCAGTTCACTCTAAGCATCGAGATACTTAGATTTCACTTAGGGTGAAATCTCTCGAGATTTCACCTGATTAAGGTCTGCTGACTATACAAGCGAAATTTGTTCCATGTAAGTTGTGAAATTACATTAGTTTAGTTAGTGCTGACCATCACCGCTAGTACCGCTACACACCCAAGCAAATTAAATACAGTATCACAGGCTTTAGTTAGAATCATTGAATTAAATAAACAAAAGAATTATTATTATATTTAAGTAAAATGATAAATATTTTAAATCGAGTTGTGTGTGTAAGTCGTACATCAGAAACAACCCACAGTTGTAAGACTTTCCCGGAAAGCGATTTTAGCAGCGTGATGGGAATGTCCTACAACTGTGTTGTCAACTTTTTTTCTTTTTCTTTCTTTTTAACATATCTTGTGTAAATCAACAGATATGAGAAAGCACCTCTTTAATTTAGATCAGTAAAGACTTATCACTTGTTTCGTAAATCAGAATTTATGAAACAAAAAAAATATCATTATGCTTCAAACAGAACAGAAATCTTTAACAAAATATATTTGGAAAGAAAAAAATTATTACTGGAAAAATACCATGTTTGAAGCTGGAATATTAAAGACAGAAGACAGAGTTAACTGAAGCCAAAATGAGTAATAGCAAATTATAAAAATGAATGGATAGGATCATTTTATTAATGCCTAATGTTGAAAAGAAATTAAGGAAGGTATTATTTTTACATGAACAAAACTTGTATTTTCCTTATTTAATACAATTTGTTGTTGATTATAATTTAATGATAAGTAAAATTATATGGTTGTAAAAGTTGAAACAATTGGTTATTAAAGGTTGCAACTGCCTTGTGATATGTACAGAATGTAAGTAGTAATTTACTGAACAAAAGAGGTAGTGTAACCAGAGGTAGTGAACAACCAGATGAAATATGCATGAGAATACTGTCTTATTATAGATTAGTATTATTATTGAAATTATAGAACATTTATTAATATTGTTAACTGGAAACAAGTTATATATAATTTTCATGTATAAAGCTGAAGCGTGTTATGTAAAATTTTCATATATAGAGTTAAAGTTTCTCTATGACCTAAACAGGTAAATTTTCAGTCGATTCTGTTATATATTTTCTATCAAAATAGGCAAAAATTATCAAATATAAACTGCCAAAGAAATTAAAACTTATGAAGCAATCAAAGATGCTTCAGTATTGCTGAATATTTATTACAGGATGCTTCAGTGTATTTGTGAAAGCATTGACAGATTATATCAGGAAATACTACCTCATACAGTCTTGACTTGGTTTCACTGGATTTCTGCATGTTTGGTTCGCTCAAGGAAACACTACGCGGTAAGAAGTTTAATGGAAATAACAACGTCAAAAAAATTAAAGTGTTTAATTGTCTCCAACATCAAGCCAAAGATTTCTTTGAAGTAGCCATAAATAAGCTGATTCAGAGATGGGACATGAGTATTGATGTTGCTGTTGATTATGTTGGTTAAGTGAAAAAAATTTCACATCGATTAAATAACCGTTTAACTTCAGAGCAATTTGTGTCTAATTATTGAATGATCTTTGAATCGATGAAGAAGTTACTATGTAGTGAATCTAGAAAGATCTGGAACGTATTTTATTTTTTAAATCCAGCATATTTTGTTATGCTAATCTGAAGTTAAAATACAAAATAAAACTACCAATTGGTAAGTGATTTTCTAATTATTTTTACATAAATTATTTAACAGCTACATTGCAATATGGTGTCTATCAACAGTGTAATGACATAGATAAAGAAGAGAATTGTTCTATGTATGGTTCTCCCATACATACTGGCTTGGTTTAAAATACAGTAGTGCTCTTAATGAGATTGCTGAGAACTACAACGCCTAAAACTTGGTATACTGTGCGCTTTGCTAGCAAAACTTTTAAAAGTGCCTGCACACTAGCAGACACTTTTATTATTATGTTGGATTATAATGTGAACAGATACCTGGTATATTTTCTGTAACCTCCAGCTGAGTTGTCAAAGTCATGTGATGTACAAATGCATACACATATGAACGCATCCTCAAAGACGTTGAGTATTATTTGTTTTTTATTCAGATACAGTCTCTTCACCTTCTCAAAATCTTAACTACTAACACTCTTTTCTCTCACAACTTACATTTTTCCCCCTCAAAACTTATACATACCTACAAATGAATACTACAGGATGTAGTGTTTTGTTACAGGATGTAATGCTTTCACTTTTCAATTTATCTCATAACGCTGATTTTTCTTTCAACGTTTAATTGTTGTTAACTTTCGGCTTCACCAACGGACCATTAAAAATAATTTTAAAAAGTAATTATTTATTTATAATTCTTATAGCTTCTATCAGAATCAGATCTGAGTACATTTATTCTAATCTATGTAATAGAATACATAGATTATTTCCAAACAAATCATGTATTCATTTTTTCTAATCTTGGTTTATTGTATCTGTGATAAATTTAAATCTGGTAGCATTTTTAATTTTGTGCTGGCCGTTTTTGCATGCATAATTATTTTTTTATAAAATATACTATTGGAAAAAGTTTTTTGGTGAAATTTCCTGAATTACAAAACCTTTAAATTCACAACATTTTCTATTGTTTATGTATCTTCTACCTATAAAGCCAACAAACAACCTGACTGATCATCAATACTCAGTGAAAGCTACTGAAGATAGATTGGGAGAATTTGTATACATGTTCTTCTTACATAGTACATGTACACTAAGAAAGGTTTATTTTTTGAAATTCCGAGTTTAAAGGGTAAAAATGACGGTAACATTAAATTTTACTATTTTGTGAATTTCTCTGTAACAAAATAAGATCCTGATCTTTGATGCGTATAATCTTCATTTGTATTTTTAAATCCATTTCTAGATTTTTGAAATTCGATCTTGGTGGTGAAGAAGGCAAAAAAAATTTCAAACGATGATTACAAATTTTCCCCATTTCCCACCATAATAAACAAGATTATTTCTTTTTTAATTTGGGCTTACAAATACTCTTCAGATAAAAATCTACAAATCATTTTCAGGTTTTCTGAATTTTATTAATTTTAAGGGGGTAAATAAACATAAATTGTTTTATACATTTTTGCCATTTTACTCTACCTGTACTGAGTCAATCTTTATGAGATTTGTCACGTTGTGATGGTAATTTATTTTTGTAATTCTGATTATGTATTTCGTTATCATTATTATTCTCATAAGCATGCATTTAATGAATATGGAAGGGTCTAGAATGCAGAGCCCTGATCGTTTAAACATTCCCAGACTTTGATGGGAAAAGCAGGTAATCATCTAGCACAGCCGAAGCCGCAATGCGATGCTGTATACACAACGGGCATTTTATGACATATTAGTTTTTTTAAATTATAACCGGAATTTCAGGTTGGTTATGTTATTATTATTGTCATCATTATTCAGACTTAAATTATTATTAGTCATGTTGGATAATTTAAATTGTTGAAAATTAACAGCAAGTATATTTAGATTTTAGGTGTGAAATTATTTGTAAGTTTTAGTGTAAATTTGCGTTCCCATATAAATTATTGTTAAAAGAATATTCGTAATCCTTTTTTTCTGTATGATTTAACGATTATTTTCGGTTTAACTTCATTTGTTTGTTCATAAATACATTTTGAATAAATTCTTAACACTTTGACTCCCGTGAGTATCTCACAGATACACGGTAAACATTCACTGCCAGCCCATGAGTATATCCTGGATACTCAGGTAGAGGCACACTTCAACGGATCATGTATCTAGCAGCCACACAGTTAGCATTGTTTTAAATGGTTCATTCTGTTCGTCTGGTCCCTGGCAATAAAAAAGACGAGTTTGGGTTCTAAAAAATTTAGCTGTTGGCTACACTGTCGGCTATTGAAAAACAGTTGCTGCATCTGTGTGTTTTCTTTGTTTATAGTCAGATCGTCTAGTGCTATTCTAACCTTTATAATTCGTTATTTAATCACAGTTGTGATTGTTTCGTGAATTGTGGTTTATTTTATGTTTATAAAATGAATGAAGAAGAGATGAATGGAATTATACTGCTCTTATGACAGTGATGATAGCTCACTCAGTATTTTTCACAATCTTAAGTGTCACAGATGATCCATCAATTCATACCTCTGATATGACTTCTGGAAGTGACAGTGAGTGTTTGGATAATTATTCTAGGTCTACTACAACAACTAAGAAAAGGAAGATGCGTTTCATACTATGAAATATTTTCAATAACCCATGATAGAAGTTAAGCTCAAAAGCATACACCACAAGTTCGCACGACCTGCCCTTCATGTCCACAAAAAAAATCCATGTGTATAAAATGTTTTTTTGATTATCATAAGTGCTTCAAGAAATAGTTTTTGTGACATAATACAAAAGAACGCTTTTCTTTATACATTATTTACTAAGTGTTTCTAATTTTGTAATAAAACTAATAGATTTGCTTTCCATGTATCTTATTGTTTTTTTTTCCTTTCATATTACGATCTTTCATTTCATAAAACTTGTAACTGTTTCAATTTGTTTTCATACTACAATTTTCTAACAAAATCTAAAACATAAAACAAATTTTCTTCACTGTTAGTTACATAAGTTGAGTATACCAGGAATACTCAAGGGCTCTGGTGACATTTTCATTGCAAAACTCTTATATGGATGTGAGTATCTATAAAACACTCACCTATAAAAACAAATATTTGAAGAAAAAAAATTTAATCTTTGTTTTTATATCAATTTTGGAACACTAGAGAGTCCAAAACTGAGTTAAAAAATTTCTAGGTTCTGGGGAAGATTTACCAAATATACCCCTAGGAGTCAAAGTGTTAATCTATGTTTTATGTATTTCTTTTACGCACTTCTACTGTGATCTTATTATTTTTACGGTGAAAACTTTCAGGTTAGATAAGTAATGGAGTTAGGTTATTAGGCCGTTTGGAGAATTTTTAAGTAAACTGTCATCAGAACAAATTATCTGATCTAATTTTCTTGTGATTGTAGAGATGGAAAGTGTATTAATCATTTTATAAATCAGAATGAGTTTTCTAAAAACTTTATGTTATCATACCTAATACTTGCGTTAACAAGAACTCGGACAAGAATTTTTTTTATGTTAATACTTGCGTTATGACCGTAGAAGATCAAGATGAATATTGTTAATAAAATTGTATTAGAAGTCCATTACAGTATTAATGAATTACATCAGAGATTTTGTCTGTTTGAAAGGGTAAGAATACAGAATGTTTCTGTAGTTTAAAAAAACCTGCCCCTCTGGAAAAACCAGAAATATTACTGAACTTGATGAACAGAAGTACTGAATTAATAAAAATAATTCGTTTTGACAACTGTAATGAAACAGGAATGGTTTTGTGTTTTGCTATGCTGTTCCAGCAAGAGGTTATAAGCATTGATATGATATTCACACAAACATGATTTGCTGGTAGATGTATAGAATTAAAAAACTAAGTATCTTCAACCATATACCGCACAAAGCAGCAATTTTATTTTTATTATTTAGGAAAAAATATTGCTCTATTAATACTTGTGAGAGAAAAAAATAACTGTTTAATTAAACCAAATTAATGTTATTAACTACTCTCTCTTACCCTTCTTTTGTTTAGCCTCCAGAATCACCATATTCCGGAGGCTAAACAGAGGAGGAATGGGGATGTTATGTATGAATGTAAATGAAGTGTAATCTTGTGCAGTCTCAGGTCGACCATTCCTGAAATGTGTGGTTAATTGAAACCCAATCACCAAAGTACAGTGGTATCCGCAATCTAGTATTCTAATCCGTGTAAAAGTAACTGCCTTTACTATTAACTACTCGTACAGGAGATCTAATGGAAAAATTCTCAACGATAATGGCAATATGAACTTGCAAGTTCATATTTTGCATTAGTCCAAAGGTCAACCGCAATCTTTAATATTATTGAAAGTCGGTGTGATAAAATAATGATGCGGGCTGAAAACTTCACTCATTATTCATGAGTGTTGAATAAGAAAAAAATAATTTTCTATAATGCGCACCCCTAATGTTAGAATCAGCTACTTAATATCCAATGTGTAAAAAGCGTTGTACTAATTCGTAACCTTGGATGAATCTCCTTTTCTCTTCCTAACCACGCCACGGGTAGAAAATCTGCTGTCATTTTTGACATTGCATGGACAGTTGAACTGTAAATCATTAATTCCACTATTTCTGGATGTTTTTCTAAGACAGATTTTTGCAAAATTAAAAAATAATTTGGTGAAAAGTAATGATGTTGATTAGACATTTAATTTTGTGAAATTATAATGTCACGAGCAGTTGTATTTTAAAGATAATATCAAAAGTAATTCTAATAAGAAAAAAATTCATTAATTACATAAAATAGAGTGGGAATAGAAAAAGGCAGAATTGTTGCATCTCTGCCTTTTATTCAAAAGGTTCTGGATTCAAAAATTGGGTCAGCTTACACCTTTTACAGCTACAAAACTGAAAATGGAAAACAAATTATACTTTAAGAGAACCTACATAAATAAATAAATAAATAAATAAATAAATAAGTGAAATATTTAATAGAAGATATATTAATTATTAATTTAAATAATTATTTGATGATTAATGCTAAGATTAATATAAATTAATCTATATTATTCTCATCATAAATTATATTTATCCTTATAGATTATTGAATCAAGTTTTTTAAATGCTATATTTGGGTAGGAAATCATTTTAAGTTATAATTTTCATTCTTTATTTTGTTTTACAACTGCTGTAGTTTTTTTGTTAATTTTTAATATTTCTTTGTATTTGGAGTTATATTTAAAAACATAGAAATATTCGTAATTTTTTAAGCTGAAGAACTTGCAAGTTCATTGTTCATTAGTTTTTTCTAAGATTTCAGTAATCTTAAAAATACAAATCATTTTAACCGAGTGAAATTTCACACCGTTAAAATCATATTGATCTGTGTGATGAAATGGAGTGTTTCTGCCTTTCATTTGGCAGTTCTGGAACAAATTCCTCCTCACAGGCTTGATATTTTTTCACATTCAAGACTCATTTCTTATAATTAAAAATAGAAAAATAAAGAAAGGATAACTGCGGAGAAAAATTACCTCAAGGAGAATTAGAGAACTGAACCAAGGCTGAATAAACAATTAACAGATTTATGAGCAAATTATACCGGTAAATAATAAATGGTAGTAATGATATAATTATTCTTGAATATTTATTTTTGTAGCAGAACCAACAATTCTAATTATAAAAAATTCAAACTCTCAATTGTAAATAATTCATTTTCAGTATATTTGCAATACAAACAGTATATATTTCTATGCTGTCATGAGATTGCACTGCTTACACTTTTCCTTTATGAAACCTAAGAAAAGATTAAATTATCACTGTGTCTTAATTACTGACAACTTTAATTGTTCGTTACGGCTAATTTACAAAATGATACAAAAGATTTTAACCTTTCAAGATGAAATATAAACAAATCGCCTAATTTAAATTGAAGGTAATGAGTTATGAATATTAGAAATACTAGTCTCTCTCATTTAATTCACAAGTTTGACAGTTATAGTGAAGAATTTTCAAAATAATGGTTAGAAAGTAATAGTGAAGCGGTAGGGTTTCATTTTTTAATGAATATGATATTATAAAATCTACAACGGTAATGAGAATGACTCTAATAGATATGACAACAACACTGGGTTCTAGTAATGCTGAAGTTTTCACTGGTTCGGTGGCTTGGTACAACCATCAGCCTAAAAGCCAACCTCTCCGGCGGAGTGGTAGAATCCAAGCTTTTAACCTGAAGGTTTCACGTTTGATATTCCGGTCAAGTATGAGATTTTTCATACTTGAAAAACCTTTCGTTCTAAATTTCCACGCGCAAGCTTAAGATTTATTTATGCGGTGAATTTTTAATTTATATAAAATATTGTATCTGAAACGACTACTTTTGTTGAAAAAGGTAGATCATGTTAAATGAGATTTAAATATGAGGCTACAAACAATTAGTACTTTTCAAAAATATTTTCATCAGTCAAAAAAAAATTTTTTGTTTTTAGCCTATCTAAAAATGCATTTCAAAAATTATTTTGTAGTATTCTATACAGTATTTCTAAATCTTTTGTTTTTATATGTTATAGTGTTTAAGTTGCAAGCTTTTTTCTGCCTATTAATGGATTATTTTAAGTACAGCTTGTATTTCACACAATTGTTTCTGTACAACACAGAATTTCATTGTTCTATTATTTTAATATTGAACGCTAAAAAATTTGAACAAATTAAAAATTTAAAAAACCTAGGTTCCAATCGGTTGAAATTATTTACATTCTAATTAAGTTCTGTCTGGCCACAGAATTTCATTGTTCTATTATTTTAATATTGAACGCTAAAAAATTTGAACAAATTAAAAATTTAAAAAACCTAGGTTCCAATCGGTTGAAATTATTTACATTCTAATTAAGTTAAAAATAGTTAAACATCATTTATTCGTGAATATCATGTAATATTAAACTTGTTTACAGACTACATTATAAATATAAAAATTCCTTTTCATCGTCGCAAAATTATTTTTATTTTTAAAAAAAATGGTCATCAAACTTTTGTATTGTACATATAAAATTTTCTGAGCTTTTTATTCAGTTAAAAATGATTTACCGAGCTTTATCGGAAAATATTACGAGTCCATATGAACGCATAGGAAATGATGACTGTGCGTTCTTTAATATAATGTAATATAATGCATTTCTAGTATTGTTAAAGCGGTAAATAATTATTTATCGAATAATTTATAAGAGGTTGATTTTTTAAAATCTTTACAATGAAGTTGTGTGTAAAAGGGGAATAATGTAATAACAAGTAAAAAACATTTTGTCTGTACAATTAAAATATTCAATAATAGCCTGTCTCTGTGGTGGAGCGGTAGTGTTTTGACTTTTTTCTGTAGATTCCGAGTTCGAATCCCAGTCAGGCAATGTAAAATGATGGCATTTTTCATACGCTACAAAAATTTAATTTCCGTATCTCACGCACAAGCTTTAAGTTAATATGTAGTATCTTCAAGCCCAGAAAAAAAAATTTGGTTGTATGACCACACTTTTCTTTTGATTTACATTCTAGTGGCCAAAAACTGGATAAAACACAACCGTAGAAACTGTTTTGCGCTCAAAATTTAAATAGAGTTATACATCAAGCGTGTAGTAGTGCAGTGATAATTTACGAGCTAGAAGTTTTAACAAAAAAATTATACATTTTTTTAAAACTATAATACACATTAAAATGATTTACAGTTAAAACAAAAATATTACCGGCATGCATATAGTAATATTTTTTCTCAGATTAAAACCGAATAAGTATTAAAGTATTATTATTTGTCGTACCTGCTGAAGAATTTTCACTTTGGCATACGCTCGCTTGACGTTGTAAATTTGGAGGAACCCAGAATTTATCTTTACTTGGAGTACGATTCAGTGAACTGCTGCCGGCCTCATCCATCAGCGAGCTGGTAGATACTCCGACCAGTGCTTCCTGACTACTGCATAACATACAGAAACACCTTGTTGTAAAGTAAGAAGCTCAGTGAGGTTGAAACCGGGTTGCCAGAGTGGAATGATGAATTGAATGATCAAAGGTAATGAAGGATTAACTTGCCTCTGAGCCTGAAACAAATTCTAATCCGCCTCCTATAAAGTAAATTCTTTACTCGCTTTACGGTTTGATTTTTTTAATACGTTTCCTACTTATGTACTTACTGTCAAATTAAAATTTTAAAATATTAGTTTTTAAATAAGATTATATCGATTTTACCTTCTTCATTAAGCTTTTACGAGTAAATATTAAAAAAAATTAATAAACTGCAAAGTACAATTATAATTTATTTTGGCTACAGTTAAGGGCATTTATAAACAATTAGAAATTATTTCTGAAAGTATCAGATAATATTTAAATCGGTAACCGTTGAAATGCGTACCGCATAACTTTTTTCTTTTCTTTCTTAAAATACAAGATAAACTATATATCTCAGAAAGAAGATCCACCTCCAAATCGTTTGTAATCTATGTAATGTATACTATGCGGTTTACCAAGAAAATTTCTGGAATAAAAAAAGGGATTACTGATTAAAAATTTCTTAGGTTTTCTAGGAATTTATTTTAACCCTTTTCTGATAGGGGTTGTACTACAATAATCACCCTTTATTTCACAAAAACTAGGTCCGGTTGTTAATGTGTGGCAATCGGTACTTTTTGTACTCTTTCTGTAATCATTCACAATGTTAGATGAAAATTTTTATCCGTAAAAAAATATCAATATTTAAATCAGATAATTTTGCGGTTAAAGCAAAATCTATTCACTCCTTTTGTTACTTTCTAAAGAAAATATTATTAAACTCAAAAGATATATATAATTTGTATATAAAGTATATTAAATATTTTTATGCGTACACGTGTTGAGATAAGCATTCATAATGTTTTTCAGTTACTTCAAATTTTGTTTAGCGCTTATTTCACCAGTAATAAAACATAATATTGCAGCTAAACGTATAAATTTCAAAAACTTTATCCGCTAAATAATTTGTCTAACAAAAATCATCGCTCGCAATTGTAAAGTGGAAGTAAGTAACCCACCTAGCGGTGTCTAGCGGTCTTTGAATAAAAAAATAAGTAAATAATAATCATTTATTTGCGTACGTATTCTTTATGAATACTAATTTTTATTTTTGTTAAATCTGATAAAAAAAAAACAATTTCTATGTTCGTATTAAAATCGTACCTAATAACAATCTGTTAAGATTAAATATTTATTTTCGACTTGTAATTTTTAATACGTTAGTTGTAATGTATTAAATGTAATAATACTGAATGTAATAAGGAAAAATGTAATCATTTAAGGAATTAAATCGTTACGTTATTAAATTATTTGTCCTTCGCTTCGTTTCAGTAAATACAAAATAAAATCTTTGGTTATAAAATTCAAAATTAAACGAATAACAGAATTTCCCTTGTCGTCTGAAGGTTTGTTGTTTCGATTGTTTGTTAACCGGATGCGAATCAAGTGGTAGTCGGTTATTCTTTTTCGCTCGACGATCTAGACGTACTTTTATTTGTAGCTGCGTTAAGGTTACGTGTAGCGTGTCTACAACAGAATTAACTAGCCTATTTTGTTTGGGAAATATTTTAGGGTATTTAAGGTGATAATCTTTATCAGAAACATTCTACGATATCGTAGCTTACACCGGGTGAAACTTTAATGCGTTTCGAAAACATTACAGGTATTTATTTCTGTTAAGTTATTTTTATTACGAATTAAAACGGTTTACTATAGAAATAATTTTTCTAAAGATCTGATTTATTATATCGTACGAAATTTATTCGTACGGTCTAATTTATTTTCGTACGAAAAAAATAATTTGTCAAAAAAAAAAATAGCTAGAATTCATTCCGAGGAATATTTCTTTTAATCGTTTACCCGCCACATAAACTTGAAGTTTACATGTACGATATAAATATAGAAATACCAATGCGGTGTGTAAAAATGATAAGCCTGATTCGAACCTGTGACCTGCAGAGTGAAAAATTTAGGTTCTACATTTTAAATTGAAATACTCCATAAATGAGTATCTAAATGAGATTGAGATATTCAATATATCAATTGTTCTGAGGTTGCCGGTTATTATTATAACCCTGTCGGCGTGCTTCTCACTAATACGTAAGTTAATCGCAATAATTACAGCTGTTAAAAACATAAAAGTTATTTGCGATCAAAGTTGTTTCATCGATTTAAAATATATTAATATTTTTTAAAAAATAAGTTAAATAATTTGATTTATTATGTTGATTTTGACAGTATTGGTTAGATTTCATAACGTTTAATTTTGCGTTTACAATTGAATAAGGTGTTTTTAAAGGGCTTTTAATTATAAATAGAGACGGTTGTCTTTTGTTCTTACGCCTTCATTTTATCCGCTCTTAGATCGCGAATCTATGTTTTCCTATCAAAACACCGTTCTTGCTACGTGATTTTTTCGATGAAATCTTCGTCGATTTTTCCGATGTCAACTTTGAACGTAGCTAAAGAACAAACCTAACGTAAATATATATCGTGTCGATTACCGCTTCGTTGCTGATTTTTACTATCTGTCACAGAATTCTAACGACACGAGTCGTTCGATATAACTACATAAAATTTATAATTATTACGGAACGGATTTGTGATTTTTCTAGTCCGTTACCGACGAGCAACTAATTTTCATTTTTCCACGATTTCACTATACGCTTCCAAACGTTCGACGAACCGAACCAAATTTCATTTTGCGCTTGTTACATAATATTTGAGGTTGCTTGGTAAAACGGTATTTACCTATTAGCCCGTCGACGACCAATAAATTGCAAACTTTTGGGTTATTGTTAATATCACCATTATATAAGTATAATTTAATGAAACTTAACCTACGCTCACATCGCTCGCTAACCTTGACGGATTAACGCAGTAATGTTTTGAATATTTAAATAATAGCGATTATTTATTATTCAAATAATCAATTTATTACTGTTAAATAGTTAGGTTAGCGAGTGTAGGTTAAGCTCGGTTAATTTATGTCTATAATTATAAGCAATAATGCTTATTATATGTTTAATATGTAAAATATGTTAATGATCTCGTAACTTTGAAAATACTTCAAAGTACGGTTATGTTCGACGAGCTAATACGTAAGTACCGGTTAAACTCCTCGTTGCACGAGAGAAAAGAGCTGTCCTGTAAGCTCACATCACGCGAAAAGCGACAATGTTTTAGAAGCGAATGAACACGAAAAATTTAATTCGGTTTATTAACAAACACAAATAAAACTGAAATAAATTATACGATATAATTATTTCAGTTATCGATGTCTGTCACACGGAAACGAAATACGATGAAAATTAAACAGGGTGGTTTATCGAGTAATGGCAGGACCGATAACTGATAACTGAAAATTACTTAAATAATTGAATTTAATGGTAAATACCGATTGTATTGAGATATTTATAAATCCCAAACGGTGCTATTTTAATATTCGGTCTACCATCATCATGAGATCTACCGTACTGTTGTGCTAAATTTTTATTTTTAATGTAAATTAGACGAGTTAGTATGCAAAACGAGCTTTCGGTTAAGTTTGGTTAGGTTTGTCGATATCGTGCGAAGTTCAGTACACGGGAATGAAGTTATCTAAAGAAACTTTACCAACGCTCGCTTCGCTCGCTGATCTCGTCTAATTAACGTTAAATTTGCAGATTACATAAAATCTATATTAATTTCTAATATTAGATTACAATTTAGGTAGGAGCTAATTACTTACCGATAATAATCTTTACGACGTGGTTTTAAATCATTTACTAAAAAAAATTAACTATTGTATTAACTTATTACATATTAAGAAAAAAAATTAAAGTCTTATTGTCATAAGCAAAACATAAACAAATGTACAGGAGATAGAAACATTTTAAAAGCTTATTCCTTCACTCTACGGTATATTTATTTATTTAATTTTGTGTACAAGTTCTATACCCGATTTATAATTTAGTATTATTTGCTACTTATGTTAAAGGAACCCCACACTAAACTTGATTATTACTAACTATAACTGCTCGTAATGACACATTTAATGATTAAATAATCGCTGAACTGATTGCGTGTCAACTTTGTTGTTTATCTGAAGTTCGAAGCTAATAAAATATTCATATAAAATGAAACGTAATAATCGATTTTAATAATATTCGATAAATTAATGAAGAATGCAAAGTTATATTAAATTTACGGTAATAAATATATATATATATATTTGTTGTAAAATATATAACTGCATAAAATACATTAAAATATACACAGTATTTTATGTGCTACTACATTTTTTAGTAAATTAAAAAAACGTATATGTAGGTTTATTTACGCACGTAATATTTTTCGTATTGTCATTTTGTTTAGTAATAATTAACATATAAAATTTTCATCGCATTCAATATTGTCTATAAGTATTTTTACGATTAAACAACGCTGATTATTTTACTTTGGGAGAAGAAGATTTAATTTTTAGTTTTAAAAGTGACGAGTCTTTAGAATATTGTAAGTTAAGTGTATAACGAACAAGGATGTGTGTTTACTCTTTTTGCAATTTTCATTTTGTCGGCTGGCGATTGTGTTTTCTTATCGCCTAGCAGTACATGAGTTTTTTGTACAGACGTAGTGCTGCAGTTGCAAAGCGCTGATTGTTTTGTTATTACATTCGCTACCACAAAGCGGTTAATGCAGTCTGCCCTGTTTACTGTGAATAGCTGTACTTTTTAGTTTAGTCTTACCTAAAACTTTTTTTTTATAACTTTGCTCTTTTTTTCCACGTATTTAACTACTGGAAACTTAAATACATTCTTAGTTTTAATTTTTACTGCTTAACTATTATTTCTTTCCTGTGTACTATTATTAATACACTTTCACGCACCACGGCAACAGTACTATTATATATTGAAGAAACACAATAATTATTTATTTTAGTTTTCTAACGTGTACGTTTCGATCGGTTAAACTACCGAACAATAAGCAGCCCCCCAGAGCCCACCTTGGTCTTGTGGTGAATTCGTCAGTTATGGACGATCTGAGACCACACTTCATTTACATTCATACACATCATCCTCATTTATCCTCTGAAGTAATACCTTACGGTGGTTCCGGAGGCTAAACAGAAAATATAGCCCAGCGAGGTGAGGATGAGTACAGACTCAGACCGACCGTTCCTGAGATATGATTAATTGAACCCCAATCACCAAAGTACCCCGGTGTCCATTGACCGGTATTCAAATCCGTATAAAAGTAACTAACGTTTGATACGTTTTGAACCTCGAAACTTTCGTCTTCGAAAATCAGCTGTTAAACAAGTAGTTTTGCGACGACGAGTTTATCGCTAGACCGGCCCGGTGGGCAAAAATGAATAAATGTCGTTCGATGAGCAAGATGTACTCGTATTCACGAGTAAAAAAATTAATATTATTCTAGATATTTAAATATTTCTATACGTAGGTAAATATCATACTAGCGCAAGAAGGAAACTAATAATTGCGTTTTAATTATTTATCTTTGTAACGTACTCTATTTTTTTTTTTTCAGTTGTAACATAGTGGTCTGAAATTTATTATAGATAAATATTATATAAGCGGTCAAATTTATTATAGGTTAAAAAATAAATCATTATAAGATCAGTGTCATAATTTTGTTAGAAAACGCTGAAATTTTTCACATGCACAATTATTGTAGAGAAGCAATTTTTAGAATAGCGAACAAAGGAAATTGGTAAATCGATCGAATTTGATATTATTTTGTAAAATCAAAATCAATAATAAAGCTTGAGGTATTCATGACAATAATATATTCTATCTACTGATCTATAAAAAAAACGAGTTTAATCATAGGTTCCAGAATTTATATTAAATCCGGCACGTTATTATTTTCTTACATAATGAATGAAATTACTCTTCCAATCAAACTGCTGGAAAGTATCTTTCTTTTTTTCCCCTGTTTAACCTCCGGTAATTGTCGTTCACGTATTATTTCGCAGGATGAATGAGGTTGATATGTATGAGTGTGTAAATGAAGTGCAGAGTCTTATACAGTCTCAGTTCGACAGTTCCTGAGATGTGTGGTTAAGTGAAACCCAACCACCAAAGGACACCGGGTATTCACGATCTAGTATTCAAATCCGTATAAAAGTAACTTCCTTTACTAGGACTTGAACGCTGAAACTCTCGACTTCCAAATCGGCTGATTTGGGAAGACGCGTTCACCGCTAGACCAACCCGGTGAGTTTGCTGGAAAATATCTACATATCACGTACTATACGCTTATTAATAACTTGACCAATCGCATACGAAGTAACATTTAAATTCTGTTTTCAGTTTGCCAACTATTGCTAAGTAGACACACTTTTTCCCTCATTCAACATGCGCGTGCACACACACACACGCGCGCATGCGGCTACGAACGCACGTTCGTTACTAATTCTACATTTTAAAAATATTGTTCTTTATATGATAAGTAGTACAAAAAATTGAATCGGTTAGGCCTATACATTTATCGAAAAAAAACAAACAAACACCAATATACTTACGAAAATTAGAAAAAGGTATTTTTACCTGAGTTTATATAAAACACCTGTTAACTAAAAAATAATGCGTTATTTCTTTGGGCAGTGTAAGACGAAATGAAAAAGTAAGTTTAAATACAATTTAAATCGCTTAAAACTCACCACTCGAACGGTCTGTCACGTCTTATTTGTTTGATCCGGTTGAAGCGAGAATAAGCGACTAACATTATACTTAAAATAACTTTTCATTTTTTATTTTGACTGTCCATAACGGTATTTTATCATTCTATTAGTTGTTTTTTGTTTTAGTTTTGTATTTAATTTTATACTTAATGACGGTAATTAGAATGATTTATTAATTTTAGACTTATTTTTTATGAAGGATATGAGCGTTTTCTAACGTTAGAACTTATTCGGGAAAAATAAAAATATTATTTTTCTTCCACTAATTTTTCGATCGCTAAGGATGATTATGGCGGTAAAAGGTAAAACAAGGCTCTGGCGAAGGAACCGACATCGAATAAATTACACCACTTAGTACTGCCAGTGGTGCCTACTGACTGATATTGTCAAGCGGGACACAGCCTTCTACAAATGTAATCTGTCAGTTCTATCTGCCGATCCTAATTCCACGAGTCCTGGACTCAACCTCTGATTCACGGCGACATGCGGGTGGTTTGTCGTTTTGGAGAAAGATAAAAGAGAGTAGAAAATCGATTTCTCAGTGTCTTACAACGGATTCTATTTGGTTAAGGTATGTATAACTCATGTATATGTATAACAAAAGAGTCTTCCCGATCGGATATTGGGCGTGGGGTCGACAAACCCATCCAGAAAAGTACTATCGTTACATATCCTATACAAAAGCCCGGGAAGGATAGGTGTTTCGGCACATACAAACCAAACCCTATTGGATATGAGTTTAGCGACCTGCAATGTAAGAACAATATTTAACCCGAGAAAATGTATATAGATTTAATGTTGTGGAACGAGGAGACTAAAAATAATCATAAAAGAAAGATTATATAATAGAGGAAAAAAATAGATGAGTATCAGGTGGCTGATGAATTGACAAGAATGGAGGTATATGGATGTAGAGGATTTGTCAATGAAAGAGATGATCGGAAGCGAGTAATAGAGGATCTAGTCGACTAGGACGGTTGTGCCAAATAATTATAATAAAATGGAAAAATTATTTTTAGTTTCCAACTACGGTTTTACTAGCGACAAAATCTAATTCGTATTCATGAATAAATGTCTGGATATCATTTGACGGCTTAGTTGCTTTTTTATGCCGCTAAAGCTCGTATGCAAGTCCGAATATTCTTTATTCTTATTTTCCAAATTGATTATTTTCACAAGAAATTCTATCGCTTTGTTTTAGTTTGATGTCGGAGGAATTATTTTAACTTTTGTACTTAAAGGCGTCTAATTCTTTCAGTCGTTCAAACGACCGTGATCAGATTTGTAAGTTTTTATACTTCCAACTCGGGTCTTTTTTCGTTAAAAAAATAATATTAAAAACACTCTTCGGTGAATAAAAGCAGATCGTCCTGTAATGTTAATATAAATAATATTTTGTTAATCGATCGTTTATTTTGGAAATTTAATAACAAAATATATACTTTGGATCTTAGTACAATTCCGGTCATAAAAATCGAATAAAAAAAATAATAATAATAGAAAACCTATGAGTTTTTTAAGTTAAGAATTTTAGTCAATTTCTTTCAGGTAACTTTATTATCTTTATACTAGATGTAAACGAAAGTTTCTAAGTTTTATGAGATCTTTTATTTCAAACTACGATTTATTTATTTTTCTATTTATTCATGATATTTCACGATGTATTTCTACAACTCCTGTTTTATACTAAAATTATTTTACGAAAAAGTTACGTTAAGAAAGTAAAAACCTTGAATACGATGGTATTTTTATGAACGTATATTTAATGTAATCGGAATAATTTTCTTGTTAACGTTCACTACTGATTGTAATAAAAGACTGTAAAGTTTAACAGCGCTATATATTTCGTATTTTATTGCGCGTGCTTAGTGTAAAATTATTACCTTTTATTCGTGTAAGAAAGAAGCGTGCTCAGAATGCCAAATTTCATTAGTCTTGAAATTATTTTTAGTAAAGAAAACATTTATCGCTGAATTTAAATTACTTTTTTTAGAAATTTTTATTTAAAAAAAAAAAAAATTAATATAGAAAAATGAAATCTAGCCTTTTACGAGTTGTCTTTTTGTGCCCGTTAAACAAAAATCCTGTTCGGTTTTAGTTGGACCGGTTGTAATTGAACGGTTGGTTATAGGGAAATCGATATAAGACACAAATTACTTTGTATGTCGTAACCGATCTCAAGAACTGTAAACATACCTGCCAAGTATAGTAGCGAAAGTAAGGAGTGAAGTAGTTTTCTTATAGATTTTTTTCAACGAATCAAATAAAAAATATAATCAAATAAACTACTTTATCGATATACGGGTTCATTAAGTGGTATTGTTACACTTTCATTCTGTTCTTATAAGTAATTGGATGAATTTGGATATCAAAACTCTCAGATACCGTACCGGTTAAGGTATAGGATTTATAATTTAGATAATCCACCGGGTTGGTCTATTGGTGAACGCGTCTTCCCAAATCAGCTGATTTGGTCCAGCTGAAGTCGAGAGTTTCAGCGTTAAAGTCCTAGTAAAGACGATTACTTTTATACGGATTTGAATACTAGATCGTGAATACCGGTGTTATTTGGTGGTTGGGTTTCAATTAATCACACATCTCAGGAACGGTCAAACTGATACTGTACAAGTCTTCATTTACCTCATACTTATCATCCTCGTTCATCCTCTGACGTAATACCTGAACGGTAATTCCCGGAGGCTAAACAGAAAAATAAATAGAATTTACTTTAGTTACCTTTAACACATTAGGTGTCCTTCGTATGCCGTGGCAATAAGAAAAATTGACATATCAGCACTGATAATTTAGGGGAAAAAAGTAATATTGTTTTTATTTTCCTGGCATCAGAGCTCTAGAGCTATGTTTAAAAAAGTCAAAAATGTTTATGTCGGTCAAAAAATGGGGTATGGATTTTTTTGCATCATTTGACCTTTCTTTCATGACCCAGGGACACCAAAAAAGGGGAGGGGTAATGTTCGTAAGTACGTATGCACTGGTGTTGGCGAGTTTGAAACTTAACTTTTTACTGGATAAATCGATTTTTATAAAATTTTGTTCGGCGACTCGTGTATACGGGGCAAATTCTTTGTAACATTTTGGGGTAATATCTCGAGGGAAAGGAGCGGGTTTATCGGGGTCAATTTTCTCAAAATTTTGCAAACATAACCCCAGTTTATTTTAAGCTACATGCGTACAGTTTAAAAAAAAAATTTGCCCCAAGATTTTCCCCCTTCCCAAAAAATCGAAAAGTGCTGTCTTTTTATTCGTTGCTTATTTTTTAATAGAATTTTTCTTAATACCTTCTTAGGTCCAGTAATAGTGCAAGCGAGCAAAAAAATAAAAATAAAATATACTTTGGGGGCAATATTGGAAGTAGAGAAGCCGATCAAAGTTTAGAAATATTGATTTTTCGGCATTTTTTAAAACTTTAAACTTTTTATATTATTAAAAATTTAATTAGTAAACTTTTATTAATAATATTACAATAAAATTTCATCATAAATCACTCCCCACCGCCAAAAAATAAATCTTAGGTAATCTTGTATCGGTTGCACATTTTTTAGTGGAATTCTTTTTAGTTTCTTCTAATTAACATACTAACTTAGGGAAAAAAAATTCTTTTAAAAGTGATTTTGGAGGGAATTTTTGGAGCAGAAAAAAAATACCGATTTTTGAATCGGTATTTTGAATTTAATAAAAATATAACATTATTTAATTACTGCAATAAGATATTTTAATTTTTTAGTAATAGAATTTAATCAAAGAATACACAAGTATTTATGTATAAGGATTTTTACTCCTATGACGATTTATGTCGTTAAGATTGTTCGTGGCTTTAAACGAAGTTACATTACATTTTCTTCTTTTTTTTTGCACGAGCTAATATTGAAAAGGTAATTTAGAACGCGAACGCACTCGCATATGTTATAGTGTGCGTTTGTGTCTGTAGTATAAGTAGAATTGTATTTTTTGTCGTACTTCTTTCCCATCCAGTTCATATCTAATGACATGTTAGATTGAATACGGGTAAAAGAAATTAAATGTTCAAATATCATCGGTAATTCCTTAAACGTATGGGATAGAACTCTTTAAGAAGATATTATTCTTTAATTTAGGAACAGTCTACAAACAGAATAGTATTTTATTAATTTCTGACAAAGATGTTCTATTTAGGTTACCCGATTAATTTTAATTATTAATCAGCGTCTTATTATATAAAAAAAACGATTTTACGTTGTTTTTCATCAGTTTATTCTCAAATTTTTAAATTTAAGTATTTTAAACAAACTTAAACTAACAAGTTTTAAATTGTAACAACTGAGAATAACAAATCTTTTTTTTTGTGTATATCGTAACTTAAGTTAGTTAAGAAACTTGGTTTCGCACTATTAAAAATCATTTATGCGCTATTCAGTTTATTATATTGCTTTCAAGCTATCGGCGTTAATTTCTGTTCTTCGTTCACTTAACTCGTTTTATTGTTTAAACGAACCTCATTTAAGTAATAAACACTTTAAAACTTTTTTCTAGAATTGAAAAACGATGTGCTTCTTCTCAAACATTTATTTTATAAAAAAGTTTATTTTTTTGTTCTTAGCGTTTTAAAATGTCCTTGCTACGAAGGATGTGTTGTATTAATGATACAAATTATTTTTTACAAACTAAATTACCAAAAACATATACAGAAAGTTGTAGGATTTAGTATTTTTCAAAGCAGCATAACAGGATTTTGCCCGATTATAAATTAATTTTTCAGCGTATTAAAATTCCGTGCCTGAACGGGATTCGAACCCGGAACCTCTGGATGAAAGGCAGGTACACTACCACTCCGCTATGGATATCGGCTGTTAATATTAAAAACTTGTAGATTTTTTAATAGTACTAATTCGTACTGCTAAATTTCAGATCTGAAAGACCAACTGTCGAAATGTAAACATAGTACTAAATAGAAAGTTTTGCCACGACTGAAATCAACAAATTTTTCAGTCGGTTAATCGTTACGGTTCTTAAAACGATCTTGACTCCTCAAATTCAATAAAAACATATTAAGGAGTAAAAAAAAATTTATCGTAGTTAAAAATAAAAATGTGAAGAAATTGGAGTCACTCCACAGGCGGCCGACTCTGAAGATCATCGCGGGAAACCGATCCATCTCATTTGAGACTGCAGGAGTTATTGCGAGCGTTCTCCCAATATATCTATAAGCATTTCATATGAAGAGGATTTATGAAGGGATGTCACGGAAGGAAGAAAGATGTTTGCTTTGTCGAGAATGTTAAGAGACCTTGGAAGCCTCCCCACGTCCCCCAAAGGGGACGAGGATGAGAACCTTGATTTCCCGGATCGATGGCTGGCTGGATAGAAAACACGGTGATCCGATGTATTGTGTACCACTCGACTGTTGTCAGGGCACGGAGGCTTTGGAGAATATTTGTTTTGTTTTCACCGACGTGAATTCTCGAAATGTGTTTACTGTGGAGAGGATAACGATTCCCTGAACTACAATTTCTTCGTATGCGAGAACCGGAGTGAACTGAGGCGATTGGGTTTTCTGACCGCGGGATGTGTCGTGAACTTTATGTTGAAAGAAGAAAAAATTGGAAGAGGGTGGAGGACTATATGGTATATGGAGTTCCCGAGGTGGGCGAGCTAGTATGCGCTAAGGGGAAAAAACCCAAAAGATAGTCCCGGCTCCTGACGGTGGTTCCTGGGAACGGCACGGTTGGGCTCAGTTCCATCAGCCGGGGTTTGATGCAAAGAGTGAAAAAAATACATCCGGAACCGGCGGGCGGACCTGTCATGCCGGACTGTTACAGCCGGTAGGCGGGGAGGCCCGTTAGATTTGGAAGGACATCCCCTGGGATTGAGTATTAGTTGCTTGGATGCAGATCCTTCCCAGGGGGCAGAAAGATGGGAAAAAAATCTGATGTAGACAACAAACGACTTCATTGTACGCTTATTAAATTACATTTAGATAAAATTTTATTTCATTAAAAATTTCGGATATTTTTTCATATTACTATTCATCGTAAAACAAAATTTACAATCACAGGTTACTAATTATTAATAAATCAATATATTTAAATTAAAGCAAAAAAGGAGATGAAGTCTGATTTGAACCGATGCGTCCTAAGAACCGAATATTTCATTAATTAAACTTTTATTTGGCTATAACTCTGGAACCGATGAAAATAAGTGCCGCTTGTGTTATATCATTGAAATGTTCTCGACGAGGGCGTATTATTGCAGTTAAGAAAAAGTCCAAAATCCAAATGTTTTTGGATTTTGGATACTTTTGGTCTAGTCGATTGCAATGAAAGGGGAGGTGCACAACTAGATGTTACAACAGTCCTAAATCCAAAATTTCAACGTCCTACGACTAATTGTTTTTGAGTTATGCGAGGTATATACGTACGTACGTACAGACGTCACGCCGAAACTAATCAAAATGGATTCAGGAATAGTCAAAATTGATATTTTCGTTGAATTATGTAAAAATAAATTTTTCGCGATCGCAATACTTTCTTTATTTCGTACAAGAAGTAAAAAGAGTAAAATATAAAATATGCCATATAACCTAGAACTTCAACCAAGCACACATAATGTGTTACACCGCATACAATCGTGTACCGTGCACTCTTAATTACCGTTGTAGGGTATATAATTTGTTCTTTTTGCTTTTATTATTTTGTAGTTTTCACGATCTTTAATAACGAAAGATTTATTTTTCTGCGCATTATATTTTAAAATTTGAATATGGCTAGCCGGAATAATGTTTGAAGAATCAAAACAAGTTAAATAACAAAAACAATTTGAAAAATGGATTTTTAGCTGCCGTTTTATACTTAATTATATAAAGACCGCTAATTGATATAAATAATTAATATCGGTAATTGTTACATTTATAATTTATAAATTTACGTTGTACCGTAATTAAATACTGAATTATTTGTCGACGGTTGAGAATATGTGAAACTGTTTATTTAATTAAAAGATGGAATTCGTTTTCAAATTGGAAGACGGCGATTCATTGAAGATATTGTGATCGGTATTAGTTATATTCATTACGAGTAGCCTGTTAACAATCGGCAGACGTTTACTAAAATAATTTAATAGAAAAAAAAACGTCTTTTGACCTCATTTTGCTCTGTCAATGAACGTTTGAGATGTGTCACTCTAACTGTGAATTATAAATAACAAGTAACTTGAGTGCTGAAGATCAAGTTACTTTGAGAACTGCTCCTACCGGTTATGTACGCCTTACTACGATAATTACTCGTGCTTGTCTTATTGAGGATACATATCTCATTAAAAATAATTTAGTAAATAATCAACTTTGAATTTTGTTGCTTTATTTTTATAATTCTAAGGTGCTATAATATTGAGATGTTTCATTTAGCTGGGTGGAGTACTTCTGTAAGTCGCTACATATTTTTAAAATTTGTTATTCAAGTTCAATTCAAAGTTTGTTCGTAATTTATGACATAGATTTGCTTTTAATTTATTAATGCTTCTACACTTCTCAGATGAATGGATCGACGTATTCTAACAGATTCATCAAATCATCCTTTAGTTAATTTGTATCAGGTTTGATTCCCGTTTTGTTTAATATTAACCGATATCAACCGTCGTTAGCCTCTGCGTATTTTATAAAATGCAATTTGTTCCTATTATTCGTTTAAGGGTAATTACCCCCTTGTTGGGCATATTTTATGATCTGTTTTAACCGTTTATCAAACATCGCTTTGATAGTTTACATCATTGTATTTCCAAGGTTGGTAATCTACATTATCAAATTGTCAAGGTAGATGTAACTCTTCGTAAGTAAAAATTTAAGAATTATAACTGAAAATGCAAAAGTTTCATTCTTTTTTAGTTCCTTGTACGTTAAGGATGTATTGTGATCGCGAAAAATTTCGGTTTCCATATTTCAACGGAAATATCCATTTTGACCACCCCTGAATCCATTTTGACTAGTTCGGCGTAAAGTACATATGTATCTCGCATAACTCAAAAACGATTAGCCGTTGGATGTTGAAATTTTGGATTTAGGACTGTTGTAACATCTAGTTGTGCACCTCTCCTTTTGATTGCAATCGAGTAGACCAAAAGTGACCAAAAAGCTCAAAATCCATAACAAATTGGAATTTGGACTTTTTCTTAATTGCAGTAATAAGTCCTCATCGAGAGCTTTTCAACGACATATCATAAGCGGTACTTATTTTCATCGGTTCCAGAGTTATAACCAAATAAAATTTTAATTAATGAAATATTTTGATCTTACAAGGGGAAGGCACATCGGTTCGAATCAGACTTCATCTTCTTTTTTTTTTTTTTAATTTAAATATATTGTTTTATTAATAATTATTAACCTCTGATTGTAAAAAAAGTTTTTCGATAAATAATAATTCAATAATAAAATTAAAAAAAAAAAAGTATCAGAAGTTATTAATGAAATACAATTTTATGCACTCTTCATTTAAAAAAAAAAATGTGTATATGAAATTTAATAGGCGTACAAGGAAGTCATGTACTGTCCACATCAGATTTTTTGATTACTAATAAAACGGTGAACTATTCGGTGTTCCTTCAAGTACTTGATTTTATTTATTACCCGGAAGGAAAACCTTAATCAAAGTTTCAAAAAACGTATTCGCACGAAGTTGTTTGTTTTAATTCTTGCCCTATAAAACCTTTTACTAGAATGCATTCGCATCAAGTTAATGAAAAAAAAAAAATCTGTTCCCACAAGGAACTCTCATTGGAAATGTCAAACGTATCTTATTTTATTAAGCGTAATCTGTTTCTATTACTCATTTAAGGGTAATTATGCCATTGTTGGCCGTGCTCTATGATTGCACTTAAATCATACAATCAAATAATCGTTGGGAAATTAATTTCAGAACATCAAAAATCTCCTGTATCCGGTTTATATTTGAATTAAAAAACACCTTCGTCAAACAACAAAGAATCCAGAAAAAATTACAACCCAAAAAAGCAGAATTCTGATCAAATAAATAAAGAACCGTAGAAATAAGTATATATCCGAATACTGATTATCTGCATTATTTTTTCCATTTTTTCAGCATTTTAATCGGTAGTCCCAAAATTATAATTTTGGTCCTTTTGGTCCTTTTTTTGTCTAAAGTTGTTCCTGAGTAACATAAAATTGCATCTTGTATTTTAGCTGTTGTTTATGGGCTTATAAAAGCCTATGTGATTTTTTGAAAAATTATCTTAAAAAGTTGTAAGTAATTTTATTTACTTTAATTTTCATCACTTGAATTGTTTTTTTTTTAATTTTATTTAGTCTATAAAAGAAAAAGGTGTTTTATCAAAAGGAAGTGGGTTTTATTTTCTCACCTTTTATTTATTTTAAAGCGCATCCGAGTAAGAAAATGGAAAAATCTACTTTTTTTTTCAAAAGAGGGAAGCCTAGTTCAGGTAATCATTGCTACGATGCGTACATTATTTTTTCTGAGTTCAATCTTCAATACAGTAAAAAATAAAAGAAAAAAAAATTGTTCATATGTAATACCGTACTAGCAGTAAAACACAAGTGGAAATAACGGGTCCAGATTGAAATAACATAAAATCACCGACGTAAAAGTCTTTTTTATTTATTTTTATAGACAATATGAAGATAAAATGCATCTTGGCAAACTTTATAGATGAAACTTTAATTTTCTTTACGGTTCATAAATAGCGCTCGCAACAAAAAAATACGTCACTGGTCTTCCTATTACAATTTCAGTATAATACAATTTTCTATGAAATCAGTAATATCTCGTTTTCAGTTTATCCGATTTTTATAAAGAAATACCAAAATAAAAATTGCAGTATTTTCTCTTATTTCTCACGGTTTAAAATATTACTATATGCAAAACGAATTAATATTAAGACACAAATTTAAAAAGACGAAGCCATCGCTTAGTTTAGTAGGAAACTAATAATAAATATTAAAATAAAACTCGGCTTACTAAATATTTACAAACGTAACATAATTACAAGTACTTAAATTGCGCTTGCTAGGGAATTAAATTAATCGTATATCAAAGAAAATCACGATATAAAATTTTTCATTAAGTAGATAGATACAATTTCAAGAAAAAAATGAATCGATTTTAACGAATGGAATATCAAAAAATCATTTTCCCAAGTTTCACTTACAGAAACGACAAAGGTATTTGTAACCGAATTTTATCAGGGAGTCTAAATATTACTACGTGAAAAATAACATTGTAAAGTACGAAACGTGCTTTGTCTAAGCCTTTCGTAAATTTAATCCCGATAACGCAGTTATCTGGATAAATTTACGCCAATAAAATCGTAAAAAAGATATTTTTTTTTGTCTTCAGTCATTTGACTGGTTTGATGCAGCTCTCCAAGATTCCCTATCTAGTGCTAGTCGTTTCATTTCAGTATACCCTCTAACATCCTACATCCCTAACAATTTGTTTTACATATTCCAATCGTGGCCTACCTACACAATTTTTTCCTTCTAACTGTCCTTCCAATATTAAAGCGACTATTCCAGGATGCCTTAGTATGTGGCCTATAAGTCTGTCTTTTCTTTTAACTATATTTTTCCAAACGTTTCTTTCTTCATCTATTTGCCGCAATACCTCTTCATTTGTCACTTTATCCACCCGTCTGATTTTTAATATTCTCCTATAGCACCGCATTTCTAAAGCTTCTAATCTTTTCTTCTCAGATACTCCGATCGTCCAAGTTTCACTTCCATATAAAGCGACACTCCAAACATACGCTTTCAAAAATCTTTTCCTGACATTTAAATTAGTTTTTGATGTAAATAATTATATTTCTTACTGAAGGTTCGTTTCGCTTGTGCTATTCGGCATTTTATATCGCTCCTGCTTCGTCCATCTTTAGTAATTCTACTTCCCAAATAACAAAATTCTTCTTCCTGCATAATATTTTCTCCTCCTATTTTCACATTCAGCGGACCACCTTTGTTACTTCTACTACATTTCATTACTTTTGTTTTGTTCTTGTTTATTTTCATAAAAAAGATTATTGTAACAATACTAAAAATAATCATTTAGTTAGACCTGAAATCGTCTTCTGAATTTTAAGCGAACGCGGTTCGTAAAACAAAAATAATATACCGACGTAAATTCTGATTTATATTCTAAGATGATTTCGATGAAATCAGTTTTCTGCCGTTTGTTATTTTTTTTTTTCACGTCGACTGTATAGGAACTTACAGTCGAATTAAAAATTATAACTAGAGTGCTTTTTTATTTATAAAATATTACCGTAAGATTCGGAAGTATTAACTTACGTAAGTAAGCTTTTATTAAAACACGGCAACAAAGAGTGTATAGAAGGTAATTTTAAATATTAATTTAAATTAAACCGAACAGAAACGGTTAAACTAACTTACTAAAAAGGTATGAGGTTATTTTTTTGATTTAATCTACCTGTTTTTTCTTCCATAAAACGTTGTAAATTATTATTTTTAATTTATTATAACCATAGATCTAAATTTAAGATGAAACTTAATTTAGCTTCAGCTTAATTATTATCTAGAATAATAGCCTTAACGTATGTATAACCTGATGTATATATATATATATATATACACACACATAATCTTTTTAACTTCGCTTATTATTTTTGAAACCGTATGGTGAGAAAATGTACACAAATATTTTGTCACTGTATTATTTTTAATTTAGAATCGATCCAAAGGTGGATCTTTCGACGCAAATTATGATTAATTAATTAATCAATTCGTTAAAAATTATTTTCTAATAGACAACTTTTAAAAATTAGTAAGCTACTGTGCAAATGCGACTAAATATTTACAAATTATTTTTAAAAGTAAGTAAGATTTGTTACCTCTAATCACCTTAAAAATCTTTCATCGCAATTCTTTCACACGATTTACTGAGTCGTGTTTGTTTTAATATAAATAATACAAAAATATTTATTAAATTGGATAAGTTATTTTTCATTAATATTTGTAAAGGGGGTAACGATTTAAAAAAAAAAATTATATTTCTTACTAGGAGACCCGGCAATGCTTCGCTATTGCTAGATCTGAATATATATTTAGATGAATGAATAGAATTGAAAGTTTGATAAAACATTAACAAAATGAAGTTTACGCAACTTCACAAAATTTAACCTTTCCCTTTTTTCCTTTTACCCTTTCTCCCTTTCGCTTCTTCCCTCTTTCCCTTCCCACTTTTTCCCTTTCCTCCCACGTTTCTCTTTTTCCTTTCCCTTTTCTATTTTCTTCTTTCCCCTTTCCATTCCCTTTTCCCGTTTTTCCTTTTTTCCGATTTCCTCTTTTTTCCATTTTATCTTTCTTCCCTTTTTACCCGCACGCAAATCGGTCCAGTAGTTTTTTAGTCTATAGCGGACACACACATACCGGATTCATTGAAACGGAATCGTAAAATATTTAGTACAGCTCTGTTGCTTTTACGTCCAACAGAATGAGCTGTTTTTAAAAAAAAACGTGTTCTTACCTCTACAGGTGTGACATATTAGGTATATTAATAGTAGGTATATAAAAACACTCGCGTATTCGAGTTCAACGTTGTGTCAAAATTTCAAAGCGATCGGTGAAGAACTTTCGGAGATTTAAGGTTTAAAAATACCAACATTTACATTTCTATTTATGTAGATTAATATAATCGCCAAACGATTCGTCTAAAAATCTATTAAAATAACAATATTTAAAACGAGTCTTAAATCTGTTAAAAATTAAAAAAAACACGAGTGCCAAAAAAAACGAAAAAAAAAAAATAGGATGGCCGGCCGTGTAGTTCATTACAAGAGAGTGTAATGTAGAAGCGGAATCCCTAAATTTCGGACCGTTGCATTAGAGCTGTGAAAGCTTTACGCCAATTCAACTGAGTCCCTCGAATGTTACGCGTATCACAAGGTGAACGTTTTGAACAACATTATTATGCTCAACTCCATTTTGGTGTAAGCGACCGCAAACAGAAACATTTTGCTGAGTTAATTCTACAGTTGAGAGGGCGTAAAACGGAAATTAATTGGTTTGTAATCTCCTTTCGTTATTCATTACCCTTGATTGGAAGTAGAGTGGAATTACGGGCACTGACCGGTATTCTCTGAACCCATTCCTACCGTCTGGAAACAATTTGACCGATACCGATTCTTCTGACCTTTGTTCTCTCATAATGCCGATGGGAGGAGCTGTTTTATGCTTCAACTGATAAATAGGTATCGGACGGTCGTAACAGCAGGTAAAATCCAGTTCATATTTGGTATATCTGTTATCAATCGGCATTATAGTAGTGGTGATGATTTCACCGTCATACATATTATGAAATAAATCTCTACATTCATTCTCGTAATCCTCATCGTTTGCGAAAACTTGCCCTTGCGTTTCAGTTTTGCTCTTTAATATAGGATTATTACTAACGCAGGATAATTAAAGAGGGTGCGGGCGACAATTTTGTTTATAGTATAATTGTTTTCAAATTTTTTAAATTTATTTAAACGTATTTATTAATGTAGCCTATGACACTCCCGGTAATGTAAGGATTCCAACGCGGGAATGCATCTTAGCCATTCAAATGCTACGGTGGAACAAACATATACATACATCCTAAATACATTACAGTCCTTTTTGGGAGGTCGTCTAAAAAAACGATTCGCAGATTGAAACTAACCTACAACAGTACTTCTTTATATTTTGACCGTAGACTATCGTTGTTAGAAAACGATTTTTTTTTCTTATTCCGTAAACTATAGCTATATAGGTTTTGGTTTATATACTTAACACCTGATACGCAGAAATAAACGCTTCCATTAAAAACAACATTTCTGTACCGTGAGATTAAAAATAAGAAATCTATAAAACTGTAGAAGATTATGATATACCAGCTTGATAGTAGTGAAAAACCTAGAATGTTGAAAAGACTGTATCTTCTTGTGTTACCTTAAAAATTAAACAAATTCAGCTCACCGAGACATTAATAGTCTTGGGATACCAGCGCGTACAACGTTCTCATTAAACATTAACATTGTCAAAAAAATTAATTTATCGTTATAAAATGACAACAAAAAGTCGAGCGTTTTATATAATAATATCAAGAAATACCGGGTAGCGAGTGGTAGCGTCTCGATCTTTCATCCGCAGATCCCGGGTTCGAATCCGTCAGACGTGGCATTTTCACACACGCTACAAATCATTCATCTCATCCTTTGAAGCAATATCTAACGGCGGTCGGGGAGATTAAACAAAAAAGAAAACGTAATATCGGGTGATTCAAAACGGACTTCGTAATTTTAAAAGTAAATAAAAATTTATTGAGATAACTTACGGACGGTGTTGAGATCTCATTTCATAAAAAAACAAATTGCGTTTCATTCAGTTTGTTTCGATATTGCTTCCGTTTGTAATGCGACATACATCCCACCTGAAATCGATTTCGTTCCAGAGTGTAGCCAACAAGTCGGGTGTTACCTATGCAGCTGCGGCGTCGATTAAAAGTCTTAGTTCAACAAGTTCAGCAGGCAAAAGTAGCACAAAGCCCGATTATTAATGACTAGTCGCAAGAAAAAATCTAGCTGGGTCAAAGCTGGGAATCGAAGTGGCGATGCAATTGGACCTTTACGACCGATCCACCGACTTGGGATTCGAGTATCAAGAAAATCTCAGGCTTCTAGGTGGTGCCCTGTCTTGCTGATATTAATGGCGTCCATCTTGGTCATCACCGTCTAATTGATGAATTACAAAATTTTGAAGCGCGTCCAGATACACGATACCATTTACGGTTGCCTCCTGGAAGAAAAACGGGCCGTACAGTCTTTGTTACATTAGGGGACAAAAAACCTTGACCTTAGGACTATCGCGAATGCGGTGCTGATTTTCATGAGGTTTTCGCTACCTCATATTCTGTAATTCACCTTGCCGTTGAAGTGAAACGTTGACTCGTCACTAAAAATTACATTGCCTAAAAATGTATCGTTGTCTGCAATTCTATTCATCATTTCCACACAAAATTACAGCCGAGCAACTTAGCCGTCATCTGTAATACGATGAACCATGGTTAGTTTGTACGGCTTCAAATGCAATCGTTTATTTAATATGCACCAAAGAGTCGTTTGTGGTGAGCGTTGCATTGCCGCATGCTGGTGGGGGGGGCAGCGAGGGGGGTGATGGATTGCCCCCTGCGGAGCTGCCATTCGTCCGTGCTCGCGCGGATGGGCGGAGTTGATGAGTCACGGGGACTCTTGAGCCCCTGAGCTTGAAAAAGACCGAGTCCTGGTCTCTGGGGCGGGGCCCAGGAACGACATAGTCGGGTCTGGTTACTTCACTCTGGAAGTTAGAGGCAGGCGTTGGAAGGAAAAAATCCGATCGGCGGGCCGACCTGTCGTGCTGGATACTCCCCTGGGCTGCGTAATACTTAAATGTGGGTCCGGCTCAGGGGTGAGGGGAACAAAAAGAAAAAAAATAGTCGTTTGTGGAATGCCAGTCTCACGCGATGCACGTCGAGTTGATTTCATCGGACTGTGTGCAAACCTTTCACCGAGTTATTCCACAGTAGCTTTAGGGATGTGCGGAGGTCCTGGTGATTTTGTATGTTGAACAAAACGACCTGTCTCAACGGGTGCGGTGCCACGAGTAAATTGTATGCCTACTAGGAGTCTCCCTACCGTACCTTAGTTGAACGGCGGTTTTGTAAAGGGATTTCCACGTAAAGTTTTCGCCGTATACGGACTCGCGTCCTTTGCTGCCGAGTGATTCTATTGTACTAGCGATTTATTAATAGTAGTCGGCGTTGATTCGGTTTATGAAGTTTGGATTGCGTTCCGATCCGATGGAGGGTTTATCGGTAGGGACCCCACGGAACGATGTGCTAATAAGCTTATCTTCCGTGACGCGCTTCCTTTCAGCCTAGAGCGGGCTGAAATCCTTTATTTAAGGGTCCTCTCTGAAGGAAAGGACGCCGGAGGCGATTTTGGGCTTGTACTTTAACAATTAATTTAATTTAATTTGTTTCGAATTAAAGAAAACGAGTTTGGCTGGATTGCTCTGAGAAGTTGCGTCTCAGAGCTATCTCTGTCGGTATGAAAGTGGATTCGGGATGGTTGTGATGGAACATGATATTTGTTGTGTCTGTCTCTCAAATCTTCATGTTAACCTTATTTCTTTTTTTTGTTTAGGTTAATACACATATATACCATTCCCCCCCCCCCCCATTGCGGCTTTGTCTGCGTAATACAGGTATGCATACGTATAGATGTTATCTGGTATTCATCAATAACCGAATAAAATATATTCATTTGGATGAATAACAAATTTTCTGTTAAATATGTAAATGGTCTTCATTTCTTTTAATTTTATTATAAAAATAATGTTTTATTTTTTCTTATTTATATTAAGATAATAATACAGAATGATCTTTTATAGACAATGACATAAATTTAGTAACCACATAATAACGATTTGAAAAAGTCGATATTAACATAGATAACGATCGATATAGATAATGACAAATTTTATAGAAAATGATGAGGCTTGAAATGGGGTAATACTCCGAGTGTCGTAAGAAAATTACAGTTAAAGATTCGTATCTGTTAACTCGGTACTTTTCGCTGTTACTGGGGAACAAACGAAAAAATCTGATGCGGGCATCATGTGACTTCCTTATACGCCTATTAAATTTCATATAACATTAAAAAAAAAAAATGAAAAGTACAAAAAGTTTACTTAATTAATAACTTCAGGTATTTTTTCATTTTTTTTATTATTATTGAATTATGATTTATTGTAAAACATTTTTACAATCAGAGGTTAATAATTATTAATTAATCAATATATTTAAATAAAAAAATAAAGGAGATGAAGTCTGATTCGAATCCGTGTGCCTTCCTCTTATAAGATCCAAATATTCCATTAATTAAAATTTCATCGGGCTATAACTCTGGAACCGATGAAAATAAGTACCGCTTATGATATATCGCTGAAAAGCTGTCAATGTAAGCTTATTACTGCAGTTAAGAAAAAGTAAAAAATCTAAATGTTTTTGGATTTTTGGCTTTTTTGGATATTTTTGGTTCAGTCGATTGCAATCAGAAGGGGAGGTACATAATTAGATGATCAACATTCCTAAATCCAAAATTTCAACATCCTACGGCTAATAGTTTTGTAGTTGTGCGAGATACATGCGTACAGACGTCACGCCGAAATAAATTTAATTTTGGGATGGACAAAATGGATATTTCTGTTGAAATCTGAAAAACCGAAATTTTTCGCGATCACAATACTTCCTTTACTTCGTACAAGGAAGTAAAAATGTTAACTCTATATAGTAGCGAGATAAAATTTTTATTTTGATATGTTGGCTTCTTTCCATATTTATTATATCGCAGTCATTTATTTGTAAAAATACACATTTATTTTTAAATTTAGTTTCTTTTTGTTTTTTTTTTTGTTTTGGGAACGTCAGGAAAGAAAAGCTTGACTTTCAAGAAATTTATTTATCGAATTACTTGATGGAAAAGGTTATGTTTAACCGAATTAACTTTTTTCTTTTATTCGTTATTTCATTGCGAGTTGTAATTTAATTGTATAAAACGTATCCGTACATATATATTTATTTTTTTCCGTAGAAATCTATCTACTATTTCATGTGTTTCCGGTAGTTCAATTATTTTAAAGTTCTATAACTTCAATATTTATTCAGAAAAGTACATTTTATATGTTTTAAAAGATTGTTGGCGCTTAGTTTTAATACGGTCGCCAGGTTTAATTATATTTCTACTAGACTTCCAGCAGTTTTGCTGGGGTTCTGTTAAGCGAAGTGCTTATCTTTTGTTACAGATAAGTAACGCCCTAATAATTTTAATTGTTT
Source organism: Lycorma delicatula (assembly GCF_047948215.1). Classification (NCBI taxonomy): domain Eukaryota; kingdom Metazoa; phylum Arthropoda; class Insecta; order Hemiptera; family Fulgoridae; genus Lycorma; species Lycorma delicatula. The sequence continues at coordinate 223,157,055 of NC_134456.1, read as the reverse complement.
TCCTTCGCAAACTCATTTTTCATTAATTTTTAATTAAAATTATGAAAGTATAAACCACTGTAATATTGTTAGAACACATACAGCACAAAAATACTTTCTATTCCTTATCGCTTAAAAAAAAGACAAGCCTTCTCTTTCGTGACATTATAGTACGCCATACCGGTATCCTTGTGTATTAATTTTGTCCTTTTGTGCGCTGGTAAAATACGGATATCTATCTTCATTTATTCGTACTGGGTAAGGATAAATGAAATCGGAAATTATATAACGATTAATAGATTAATTATTTAATTTTCGAATAATACGTTAAGCTGTTGTAATATTAACTCATTGTTTTGTTACATTTTCGTACTCTAAATTTGTATCGATTTTAAAATTGAATTTTCTCATTAATAAGTTTATCAGTTAGTTTTTGCTGAAGATAAATACGATTTGTAATGTGTATCTTCTATCTTGATTTATATTCCACGTAAATCGTTTTTTCTTTCAATTTCTTAACTTCTTACGCAAGTTAAAAAGCAAAGAGGATTATTCTCGACATCACCGAATCGTTCCTTTATGAATTTGAGTTCCCTTTCTTTGTATTCTTATCATAGCCATCTAAGTCTTGTACTTTTTTTACATCGAATAAAAATAAATTACAAACGTTATTTACATAACGGAAGATAATTATATTTATGTTATGATAGTCATATTATTAAAAAATAATACTTTTGAAAAAAAACCTTTTACATTTAACGTTTTATTAAATTATTAAAAGTATTTTTCGTTATTGGGATGTTTGTTTAACCCGTTTAGTCGTTATTGTAAGGATTAGTATGCACATAAATTTTGTAAGGAAAAAATACGAAGGAAATGATAACGGTTGGTTTAATGCATTATATATTTTTATTAATTAACACGCCGGTCAGGGCTCGTTTCGTTCTCCCTTATCCTCCAGCCTGGGGGTCGAGCCCCTCGACCCTTAGTGTGTGAGTTATCCTCACGGTTTTGAGAATAACTGATAAATAACGATTAACGCGTGAAAAGCTCTCTTTCCTCCAACGTTTCCTTCGTTCTTGACGTAAAAGCTCTGATATACTACTGCTGTAAGACGAAGCTACAGCTCGAGTCTTGGCGTTGCGCTCTCGGTCAGCAGTTGATCGAGAATCACGTACTTCTGCTGTTTCAGAGGGCCGAGGTATTCGCTCATTCTTTTAGTAGGATTTGATTAATAAGAAAGGTTATTTGTCTTTCTTGAAGGCAGACTTTTATAACTTTTGATGAAATATCGACAGCCAAAATAAACAATCAAAACCCATAAAAATTCGCTAAAATTGCTAATTTAAGCTAATTGTGTGCCATGAAGCCATGTGTGGCCAAGAACTGTCGTAAAGTAGTATGATTCCCGTACTGAGCATGCCACGACTTCGGATTGCGCGACGCAGTTTAGCGATAAGGTCTCACAGTATGTCACGGCATTTATCGTTTCACTCCAACGCAAAAAATCAACAAACGGCCTTCGTTTATCCCAAAACACAGTACTCGTGATTTTCTCGGCTGACTTGGTCCTGGGATATATTGAATGTCACCATTCCATGGAGGTTGTTTTGATTCCGATGTATTATGTAAACTACCGTAACAATTCGGCTTAAAAATGATCGTCTTCATTGCAGTATCTCGTGAAAAATTCAAAGCACTGGCTTAACGTTTATTTTTGTACAACTCAGTCGACGTATTTGGTACCCAGCGTGGAGTACAACTACCGATAATTTAAGCTTACCGACAGAATTTCATAGAGAACACTTCGTGGAATAAAAGGAATTTCATTACGCAGTAATAAAATTGTAAACCGTCTATTCTCACGGACTTGTCCGTTAACTCTCTGCACCAGGCCATCAGAAATGAGAACGGTCTCCCACCTCCATGCCATACGATTTTCGTTTGTACGATCCTCTTTAAATGCCTTAACCAGTTTTCTCAAAATTTTATGGGAAGTAGAGTTATCCCCGTACACTTCAATAATCTGTCGATGAATTTTGGCCGCTTTCGAACCTCTTCCTTTCAAAAAACGAATTCGCACGTATTTTTTATAATCGGCGGTACTATCCTAAAGTTATAGGCATTTTAAAGACGTACAGGAAACTGTAAACAAAGATTTACAATAGCGTAATGGCGTCTGTAGGAAGCCAATAGATGTAGTTACTCGGTGAAAATGCACGAAACGGCGAGAACAAAATATATGAAAACGATACTCGGTTAAAATACATATCTTGTATTTTGGAAAAACATTTTTTTTAAATTAAAAAAGCGTTCTTTTTGTGTAGATTTATTCATATTTTATTAAAAAAAAAAAAAAAGTGAAAATTAATAATTGTTTAATTCTTAAAATTTTTACGGTTTGAAGTCGACGCCAGTGTAAAGGGTTAATATTAATTATTTTATCGGAAGCGTATCGGGAATGTAATCTGAGGCCGATTAAAAACAAGAGATAAATATTAAAAATTAAAAAACACGATTGCCGAAAAAACATTGCCCTTTTTTTGCGGTTTGGTTCCATCGTGATTTTGTATTATACAAGCAAATATCCTGTTTGACGTTTGAAAATCGAAAGATCCGTTCCGAAGATATAACAACAATTCCGAATAACCGTGATCTGTTAGATCGAGAGTGTACTTGATGTTTGCAAAAGTTACCATTCAACCTACTAACAAATAACTCGTTTGAATTTTGAAAATCGGACGATTTTCCTCGGAAAATCGGAAGAGCACCCCGTTTGTTACGGTGATGATCGGTTTAGCTTCGCACGAGGTGCTCACCTCATCACTCTAGCCTCACGCATCCCTCACGGGAAGTCCGTTATTATTAAATAGAGATCTTTATTAAACAGAAATTTTCTTAATTCGTTTAATATTGTTTTATTTTATTTACGTATATTTAATTCTACTATATGTGTAATATTCATTTGATCGATTCGAATCATTCAGTTCAAGTCCATCTGACACAGCGATAGAGGCTCGCGGTTCATTAAAGTTTATGCTTCAACAGACACAGCCAATGACCCTTCCGGTAACGTAAAGATTCCAGTGCGGGGTCATATATATCTAAACCGTTTCAGCCATTGAGCCGCTACAGTGGAACAAACATACAAACATACATAAATACAAATATACACCCTAAATAGATTACACTCCTTTTTGAGCAGTCGTGTAAAAAGATCGAAATTTTATTAAAATGTTTTTTTTTTAACTTTTACGGCATTTTTAAGTGCTTTTTTACCTATATATTTTTTATAAGTTTATCGTTATTTCTCGTAATAATAACGGTAGGCATTTTAAAAAGCATCTAAAGTAGGTTACTGAAATAAGCTATAAAATGAGAGGCTATTGTCCGATTGAACGTCCCATTATATTTTATTTAAAAAAAAAAAAAAACTAAAAAAGAGTGAAATTAATAGATTTTGAATTGTTTAAATTTTTACGGTTTGTTGTCGACCTCAGCATAAAGGGATAATAATTTATTGGAATCGTATATTTTTAATTTGAGGCCAATTGAAAGTATAATTCCGTATTAATATCGGAATTAATACGTGTCGGTTTTATTATGAAACATTGGTTTTTTTTTTACATTTAGATTTCAGTATGAGATCGGCAAGAGATTGTATTTGTGAAACCCGCAAATTATTGTAATTCAGGCTAGTATTGTAGCATGAAGTTCTGCTTCATTTTTTAATGTATCCTTAACAATGGTGACCTTTGCTTAACTTTACGATTGATCTGAACTATACATAATTAGCAACGACGTTGGACCACTTCTATTACAATGAGAATGTCATTTAAATGCACAACTTATTCTTCTTCTTGTATGCCTGTTCGTTCCGTTGTATTGTATGCAAATTGAAAAGCTGTTTAAACGTGAAAATTTATTTTCATATACGCATATCGTAGTTTAAAATAAAAAATGTAAGCTTTTTTAAAAAAAGTGATTCTTTCGTTTTTTCCATCATATTTACAAAACTATTCCCGCTATTGTTATTATTAATTAGACAAAGCGATTGAGAATATAGAGGGAAATATTTTGCTCTACTTTAGGAAGAAATTGAAGGATATGCCAAATAATAAAGGAAATAAATTTTTCAACTTTAAAGGCTTAGCGAATTATCTTTTATTTTTTCAGTCGCTTCAACACTGATATTCTCCAATGTTTATTCCGTCAGTCGCTGTTCTATTCGTGTTCGACTGTACGGTTAGTGTGTAAATTCCTTTGTTCCTCTCTTAACTAATTCTACCAGATATCGATTTATTGTGGTTGCTTGTAGATTCAATGAGATTTGTGATATTTCAAAATTTAAGGAGTTCAAGGACCGTTTTGTGTACGACTTTAACAGGTTTTTTCTGTAATTTATTATTGTTTTAACATTTTTAATATCGATATTAAAAATATTAATATTTTTATATTTTGGTATATCTTATATTTAATACGTCAAAAACATCAGTATAATTGCGACAAGTTTTTATATGATATTAATACAGGGTTTGACCTATTGCAGATGTGTAATATTTTTTTACAATTTTCTTTGCGTTCTATATTTGCTTGTTATAATATACCACGGCTCTCTTGAACCATACGTATTCTCCACCACATTCTAACTGCCCTTTCTACTTGTAGATCCGAGAACGTCTATAAAAAGATTGTACAATTATAAGAAAAAAAATTATTGTCGATTTTATTTATATTTTGGTATACGTAGTTTTAATAAATAATTATTTACGATATAATATTTGAAGATATTTTCAAAATTATTGATTTTACTTCTTTGTTGAGTTTCTACGGTTTTTTTTTTGTTAGACTATGTGTATGTCGTTGAAGAATATTTACCGATAATTTCAACGTATAGATTTATTACTTTGGAAAAAGTTATGGGAAAACGGTCTGATTTCCTAACAATAGGGACACATCATAAATAATCTTGAAAGCGGTTCACGAGTTACTTAGATTAAAAAGTTAAAACGATTTTGGGGAGGAGATGGAGTAAACTGACAACAGAATATAGTTTAAAGTCCCGATTTTGTTTTAAAATTGCAAGCTTCTAATTCAAGCGGTAGTCTAGAGTTTAGATAAACCCTTCATAAGTATGAAAACTTTACTTCCTGCGAGCCAGATATCCGATAGCGTACACAAGTTTGATCTTGGATTTCAAACTATTGCGGCTATATCGATCGGTGTATATTATAGTTACAAAATAACATCGCAGGATATATTAATATATCCCTTTCTAATAACACAAAGCAATGTACTTTTTTTAAATATTACAAAGGTACGATAAATTAATATACGGTGGCAAAAAGATTTTATGATTTTTTTTTTATTAGGGCTATAACCGGATCGGTTCAGAAGTTAAGACCAGAAAAATTACAAAAAAATGAGTAACAAAGCATCTTTGCTTTGTTACTCATTTTCAGAAAAAATAAACAATTCTAATGCGATAAAAAATATATAAAATTTTTCATCCACGATACTTTAGACAAACAAAAAATCCAGGACTGTAAAATGTTCACAACAAACAGAATTAATTATATCAGATAGATGCAAACCGTCAATAAGAAAAAATAAATAAGTAATACGAAAAAAATTCCAACTAAAAAAAGAAATTTGAATAACTTACTGCTTTTATTTTTTCTTTAATATTTTGTAATGTTAAATTACTATTAGTAGTTAACGAATACTTTTAGTAGTAGTTCGAATAAATATGGAAATTAAAAGGTTTTGATCTAGCTTGACAAATTGTGAGGTCTTTAATGTAGCGTTGCAGTTTTTGGATTTTGTCCGATATATTGACATTTTTAACGATCGAGACTGTAACATGATCTTGGGTTAAGCTGAGAGCGGGTGATACATGTTGCAGTCTCAGTCTTTAAAGATTTCAACATCTTTGCGCAAAATGAACAAAATTCAGAAACTGCAACGCTACATTAAAAATCTCGCAATTTGTCATTACAGCTAGATCAAAACCCATTAATATCCATATTTATTTGTATCAATACGTCGCTTAGATCGAGAGATATGCACCATTAAAGACGAAAGTGGCCTTTTTTCTTTAAAATGGAATATTTCGGTTCAAAAATATAGTCGAAAGACATACAAAAAAAAAAATTAATTAAAGGTAAAGTCTTAAGCTTTTAAACGATTATAATGCGGTTCATTGAAAAAATTTCGTTTCCCCCATGCGCTTGATCAACACGAAGAAAACGTTTCAAATTTAAAAAAGTTTTTCATCGATATTTTTAATTTAATGACTTGAAATCTGAAATATCCTGTCAAAAAGTAGAATATTTAAGCTTTACTTTTTTTTATTCGTTTCTCTAAGCCTTTTGGTTGCAAATTTATAATAGTTTGAATACAATCATTTTTTATCATAAAATATAGGTGTTTAATTTTTTGTACTGCTGTAGCAGGTATTTAATTTTAATTTGTAATATTAGGAAAACATAATTTTTGCCTTTTTTTTGTAATCAGCCATCGTCTTTCTAGACCTGAACGCCCCTCCCTGAAGGCCTCCGGTGCCCACAAGGGGGCGTTATCGCCTACTTTGAGAACGAATGATAAAGATCATTCTTGTTGAACGAAGGTCATCTGATTCCGAGCTTTCATAGTGGCGGTATTGGCTCATTTATTACTTCGAATTCCGAATAAACAAAATCCGAAGTCGGACGATGAAAAAATTTATTTGAGACAGAACATGATCGCATTTTAGTTGCACTTTACATCTTTTTTTTTTTACAGATCTGATTTTTCTTTTAGAATATGTTTTGCAGTATTTTCAGTATAATTTCTCTTTCTATTTACCATCAGTATTTTTGTACTATACTGCTATACCATTATATGATACTACTATACCAAATAAAACTTCAGAATTGAAGCGTTTCGATTTCTACATAGATATTTGAAGATTGCCCAGTCGTTATGTTCATAAATAAATGAAAGAGATCAGTCTTATTCTTACGCTTTCATAAATTCAAAACCGGGCTGACGTTGTTTGAAACATACAAATATGAATCGTACAGGGCGATAGTAAAAATGTTTAACCTATTTATGCATCTGTACAGCCTTTGTTAAAAGAAATTGTCACTTATTCTTAAAGAAAAGAATCGCAATATATTAATTTCTATCAAACTAGAACGGTTTTTCGTGCGACTCAACATAATAATTCGGCTTGTGAGAAAGACCTTTGTTAGGTTCCCTTTGCAATTCTTTATATATTATCCCGTTTAAAAGATCTTCCCATCAATTTAATTAAAATAAAATTATTTTTTTTATACAGAAATGATTTTCTTTGCCGATGTTTGGTTTTAAGTAATATTAGTTAGCAAATATTAAAAAATAACCTAAATTTTGCTTCGCTGTTTAACGATACAAATTATATCTAAGTATCGTATTCTATACGATACTTAGATATAATTTGTATCGTTATACAAATATATCTATCGTATATATCGATATACGATATAAGTATCGTATATCTAAATGTTATCATTTAGATATACGATATTGTTATTATTAATAACAATAATGATTTTCTTTAACGTTTATTTATTTTTCAGTTATTTTCCTCAAATATTTTATTTACAATCTTGTCCTATAATTATAGATTTTAATTAAAGCTACTTTTACTTTTATTTTATAATTATTTTGTATTTTCTAACGAAGTTCTGATCAAGATTTTATCTATCCAGGCAAATGCCGAGGTAGTTTTTTTAAGTACAAGGCGTTGCACATCTGTCCATTCACGATGTGATTTATCTTATATTTTTATAAAACAATCAAAGTAAAATATTTATTTACTTTTACGTAATTACATAAAATTGTATTTGCTACGCAGAATTTAATATCGAGAGGCGTCGCTTGCGCCCCTTCTGGCAAGTATGATATCTTGACAGAGAGGCGTTGATGCTACCTCTATAATCTTTAAAATAGGGTTTTTCGACACCTTCCGTACTTTCAAATTCGTTTTATGCGCAAAACAATTTTTCGATTAGCGTTCTTATTTTTTTACTGGAGCGCATTAAAGACCTACAGTAACTACTATAAGTATAGAATATTCATAATTAACCCTAAATATAGAAACGTTCTTATTTGCAGTGACTCGTGTAGTGCTCTCCAGGCGTTAGAAAACTTTTATTCCAAACATCCTGTCGTCATTGTAATTTAGGACGCGATCGCTGAGTTAGGTAATCGCAACACAAAAGTAAGTTTTTGCGGGTCCCTAACCACGTAGGGATTCTAGATAACGAAAGGGCAGATTATGCTGCCAAAAAAGCGTGTATTCAACCTCCTTTCACCACCCGAGTTTTTTGATTTTATTAACCGTGTAAAACAATCGCTGAGAGCAAGGTGGCAAAGCGATTGGGCGACTACCGTCGATAATAAACTCTGACGGATTAAAGATTCAGTATTGCCGTGGGGCTCTTCTTGCAGAAAATCTCGTCGTGAGGAAGCGGTCCTCTGCCGGTTACGGATATGACATACTAGGATCACACACGAATACCTAATGTCAGAAGTCCCACCCCAATGCACACGATGCAACTGCCGCATGACTGTGCACCACATTCTCGTGGACTGCATATGTTATGCGGCTTTGCGTGGTAAGTTTCATCTATCTAGAAACATCCGTGATATCTTGTACAATAATAACGAAATTTTGGAACGGATGTTTCTGTTTTTGCATAATACCAGGTTACTGCAAAAAATGTAATATTATCGTATTTATTTTTACGCTAGAAGAGTTGTTGATAATTTTTAACCTTTACTTTCAATTTTTTTTTTTTTTTTTGGTTCTACGTCTTTAATTTTATTATCCGAGAAGGGAGCCTTTTGCACAACCCATCGGAATTAGGTAAGTTTTATATAGTTTCTTTATTCGATTATTTTAACTTTTATTTTTTAAAGAAGTCGTCTGCGGTATTAGTTTTGAGTTTTATTTTACCTTCTTGACTCTTGTTTTTATAAATTTTTATTATATGATTAATATTAATTTTATACCTTATAAGTTTTATTATTTTGGAGTTATTTTACCCTTTTATTAATAAAATTCCGGGCGATGATAACGCCCAGGCGTTTTACGCCCACAAAAAAAAAGAAAAAAAAAGTAACTACTATAAAGATATTTCTTTCGGCGGACAGGTCCAGCATGGCCAAAGTCCCGTGTGTTTTCGTTTTTGCTATAGGGATCCCGTTTTATTACGAGTCGTATAGTTTTTATCCTACAACGAATTCTACAGGATGAATTCAGTAAGATAAGAAACATTATTACGAATACTATTTATAAGTAAGTTGAGATACGTTTTGTTCATCATATCTCTTTTGTTAAGATCTAGTATATAAAAAATTTGCAGAAAACATTAGCTCAACGTAATAAATATGTTTAGGCGTAGAGTTGTATGTAGAAAAAATGTCTTATATTGAAATATAAAAGCGACTTCATGTAGCAGGAAAATGATCGAATGAAAGTTTGACAGAATGCGTTTCGATTTCATATTTTGCACAGAGTTGAAGATGGAATTGTCCTAAGACTTCCATGCGGATAAAGTCATACTTGGTCCTAAATAATCTTTTTTGTAAAAAAACGAACGATCACTTATTTGGAAAATAAATTCGGACACATATTTCTGTTTTGAAAAAGAGTATGTTTGTTATGAAAATTCTTTATCGTAGGAAAAAATATATTGTCTTATTCATATCTATAAATAAATAACTTATAAATCCATTAACCTTTCTAACTTTTCTTAATTTCTATTGTATTTTTATCGAATTTTAAAAGGCGTGAATCATATTTTACTTTGCTCAAATTTTCCTAATATTTTACGGTTAGAAATGATATATTACGGGTTAGAAAATTTAAATTTTTTGTTTTAAACAAAACAAATTTTTTGTTTTACAGTTTTTGATATTTATCTTTTGTAAGTGTATCAACATCGATACATTTATTAAAATCATAATTAATGAAGCATCAAAGTTAATCGATAATGTTTTGGTTTTATTAGTTAATATTATTATAATTAAGATTATTATTACATTGATCGTTAATGAATGATTGACTTAATGAATTTGACAGCGCAAATATTTAATTAAATTAATATAAATTAATCAGTTGGTTGTAAGATATGTACACTTATTTAGAAAAAAATAACGAATGAGATGTGCAAAAGATGGTAGAAAGAAAACTGCCTTAACTGGTAACAAATTAACAGATTTTTCTCTGTACCATGTATTTTTCAGTTCGTTAACCTCATGGTAACTTTTAAATAACTTTACACGGTTTTATATATTTTACAGTTTTCAATAGTTATATTAATATTGAATAATATTATTTCATTACTTATAAAGATTACGTTGTGAAATTTAAATATCAGATTTTTATAAGAAAATAATCTACATAGAACGATGTTATATCGTATTTCTAGATCTATAATTTACTACGGAGCGAAAGACTGTGAATGTAAATTGTATAGTATATTGAAAATTATGCATAATTTTTGCAAAGATATTTGGTTTATATAACAGCGCTCCCGAATATAATCTTTATTTTGAAACCAAATTGCAAGTTTTTTTTGCATTAAATAAAATTAATTTAGAATTTATTAAAATACTAGCAGACCCGGCAGTGCTTCGTTATTGCTAGATTTGAATATACATATATAGATTAAATGAACGCAATTGAAAGTTCATAAAACATTAGCAAAATGAGATCTCTATTTCCTTTTCCCACTTTCATTTTCCCATTTTAATTTACCTCATTTCCTCTCTTTTATCCTCATTCCCTTCCCTTCCTCCATTTCTCTTTTTCTTATCTCCTTTCCCTTCTTCCCTTTTACCTTTTTCGATTTTTCCCTATTTCCCTTTTCCGATTTTTCCCTATCTCCCTTTTTCCCCGCGCGTAAATCGGTCCAGTAGTTTTTTAGTCTATAGCGAACACACATATCGGAAACATTGAAATGAAATCGTAAAATATTTATTATAGCGCGTGTTGCTTTTACGTCCAACAGGTAGCGCTGTTTTTCAATAAAAGCGTGCTTTTACCTGTCACAGGTGTGACATCATAGGTATATAAATAGTAGGTATATAAAAATTCGCGCGTATTTGAATGAAACGTTGTGTCAAAATTTCAAAGCAATCGATGAAGAACTCTCGGAGATTTAAGAGTTTGAACAAACGAACAATTACATTTTTATTTATATAGATGTGCGTACTTACTGCCAAACAGATATCCAAATATTTTTATCAATAAGATAAATTATTTGCAAATAAATAATTAACAAGAAAATTTATTTACAGATAGTATGGATAATCTGTGTAACTTTTATGTCATTTCGGGATTGTCTTTGGAAATGAAAATTTGAACACGGGCAGGAAATGTTATCTAACAGTTAGAGAGAAAGTTGTCTGGTAAAAAGAATGAATTTTAATAAGCAGTATTTATTTCAGAACTGTATACTAACAACTGGTTGTTTTCCGTAGCAAAAACGGAGTTTTTGAACAAATATTTTTACCGCAGTACTTTGACAATAGAAGGCAATAGAAGGAAGGTGGAGATATTACTTACTTCATTGATGAGCGCCTTGTAAGGGAATTCAGATTAAAGTATTTAAAAAAAGTACTTAAGTACGAGTGAATTAAATTATTTTTTTAAATGACGATAACTAATTGGACTCTAATTAGTTATTTTTTTAAAATTCTCGGATTTATCGATTTACTTTGACTAAAAAATCTAATTATTAATTTCTTTTGTTTTAATAGTTTGCTAATGACAACCCGTCTGATAGTTTGCTAATGACAACCCTTCAGACGGTCAAAGGATCTTAAGTTGTTATCTGACGGTATGATTTTACTTTATTTTTTTTTATACAGATAAAGTTATACAAAAAGTAAAATCGACTAATTATTGTTATTATAATTACACTATTTCAAAAATCTAATCGATACGCATTCAAGTAAATTATGAAGTGTAAAAAACTAATGCTTGATCGATCAGCAGTGGCGGCTCGTAGCTAAACTCGTGGGGGTGCTGCTCCAGAAAATTTTTTTCTGCGCCTTTTCAAGGCTACGGTTAAAGTTTTCTGTGTAATAAAAGAATCGAAAAAATAAATCTTATAGAATAGCCGGAAGCAGGATAATAATCTTATTCTACACTTCATTGCATTCAAGAATGCGGTTCACGGTTTTTAAGCACATTTTGCATAAAAACGGTATTCGGTTTAACCGATTAAATAATAAAATTCCAATACAGATAATATTTTCTAGTATTATTAGATAATAACTTAATAAAATTTCCGCTTAAAAACACTACAGTCCAATAATGTTTAATTTAAATTTCTATGAACACAAAAACAAATACGTAATTAATTTTTACTAATTACCTTCCCTTTTGCCCTTCCGGCGTATTTTTGGCAATCAAAGAGCCCTTGCTTTCCGCCATTTTCTGATTACTATTGAAAAACAACTAAACCGCTTAGATATTCCTTCTACCGACTAAACTAGAAAAGAGAACAAACAAGGAACGTTCCATACACACGCGGAGTAAATTGGTTAACTGGCATTTCTCCCACCACCACCCCATTCGGTCGCCTTAGAGCATAGACCAAATGTTCCGTGCCAAAAAACGGCTACTGTGCCTCTAAAAAAAACGGTATAGCGACCTCGATCCTATCTGCTCCTAATGAGTTACCTAACTTGCGTGAGCGAATTAAGCAGGGTGCCGTACAGCACCCGCTTAAGTGTCCCAGTCGCTCACTTGTCAACAATAAAACTAAATCGGGGAGTAAAAGAAACTACCTTCCACTAGCGCGCCAGGTTCGGTACTGCGGAAGCGGCAGTGCTCTCGAACCCTTGCGTACAGCTTCGTATGTGCGCATGCGCACAACAGCCAATCACGACGCCGCTGGAACTGTAAATCGCACAGTTTCATACAAAGATTTTTGTATCTTTTTCATAAACTGGGAGATGGCTACTGACATAAGCTTAAGGGTTATATGTAGTAGAAGTATAAAGAAAGGATTAAAGAAAACAGGGTTCGTTATATTAAATGTTATCGACAATATCGAGTGGAAATACGGGATGCTACAGTTCCACAGTGCCTATACGCGAGCCGCCATTTTTGATTATTATATCGGCTATAACTACAGCACAAATATCAGGTATTCATATCGTTTTATATTATTTTAAATTACATTCTACCGTTAATTAAATTATTTAATTTATAATAAAAAAATATTACTAAGCAAATATTAACAGGATGTACAAAAAAGGATATCGGGGGTTTAAAGCGATTTAATACTTCTTAACATTGACGTACAGTAATGAATCATATAAAATGAAAGAGTAACTCTTACAGTTTTCCTTACAACTGTTCGATGCGAGTAGATCAGTAGGTAGCGGAAGAACACACAATCATGATCCTTTATAAAACCCCAACAGGAAAAAAAATCAAATGGGGTCAAATCGGGTGACCTTGGAGGCCGTTGCAGACGTGCTCTCTTATCGGGTCCATGCCCACCGATTCAGCAAATCATTTCCAATCGGGGGAAACGTCATACAACCGATCCCGTACAGAGTTATCTCGGTGAAGAGGTGCACCATATAATCAAATAAGGTTCTGTGTTCCGTCTTGCGGTCGAGGAAAGAGTCACGTCAAAATATCAAAATAAGTAATTTCTGTTACTCTTGTTTCTGCCAAAAATGAAATATGAGTAAACTGGCTGTCGGGATATTGTACAGAAAATATTTAATTTTTTTTTTTGTCCCTTTCGCATCGCAAGAGTTCTTGAGGATTTTCTGACCTCCGAATACGGACATATGAGTATTAACTTTTTCATCGAAATTAAATTTTGATTCGGTAATAAACAATACGATCAAGAATCTTAACGCCGGAACATTTTGACAGAAGTCGGCACGCAAAGTGTAATAGGTTTCAAAGCCTGTAACAGCTGTAAACAGTACGAACGCATATGTAAGCGTTTTCTTAATACATCCCACACTAAAACGGCATTACTACTTTGTAGTCGGCCTTCCCGACAATGGTTTTTAAATGTACAGGAAAGATTCCCTGATGCGTTCAATATTATCTTTAGACACCTTCAGTCGTCCCATACTGTTTCCCTTTAAAAAGATAAACGGTCGTTTCAAATCGATTATGCCGTCGATAAGATTTTATTACTGCTGCTAACCAATATGCCATCGACGAATATTATTACGACCTTGGAGAACGCGATTAAACTTTCTACGTTGAATTGTAACTACAGATTCGTATTTAGTAAACTGCAGAACGCAGAATGGTTTTTTTTTCAGGCGTCACCGTCTTTGCTAGTGACGCTGTCAAGTGAAAAGAGGGACTCAATTTACAACCGGGCGTGCAACAATATCCGTCTTTTTTTCTGTTTGATTATACCATCAGGGTTATGAACGGTGAAGGGGGGTGGAGACCGGAAGCGTCACAAGGCGGGTATCTTCCACTACGGGGTTGGGATGTTTGATTATATTCTTAAATATACTCATTACATCCGTGAAATATTTTAACAAATTAAAACCGCGATATTCTTTTTTGTATACCCGGTATATGAGTTACGGTTATGTTACTTATAGAATATAAACCTAAGAATAACGTTTTCAACGTACCTGTGATTCAGTTCTGCCGACTCCAGTAAGTTTTTCTCGAACCAGTTAAGCCTATATCTTCTTGAACAAGCAACGTATACAAACATCGCCGCTAGTAGCACGAGCAGAAACGATACCACTGCGTATAAGATTAAATAGTACTGCTCGGTCATACTTCCTCCGGTCCCCATCACCATCCTGTAAACAATAATAAAAATATCTTTAGGTAAAGTGGTAAAAATTTCGCTTTACTTATTATTTATATTCAGTAATTGCAGAGCTGTGCCCAATTACAGCCAAACTCTTTCTGTTTTTTGAAGCGGTTTCACTACCGTTTTACTTATACGTACGTTGAACCAGCAATTCGATTACAAAATAAAAAACCCTCATTTCATTTTATAAATTACTAGCGGACCCGACAGACGTTTTCCTGATTATTCTGTAATAAATGCACAAACATAAATATAAGTAACTTAATTAAGTTAAAATTAGCAGGAATGTGTTCTAAATTTCATTAAAATGACTATTAGTATGGTATTATCAGTTTGTGATTGTTGTATTATTGTAATGGGTTTATTGATTAATTATGTGTAGTATGGTTAATATTTATTTTCACTAAATATTGAGATGTCCGATGGAAATTGAACTAAAAAATCGAAACGTCGTAAAATTAATAATTAGTGTAATTAATAAATTTTCATCCACATTACTACTAATTTTCACTTAACACATCATTCTAAAAAAGTACCTCCTACATATTTTTTCTTATTCAATAATTTTGATGTTTCATAACCATGTAACAGCTTAATTAATCAATTAATAAAAAAATTAAAGCTCTGTAATAAAGCAACGTAGTTAAAATTTTAGTAGAAATTTTTATATTTTTCTCATTCTTTATTTTAACATCCATTTTACCAAATTTTAGATAATTGAAAATTAAAAATAATTTTAGAAAACATTTTATAAAATTAATCGGCTAAAACATTATAAATTCAATTTTTTAAATATACTTTAAACTATATTATAAGTAACTTATATTTTAATTTTATAAATGTTATAATTTATTTTATAAACTTAAATTTTTATTTTCAAAGACCCGTTCAATACTTCTTAAGTTGCATAGAATCAAATGAGAACTGACAATATAAATTTGTAGGTTAAGTTGATTGTTAGTGAATGCACGTGTATACATCATTAAAATTCGTGAAAAATCATGTAGAATACTCACTTCGATACTGCACCTTACAAATTTGCACGATGTACATTTTTAAATTAAACTTTAAAACGTTATTTCAATAAATAAGAATATAATATAATATTCTCAATAACCTCCTCTATGAATCATGAGACCTTGCCGTTGGTGAGGGGGCTTGAGTGCTCAGGGATACAGAGTAGCTGGACTGAAGGTGCAACCATATCGGAGAGGTATCTGTTGAGAGCCAGACTAAGGAATGATTCCTGAAAGAGGGCAGCAGCTCTTTCAGTAGTTGTTAGGGGCGTAATTCACAATGACTTAAACGGCCATATCAACATCACTCAGTCCTCTGAGTACTGCGCAGCTGAAAGCAATGGAAAACTACAGCTGTTTTTTTTTCCAAGAAAATGTGGCTCTGCATTTTCAAAAGTAATAATGGAGGCGCCTTCCTTGGTAAAATATTCCGGAGGTAAAATAGTCCCCCGTTCGGATCTCCGGGTGGGGACTACTAAGGAAGGGGTCACCAGAAAAGTAAAAAATAACATTCTACGAGTCGGAGCGTGGAATGTTAGAAGCTTAAAAAAGGTTGGTAGGCTAGAGAATTTAAAAAGGGAAATGGATAGGGTAAACGTGGATATAGTAGGAATTAGTGAGGTTCGGTGGGAAGAGGAAGGCGACTTTTGGTCGGGTGACTTTAGAGTAATTAACTCAGCGTCAAATAATGGGCAGGCAGGAGTAGGTTTCGTGATGAACAAGAAAATAGGGAGGAGAGTGGAGTATTTCAAGACGCATAGCGATAGAGTCATTGTAATAAGGATAAATTCAAAACCTAAACCGACAACGATTGTTAACGTCTATATGCCTACAAGCGCCCATGATGATGATGAGGTAGAATGTGTATACGAAGAGATTGATGAAGCAATTAAACACGTAAAAGGAGATGAAAATTTAATAATAATTGGAGATTGGAATGCAAGCATTGGAAAAGGCAAGGAAGGAAATATAGTGGGTGAATACGGGCTGGGCAAAAGGAATGAAAGAGGGGACCGACTTATAGAGTTTTGCGCGAAGTATAATTTAGTAATTGCCAACACCCAATTTAAAAATCATAATAGAAGAATATACACTTGGAAAAAGCCAGGCGATACTGCAAGGTATCAGATAGATTATATCATGGTTAAGCAAAGATTTAGAAATCAACTCGTGGACTGCAAAACTTACCCTGGAGCAGACATTGATAGCGACCGTAATTTGGTGATAATGAAATGTAGATTGGGGTTTAACAACCTGAAGAAAAGGTGTCAGATGGAATTTAGAGAAGCTTGAGGAAGAGGAGGTAAAGAAGATTTTTGAGGAGGACATCGCAAGAGGTCTGAGTAAAAAAGATAAGATAGAAAATGTAGAAGAAGAATGGGAGAATATTAAAAAGGAAATTCTTAAATCAGCAGAAGCAAACTTAGGCGGAATAAAGAGAACCGGTAGAAAACCTTGGGTTTCAGACGATATATTGCAGCTGATGGATGAACGTAGAAAATATAAGAATGCTAGTGATGAAGAAGGTAAAAGGAACTATCGGCAATTAAGAAATGCTATAAACAGGAAGTGTAAACTGGCGAAAGAAGAGTGGATTAAAGAAAAGTGTTCAGAAGTGGAAAGAGAAATGAACATTGGTAAAATAGACGGAGCATACAGGAAAGTTAAGGAAAATTTTGGGGTACATAAATTAAAATGTAATAATGTGTTAAACAAAGTTGGTACACCTATATATAATACGAAAGGTAAAGTCGATAGATGGGTGGAATATATTGAAGAGTTATACGGAGGAAATGAATTAGAAAATGGTTTTATAGAGGAAGAAGAGGAAGTTGAGGAGGATGAAATGGGAGAAACAATACTGAGATCTGAATTTAAGAGAGCATTAAAAGATTTAAATGGCAGAAAGGCTCCTGGAATAGACGGAATACCTGTAGAATTACTGCGCAGTGCAGGGGAGGAGGCGATTGATAGATTATACGAACTGGTATGTAATATTTATGAAAAAGGGGAATTTCCGTCAGACTTCAAAAAAAGTGTTATAGTAATGATACCAAAGAAATCAGGGGCAGATAAATGTGAAGAATACAGAACAATTAGTTTAACTAGTCATGCATCAAAAATCTTAACTAGAATTCTATACAGAAGAATTGAGAGGAGAGTGGAGGAAGTGTTAGGAGAAGACCAATTTGGTTTCAGGAAAAGTATAGGGACAAGGGAAGCAATCTTAGGCCTCAGATTAATAGTAGAAGGAAGATTAAAGAAAAACAAACCAACATACTTGGCGTTTATAGACCTAGAAAAGGCATTCGATAACGTAGACTGGAATAAAATGTTCAGCATTTTAAAAAAATTAGGGTTCAAATACAGAGATAGAAGAACAATTGCTAACATGTACAGGAACCAAACAGCAACAGTAGCAATTGAAGAACATAAGAAAGAAGCCATAATAAGAAAGGGAGTCCGACAAGGATGTTCTCTATCTCCGTTACTTTTTAATCTTTACATGGAACTAGCAGTTAATGATGTTAAAGAACAATTTAGATTCGGAGTAACAGTACAAGGTGAAAAGATAAAGATGCTACGATTTGCTGATGATATAGTAATTCTAGCCGAGAATAAAAAGGATTTAGAAGAAACAATGAACGGCATAGATGAAGTCCTACGCAAGAACTATCGCATGAAAATAAACAAGAACAAAACAAAAGTAATGAAATGTAGGAGAAATAACAAAGATGGACCACTGAATGTGAAAATAGGAGGAGAAAAGATTATGGAGGTAGAAGAATTTTGTTATTTGGGAAGTAGAATTACTAAAGATGGACGAAGCAGGAGCGATATAAAATGCCGAATAGCACAAGCTAAACGAGCCTTCAGTAAGAAATATAAGTTGTTTACATCAAAAATTAATTTAAATGTCAGGAAAAGATTTTTGAAAGTGTATGTTTGGAGTGTCGCTTTATATGGAAGTGAAACTTGGACGATCGGAGTATCTGAGAAGAAAAGGTTAGAAGCTTTTGAAATGTGGTGCTATAGGAGAATGTTAAAAATCAGATGGGTGGATAAAGTGACAAATGAGGAGGTATTGCGGCAAATAGATGAAGAAAGAAGCATTTGGAAAAATATAGTTAAAAGAAGAGACAGACTTATAGGCCACATACTAAGGCATCCTGGAATAGTCGCTTTAATTTTGGAAGGACAGGTAGAAGGGAAAAATTGTGTAGGCAGGCCACGTTTGGAATATGTAAAACAAATTGTTAGGGATGTAGGATGTAGAGGGTATACTGAAATGAAACGACTAGCACTAGATAGGGAATCTTGGAGAGCTGCATCAAACCAAACTTCAGTCAAATGACTGAAGACAAAAAAAAAAAAAATTCTCAATAAGCGCGCAATTCTAGCAGACTCGGCAATGCTTCGCTATTGCTATATCTAAGTATACAAACAGATTAAATAACAACAATTGAAAGCTACATAAAACCTTAAAAACTGAACGTTAGCAATTTAACAAAATTTCACCTTTCACTTTATAAAATTCAGAATGTAAATAAATCCAATTATCAGAACAGCACTAACTATCGGATTTAATTCAAACTATTCTCTAAATACGAATTTTAAAGTAAGAACAACACTAAGCTGCGACGCAAGTAACTGATATGCGAAAAAGCAACAAAATAAAAAAAATTCCTAGAATTTGATGGCAGCACCAACTACCGGGTTTGACTGATAAACCATAAATTAAAAAAAAAACTTCTAAAACGCGATCGCAGCTCTGCCTACCGGACCCAATTGTGAACCTAACCATCCCAAGATCAACAACACATAAATAAATTAAAAAAATTTCACTTTTAATTCACATTTTCACTTCAATACTGTACCTTACAAATTTGCACAATGTATATCTTTTAATTACACTTTAAAACGTTATTTCAATAAATAATAATATAATATAATATTTCTCAATACGGGCACAATTCTAAACGCGATCGCAGTGCTGCCTACTTGTTAGTTAATCAGTTGTGATTTTGTTTACATTGGCAACGGCCATACGGGCTCTTTGTGATCGGTCGTTGTGTTTGACAGCGGCCATCTTGCTTTGATCTGATTGGTTTTTCTTTGCTTACATTTCCATCTGATTTATTAGCCTCTTATTTATTAAAAAACTGTTTTCTCGCGATTTTTTGTGACACAATAATAACACAAAATTACGAAATATTTTTCTCAATTTGATCGCACCACGAACTGTCGGGACAACTAAAATTAAAATAGAATATTATTGAATATTCTATACTGCGATGATACCGCAGTCTGCCGGATCCAATGTAAAACATTCCAAAATGTTCCAACAACTACTTATAAATAAAAAATTAATTAAAAAACATTTTCCAGTGGACCAAATTGTAAATCTAAATCATTCTCGAATCCCCTTGAACACACACACAAAATTTAATCAAAATCAGTCCAGCCGTTTAGGAGGAGTTCACTTTCATACACACGCACACAAGAAATATATATATATAAAGATTAAGTTTGTACGGTTTGTAAACAGTAAACCTTTACCCTAGGGTAAGGATAATTATTATTACGTTTCTAATATTTAGAAATTACCTCTTTTTCATCATGATGGAAATATAAAATTCTCTAATATTTTTTTACTGCTAATCTTCAGTAATAGAATAACCATAAAAATAGGAATATTTATCGATTTATACAAACTGTAAGTTGTAATTTTTCAGTGCATCTTGGTGCGTGAAACTTTTGATAAAATTTTTATATATGATTTTTTGATTGGCTTTTCATAATAAATTTTTTTTTTTTAAATACTGGTTAATAGTAATGTATGCGTATGAGTGTATGTTAAAAAAAAGTAAAGCGAACGGTTCGGTTCAGAAATATAATTAAACAGACACTGAATACCTTAAATTATTACACGGTTAAAGTGTTTTTCAGTTTTATACGCATTATTTATTTTTCTATTTTGCTGGTTTTCATACAGTAAACTGAGAAGGTAACATCGTATTCTTAATGTATAATTATATTTTTATACTATGAATAAAGGACATGTATTTTGTAGAACAATAAATTATGCACTGAACTGTGCGTTGAAGTAATTTAATTTTTTTTCGGTTTTTTATACTTGTGAAAAATTGCTATGTAGTTGTACTACTTACTCGAATGTGTTAAGACAAATAAAAAGCCAAAGAAACACACACACACACTCACACACACACTCACACACACACACACACACACACACACAGAGAGAGAGAGAGAGAGAGAGAGAGAGAGAGAGTGAGAAAGAGAGAGCGAGAGAGAGAGAGAGAGAGGGGAGAGAGAGAGAGAGAGACACACGCGCATACGTACACACACGCATTGGTATCAGTTCATTTTATTATTCTTTAAAGGCATTTACAAAGATTGAATATTATCTTAAAATAAAATCGAAAGAGAAGACTGTTTTCGTTGTCGTGCAAATTTATATAGCCAACAACATCTCTTCATTGTTCAAAGTAAACCGTGTATTTATGACCGAGCAACTGGGGGAGAAAATCCATCTACCGCCTACGACGGATTTACCTAGTGGATCTCCGTTGTACTACTAAAGAAAATCCACACAGAAAAAAAGATAAACGTTGTTGATTTCTTTCTCCGTTCTGAGACATCGTACGTTGTAAATACGGAATAATAATAATCTAAGTTCCTACAGAGCTTAAACTACGTATCGAATAAATTATGTTAGAGAATAATACATTTTTGCTCTAAACGATTAATTTTTTCTGTTTGTAAGTTTCCTAACCGAACTAAACGACTATTTTTAACAAGATTTTGTTTTATACTTGTAAAATTTAATTTTGTAAAAATAAATTATCTATTTAAATTAAAAGAATTCATTGTAGTTTTAAAGAACTGCACCTTTAAAAATAAGTTACTGATATTAATATAAAAATATACTTTTGTTGTCATTTATTATTTGTTACGATACAATTAGTTGTCTGAAGTCAAGTAATTCTTCTGTTTACGAACACCGCGTAGCAGTTGATGTATAGCCGCGCACGGTTTGCATAATCATCTTGAAAATGTCAGCTGTATATTAACTATAATCAATAATCTTTCCTTTTCTGTTTAGCCTCCGGAATCATCGTAAGGTACTGTTACTTCAGAGGATGAATGAGAACCCACCGGGTTGGTCTAGTGGTTAACGCGTCTTCCCAAATCAGCTGATTTGGAAGTCGAGAGTTACAGCGTTCAAGTCCTAGTAAAGCCAGATATTTTTACACGGATTTGAATACTAGATCGTGGATATCGGTGTTCTATGGCGGTCGGGTTTCAATTAACCACACATCTCAGGAACGGTCGAACTGAGAATGTACAAGACTACACTTCATTTACACTCATACATATCATCCTCTGAAGAATTATCTAAACGGTAGTTACCGGAGGCTAAACAGTAAAAAAGAAAAAAAAGGATGAATGAGGATGATATATATGTATGTTAATGAAGTATAGTCTTGTACAGTCTCAGGACGATAGTTCCTGAGATGCGTGGTTAATTGAAACCCAACCGCCAAAGAACACCGGTATCCACGATCTAGTATTCAAATCCGCATAAAAGTCGCTGCTTTTGCTAGGATTTGAACCTTAGAAGTTTTGACTTCGAAATCAGCTGATTTGTGATGACGAGTTAACCGCTAGACCAGCCCGGTGGGAATAATCTATAAAACTGTCTTGACGTAAAATCTCAATTTTTAAACGATATAAAAACATCAACAATCGAATACAAATAGCGCAAAGTAATCGCAATATCTAATAATTTATCTAATACGTTAGAAAGTGCTGTAATGTGGTTTAATGAAGAATTCTGCTTATCCTTACTTAAGCGTCATCATTATTATTTATTCACAATTTCATTTTTACCGGTGAAGATTTGAGTTTTTGCTT
Source organism: Lycorma delicatula (assembly GCF_047948215.1). Lineage (NCBI taxonomy): Eukaryota > Metazoa > Arthropoda > Insecta > Hemiptera > Fulgoridae > Lycorma > Lycorma delicatula. Next base: position 223,134,263 of record NC_134456.1, on the reverse strand, counting down.
CGGTCTGCGTTACTTTAATAAGTTCTAACCGCTTTGCATATCTGCAGAGTGTTCCCCGATTCATCACCGAAATATACGTCTGATAGGAGACACAAGAAACCTCGCGTGGCAATAATTAAATAATTCGCATTAGAAACAATAGATGCAATGCTAAATGTAAAACGGAATTGCTTTAGTAATTAATTAAGATCGATTAACCGCTATAATATCCAATAATACTACATCGCTCTATAGTATACAGTAGTGTAGTAATATATAATATGTAGTATAATATATATTTAGTAATATTATTTTTCACTAGTACAGTCGTGTTATGTAATTACTGATGAAAATGAAGTATATCTTGTTTTGAAGTAGGGATAAAAAAAAGGTGGAATTATGAGGTTTTATTCAATTTCGTAAAATCTAAAGGAAAAAATCTAAAGAAAGCACCCGTTTTAGAAATACTTTTCAAATTAATTTATTACGCATGCGCGAAAGGCCTAAAATAATCTAAAATTATGCCGTATTAATAGCGCCTACTTTTAGACCTCGGAGTGGTTTTAATATGCGAGATCTTATATATTAAAAAGATCGGGTTGAAAATCTATTTCCAAATCGTGTGGGCGTTCTACTGGACGGATCGTGCTGTTTTCTTTTCTTTTCGGAATGACCCGCAGATATGTACAAGGAATAATATTTTTACTTGAGGAAATTTCCGAGGTTTTTAATCGCAGGAAAATCTACGGGTCATTCGGAGCAGAATAAAAAAAAATCAGTCTGATCCGTCCGGTAGAACGTCTAGATGGATTAGAAATAGATTTTGAGCTTGCATTTTACCTATAATGGGAAAGAAAAGAGAGAAAAGAGGGGGTTTAAGGGTGAGACGTGTTGAAAATAGAATTTTTAACCGATGTTTTAAAATATATAACATTACTTTATAGTATTAACGCTGCGAAATAGCAAGAAGCCGCTAGTGGATTACAATTTATTTCCGTATATATATATATAAATTTGTTACGATATGTTTTACTTGAAGTATTATATATTTTAAAATTAGATGTCGGGCAAATTTTCGTATGAAGTGTTTATTAAGTTCGTTACGTTAAGATTTAATTTACTAACGAATGAACTAGAAAATACCTTGATATCCAATACAATTAATAAACATCAAATTATTTTATATAAAAGGTATGCGGTTGACATCTTGATAATATATAACTAACAATTTAACAACGAAGAAAATACAATAATTAAAGAAATGAATTCTTTAAATAATAATATTAAATTCACTTTAAATAGAGAAAATAATAACAGCGTTGATTACCTGGACGTAAAATTTAACAAAAATGTTATCGCTAATAAAATCGATATAGACATTTATAGAAATCCAACCAAACAGAATACTATAATACATTTCAAATCTTTTCATCCTTGGAGTCAAAAAATGGTAACCTTTAATTCATTAATTTATAGAGCATTAAATATTTAAATATAAAATAAAATTGAATAATGAAACGAATAATATTAAACATATAGCTTTAAATAATGAATATGATACTAAATTAATAAATAAATTATACGCCAGAATATAGAATAAAGTACACGCAAAATACAAAATAAAGCTAACGAACAATAATATAATAAATGAATACGCTAAAATTGAATATAATATAAATTATAATAAATATAATAAAATATTTAACATTTTTAAATTAAAAACAGCGTATACAAAAATAATAAAATACATAAATAATAAAAACCCTTCAATTACAATAAATCAAGATAATAATTATAATTTAGAAAAACAAGGAGTGTGTAGTCTTACTTGAAAAAATATTTACTGGAAAATTATGACTTAAAATATATTAGAATAACAAATCCTTCAATTCGCCATAAGAATTAAAGAACATATTAATTGTATTATTAAAAAATAATAGAGAAAAATCTAATTTCGATAAACACATTTTAGAAACTGGACAATTATAACCCTGACGAATATTAGAATACAATAACTATTAAAAAACCAGTGTCTTAGAAAAATTTCATATATATTTAAATAATAATAAATTGATGAACGAACAGGTCAGATTCGATAATGATATCCTTTATAAACAATTTATATAATAATTAATTATTAAGTTGGCAACATTTCATTTAATATTAACTCTGTTTCATAATAGTCGCAAAAATCTTACAAACATGACGTTACTGTCTTATTAACGTAAGCATTAATTTTGTTCTTGACGACCGACTATTATGAACACAACAGTTTTAATTTAAAAACGATTATTGATTTGAATTTAAATTAACATCTGTTAGAAAATCCCTGAAGATGGAGTAACAGCTTCATGGATGGATTTACACTTTTTTAATTGTTGGTAAGCCGAAATTTAATTTATACAATGGTTATGTTAAGTTTTTCCTAAATATATTTTTTTTTCTATCTCATACATTTTGTGTGTGTGTGTGTGTGCGCGCGCGCACACACACACACACAAATCCTCACGAAGAACCGGAAAGAAAACCGGCACAGTTTTTATAAGTGAATATAAATAAAAAAGTTCTTTAAACGTGTGCCCGGAAATGATTAGTTTTCATGTTATAGCTTTCGAAGTTATTAAACCGAAAATTTCGCTTTTATTTCTACTCTAAGGGTAAAATTAAACCGTTCTGAAATTCTTAGAACATACGTTAAGGGTACATTTGACGATTTTATACGGTTTTTAATATGGAAATTTAAAACGGTTTTAAATTTAGTTTTTTTGTTTTTAATTGAAGTAGTTTTTTTAATTTTTGAGAAAATTATTGTAAAATACAGAAAGAAAATTGGTGTCGCAAAACACAATTTTTTAGTTTTCTTGTACAATAATAACATTGTTAAATTGAATTAAACAAAATTTTGTTACGAAATTTGTAGAAAATTTTATTCTGAGAAAATCTATAAAGTAACGGTAAATAAACATGGAGAGGAGTTTGTGATTTGACATTTATTAAAAAAAAAAAAAAAAACAGATCAAAACGGAGCTCCCGGTTTCGAATCCCTGTCATGCGTGACATTTTTCATTTCAATCGGGGCTAATGATCGAAGCAGTTGACCGTAAAACTCAAACAGAAAAAAATTTCTATATAAAATTTTTTAACCGAAACGAGATTCATTACAATATTTAAAAATATCAAATAGCAAAATCTGTTATGAAAAAAATAAAAATTTATTACAATAATTGTTCAAAATGTGCTCTTCACTGTATACACGATATTCCGTTCGAATAACAATTTTTGCTACATCCTTTAATCTATCGGGGTATTTCGTATAATTTTAACCGCGTTGAAAATATTTTTTTTATCAGTAAAAGTTTCATATGAGCCCCAAAGATACTAGTGACCTAGGAGGTCAATTAATTGGTCCGCCTAGTCCCATCCAGTTCGTAAATTTTACAGCTGTCTCCATATTGTCGTGGTAAGGATAATCTTTTAAAGGAATCTATGTGTATAACGCGATCTACTTTATTTGATGAATTATAACTGAAGATGTATTTTACGTAACAAAATGACGTCTATGAATTTTAAAATTAAAATTCCATCTTAAACAAAGAATCAGCTTAACAACTAACATGACTGCTAAAATATTTAAGCTACTGTGTGTGTATATATATATATATGAACTACAGTGGAATTTTTAGATATGAGGTAAATAATTGTGTTCGATTAATGCTTGTTGTACTGCTCGTAAATTTGCTTAAACAGATCGTTTAGTGGGTTTTCCTGGCAACTCTAATAAACCACTCTCTTGACCTCTGAATCAAGACTTAAAAATTTTTTATAAATTGCGCACTTAATTACGTATTCATAATTATTTGTGCAGCTGAAAAAAAAGCGTCAACAACCAAACCTCCGTTTTAGTTTTCAATTTTTAATCGATTTTTCTTTTGTTATTGTAAATACATTTGTTTTTCTTTGTTTTTTTTTTACATCTTGATAATATATAACTAACAATTTAATAACGAAGAAAATACAATAATTAAAGAAATGAATTCTTTAAATAATAATATTAAATTCACTTTAAACAGAGAAAATAATAACAGCGTTGATTACCTGGACAAAAAAAAAACATTTTTTGGATGAAAAAACTAATAAACCGTTATTACACGACGGTCAAAAAAGGAGTGCAATGTATTTAGGGTGTATGTATGCATGTTTTGTTCCACCGTAGAAGCTCAACGACTGAACCGATTTAGATGTATCTCCCCTGCCAACGCGGGGTGATACATCCCTTCCATTACAACTGCCGAGTGTTTATCTTTTAACTATTCTATAGTTTCTATATATATATAAACATTCTATTCTTTCCTGCCTTATTTTTATTCTAAATTAATTTGAATATATCGCTTGGTTCAAGAGAACTGTACAAAAACCTGTAAAAAAAGAACAGTTTTCCTCACGAAAACTGTACTTGATTTTCACAAATTTTATCACAATAGAAAAGTAGTTATAATTGGAAAATTTATTTATTTATTGGAAAATTTATTTATTCGTACAATAATAATCTAATCGCTCATAGATTTTGGCATGGGCTTTATAAATATGTATGTTTAAATAAATTTGAAAAATTTGAAAACAAAATTATATTACATACAAATACTACGTACAAAATTGTCACCCGCACGCTCTTTATTATCCTATATTTAAGAGCAATGATTTTTTTAGCAGTCGTGCTTATTAATTTTATATGTTTTACGTAAATTTAAACAGATTGATTGTTTTTAAAATATTACTTTATTTTGAGTAATTTTATTTTTGGTACTTCAATAGTATTCCAAATTTTATAAATGAACAGATTATTGAGGATACGAATAGATTTTCCAATTACAACTACTTTTTTATTGTGATAAAATTTGTGAAAATCAAGTACAGTTTTTGTGAGAAAAACTGTTCTTTATTTTACAGATCTCTTGAACTATTATTGAACCAAGAGATATGTTTAAATTTATTTAGCAATTTATTAGAATAAGGTAAAAAGAAATAGGTAAAAAATAAGGTAAAAGAAACTATCGAATAGTTAAAAGGTAAATACTCGGCAGATGTAACAGACTGAAGTTAAAGAAGATGAATGGAATAGATCAGGTAATAGTGATTATGAGACAAATATAAACGGTAGACTGTATCTTTTTTCCTGTTTAACCTCAGGAACCACCATCAGGTATTACTTCAGAGGATGAATGAGAATGATATGTATGAAGTGTGTAGTCTAGCACAGTCTCAGGTCGACCATTTTTGAGATGTGTTGTTAATTGAAACTCGACCGCCAAAGATCACCGGTATCCACGATCTAGTATTCAAATCCGTGTAAAAATAATTGCCTTTACTAGGAAATTTATTTATGATATTTTGGACATAATATTACACGTTAAAAATTAGTGTTTTTTTGAAAACATTGAGTTCAAATAACTTCCCTTTAAAAAAAAGTTTGAAAAGATATGAAAATACAGGATAGTTCTTTCTAAGGATGTACATTTCATATTCTTTATTTTTTTATTCATTTTATGTAATTTATTATGCATTTAATTTTTAAATGCTAACCTAAAGATGTTTGTTGTAAGGCCGTAAATAATATAATTATTATAACCGAAATTCCGAAACTTTTGTTTTTATTTATTTGAAATAAGTCATTTGAACGTGAGATCTTTTGATTTTAGTTGTAAGAAAAAAAATTTACAAAATAATTACACTTTTTCTAGTATATAACAATTTAGTGAAAATATCTTCACTTGTACGCGGTATTACACAGGTTTGTCAAACATTTGGAAAAAAACTTTGAATTAAATTTCGCCAATTTATTACACATAGAATATAGTTAGAGGATATATCCCAGCCAGCAGCGGATCGGTCCAAAACGATTAGTCTAATACGTTAAATACAATTATCTTAGCCGCGTATAAAAAACTGAATTCTACCCCACGATTCTTGTACGGTATTCCAATACATCGACATTATTCATTGTAACCAACGTTTCTGTATATTGAGCTTACTGCAAGAGTACGCAATTTTTTATAGGTTGTTTTTACAAGCAAGTACTGTGATCGCGAAAAATTTGGGTTGTCAGATTTTAACGGAAATATCCATTTTGACTAGTTTCGGGGTGACGTCTGTACGTATGTACGTGCGTACGTATCTCGCATAACTCAAAAACGATGAGCCGTAGGATGTTGAAATCTTGGATTTAGGAATGTTGTAACAATTAATTGTGCACCTCTCCTTTTGATTGCAATCGACTGAACCAAAAGTGTCCAAAAACGCCCAAAATCCCCAAAAATTTGGATTTTCTTAACTGCAGTAATAAGCCCCTATTGAGAGCATTTCAACGATATATCATAAGCGGTACTTATTCTTATCGGTTCCAGAGTTATAGCCAAATGAAATTTTAATCGATGAAATATTTGGATCTCATAAGGAGAAGTCACATCGATTCGAATCAAACTTAATCTCTCTTTTTTTTTAGCTTTTTTGTCTTAATCTAAATATATTGATTTATTAATTTTACAATAAATAATAATTCAATAATAACAACATAAAAAAAATCAGAAGTTATTAGTGAAATAAAATATTATGTACTTTTAAAAATGCGTATATGTAATTTAATAGGCGTGCAAGGAAGTCGCGTGGTGTCCACATCAGATTTTTTTCTTTTAATAACCATCTAGCCATGTATAATTTCAAAGCTGTTCATTAGGAAATGAGACTCACGAAAGCTTGACTATTTCATAGTTTTTCTGTTGCGTATTTTCAAAAATATTCAGACTGAACATTGTTAGTAGATTTTTTCATGAAAAAAAACTTTACAAAACGCGCACAGCATCTATTATCGTGAAACTCAAAACCAAGTTTTGGGGTTAATGATCCAAGGTATCATTAACAAATCAAAAAACATAGAATCGTTTCTTACAGAAAATTTACCGTTCTTACCTTTCAAACATTTTCAAAATTATTCAAAGTTAATATTTGCATACTTCCCTTTATAATTTAGCAAAAGCTCTTGCCCGCAAATTTTTCAAACGATAGACGAAATCACCAGAAAATATTTATAAATATTACGTAATATTAATTCTAATTCACCGTTAAGGAACAGCGCATATCTCATTAACAAGTTAAATTCATAACTCAAAAGAAGCACTGTATATTATAAAAAAAAAGTAAAATAATATATCGGTCGGAACAAATTAAATGTAACTTTATTAAATAATAAATCGTTAGAAAATGAATTATTCATCGCAGAATAATTAATTTTATTTGAATGGCTACGGTAGTAAACATCTATCTCTGCAATTTTAAAACTTTAATTACGTTTTTAATTAATTTATTATAACAAAAATGATCTTCTGAATAAGCAAAAATCTTGCAAAGTACTTAACGGGAGGGATAAAGAAATAAACAATCGGAAAAGGTTTTTTTAATTAATCTCGATAATTAATATAAAAAATTGTTACGATAAAAAAATCGGTTTACCTTTCAAAACAAAATTACCCGGTTCCTGATGCCTGTTCTACGGGACAAATGCTGACAACAATAAAAAATAAAAACTCTTTTAATGTCAAAGTAACGCAGGTGAATGTGAAGAATTATAAATAAAATACAAAGCAAATTAAATTTAAAAACTAAATACTAAGGGAATAAAATGTTAATTCTTTTTTTTTGTTTCATCGTCACAGAAAGCAACAATAAAATATAAAGAACAAAGATAATGAATGATATGTACATTCATTCATAATAATTTTAATTTTCCTTACTTCACGTAAACTACATGTAAAATTTAATTCGTATATCCAAGTCACGGGAAAAATAAAAAAAAGATATTAAAAAATTACGTTTTTTTTTGTTTGTTGTACGAGTTCATCGATATGAAATGACGAACCGCGTAGTCGTTACTAAACTCAAATGTGTAATAGTTGTGTGTGTAAGCATTTTTCAACGCAAACTCAAATAACCAACCCTACATAAAAGAGATTCGATTAAAATAAAATTAAAAAATAAATAAATAGTTTCTGGATCGATTACATTACGGTAATCAAACCAGAAATCTGTAGTATTCGGTTTGACATCGGATGAAATAAAAATGCAACAGAAAAAAAGAAAGAAAATCTTGTGAAAAATCCTAGGACCAATAAAAATAGGCGAAAACGAATACAAATTCAAATACAAATCTTTACAGATATAATAAAAGTCAGAAAATTTCAAATACCATCGGAAAAAGAAGAGCTAAATTTTTCGGCCATCTAATGAGAATGCGTGATAACAGGCTCACAAGACAAATCTTCAACCACATTTACAAAAAAAAGAACGAGAATTAATGGACCTTAGTATTAAAAAAAAAAACGTAAAAGTAATGAAAATATCTGAAGAGAAAGTACAAAAGTGAGCGGAAGGTTGTTTGCCCCTGTCTCAACACAACTGTCGGCTGGCTTAGGCGGGTCAGGCGAGCCGGGTTTGTTGTATTAAACCCGTCGGGTCGGTCTAGCGGGGAAGGCGTCTTCCCAAATCAGCCGATTTGGAAGTCGAGAGTTCCGGCGTTCAAGTCCTAGTAAAGTCGGTTATTTTTACACGGATTTGAATACTAGATCGCGGATACCGGTGTTCTTTGGCGGTCGGGTTTCAATTAACCGCACATCTCAGGAACGGTCGAACTGAGACTGTACAACACTACGCTTCATTTACACTCGTACATATCGTCCTCTGAAGTATTATATGAACTGTGATTACCGGAGGCTAAACAGGAAAAAGAAAGGGTTTGTTGTACTAACTGACCGGATGACGTCATCCGGTCAGTTAACACAACACATTCGTATATAAAATGCAAACACAACAGACTAGTACAATACAATGACTAGTGCGCTGCAGTTAGGACGGGCAATTTATCGGTTCACGTATCGTTCAAGATAGAAATAACAACGTTCAGAAAACTAGTACGTGGTTTCAAGGGTTTCTAAAAGAAGGATAAAAAAGCAATCGACAACGCCCGGTCAGAAAATAGAAGATAAAAATAAAACGAAAGAATGAAGAACTGTTGGTAGATCGGGAAAGAAAACGTTCAAAAAGAAAGAAAAATAAATGCAGATCGTTGCTTCACATTAGTCGGCCAAACTCGGAAAAAATCCACAATTTTTGAAGAATAAATATAGATTCTGTTTAAAGGATTCAGCTGATTTGGAAGCCGAGAGTTACAGCGTTCAAGTCCTAGTAAAGCCAGATATTTTTACATGGATTTGAATGCTAGATCGTGGATACCGGTGTTCTTTGGTGGTTGGGTTTCAATTAGCCACACATCTCAGGATTGGTCGAACTGAGAATGTACAAGACCACACTTCATTTACACTCATACATATCATCCTCACTCATCCTCTGAAGTATTATCTAAAAACGGTAGTTACCGGAGGCTAAACAGGAAAAAAAAAAAAAAAAAAAAAAGATTCTGTTTAAAACTGTTTTTACATATTTCAGTACGACCATGCTATAATGCGGTTTAAAATAAGGGGGATACGGTTAAAACACACGTAAAAGGATATGTCCTTCAAAAAGAATTCTATCAGATGTGAAAACATTTTTTACGTTTTAGTAAATATGTAGAAACGCATTTTAACTGCGTACAGAAATTTAGTAATAAACCGAACAGAACAAATAAATACGCTAGTTTTTTCAGCTCTGTGAAATTATATGTAACTATTTATAAAAAATATGAACTCCAGCAAACAAAACTAACTTCCTTACCTTTTCAGATAACCGTCGTAAATCTAATTATTAAATTATATTCATCTAGATGCGTTAATGTAGTAATGCGTTCCGATAAAGTAATCCTGTATATTTATTTTTGGTATTATGAATTCATATCGGTTACTTAATTTCTGTATTTTCAGTTAGTCTGTGAGAGCGCTAAAAAGGCCGTTCAATTACCGTAGTTTATCGTTTTGAAAAAAAAAGCGATGTAATACAGTACTCGGTACAAAATTTTTATTCTTCTACGTTTTATTTTATCCTATAATATTCTCATTTTTAACTGTAACGTCTGTAATATTTTATAACCGAATCGGCATCGTTTTCTTCTCGTTAATCGCTTATCCTTTGAAGTAACGCGGTTAGCCTGTAACCCGAGTATAAAAGTTGTCCGCGGATGACCGCGTTATGGCAGAACCGTAATGTATATGGAAACAAAGGCAAATATATTTACATACAGCGTGTACTTTGATTTAAAGACGAAAGAAAAAATCTGATGTGGACACAGTACGACTTCCTTGTACGCCTATTAAATTACATATACATATATTTTTAAAATGAAAAGTAAATAAAATTTTATTTCATTAATAAATTCTGATATTTTTTCGTACTTTTTTTAATGTTGTTGTATTATTATTTATTATAACAATTTTTTTATAATCAAAGGTCAATAATTGTTAATACATCAATATAATTAAATTTAAAAAAAGTTAAAAACACGAGAAACGTAAAAAAAAGCTGTACTTGAATTTATTAAAAAATAAAATTTAGGTAAAGTAATGTAAAATTATGCGGAATATTAGGGAAACTTCTTATAAAAAACTTTTAACTTGAAGTAAAAATACATTTACCGGAAAAATAAAATAGACGGATTTTTACTATATCGATAACGTAGACTAGAATAAAATGTTCAGCATTTTAAAAAAATTAGGGTTCAAATACAGAGATAGAAGAACAATTGCTAACATGTACAGGAACGAAACAGCAACAATAACAATTGAAGAACATAAGAAAGAAGCCCTAATAAGAAAGGGAGTCCGACAAGGATGTTCCCTATCTCCGTTACTTTTTAATCTTTACATGGAACCAGCCGTTAATGATGTTAAAGAACAATTTAGATTCGGAGTAACAGTACAAGGTGAAAAGATAAAGATGCTACGATTTGCTGATGATATAGTAATTCTAGCCGAGAGTAAAAAGGATTTAGAAGAAACAATGAACGGCATAGATGAAGTCCTACGCAAAAACTATCGCATGAAAATAAACAAGAACAAAACAAAAGTAATGAAATGTAGTAGAAATAACAAAGATGGACCGCTGAATGTGAAAATAGGAGAAGAAAAGATTATGGAGGTAGAAGAATTTTGTTATTTGGGAAGTAAAATTACTAAAGATGGACGAAGCAGGAGCGATATAAAATGCCGAATAGCACAAGCTAAACGAGCCTTCAGTAAGAAATATAATTTGTTTACATCAAAAATTAATTTAAACGTCAAGAAAAGATTTTTGAAAGTGTATGTTTGGAGTGTCGCTTTATATGGAAGTGAAACTTGGACGATCGGAGTATCTGAGAAGAAAAGATTAGAAGCTTTTGAAATGTGGTGCTATAGGAGAATGTTAAAAATCAGATGGGTGGATAAAGTGACAAATGAAGAGGTATTGCGGCAAATAGATGAAGAAAGTAGCATTTGGAAAAATATAGTTAAAAGAAGAGACAGAATTATAGGCCACATACTAAGGTATCCTGGAATAGTCGCTTTAATATTGGAAGGACAGGTAGAAGGGAAAAATTGTGTAGGCAGGCCACGTTTGGAGTATGTAAAACAAATTGTTGGGGATGTAGGATGTAGAGGGTATACTGAAATGAAACGACTAGCACTAGATAGGGAATCTTGGAGAGCTGCATCAAACCAGTCAAATGACTGAAGACAAAAAAAAAAAAAAAAATTACTATATTATGCCAGGAGGAAATTAGTGCGTTTGGGTTGTACGCGGAAGATCAGCAAAGAAATATTGAACGGTATGCTACCGTTAACACTAAACTTCGTCCTATTAAGTATACTCTTATCATCGTGGAGCTCGACATGCAGGAATAACCTGCACGTCTAGAGGAGATTACGATTTGCAGTTTGCGTAAAGGGCAAAACAATATAGGCTCATCTCATGACTCAGACCGAGGAACCCGTTTGTATTCACTACGACCGCCAACTAACTTTACATCAGATCCTTGTGGATTGTGTCTGTTACGCGTATCCCGTCGGAAGTTTTAACCAGGGGCTAACTCTCAAAATATGTTAGGAAACGGTGAGATGACGTTATCGAATTTTCTTTGTATTTTTTTTTTTGCTCCGTTCCTTTGCATTCAAATTTTTGATTTTTACTATAGTATGTTTAAGCTATTTACACCGTTTACTTTGCTTTTAGAATACGGGATAGGCGTTTACATCGGTCTAATTAACCGTCCGGAAGAAAAAAAAACGAATGCAAAATGTTGCTTCGTGTGGTTCTCGGTCGTCCAAACTAAAAAAAAAAAACATTATTATGCAGAGATATAGTCTCAGAGAAAATAGTCGCAAATTAAAAAAAAAAAAAAAAAGTTAAAATAAAGCCTTCAAAAAAGGAAATCATTAACATTTAATACTATCATCACACATACACAGCACCCCTGAATTACACAAACTGCTTCAGTTGCACGATATTTACGTAACAAAAACCGGACGTAATTTTAAAGAAGTATACAATGAACATTTAAAACCATTCCGTAGCGGTGTAGGATCAGCATTTAACAATCGCCTCGTAAACAGGCAAATCATAAATTGACAAACACTCGAAGAATCCGCGACGTTTTACGTATGAACAAAATTGACCTTATGTCAATACAGTCGAACATTGCGTAATACATTTATATTAAAAAAATACACAAAAATATAGCAAATGAACAGACATTATTCAAATTTAATATATTCTTTGAACGTGGTATTTATAAATGCTTGTATTTCTATCTTAAAAAAAAAGACAAAAAAAACACTATCAACAAACAATAACATCAGTTGACACTAAAGTGAGAAAGAGCGGCATCAATCGTTGAAGATGTATCCGTCGGGTTGGTCTAGCGACCCATAGGGTTGGTCTAGTGATTAACGCGTCTTCCCAAATCAGCTGATTAGGAAAGTCGAAAGTTACAGCGTTCAAGTCCTAGTAAAGCCAGTTATTTTTACACGGATTTGAATACTCGATCGTGGATATCGGTGTTCTTTGGCGGTTGGGTTTCAATTAACCACTCATCTCAGGAACGGTCAAACTGAGAATGTACAAGACTACACTTCATTTACACTCCTCATACATATCATCCTCATTCATCCTCTGAAGAATTATCTAAACGGTAGTTACCGGAGGCTAAACAGGAAAAAAAAAGAAGGGTTGGTCTAGCGGTGAAACGCGTCTTCGCAAATCAGCCGATTTAGAAGTTCCAGCGTTCAAGTCCTAGTAAAGGCGGTTAATTTTACACGGATTTGAATACTAGATCGTGGATATCGGTGTTCTTTGGCGGTTGGGTTTCAATTAATCACTCATCTCAGAAACGGTCGAACTGAGAATGTACAAGACTACACTTCATTTACACTCATACATATCATCCTCATTCATCCTCTGAAGAATTATCTAAACGGTAGTTACCGGAGGCTAAACAGGAAAAAAAAGAAGGGTTGGTCTAACGGTGAAACGCGTCTTCGCAAATCAGCCGATTTAGAAGTTCCAGAGTTCAAGTCCTAGTAAAGGCGGTTAATTTTACACGGATTTGAACACTAGGTCGTAGATACCGGTGTTCTTTGGCGGTTTGGTTTCAATTAACCGCAGATCTCGGAAACGGTCGTCCTGAGACTGTACGAGACTACACTTCACTTACACTCTTACATATCATCCTCTGAAGTAATACCTGACGGTGATTCTCAGAGGCTAAACAGGAAAAAGGAAGTCGTTGAAGATCACCGAAAAAGAGTGATTAATGGGTTTTAAACGTTATATTTAATGAATTTCAAGTTTGTCGTTAAAAATGAATAGTTTTCCACAGTAATAATTATTAATATTTTCACGATGACCGGCTTATTGATTTTAAATTGCTTTATTTTTGTGAAACCAATTGTAAATAAATTCTTCGTACGCTTTATTTGTATATCCTGGTATAAACATTATATTTTGGCTGTATAACAAGCACATAGGTAGCTCGCATAACAGTTTGTGTAGAATTACTTTTGTCTTTCACTCTACCAAATCTCATTTACATCGTTGTTTAAATCTTTTGCGAGTCTTGTTAGTTTCTGAAATTCAAACCCCGTTGAGTATCGTGATATATTGCAGTTTCTTATAGAAGATTTAAAAAAAAAATAAACAGAAAGATCAAATGCCGATCAGTCGAATAGATTTTCCTTTCTTGTGTTAGATATTTTATATTTTATTACATGAATTTAGTATTATTAATATGATATTGTTTATTATTTATTAAGAAATATGTTGTTTTTTTTTTAAATAACATTTCAGTTTAAAAAAAATAAAATAAAATTTAATTTTGTAAAAAAAAATTCCTATAAAGTTATGAAAGTTAATTAAAACACGATAACTAAATTAAAAAAAAAAATAATGATAATAAAGTTTATTATTTCACGTCTAAAAAGAAAAAAAATGTTTAGAATGAGAAGTCGGTATGCAAAAAATCCCGCTTATACCGGGTGTTAAATAAAGTTGTGTGCTGTAGATTAGCGGTAAGTCACCCTATTCTCATTTAATTATATTTAGTTCTGGGTATTTAATTATAATTTAGACGTAAAAAAAATACAGAATTATTAGATTAAATTATATGCGGTCGGTTTTGAAGCTTGTTTTTTGTAAAACGGTAAATATTTACTTTAAAAAAACGAATAGAAACTAAAAAATTAAATATTATCTGCTTATTATAAAATTGGCTTAAAGGGATTTCTTTTTAGCGAAAAGAATAGAAATTTAATTCACCGTTATATAATACACTATTATTCTCGTTTTTGTTTTCATTTTTCATTTTTTTAAATAATTTCTAAAGGTATATTCAATATTAAAAGAAAGAAATTATCTTATATTTAAGTTTTTAAAAAAATAAATGCCTTACATTTCATTTTAATTTTTGCTTAGTTATGCTTAGTTCCAACCGGATCATATGTGGTTCCTCGTCTTTGTCAAGAAAGATATTTAGTTGGACCTAAACCTATATTCTTACATTTATAATGTAAATGTTTTAGGTTGTACTTACATTTCTGGCCCCGCTTTCTTTTACCTGTTTAGCCTCCGGTAACTACCGTTTAGGTAATTCTTCAGAGGATGAATGAGGATGATATGTATGAGTGTAAGTGAAGAGTAGTCTTGTACATTCTCAGTTCGACCGTTCCTGAGATGTGTGGTTAATTGAAACCCAACCACCAAAGAACACCGGTATCCACGATCTATTATTCAAGTCCGTGTAAAAATAACTGGCTTTACTAGGACTTGAACGCTGTAACTCTCGACCAAATCAGCTGATTTGGGAAGACGCGTTAACCACTAGACCAACCCGGTGGGTTAATCAATACTAACTAATACTCACTTGTCAAACTAACGGAGTATTCATCACCCTTCGCTCGCAATGACCACAGTATTGTTTTCGATTCGAATTAAAATTTGTAATTTTGCTTGTTTTATTACTCCCTTTCTCTTTAGCCGATGTTTCTCATTTTATTATTAATACTATTATTATTAGTGTAATATTGTTTATTATTTGTTAAGAAATATGTTTTTTTTTTTTTTAAATAACATTTCTCAGTTTTATAAAATTAAATAAAACGTAATTTTGTAAAAGAAAAATTCCTATAAAGATATAAAACTTAACCGTAACACGTTAAGTAATTAAATTAACAAAAAAAAAGAAGAAATTATTATTTGACGTAATTAAAAAAAAAATTAGAGTGAGAAGTCGGTACGGTATGGACAGTACGTAGTATTGAAGTTTTATTAAGTAATCCTTAAAAAAGCACAATATCCTTTTTCATAAAAAAAAAATTGACGAATACACATCCACTTTTACAGAAGAGGAAGCAAGTCCGTGGAAGCCGGGTATTTATTGTTATTTCCTTATAAAGGAAATTATTTCAATATTCCTGTTATAAATTAAAGGGGAAATTATCAATGAAACAAGATAAATTCATTAGCTTTTTGGATAATAAAAGCTATTAAAATAAAAAAAATAGTAAAAAAAAAATTACATAACGTAATTCCGAAAATAATCTGAAATGCAGTTGGAAATGCGAGTTTATCGAATAGCGTTCTTTTAGATAACCTTCCTTATTTTTTACCTTACTTATAAAAAAAAGTTACGTTTTAAACGGCTGATTCCTCTAATACGATCTTCTCTAAATAAAATGAACGGTGTTAATGAGAAAATACCAAGGTCACGGTAAAACTCGAACCGTAGGTCATTGATATATGAACATAGCTTCAAAAGCGAGTTAATATCTCATCGTTAAATTTTATTGTTATCGATGTTACGTTTTTATTACGTAAAACTAATTTTTAATTAATCTTCTTTTATTGTAATTTTATAAATCGCTATCGATTAAAATCAAACGACATTTAAGCTAATTTAAATACAAAATTAGTTTGATTATGCTTTTTAGTTTCTGCTAGAAAGGGAGATTATTATTATTATTCAGATTCATTTATAGAGCGATTAAATTTAAAAAAAAAGTTTTTTTCCAAAAGTTTCTACTGTTGTGTGTATGTAATTACGTTAAGATTTAAGAATACGGAAAAGACAAAGATCGGTATCAAATCAACGAATATCTCATTATATTTTGCGCGTATATTATCTTAGTTTATATATTTATGCTTCACGTGGTTAATATTTTTTACTTATCAGCTGTAAATTTACAACAAAGCAGTTCGTATTACGTTGAAACACCGCAACTTATTAACTCGATTCACGTTTTTACTTCGAACAAACTTGTGACGATAAAATTTGATAGTGCTAGTAAAAATTGAAAATGTTGGACAAGAATTAAATAATAACGTATGGTTTCAGTAAGATGAGGTACCACCTCATTATTATCTACGGGCACAGAGAATTTTAAATGAACAATCGTCAAATCTCTGAATAGGTCGTAGAGGAGCCATAGAATGGCCTTTCAGGTCCTTTTGGGAGGTACTCTTTGGGGGGTCCTTTTTACTTTTTTTGGGGGTACCTGTTTTTCTTTTACCTGTTTAGTTTCCGGAACCGTCGTAAAGTATTACATCAGAGGATGAATGAGGATGATACGTATGAATGTAAATGAGGTGTAGTCTTGTACAGTCTCAAGTCGACCGTTCCTGAGATGTGTAGTCGATTGAAACCCAACCGCCAAAGAACACCGGTATCCACGATCTACAATTCAAATCCCTATAAAAGTAATCCTGCCTTTACTAGGATTTGAACATTAGAACTCTCGACTTATAATCTGATTTGCGATGACGAGTTAACCCCTAGACCGGCCCGGTGGGCTAAAACATAATGTTTAAAAAAAAAACCTGCAGATATTGACGAATTGAAAAGAACAATAATTGACGAATCTGTTCGTGTACCGCCAGACATGATACAACAAGTTACAAACGGATATTACTTCAGGTTATCACACTGTCAAACTGCAGAGGTTGAATATTTACTGTAGAACTAGCAGACCCGGCTATGCTTCGCTGTTGGTGGATTTGAGTATAAATATTTACAGATTAAATGAACACGATTGAAAGTTTGATAAAACATTAAAAAACTGAACATTACAACGGAATTCACAAAATTTAACCTTTTAATTAATATTTTTCCCCCTTTTCACCTTTTCCCCCTTTCTCCATTTCCCATGTTTCCCCTCCAAATTTTTTCCCTGCGACGAATACGAGCCAAATCGGACCATAAATATAATTTTTCTAAATGTCTCGACCCAAGCGCTACTTAGCGGGTCCAAACTAATTCAGAAATCTTCACGGGCGTGCGCACAACTCATCAAAGTTTCATCGCAATCGGATGAATGGTGTAGGAACGCATACGAGACGAACAGCACAAAACAAACAAACAAACATTCATTTTTACACACACACACACACACACACACACACATATATATATATATATATATATATATATATATATATATATAAAAGATTGTATGCTTTCAAATTTTTTTCATTAGTAATTTACGATCCTAAAAACATTTATTTAAAGTTTTTAAATAAATATTGTTATATTTAAAGTAAGTAATATCAGTTGACATAGTCCTTTAACTTGTGTTATTAATAAGTTATTGTTTATTATTATCAATTTTATAGCGTTGTTTAAAATTCGTTATTGTATCCATTATGAATGTGAAATGCAAAAAAATGATTCTAGTACAGTCAATTTGTATTTTTATTTGAAAATCCTTACCTACCGATTGATGTTTTTTTCCATATGTTAGGGGTGATGAGGGAAGCTTAACTCCAGATTTTTAAGACCCCCCATAGATTTTTGAAAAACTCATAAAGTTTTTGAAATGCGTTTTTCTCTGAATCTATGCATTTTAGAGAAAAGTTTTACAAACAAAAAAAATAGAGGACATTCTCCTCTACAATTAATGTCTTTGAAGTTATGCCGTATAATTTGAAATTGAAATACTAGGTGGCGCTGAATTTGTAAAAAAACGTGTTTTTTCGATTTATTCACCGGAAAAATTGTTTTTCGTCTGTATTGCATTTGGAAAAGTTGTTAATCTCAAAAAAAACAGACGACTTTTATTTAAACAATTTTCTTGTACGACAACCGTTTTGGAGCTGTAGCTTGTGAAAGTGTGAAAATGTTATGAATTGGCCACGCGTTCGAAACCGGTCTAGTCGTTTACAACATTTTTTACAACTTCAGCGCCACCTAGTATTTCAATTTCAAATTATACGTCATAACTTTAAGGCATTAATTGTAGAGGAGAATGTCCTCTACGTTTTTTGTTTGAAAAACTTTTCTCTAAAATGCATAGATTCAGAGAAAAACGCATTTCAAAATTTTTTGAGTATTTCGAGTTTTTCAAAACTCTAAGTTTTGAAGCTTCTCTCATCACCCCTAACGCACGGATAAAAGATCAATCGGTAGGTAAGGATTTTCAAATACAGCCTATTTTGATGACAAATTGCCTGTACTATTCATGCTGTGCGTTTTACCTTGTTTTATTGTTTACACAATTCTGTCATTGCAACTTTGAATGCTTATAACTAATTCTGTAACGAAGGCATTAACAGAGAATTTTAACCCGAAATCATTAATCATATACTATTTAAAAAGTTTGATCCGATATGGCGGATCCAAGATTACAGACAAAAATTAAAAACCCACCGTAATGCAGATTTTATTTAACTATGTAGAAAACCGTTTCTTTCTGCCTCCAAATACCTGTCAGATATACAGTATAAAGCCGTTTCCGTATTTAAAATATCACCCGGTATACTCATTAATGTAATTAATTGAATAAATGTTTATTGGAAATTTTATGAAACGTTAAAATGATCGCACGGTCCCATTATAATGCGGACTGCTGTTTTACGTAAATAATAAACCCGCGCTATTTTTAATTTTCGGAGTGCATTTAAAATAATAATAATGAAGGCAGTATGCTGAAACTGAAAAAAAAGTATTTTACAGAGAGATGTTATGGAAATGAGAAAGGTGAAACTAGGGTAAGTGCGGGTGCAATTAAGAAACAAGAGGGTGAGTATATGCGGTGCGATTCTGTGCAAAAATATCTCTGTGTTTCTGTGTCTGTACGCCTTAAACATGAATTCTGTTTCCGTATTGGACTTCTTTAATAAAAAAAAAAAAAAAAACCGGAAAGTTCAAATATAATATGAAATTTCTACTTTTCATCTAGTCTTTTTTTTCTTCATTGTAAAGTGTTAGAGACTCATTATCTTAATTATTTATTTTTAATCATTTATTTTAATAGAAATGCTTTGAAAACATCGCCTCATTTTTTAAACACGAAAAGTTAACTGCACGCGTGCTTTTATCAAACTCACCTGAAATTTAACTACTGGATTACCTTTAAAGAAAAGGTTAAAACTCTGTCTTATTTTAATAACAAATTTCCTCGATTAGTATTATAATGTTAAACTGTTCTAATTCGTGTATTTTAAAATAAATTGACAGAAAGAACAGATATGATGTTATCAACTCTTAGGTAAGTTCTACGTAAAACATAACCTTTGTTTTAAATTTATTATTAGCGTTTATAAAATAAGAAGTTCAAAAAACCGTGTAGTATCTATTTAGTCGATTCTAGTCGAAAGTGGAAATTTAAATTACAAATAACTTAATTAATCTATTCTCTTCCATCTCCAACTAACTTTTAAGTTTTTTGATTACGCCTGTCTCCTATTACATCTATAATTTTTAATCTTTTCCATCTCTTTTCTTCGAATCTTCTACCGCTGTTTTAATTAATCCTTTCTCCTCTCATTATACATTCCAGCTAGTTAGTTTTCCTATTCTAAATCGTTCTGATTAAGCTTCGATTCATCGCTATTTCTTTAATTATCTTCATGTCAAAATTTCAAATACCTTCTTTTTTAGCGTCAATGTTTCACATCTGTATAGAAGTACACTCTCAACGTAATGGTATGCAGTACTTTCTCAAGTCGAACTCAATCTTAACTATATAATACCATTGTTTTTCTACCGATTGTTTCCGTAACTATAGCTATACTAGTTTTTATTTCATTTAACGTTTTGATTTTTCAGATAAGATCAAACCTTAGTATCTATACTATTCTACTTATTTATATCAGACGTTATTAGCTTCTACCCTTCTACCTTTATTAATTATTATTTTTAGCCTTCTACCTTTATTAATTCTGGTTTTTTTTCAATATTCATTTTCATTCCAAATTCCGTCTTAAAGTTTTCTAATTTTGAAATCGACCGTTGAACATCCTAGAAAAAGAAATTGCTAGCGGTAGTAATTTTAGTTTTAACATCAATTAGCTAGATCCGCGAAGAGGCTTATATTTTTTATCGTGTGGTTTTACGGTTGTCAAAAGAGAAATATATATTGCTTTTTGAAGCATTCTTTGTTATACAAATAAATAAAACACTTAGGGTGTTATGAATTAAGAGAATAAAATATTCGATTGCAAAAATATCCTACTTTATATTTCAAGATTTTTATTAACTTATTACTACTTAATCACCTTTTTTTTTTAAATTAAGTCTCAAGGATTACCGTTAGGTATTGCTTTAGAGGATGAGATGAAATGACAATTTTGTAGCGTGTGAAAATACCATGCCTGACCGGGATTCGAACCCGGCACCTCACCTCTCCTTTAAAACTTACAAGTAGAGTAAAACAAACCAGCAATTGCGATTCCTCCGGAGTAGGGGTCGCATTGCTCCCTCCTTATAGTTAGTGCCCCGTTGTGACGTATTCCTGCTAGCCTATTAAGCGTTAGCACCGAAAGGACTTCAGTAGACGGTCTGAAGGGGAACTGCGTCGGGAGGACAGGCTTCATAAGCCTAGCCTTCCGCGGTCGGCCCATAAAATGGGTTCGATAACGCTGGTTCAACAACGGATTGGAATGCAACTAAATCCGTCTTAAAATCACTAAAAGAATAAACAAAACTTAAACATTAGACCCGCTATTTAAAATTAACCCTTTTAAAAAAAACAACCCCGATTAGAATGATCCAGCAGCAAGGGACTCTGTCCAGGTTCTGCGATAAAGTAGGGAGTAATAAACTCCCGCCAACTTTGCATTCCATTCCACCCGGCACCTCCAGATGAGAGGCCGATAGAGATGTTACCGTTCGCGTCATTCAGGCCGGTATTACTTAATCGCTTATCAGAGGTTAAAAAAATTATTCTTATTATGATAAGAGAAAGTTTTATTTTTGAAATTAAGTCGAATCGTTTGAAATTTATTTCAAGAAACATATGTTCTGGTCGCATCGATTTCAGGGATAAAAACAAACACGCCTCAACACGTTACTTTTCTCCTGGGATAGTAAGGTAATAAAATCAATTCCTTTACCAAAACCGTTGTTAAGAACATGCCATTATAACGATACCCGGGTTAAATAATATACGTTGAAGTCGGCACACTTTTCTCTTGATTTAATAAACGGATCGTCTTTAACACGACCCTTGTCAATCCGACCCCTCGTTCTGATATCATAGTATATAGGGGTAACGTCGATGTTGCAAGTACCTAGCTTTAATCTGAAACCTGTTATTACGACCTTTCGAGTGCGTCACACCTTAGGGGTCGGTTAGATGGATATTCCATTAAACTTAGCGTTGCGGAAAACCTCATTATATAGCTCTTACCTGACCTCTTAATTATCTTCTTAAATAAAACTGAAGTCTATCGTATAAAATTATTTTTAATAATTTTACATAAATAAATTTACGTAACGGTGGAAACTTTTATTGTGACCGGACGCTAAGTCGATATAACTTTTTTTAAACATACGACTAACACTGTTGTACATTTTTACATTTTACATAACGACTTACGATGAATGAGGTTTGGTTTTTTTATTTTAAGAATAGTATAGAAGTTTTTTGAGTTCCTGAAGATGCATTTGGTATTCGAAAGTACTTGAATACATATAAAAAAGTTGTCGGTAAGTGGATTTTATAAATTATTATTATTAAACTTATTTTTAAACAAACCTCGTTAATTATTAAGTACAAAGGTAAACAGGTAAATTAAAAAAAAATTAAGATTGAATTTCCTTAATAAGGTATTTACAACACATAAAAAGCAATAGGTATAAAAAATATTATACCTAATAATTTTATTTCTAGTCACTTTTTATATTTTTTTAATTAAGACGTGCAATCTAAGGAGGTCTTTTCTGTTGAGTGCCTCGCACCCAACGTTTTTCTTATTTATCGCGGATTTATATAATAAATAACGCATAAAAAAGAGTGCGAGGCGTATAACAGAAAATACCCGTTTAACTAAACGACGTAATTGTCTGTTTCCCGTAGAACTAAAATCAAAACTGTTTTTCATAGCTATTTCAATCGTTTCATAAAAATAATTTTTACTTATTCGAGTTTTTTATTTTTAGTCGCATTTCTCTTAAGCCTAATGGACTAAATCCGTAATATTTACAAATTGGAAGTTTTGAAAACCGATAAAATCAGCATTTGTAACAAGTTGAGTAAGAAGTAGATTGTAAAAGAATGGAAAAATTCTTTTTTTTTTTAATTCTATTATTTTAGAAAAAGAATATACACATAAACCAGGACGTTGTAAATTTAAATCAGGGGTTTTCAAACTCATTTTAAATTTACGGAATTAGTTTATACATTTAAATAAAGCAAACAATTAACAAAGTAATTAGTAATAAAACTGTTGTGGTGATTTGTTAATGGTACTATTTATTTCTGACCTCCTCTATGAATCATGAGACCTTGCCGATGGTGAGGGGGACTTGAGTGCTCAGTAATACAGAGTAGCTGAACCGATGCAACCGTATCGGAAAGGTATCTGTTGAGAGCCAGGCTAAGAAATGGTTTCTGAAAGAGGGCAGCAGCTCGTTCAGTAGTTGTTAAGAGCGTAGGTCAGGAGGACTTAAACGGCCATATCAACGTCACAGCAATGAAAAACTGCAGCCGTTTTTTTCCAAGAAAATGTAACTCCCTGGATTTTCATGTAACAAAGATGAAGGCACCTTCCTCCGTAAAATATTCCGGAGATTAATTAGTCCCCCGTTCGAATCTCCGGGTGGGGACTACTAAGAAAGGGGTCAACAGAAAATAAAAAAATAACATTCTACGAGTCGGAGCGTGGAATTTTAGAAGTCTGAAAAAGGTTGGTAGGTTAGAAAATTTAAAGACTGAAATGGATAGATTAAATGTAGATGTAGTAGGAATTAGCGAGGTTCGATGAGAAAAGGAGAACGACTCTTGGTCAGGTGATTTTAGAATAATTAACTCGGCTTCAAATAAAGGACAAGCAGGAGTAGGTTTCGTAATGAACAAGAAGATAGGGAAGAGAGTAAAGAATTTCTTAATGCGTAATGTTAGAATCATCGTAATAAGGATAAAATCAAAACCAAAGCGGACAACGATTGTTAACGTCTATATGCCTACAAGTGCCCGTGATGATGATGAGGGAGATTGTGTATACGAAGAAATTGACGAAGCAATTAAACACGTAAAAGGGGATGAAAATTTAATAATAGTTGGAGATTGGAATGCGAGCATTGAAATAGGCAAGGAAGGAAATATTGTAGGTGAATATTGTAGTTGGGCAAAAGGAATGAAAGAGGGAACCGACTTTAAGAGTTTTGCACGAAGTATAATTTAGTAACTGCCAACACCCAGTTTAAAAATAATAATAGATGAATATACACATGAAAAAAGCCAAATGATACGACAAGATATCAGCTAGATTATATCATGGTTATGCAAAAGATTTAGAAGTCAACTCGTCAACTGCAAAGCTTATCCTGGAGCAGACGTTGATAGCGAATATAATTTGTTTGATAATGAAATGTAGATTTGGTTTTAAAAACCTGAAGAAAAGGTGTCAGATGAATCGGTGGAATTTAGAGAAGCTTGAGGAAGAGAAAGTAAAGAAGATTTTTGAGGAGGACATCGCAAGAGGTCTAAGTAAAAAAAACATAAGGTAGAAAATATAGAAGAAGAATGGAAGAGTGTTAAAAAGGAAATTCTTAAATCAGCAGAAGCGAACTTAGCAGGAACAAAGAGAACTGGAAGTAACCTTGGATATCAGAGAATACACTGCAGCTGATGGGTGAACGTAGGAAATATAAGAATGCTATTGATGAAGAAAGTAAAAGGAACTGTCGACGATTAAGAAATACTATAAACAGGAAGTGCAAACTATCGAAAGAAGAGTGAATTAAAGAAAAGTGTTCAGAAGTGGAAAGAGAAATGATTATTGGTAAAATAGATGGAGCATACAGGAAAGTCGAGGAAAGTTTTGTGGCACATAAATTAAAATCTAATAATTTACTAAACAAAGATGGTACACCGATTTATAATACAGAGCCAATTAGAAAATAAAGGGGAAAATACTTAGGAGTAAAAAAGAAAGGATGTTTAATTTAGGATAGTGTTTTCACATATTTCACTTATTACCGTTTCATATACGCTTTTATTTACAATTTTTATTGTTATTAACATTAATTTTATTATCTGGAGCATAGTTTACGATGGCATTGTTAGAATTGAAATGTCGAAGCAAAGGTTTTTTATCGCATATGTGGATGATGTTGTTGCCGTCATTACAGCAAGGGACGTAGAGAGATAGCAATTGAAGATCACCCAAGTCATCAAGAATAAAAAATGCCTGAAGGAGCGCGGGCTGAGCCTAGCATCAGAAAAAAAGAGATCGAAGAAGAAGAAAAGATAGTTCAAGTACTTGGGAGTAACACTGGATCGCAAGTTAACATACTAGGACCAGATATAGAAGCAGCCGATAGGATGAACAGACTCAGTATTAACGCGGAGGCTCTAGCCCAGAAAAAGAAGAGTCCTCATGCTAATGGCTTACGCTCTATTATACTTTATGAAGCAGAAATTTGGGA
Organism: Lycorma delicatula; assembly: GCF_047948215.1. NCBI lineage: Eukaryota > Metazoa > Arthropoda > Insecta > Hemiptera > Fulgoridae > Lycorma > Lycorma delicatula. The sequence goes on along the minus strand of NC_134456.1, from coordinate 223,108,912 downwards.
AACCGCGCCAAACATTAAAAAATACTGGCAACGGATTGCTAGCGTACGGAGGACAGCTGCAATCCGAATTACATGCGCGTATAGGACTGGGTCGGAGAATGTTGTTCTAGTAATAGGAAACGTAATCCCTACAGATCTTTTGACCAAGGAGAAAAAACTAATATACGATAGGAGGGCGCGCAGTGTAAGTAGGGAATTCACAATGAAGGGCTGCAACTAATGATGGATGAATGGAAAAACAGGTAAACGAACGATAAAACCAACGGGAATAAATGGATAATGGATAAATGGACCGATCGAACGCGCGGGGAAGTTAATTATTATTTGGCCCGATTCTCGGCAGCTCTTGGGGTGTATGGGAAATACCTTAGGTAAAAGGACAAATTCCGACCGGATGAGGTGTTCAGGGGAAGAAGATGATACAGAAATACGTTTTTAGATGTCGCGAGTGGAAAGGTGAAAGGAATGACCTACAGGACGTTCTAGGGAACATGGAACATAGAAAAGGCAGTTACTTTTACACGGTTTTGAATACTAGATCGTGAATACCGGTGTTCTTTGGCGGTTGGATTGCAACTAACTGCACGTGTCAGGAACGGTCGACCTGAGATTGTAAAAGACTACACTTCATTTACATTCATACATATCATCCTCTGAAGTAATACCTTACCTTGTTTCCGGAGGCTAAGCAGAAAAAGAGAGGGAACGTGGAACCGAGGGGGCATCGTAAAAATGATGATGGAGAGCGAGGAGAAATTGGATTTAGTAGTGAACTACGTTCAACAAATAATAAGGAAGAAGAAAGGAAAACGGGATGCAATGGACCACAGTAGGAGAAACCAAACAGGACACCGCTAGAGGATAATTAAGGAAGTTTTGTGGAAACAGATAGAATAAATCCCCTGAGAGTAGGCGGAGTTTTAGTGGATATGCTGACCGAGCTGGAGGGTCCCACACATCGGGGGAAAGCCAGTCCACTGGTGGTGCGTAAAGCATTTCCTCCAAAATAATGAATTATTGTGAACTTTATTTATAATTTTATTTCAAAATATGTGTGTAATTTGTGACCTTAAAAATTTTACCACGATTTTCCTTGATCATCCAGGAAAATGCTAAAACAATTTTTTTTTGTCATGGAGTAGTATACCTCATTCCTGATGCAATTTGTGTATTTATATTACTTAATGATCAGAACAGAATATTTATTTTACGTTTTATTTTTGATCGATAACATTATAAAAGAATATTTTAATAATTCATCTATTTTGGTAAATTTATTTTGTCTTTATTGAAATAAATGTGGTGTATTTAAGATTAATGTTCTATAATTTTTTTATTACATTTTATTATCTCAATAACAACGTTAACTAATTAAATTTAAGCGCTATTTAAAATGTTCGATTAATATAAAAGCTACGATTACTTTTTTTTATTTATAGTAATTTCATTTTTTTACACGGCAGATACAAACATCGTCGTTTAAATTGCAATTTCATTTATTACGCTTCTCGATATCTTATTCAGAAAAACTACAGGCTTACACAAAGTTTTATAACCGGATTAACTATTCATCACAAGTCATCTTCTTACCGGTTTGAAGTATGCGTTGCGTAAGGTCGTCGAAAAACATCGTTCTATTTCCCGTGGGACGAAAAAACAGAGCTCTTATTCCTGTTTTTAAATCAAATATTTCACGTTCACATACGAACTAATTTTTTTTTTTTGGTAACAACAACAATTTCCTTTTTGGACTGAAAAAAGACAATATTCTACGTCTGGTTATTGTAAATGAAAAAATATTTTAAAGTAAAAGAAAAAGAAAAAAATATTCTGATTTTATTTTAAATAACCGCGTAAAAAAGTATAAATTAAAAAAAAATCTTGCGCAGTTCTGCCCAAGAAGACTTTTCTTTTTTTATTCTGTTTCCTTTTGAAAAAGTATCGACTCATTCCAATCAAAATTTTTACAAAGGAAACAAATTATGAAATATGTAAACGATCGAGAAGCAAATTAAAATAAAATAAAACTATACAAACAATATAGATAATAATAAAAGCTTTAATACTCTGTAACGATAAAATCAATAATTAGTTCATTTCGATGCTCTCACAATTTCGCAATCAGATATGCAATAATTTTCAGAGTACTACGCTACGTAATTTCAATTAACCAGTAAATCCTACACGCAAGCATTAAGTTTCAACTCTCTGCATAAGCGCGTATGAAAATTACATCGCTACACAGTTAAAATATTCCTTATATAAAAAACACGTACCCGTGTACATCGTGACCCTCAGAAATTAGGTAGTGCGACCGGAATACGCCGAAAAATATTGTTAACAATAGATACCGAAGATAAAGGAACGTTAAAATTCCAATTTTCATCATAATAACGAACCGCGCTTCTAACTCGCCGCGCTCAAATTTTTTCGCCCTTAAATCGAGCGTAACTGAAGAATGACTCGATCAATCTTCATCAAATTTTCACACCGACAACTTCAGAGACGTTCTATAGCGTATCTAAATTTCAATGAAATTGATATTCGTTCGTATATTACTGTACTATCTTCGAAAAGCCGGGTAAAATGTATTTAGAATCATTTTTCAAAAAAAAAAAAATTTGACAACACAGTTGTAGGACTTTCCCGGATCGCGGCTAAGCCGCGATCCGGAAAAGTTCTACAACTGTCGATTGTTTCTGATATACGGCTTACACATAACTTAATCTAAAATATTTATAATTTTTTTTTTACAGGCACCAAACAGCAACAGTAATAATTGAAGAACATAAGAGAGAAGCCGTAATAAGAAAGGGAGTCCAACAAGGATGTTCCCTATCTCCGTTACTTTTTAATATTTACATAACTAGCAGTTAATGATGTTAAAGAACAATTTAGATTCGGAGTAACAGTACAAGGTGAAAAGATAAAGATGCTACGATTTGCCGATGATAAAGTAATTCTAGCCGAGAGTAAAAAGGATTTAGAAGAAACAATGAACGGCATAGATGAAGTTCTACGCAAGAACTATCGCGTGAAAATAAACAAGAACAAAACAAAAGTAATGAAATGTAGTAGAAATAACAAAGATGGACCGCTGAATGTGAAAACAGGAGGAGAAAAGATTACGGAGGTAAAAGAATTTTGTTATTTGGGAAGTAGAATTACTAAAGATGGACGAAGCAGGAGCGATATAAAATGCCGAATATCACAGGCTAAACGAGCCTTCAGTAAGAAATATAATTTGTTTGCATCAAAAATTAATTTAAATGTCAGGAAAAGATTTTTGAAAGTATATGTTTGGAGTGTCGCTTTATATGGAAGTGAAACTTGGACGATCGGAGTATCTGAGAAGAAAAGATTAGAAGCTTTTGAAATGCGGCGATATAGGAGAATGTTAAAAATCAGACGGGTGATAAAGTGACAAATGAAGAGGTATTGCGGCAAATAAATGAAGAAAGAAGCGTTTGGAAAAATATAGTTAAAAGAAGAGACAGACTTATAGGCCACATACTAAGGCATCCTGGAATAGTCGCTTTAATATTGGAAGGACAGGTAGAAGGAAAAAATTGTGTAGGCAGGCCACGTTTGGAATATGTAAAACAAATTGTTAGGGATGTAGGATGTAGAGGGTATACTGAAATGAAACGACTAGCACTAGATAGGGAATCTTGGAGAGCTGCATCAAACCAGTCAAATGACTGAAGACAAAAAAAAAAAATTTAATTCAATGATTTTAACAAACCGCGCACGCATACCGTATTCAATTCGCGCGGGTGTGGCGCTACTAGCGGCAACGGTTGGCGCTGACTAAGCTACTGTAATCTCACAACTTACGCTTGTACGGTCGCTGACTGGTGTAGCCGCGAGGCTTAATGTACGAGATACCGAGTCATCCGGGCGATCGAGTTCGAAACCTAACCGGTCCAAGTGACCCTTTTACACTTTAAAAATTCATTTATTTAATTCTACCGCTCGCCTGTGACGTCACAACATAGCAGTAGTTAAAGTAATTTTTTTGGAGTGGGGAATGCGATTTTGCAAATTTTTCTTTCTTGAAAGTATTATTGTTTAATCGTTAACAAATGCGCTTAAGAAAAATATGATGTTATTCGAGATACTGAGGGTAAACTTTCTCTACATCCTCATTCCCTTGATCTTTTAAGTTGAAAATTGAAGTCCGGTTCAAGTTTGGTCAAAATCAGTCCGGTAGTTCTGGAGATATAAGGTTATTAAGAGGCCGACACCGAACACACACAAACACACATACACACACACACACACACACACACACACACACACACACACACACACACACACACACACACACACACACACACACGCACGCACACACACACACACACACACACACACACACACACACACACACACACACACACACACACACACACACACACACACACACACACACACACACACACACACATACGAACATTAACATCCGGAAAAATTTCCATCCGGTTTTTGGTTTTTTGGATTCCTTAGACGTCTCAACGTGCTGATTCGGTAAAAACCGCATATGCCCAAATTGGACCGATTACAACATTTTCCCTTCCAGAGCTGTAGGTCTGCTGTAGCGCTATCTAAACGATAAAGTAAAAATGATGGGTAATTATTGTAATTCTTTCATAACCTTAAGTTAGTTAGATTTTAATAACTTTTAAGTACGGCAATTTTTTGTTTTCGACGATAATTTGTTTTTTAAAATTGAATCTTACATGAAAGATCTCTAAATTTGGAGAAAGTTTACCTTTGATATATTAAAGTAGTAAAGAAGCTCATAGACCTTACAAGAATATCTTAGGTATAGAAATTATTTTTACTTTAGATTTTTTATAAATTTCCCGATTGAAAAACTTTCAATATTATTTGAAAAAAAATATGATGTACATTATAATTAAACGAAAGATACGTAATTATGTAATATCCTAAATATTTTAAAGCGGTGTACATCGGCTAATTATAAAAATAAATGAGAGGTACTGTTTTCCATTTTCCATTAGATATAATGACAACCGATTTGAAAAGGTTTATTACCTTAGATACCTTAGATTCGCTCAAAAATCGAATCGATTTAAATTATTGTTACATTTATTCATTATTGAATCGATCTTTTTTTTAAAAATAAATATACCAAGGTAAGTATGTAAGAATCTTTTTAAGAGTTTTTTTTTTAATAATTTTGATTATAAAGCTTTTCTTTTTCGCGTGAAAAGTGATTTATTTTTTGTTAAATAATTTTTGTACGCGATTTTACAATGTCCTTCGGTTAAAATAAACTGAAGCCGGAGAATGAAAAATATTCTTTGATGTCGCTATAATTTTACGACGTGTCACGTTAATTTGAACGATAAAAGAGCGGTTGAAGGATGGATATAAAGAGTAAAATAAATTGCGGGGAATAATAAAAATATATGTATACCGAGAAAAGAATTATAATGCGGTGTAATGTATTACGCGCTGTAAATTGTGTTTTTATAGAAAAGTATTTTTTAATCGAATTACCATGCGAGGTAAAAAATTTGATTAACGATCGCATAAAGACAATACGAAAAGAATGCTAAAAAAAAATATTTGCTGTCGCTCTTTAGACGATGAAATTTTCCTACTGCAAAGGTACACTACTATGGAATGTTAATGAGAATAAACGCTTGTTTTTTATTTTTAAGAAAAATGAGTTATTTGAAAATATTTGATGGGATTGTTACTAGAAAACGATGAAAATTTATCGACTTGTTTTTCCTGTTAAGTCTAGCGGAAATTGCTTAGTTCTTTAGGTCGCCTACTTACGACTGCATTACTTAGTTTACAAATCCTTTGGCCGGTCACAACCCTTTAATATAATATAATTTCAGGAAACTTAAATTTATTTTCTTCTATGCGCATTTTAATGTAATCTTATTTACGAAAGATTCTAGTTTTTTATAATTATCGACGGGAACAATCTCATAAATTTTTCTTTTTAACCGCACGGAAGGTTAAAAATTAAAAAAAAAAACACGTACATATAAATACAATATTTTTCACCCGATTTGAATAACATTATTAAATTATCGGGTAACAGAACATACAAGAAAAAAACATACGCGATTGAATTTTTGACTTATCAAACAACGTAACGATTCAGTATCGTAAAACTTTTTCATAGCGCTAGTACAGTTTTACAACGGTAATTAAAAATTACTTAACTTACTCTTGCGAGCAGTAACTACCTAATGAAAACAATATAGCGATCGCTTTTAAACATGTACCGGTCTACGAGAATTTCAAGAGGATTTTATTACCCGTGTTTACGCTGTCACGAGATAGTAATAGTTTTTTTTTTACTGCGCATAAACAATCACGTAATCTAAAAAAAAGTATTAAAATTATAATTATAATTTTACGAGGGAGTAAAATTTAGAATTTACGTGATTTGTATAAGTGTTTTTTTTACTTTGAAAAAGATATCTCGATATGATTCCTTAGGATTATAATACAACTTTATTTAAACGGTGATATTATTTTAAATAAATTTTTATTTTTTTTTAACCTATTCAGCACGAACATTTGCGTGGGAATATGAAAATAGAAATTTGGTAGCGTAAGAAAAATGCCACGCCTTACCGGGATTCGAACCCGAGACCTCCGAACGAGAGGCGAAACGCCTACTGTGAGGTGGCTATTTTTAGTCGATTAATTTTTTGAAATTAAAAATTAAAATATTTTTTTAGTTTTATTTTCAGATTAACTTAGCGTCGAATTAATAGATTAAACTATAGGGAAATATCATTTGGGTAAGGATATAAGATTTTAAATTATAAAGTAGGTCCTTAAATCATAAAAAAAATATATTTTTACAGTTTTAGGTAGATTTCATATGAAAGCTATATATATATATATATATATATATATTTATATAAAAAGAAAGAATGGACACGGTAACTGCCGTAATTTTGCGCCAATCAATTTCAAACTAATAGATAAAATGTAAAATCTCGGTCGAGTTCATTAATAAGCAAAATCAGATCATGGGGCTGGAAACGGGAGGGTTTTCGAAAAACCAAAACATCGCTATGACTTTTCTATTAAGTAAAATATCGAATTCGTATAAGTTTCTACTATTCTTTAGATAAGGGCCTAAAACTTATATAAGTAAAGTTTTCTTTTGATATCGCCAACCATTGGCCCAGCGGTTGGAAAAAATGGGGTTTCGAAGACAAAAAAACCATACCTCCCTTAATAGGTACAGTATCGAATCGGTTTAAATCGGTCGTTAGTACTCCAAACATAACCTAAAATTTTTGTCTGAAACAATTCTTGATACGACCAACCTTTACGATAAGGGTTGACGACCAAAGTATTGCTGGAATTATAAGAGATGGGGCTTGTCGTATGCTAAACGTGAAATGTTTTTCACATGCAACCGTTATCGTATTGAGTGAATTTGAATTTTTTTTTAACTTTAAGGTGAAATCTTTTAATCCCGTAGTTAGATAGTTATCCCATACTGAAATCTACCTCCGCCTTCCGGCGTGCCGAAAGGAAATTTTTTTTGTTTTAAAATAAGATTTCAAGTTATATAACTCATAATTTCAAAACTTTCGTCGTCCTTAAAATTAGATAAATAATAATTTTAAGAACAATGTAAAAATGTTGTTTTTTTACGTTAAGAGCAGAAAGGAAATAAGGGCAACACACGTACTTTGACACTATAAACTGTGGTGATAAAATTTTCTTAAAATAACCTAGCGCATTATTAAAAGATTATTTCAAGTCGGTCTTTCCATTCGGTGAATGGTATTGTACACCGGCAGAAATATTGAACTGTATGATTGATTTTATGCTAGGGGAGAAATTTACTTTGAAAACCAGTAAGATTCAAAAAAACCACTGGCGGCTCGTAGCAAAAATGATTGAGAGCGCTGCTCCAGAAACTTTTTCTGGCTTTTCAAGGCCACGGTTAAAGTTTTCTGTAAAATAAAAGAACCGAAAACAAAAATGAAACAAATAGAATACCGGGAAGCAGGATAATAATCTAATTCTACACTTTAAAACCTTATTCGGTTTAACCTAATAAATAATAAAATGTCAATGCAGATAATATTTTTTAGTATTATTAGATAATAACTTAATGAAATGTCCGCTTAAAAATATTATAGTCAAACGGTGCTTAATTTAAATTTCTATGCGCACAGAAACAATACTCGTACGTAATTAATTATTAATTACCTTCCCTTTCGCCCGTCCGGCGTATTTTTGGACAGATTTGGCAATCAAAGAGCCCTTCCTTTCCGTCATCTTCTGATAACTATTGAAAAAACAACTAAACCGCTTTCATATTCCTTCTACCGACTAAACTAGAAAAGGAAACTAACAAGGAACGTTCCATCACACGCGGAGTAAAAAAAAAACTACCTTCCACCAGCACGTCAGGGTCGGCACTGCGAGAGCGGCAGCACTCTTTCTCCTTTGCAGCATAGCTTGCAGCTTCGTATGTGCGCATGCGCACAACAGCCAAACACCACGCCGCTGCAACTGTGAACTGCACAGTTCCTTACAAAGATTTTTGTATCTTTTTCATGAACCGGGGTATGACAACTGATATTAAGATTAAGGATTATATATTGTACAAGTATAAAGAAAGAATTAAAGAAAAAAGGACTCGTTATAGTAAATCTTATCGAGAATATCAAGTAGAAATAGGTCAGCTGCAGTTCCATAGTAACTATATGCGAGCCGCCGCTAAAAGAAATAGTAGTGTATACTAAAATATTTATTTAAAAGATTATTAAGAATACAAAAATAACTGGAGACATCAGTAGCAGATTGGAGAGCTACCGTGGAATAAAAGAAGATTCTGAAATATAGTTGTATCGATCGAAGCTCTTTGTGATAATCAAAGATTGAGAATTAGAAAAAAGGAACTAATGAAGGTTTTAAAATAGCGTTACTAAAGTATGTTGAAAGTTAGGATGATAAGTATGAAATAAAATTGTCTAAAATGTAACAGGAATGCAAGAGGAGAGAGATTAACTACAGAATTCGCTTCTTGGGCCTTTTACGAGTATTAAAACGCAGGTTTTGTCGTTTGGAAGTAGACGGTCATATAAAAGGTAAACCTGTAAAAGAAGACGAATTTGGAATTTATAATCAAATCTATTGAAATAACTTACAGATTTTTTTTGAGTTCTCATTTCATAAAAAAACCATAAATCTTGTCACCCAACATTCACTTTGGTTACGATATGCCTTCCATTTGTAATGCGACATACATCCCACCTAAAGTCGAATTCATTCCAGAATGTAGCCAGCAAGTCGGGTGTTAACTCTGCAACTCTGGCGTTAATTCGGAGGGGGTGGTGTAGCGACCTGACACGCTACGAGGCTGGGATCTTCTCCCCTCGGGGGGGAATTGAGATGTGGCGTTAATTCGAAGTCTTAGTTCCAGAAGATCAGCAGGCAAAGGCCTGCTGATCTTTAATGAAACCTGATCTTTAATGAAACCCCACTAGAAAAGATCCAGCGGGGTTCAAATCTGGGGAGCGAGGTGGCCATGCGATTGGACCTTCACGACCGATCCATCGACCTGGGAATCGAGTATCAAGAAAATCTCAGACTAGTGAGGTAGTATCCTGTCTTGCTGATAGTAATGGAGTCCATCTTGATAATCATCGTGTGAGGAATTAAAATATTTTTAAGCAAGTCCAAATAAACGATACCATTTACGGTCGCCTCCTGGGAGAACGTGGCGTACGGTGTTTATCTGCTTAGGGCACAAAAAATATTGAGTTTAGGGCTAACATGAATGTACTGCGAAGTTTTATGAGGATTTTCGCTACCCTACATTATGCATTTACGTGTGATCACCTTGCCGCTGATGTGAAATGTCGACTCGTTACTTGAAAAATTAAAATTAAAATTACATCGTCTAAGAACGTGTAATTGTCTGCAATTCTATCCATCGTTTACACACAACTGCAGCCGAACAACTTTGTCGTCATCTGTAATGTGTTGAACCACGGTTTGGTTTGTATGGCTTCAAGTGGAGTCGTTTGCGTAATACGCGCCAAACAGTCGTTTGTAGAATGCCAGTCTCACGTGACGCACGTCGAATTTATTTCTACAGACTGCGTGCAAAGCTCGAGGTCTTCTTGTATTGTATTAGAAAGATTACGCGTCTGATCGATTTGTATTCCGATAAAATCTAAGAATGTTCTGTTCTTTTATCTATTTATATTTTTTTTTGCTTGATAATTTCGCCCCATAAGCCGGAAGCTTGTCGTGGAATATGGAAATGACATTTTGTAGCGTATGAAAAATGCGGTGCCTGACCGAGATTCGAGCCCGGGACCTCCATATGAAAGGCCGAGACGCTACCACTCCGCCACGGAGATCGGCGCAGTGGTAATACCTGTAATAATTTATGCGGTAACTGGACGAAATAAATACATAATTATTTACGATACATTAAGTAAATTTTAATTTAAAATAATAGTTTATTAAAAATTACTAATTTTTATATTATAATTGTTAAAAATAATGAATTTTTATTTTTATAAGCCGTATAATTAAAAAAAAAATTACTACGCTGTTTGTTAAACGTTCCTTTTTTAGGAAACGTAGGAGTATTCATGAAGCGGGTGTTTCAGGGCACGAAGAGAATAAATTATTTTTCAAAGTACCTTACCGTAGTTTGTTAATACAGTATTCCATTTGCGTTTTAAAGGATACTCTTAGTTTCTGACAAGTTTTTATCGGGTAAAGACGAACTCACGGCCACATGTCTTTTGACATTTACGTAACGGGCTTATTTGATTATACTTATGTAATGCAACGTGGTGTTTTTTTCTTTAAATTTTAGTTTATTTCTTTGCGTTTAAAGAAAAAGAAAATTTTAGCTTAATTTTGATTCTGAAGTAATCGACAGTTATAGAAAAATGTCGTACTTTATAAAAATTCGATATTTATTTTTAAAATATAATTTTTCAACGCGTTTATGTACTTGTTAAATCTATGAAAAATTAAAAATTGGCAACAGTATTTATAGATGTTGATAAATAAAATTAACGGTTTAAATGTTCAGTAATGTTTAAAATAATTTTTTTTTTGGAGTAAAGCTAATTAGATAAAATAATTTTTAATACAAAAATCTTTACTTTTAATTCCGATTGCAAACGTGCGATGAGAATTTTTTTAAATTTGAGAGTCTTAAGCGATGGAAGAATTTTTACCCGATGATCCGTAAGAATTTAGTGTTTTGGCGATATGTTTAAGTCTGGTAAGAAGAATTTTTTTTTACACGATAATTAATTCACCGTAGAAGCTTGCAGAGAAGTTTATACGTCGGGTAATACGGAAATGGAGTTTTGTAGCGTACAAATAATGCTATGCAGGTAATCATTTTTGTTATACTTTTTAAAAATTATACGATTTCACTGGTTTGTTGTAAAATTCCTGCGGGTTATTATTGTATTTACGAAAAAAATAAGTAATAAGATGTTTATTCCGTAAATTCAATATAAAAAAAGTTTTTATTTTTAGAAAAAGATGATATTTATAGTGAAGATAAAGTTTTAAATCGACTGCTGTTTTCTTGGAATTTATTTAAAATAAATTATTTTTACTGATTCTGAATAATTGTCACTTTTGTCTCACGCTAATATGAGACATTATATGCTAACAACCAAGAACAATTAATTGTGTAGTAGCATTAAAAGAGAGATGTGTATTTAAGAAATCTTAAATCATTTTTTAAAAGAAACATTTACTATACAACAAAAAATAAACTCGTCTTTAATAATAATAATTTAGTTATATAATCGATTAAAAAATGCTTTTTTACCGTTTTTAAATTAGTTAAAAAATCATTTTAGAAAAAATTCTATTTGCGAATACATATTGATGCAAGGGCCCTTACTTCCGGAAACAAATAATAGACATTAATTGTCACTAGACGCTAATTCCCGAGACACTAATTATTCTGGATGCCGAGAACCGATCAATTTTAACCGCGTTTACAAATTTGCATATTTGATGGTATTATTAGATTTTGAGCATAATTTACGCGACAGCTTCGTTAGGGTACGAAAATTAAATTTTAATTATTTTAACTTTTTAATTGCTTTTCGTACAAGGAAGTATTGTAATCGCAAAAAATTTCGGTTTTCAGATTTCAACAGAACTATCCATTTTGACTAATGTTGCGGCGTGACGTTTGTACGTACGTATGTATCTCATATAACTCAAAAACGATTAGGCGTAGAATGTTGAAAGTTTGGATTTGGGACTGCTGTAACATCTAATTGTGCATCTCTCCTATTGATTGCAATCGACTGGACCAAAAGTGTCCAAAATATTTGGATTTTGGACTTTTTCTTAACTGTAGTATTAAGTCCTTATTGAGAGCTTTTCAACGATATATCATAGTGGTACTTATTTTAATCGGTTCCACAGGTATAACCCAATAAAATTTTAATTAATGAAATCTTTGGTTCTTCCTATTCTCAGTTATCTCCAGGTGAAAGACATGCAAACGTTTGGGGGGAGAAACGAAAAAGTATCAATTTTAATTTTTTATTTTGAAACATGCATATTCCCACCTAATGGATATTAAAAATGCATCGATTTTTAGCCAATTGGTTAAAAAATTAAGTGGTTTTTTAGGGGGTGGGGGTGGGTGGAATTTCGAAAAAGATCCAAGAATTTGTTTGAGATTTTTCAGCACATTTTTTTGTGGCAAGAACATCTCTGTGAAGGAAGCAGTGCGTCCATTCCGTCCTTGGTATAAAACGATCTTTTAATGTTTTCAGAAATCCTCTGTTATCGCCTTCGCACCATCGCTAAACACTGTAATAACAATTTATGTTATAACTTTTAGTAGCTTCATAAAAAAAGCATCAAAAAGACATTGTTACGTCGCATGACCGGGAATCGATTTGCAAAACTACATATTTTCTTTGATTTATATATCCCTATGGCGACCGAGAAATGTTTGCTACATCTGTTAGTTCGTGAAATGAGTACTAGAAAATTCACTTGAACTGAGTTGTTGAATTATCTGGTCACGAACAACGACGGCATGTCGACGAATCGCCTTGATAATGTGTCGTTAGAAAGCGGAATTTTAAAAACTTTTTTTGTCGTTTCCACGCCTATTAAAACACCGAACGTATCAATTGCAACAGACAATATGAGGTTTTCTGCGATTGTATGGGGTTTGGACGTCTTAGCTACTCTTAATGCTACGAGATAAGATGCTTCAAGTGTTCTTTTATCAGTATGGCTTGATTTACAAATTTTAAACTCGTGGATTTCTTAAAGTACGTAGTTTTCTTTCGAAAAATTTCAAGGGTTTGCTTTTATGTTTTGTTTCCAAGTGTGGAATTAATTTTTACGGCTTCATGCTTTCATTGAAGAGGACTTGAAAACGAATAACACACTGTAGCGTTCCATCCGACGTCGTAGTACAATTTTGTCTTTTTACCAACCGATTCAGTGGATATTGATTTGTCGCTTCGTTTTTTCACAAATTTATCCGTTTTGCATAAGAATCTAATCGAAAAAGAAACGGTTACATTGTTTAACCGCACACTAAAAAACCGAAACCTCTATTATTTCGAATAAAACTACTGTTTTAAAAACGTAAAGGAACCAGACGCACGCTTCGCATTCGAAACTAAACTGATATTCTGCAATCCGTTACGCCTCTTTTATATTGCTGACAGAAAGACGTGTTTAGGGTTTCAAATGCGTTTTCGAACGTGACGGTACGACAGTGAATAATATGCAAGCAGACCAGATTACAAGAATCCCGTACACACCAAGTTGCAACCTGTAAATCGCTAATGTTTGTACGCATCGTAAATGCGTGTTCCTACCTATCGCTATCGACGCAAATAAATAGTTTTAACTGGGTTTCATCGGGTTGGAGTTGCGGGTTCGTAAAATATTCATTATTTAGTTTTTTTTTTTTTAATTTTTGGGGGTTGTGGAGCTAAAAAGGTTGAGAATCGCAATGCTAGAGGCAATATGTTAGAGCCTGTAATCAAAGCGCAGTTGTTGAAGGTAAAAATTGCGCTACCTAAATTTAGCCAGCTTTAGTTATTTCTTCATCGATACGTTAAAAAAACAATAAATCGCAATAAATCTTAACGTTATTAATCTTAATTTTTTTTTAAATTACATATAAAATTACTTCTTTAATTATATTTAGCAATAACAATTGAAGAACATAAGAAAGAAGCCCTAATAAGAAAGGGAGTCCGACAAGGATGTTCCCTATCTCCGTTACTTTTTAATCTTTACATGGAACTAGCAGTTAATGATGTTAAAGAACAATTTACATTCGGAGTAACAGTACAAGGTGAAAAGATAAAGATGCTACGATTTGCTGATGATATAGTAATTCTAGCCGAGAGTAAAAAGGATTTAGAAGAAACAATGAACGGCATAGATGAAGTCCTACGCAAGAACTATCGCATGAAAATAAACAAGAACAAAACAAAAGTAATGAAATGTAGTAGAAATAACAAAGATGGACCGCTGAATGTGAAAATAGGAGGATAAAAGATTATGGAGGTAGAAGAATTTTGTTATTTGGGAAGTAAAATTACTAAAGATGGACGAAGCAGGAGCGATATAAAATGCCGAATAGCACAAGCTAAACGAGCCTTCAGTAAGAAATATAATTTGTTTACATCAAAAATGAATTTAAATGTCAGGAAAAGATTTTTGAAAGTGTATGTTTGGAGTGTCGCTTTATATGGAAGTGAAACTTGGACGATCGAAGTATCTCAGAAGAAAAGATTAGAAGCTTTTGAAATGTGGTGCTATAGGAGAATGTTAAAAATCAGATGGGTGGATAAAGTGACAAATGAAGAGGTATTGCGGCAAATAGATGAAGAAAGAAGCGTTTGGAAAAATATAGTTAAAAGAAGAGACAGACTTATAGGCCACATACTAAGGCATCCTGGAATAGTCGCTTTAATATTGGAAGGACAGGTAGAAGGGAAAAATTGTGTAGGCAGGCCACGTTTGGAGTATGTAAAACAAATTGTTGGGGATGTAGGATGTAGAGGGTATACTGAAATGAAACGACTAGCACTAGATAGGGAATCTTGGAGAGCTGCATCAAACCAGTCAAATGACTGAAGACAAAAAAAAAAAAAAAAAAAAAAAATTATATTTAAATGTTTTAATTTAAATTTTTGAAGCCAGGATGCTCAGAAAAATTCAGCAACAACCAAATCCTTTAATAAATATTAGAATATTAGCACCACAATCTCGAAAAATGTGTGTTCGACTTTTTGAAAATTTGGGACGCACGCATCATCAGGCAACTTTTTTAACAATTAAAATATTCACTAAAATTGATTTTAAATAAATTAAAATTGAAATTTAAAAGGAAATTCGATCTCTTTTTAAACTTTGCGGGCTAACTCATCGTGGATTATATGGAAATAGAATAACTTACTTATATATAAATATAAGTAGAATAACTTATAATATTTAACAAAATAGGTTTTGATCGTTAAAAATTTGAAATTGCGAAATATCTTTTTTTTCATTTGGAGGCTCGAATTCAAGGGAAAGCCTTCCAGTATAATTAATTTTAAGAAAATAGTCCCTAAGTGGAGATAATCGATTTTAAAAAAATACTCTTTAAAATTGTTTAATAAATACAAAGATACAACCGTAATTCTAAATAAACAAAATTGTAATTTTTTAGGAAGAGGGGGTGAAAAGGTCTGGCTAATTTTTTTTCTATTTGATTTTGTCATTTGGGTTGAATTAATGGTTATTTCTCCGAATTAATAGGAATGATATTTTAAATATTTATCGTAAACAACTGTCGCTGTAATATAGTGAAATATTAATTAATTTATTAATTTAATTTCCGTTTTGCATAATGAATAGACCACCTGCATCTTATTTTTGAAGTCCACTTTACTGATTTCATTCCTTTTTATTCGTGAATAAATTTTCCAAATAATGATTACGCACAATCATTAAGCTTGGATAAATTTTATATTCAGTTTTTCCCTCGCATACGAATTATTCATTAAGAGTAATACGCTCATTATAGCGTGTAAACGCACAATAATGAGCTACCTTTTCAGCACATTTCTGCTTTCTGATTTCAAGTACATTACGGTAACGTCTTGTCTTCCTTTAATTCCTGTTATCGTGTAGAGAACATTATAAAAAATACAATTACTTTTTTTTGTAAATAATACTTAAAGTAAAATGTTAATTTACAGTTACTAATTCACAATTATTAAGATATATATTTTTTTATTGATGAATTAATTCGAATAATTTTATAATTAAATAATTTTATTTGATACAAACTTCAATGTAAATTAATTGCAAAATTATTAACAATATTTTAAATAAAATTTAAGCGTTTTAAACTTGGGTAGGTGTAATTAATTATAATAATTCTTTTTAAAATAAAAATGTACCTAACCGCTGTTTTAAAGTATACGAGTACACTATTTATCTTCAACGTAATTAAACTAGCTAATTTTAATATATTTTTTTTTTAATAATTGGTTTTTTAATGTAATATATTTTTAATTTCTTGTACGAAGTTAAGGAAGTATTGTCATCGCGAAAAATTTCGGTTTTTTAAAATTTCAACGGAAATATCCATTTTGACCACCTCTGAATCCATTTTGACTAGTTTCGGCGTGAAGTGGATACGTGTATGTGCATAAACTCAAAAACGATTAGCGGTAGGATATGAAATTTTGGATTTACGACTATTGCAGCATCTAGTTGTGCACCTCCCCTTTTTGATTGCAATCGACTGGACCAAAAGTGTTCAAAAAAGCCTAAAATCGAAAAAAATTGTATCGGTTCCAGAGTTAAAGCTAAATAAAATTTTAATTAATGAAATATTTGGATCGTACAAGGGGAAGGCTCATCGGTTCGAATCAGACTTCATCTCCTTTTTCTTTTTTAAAATCTTTTTTAATTTAAATATATCGATTTATTAATAATTATTAACCTCTCATTGGACAGAAATTTTAATTCGTGCAAATATTTTTAAGACGATCTTCTCAATTCTTAAATTTGCATTAGATGCTAATAAATTCCTTTTATGCATAAGCGCTCTCCGTGCATACATCAGTTTACTTTTGAATTCGTTCTTACTTGGCCCTTTTTTTGTAATTTAACTTTCTATAATATAACAAAAATTACAAAATCTCTGTAACTTCTGTTATATTATTTTCATCTATTTTAATGTCTAATTCCACACTATTTTCATTATCGCATTTCATTAAATTTATTTTACTCTTTTATCAAACTAAATTTCCTTCCCCGGCAATAAGCAATCCGCGCCATTCATAATTTATTGTAATTTCTTCTTTATTTCTACTGGAACAATATTTTTTGCGTATTCGACGGCAAACAAATCTCTATTAATTATAAATAAAGGTTTTACGCTACATCACAAAACTATAGGTTTTGAAGTGCAGACAAGTATTAATACAGGTAGTTAAACAATATTTTACATTAATTTTGAATTGACTTTAATTAAAGGAGGAGGTTTTTGATTAAACCCATATTTATTTACCTATTTTTGTTTTCTATTGTGTGTATATATATATATATATATATATATATATATATATATAGAGTGATTCTTGAAGTAACAAACTTTCAGGACAGCTTATACTGGTGAATATATATATATATATATATATATAATCCATATAAACATAGGCTCGGAAACGCTTCGTTAGTAAGTGTCGGGTGGCAAAAGATTTTACCGTGATTTCTGAGCCTTCGGTAAAATTAAACCTAACTGTAATTGTTGAGATCCAAATTAAAGAGTAAATTTAGCATATTTATATGAAATCTGACCTGAGAGGTCCCGGAACTGTAATTTTTAGTCGCGTTCTAGATATTTGCAGTAAAAAGATCGGGGTCGAAAAGCACACAGTTGTTGTTTGGTGTAAAATAGTTCTGCTAACTGAATAATAAACTCGTAAACGTTTTAAACAAACAGAAACTAAATACAAACGTAATTCATTAAAAATAAATCGCATCAAAATGTGTCAGATTTTAATTAGGTTTTAACGAAACAAAATTTTCAGTACTGCAAAACAAAGGAATTAATATATTTAGAAAAATAAGTAATAAAAAAAAAAAACAGAAATAAATATTAAAAATTAAAAAACACGACTGCCTAAAAAACATGACAAACGTTCCTTTTTAATATAGGATTATTAAAGAATGAGCGGGTGACAGTTTTGTACATAGTATAAACTAAAAATAAAAGCAATTAAATTTTGTTGGAATTTGAACCTCAGAACCTTCGACTTCGAAAATCAGCTGTTAAACAACCGGGAGTTAAATGCTAATTAATAGTTAATTTTATCTAAATTTGTTTGAAATATAATTTATTTCGTAAGTTGAAAAAATATTAACAGCTATTTCCAACAGTTAATTTTTTAATATTGTATTTGATCAGCGATAAACATTTAAATAAGCGAATGTAGTGCAGCACTACGTCAATGACATTATTTAACAGCGTCTAAACATTTTTCCCTATTTTTTAAGACAAAAACCTTTTAATGAAATATTACATTTCATCATCAACAATTTCATGGTATCTTAATTTTTTCGAGATAGTTGCCGTGTCGGATTTTTATAGCGTAAAAGTAAACGTATTAGTCTGGTGTCGTTCTGATACTAGACGATCTTTATGCAAAAGTTAAAGAAAATTAAGTAGATAGACTGTGCCGGCCTCAGTGGCGCGACTGGTAGCCTGTCGGCCTTTCATCCGTAGGTTCCGGATTCGAATCCCAGTCGGGCACGGCATTTTCACACGCTACAAAAATTGCCCTTCA
Source organism: Lycorma delicatula (assembly GCF_047948215.1). Lineage (NCBI taxonomy): Eukaryota > Metazoa > Arthropoda > Insecta > Hemiptera > Fulgoridae > Lycorma > Lycorma delicatula. Next base: position 223,090,049 of record NC_134456.1, on the reverse strand, counting down.
TCTCATCCTCTGAAGTAATACATAACCGTAATCCCGGAGGTTAAAGAAAGAAAAAAGTAGATAGACTGTGAGTAAAAAAAAAAGTATTATCGTATTCAAGAGGTTGTTATCGAACTTTATCGCTAAACGAAGTTTCTGTAACGCTTTGTTACTATGTATTATTTTTCTTACTTTTATAAAGATGCATTTCTTGCAAGCTGCTTTTTTGTATAGGAGAAACATTTTTTTACAAATACCAAATAAAATAAAATATTTTTAAAAAACGGATTAAAAAATTACAGCATAATGTCTTTTAATTATTCCTTTACACTTCCGCTTTTTGAAATCGGCGTTAAATTAAGGGTTTCTAAGACGATTAAAAATGTTTTTAATTACGGGCGTTAATTTAATTAGTAATCGAATAAGTATTAATTTGTAAATATTTGTAATATATTTTACATTTATAATACTAAAGTTTCTTAACAGGTATACTATAATGAATATTTACGGGCATGTAAATTTGTATGAAACCGATGACGAGATGATGGATTTAAACTTTTTATAACGGAGCTTTTACACCGTCAAATTTTGTAAATAAAAAAATGTAATCTTTTTTTAAAGGGTAAATTGTTAGAAGTTTCAAGAATAAATGTTTTTCCTTTAATAATTTTATTTAAACAAATTGATTATCAAACGCGCTGATAAACGGATCGTTTCGTTTCAAATTTTTCTTGATATCTGAATATTTTCATTTTTTTTCGGAACTTTAAAGAAAATCGGTTGTTGTAACAAATCCTATTTAAAATGACAAGGCCAAAATATTTTTTATACAGTTTCTATGCGATTCGTTAGCTTAAGTTATTTATGATGTTTATTCTGCCGTATCACAATAAAATTTTTTCATCGTATTTATAATGCATGTAGCGGTCATGATTGATTTTCTCAATACCGTATGGAATAAGTATGTCAGCCAGAGACGTTTTTGTGGTTGCGTGCTTGGTATTACAATAGAGAATTTGTTATTAACGGAAGGACTGTCATTGTCTGACTGCAAACGAACCCTTTTATAAATTGATAATTTGTTTCATGCGCTGTATACTCAAATCAAGTAAAATTAAGTCGGTTTCTAGAACCAATTTAATAAGCAGTATTTACGTATATACTCAAGACGATTTAAAAACAGTGTTCTTATTTTAATTTAGTTATATTTCTTACCAGACTGCAATACGCGAGCTGAAAGTTTCTCTTTCTCTGTTTAGCCTCCTTAGGTATTATTCAGAGGATGATATGCATGAATATAAATGAAGTGTAGTCTTGTACGATCTCAGGTCGACCGTTCTTGCGGCGTGTGCTTAATTGAAATCCAACCACCAAAGAACACCGGTATCCACGATCTAGTATTCAAATCCGTATAAAAGTAACTGCCTTTACTAGGATTTGAACCTTAGAACTCTCGACTTTGAAATCAGCTGATTTGAGATGACGACTTTACCCCCAGACAGTTGAGCTGAAAGACTGTCCATCATCGATTGCTGTTACTAGTTTACTAGTTATTGTATTATACTCGTCTGTTGTGTTTGAATTTTATATAAAAATGTGTCATCTAATCGGATAATGTCATCCGGTTAGATTGCACAAAAAACCCCGGTCGCCCGTCCCGCCCAGTATCCCATTCTGCAGTTAGCTTGACGAAGACAGGGGCAAACCTTAAGCACACTTAGCATACCGTTCACCAGGAAAAGAGAAACGCGTGTGTTTCTGTGTTATTCAAAACATCTATACCGGTTTTAATTAATAATCAGATGTCAATCGATTTATTTTAAGTACGCGCGGGACAATTTACCTAAGCGGGAGACAGTGCGATCATTTTTACCTAAAAAAAAAATAAAAAAACATTTCTTTGATCAGGTATCAATAAAACTGCTTGATAAGAGAGTTAAAAAAATTAGTTTCTTCTAAGAATGTTACGTCTAGATTATAGTTATAAAAAGAAAGAGAACGAAAAAGAAATTAATATAATAAAAATTAAAACAATAAAATATAGATTTTCCTTTTATGTAATAATCCATTAAGAAATTGACACCTAATTAAAAAGCAAACCGATTTACGAAATCTTAATATGGCGCCGAATTTAAAAATTCGAAGTATGAAAGAATCAATTCATATTAAAAGGTATTATTTTTTAATTTTTAGAAAAATAATTTTTTGAAATAATTTTCAACATATTTTTTATAGTTTATTTTATTTAGTTTTATTCCTACTTAAAATAGGCTTCCAAAAATTACGGCCCGTTGAAAGTAATTCATTCGTAAGAAAAGCAGACGAAAAACCCTGCCGACTAATACGAGGAAACAACCTAAAGAGAATGTTATTTGGTAGAAACAAAGGATCTTTGGCGTGTGAAAATATTCCTGAATAAAAAAATATATATATTTAAAAAAAGAAACACTATTTTTTTTTACTTTAAGTTTTCTGTATATTTACCTGAAATTTAGTGTGAAAATACTTTGAATATAAAAATGGTTTCAAACTATCACTAAAATGTTACAATTCTTTAAAAACTAAGTTTTGAGAGAAATTCAAATTCCTTAAAAACAATTTTCTTAATACGAAAAAACATAGTTGTCGAATTGAGATCTTCCTTTTTGAAGTCGAATAAAAATAAATATGAGTTATTTAACATATTATTTATTAGCCGATCACTTAATAACCAATTCTATTTTAATAGATATGAAAGTTAATTTGAAGATGCCATTTAAAACATTCTTTAAGGGGAGCAGAGCCAATCTCACCAATGTTAAAATTTCTATTTTTAGATAATTTTTCTAGCAAACCGCAGACCTTACATATACCAATTTTTCCTCATATTATGAATGACATTTCCTCAACCTGTAGAACTAAAATTGAACAAAAAGGAAAATTTGAATAATTTTTTAAAAAATGTCTCAAAAGTAATTTTTTCAATTTTTTTGTTTAACATTAAATTAAAAGGTAGTAAAAGAATGATTCTAGTTCCCGAAGGCCAGCGATACAGTAAGGAACACCCGCAACAAATAAAAATCACGTTTCTATGTTGAATAGTTATAACCTTGTTAAAAGATTACCGTATTAAAAATTGAATTTGCAGAAATCGAAGTTTAAAGTTTTACTGACTTTAGAAAATGTCCTGCCCCATAATCTGGATCTTCACCACGGAAAAAGTTTGCACCCAACAAAGTTTTTAAGAGGTGGAGGAATCCCATTTAAAGGCGTCTGGACAGAGTCGGGCTCGCTAACAGGTTCCACAAGATGTTAATAAATGCGTATGTGTTCCTGCGCACTACCGACTAAACCTCCACCCCTGGCTACCCGCCCTTCCTGGTACAGCTGGTGTGGATTACTTCAGGAGGGGGGGAAAATACGCCTTCACAGACATTCAGACATCACAATCAACAGCCACACACCTCACACCAATACGATACCACACATCTGACTAAATCTCACCGCTCACTCCACGACATCCAATCAATAGAATCACTTAAAATACTTAAATAAAAAATTAAATTACCTACTTCTGAAGAATTCGATTTTAATTCTTTTAGTTGTTAAATAAACCATTTTTTGACGATCAACTGTTTGGCTGTTTTGGAGGAACAGGGTAAGTTTTCGGACTGAGGTTATCTCTGAACTGCTAGAAACAGATTTAGGATCTGCAGGTAACTTTTCTTTCCACGTAAATCTGTTGCCGTGAAAGGCTCTTTTACGTTATAATATGTTTTACGTCTTTTGTTTAGGCATTATTGACGACAAAATACTAACATTAGTAACGAAACACAAAAACAGAAACGTTCATAAACAACAACAAAACCAACCGGGTTCTGTGCCACTTTTTATTGTGTACGTTTTTCAGTCGATAAAAAAAACTGTTTTTTTTGCAGTTACAGTGGTTCTTTGTTTCAGTCTGAAAATGTCCAGCGATTTATATGTTCTAGCGTAATGTTAGCGGGTTTATTGCATCGTAATAAATACTTTAAATTAGAGAAAACAAACTAATAATCGGAACCGACGCCTGACTGCGCTACACACTATCCGATCTAGGAAGGAAAGTCGAGGGGGTTTAGTCCTAAAAATTCAGTCGAGGGACTGTCCTAAGTCTGCTAGTTGGATGGGGAAGATCGTCCGACCTTCCTAAATCGGATTACAACGTTTTTGTTAGGACGATCATCGTACTACACAATTTGCCATTTTCATCCTACATTTAGGACATCGGAAAATATGTAGGAGCCTTATGTAAGATTATAATACAGAATGAACGTAAAGTATTCCCCGCATTTTGGGAGTTAATAAAAAATGAACAATGCAGTGTAGCTCGTAGTGTAGGCACTAGAGATACTACTGTCTTTGGATAAACACGCCGGCGCGATAGGGGCATTCGTCAGTTGTGCAATGGCTACCGCGCAAGAAAAAGCAACGTGCGTACTATAGTTTCATGTATACGGGTCTGTTATTACTGCTCGTAAACGATTTCGTTTAGAGTAAGGCCTTGATCTTCCTAGTAAAGACTCTATAAAAAGTCGATATCAGTTGTCTAGGATACAGGAAACGTAGTACACAAAGAACATGCTAATAGCCTCCCACCTTTGAGGAATTTGTGGATCGAGTAAGAGAAACTTTTCAGAGAAGCCCGGGTAAATCGACTCGTTGTGGGAGTTTAGAACTGAGAATACCGCAATCGCAACCGTGAAGGTTTTACATAAGCTCCTGAAACTTCACCCGTACAAAATTCAGTCGGTGCAACCGATTAAAAATCACGGCGTTACAATTTTGCCGTGGACATTTTTGATAAAGTGAACAAAGAAAATGCGTTTTTAGAAAAAGTAATGTTCCCTGATGAAGCTATCTTCGATGTTTTTAATTACATTAAACGTCATAATTGCCGAATTTGGGGTGGCGAGATCTCTAATGCCGTTCGACAAACACAACGTGAAAACCCGAAAATTAATTTTGGGTGTGCGTTGACCGTTTTTCAAACGATCGGACAAATCTTCTTCGCCGAGCCAGCGGTTACTAGCGCTAGTTATCTATACATGTTACAGGAGTATGCAGTACAACATCGGCAACCCAACATTTACTTCCAACAAGATGGCGTACCGCCACACTGGAGTTTTGATGTTACGGATATCTACATGAATTATTTGCTCGACGTTGGATTGAACTTAATGGACCATTTCCTTGGCTAATTCGAGCCCCTGACGTTAGGCCACTCGATTTCTTTCTTTGGGGGTTTGTCAAAGTCAGGGTGTACGCAACAAAGGTTGTCAACATTACAACAAAGGTTGTAATTAATGGAATAATTCGGATATTCTTCGTAATGTATGCCGTAAAATTGAATATCGCCTAGAAATTTTATGCGCCACAAAAGGATCAACGGGAACTTGTTTAAAGTAAATTAATCTTGTAAACAAAACTGCTTGAAATTCCCTGTTCAACAGTAAAACAAGCGTGTAAGTACACCGATACGCTTTTATTTTTATTAATACTTAAAATGCGCCGAATAATTTTGATCGCTCTGTATATCATCTTATCTAATTGAGTAGTTAAATATTCTAAATACTCTAGATTCTACCTAGCAAAAAATAAAAAAATGAAAAGAAATAATAAATACATTCTTTGTAAAGAATGACTTAAGAAAATATATCTTAGTTCAAATTTAAAGAAGTGAATCTTCTCCTTTTTCAGAAAGTGTCGTAGATGAATGACAACAATATCATTTATTTTTGTCTTAATTAAGATTAATTACGATGTTTAAGATATTCAGTCGGAGAACACTATTCGTTAAATTTTAATTAATTACCCTATATATCATTTGTCGTGAATTAACGCCACATAGTCTTTAAACATAATTGTTTAAACACAGTGACTTATTACACTAGGCGATCGGAATATTAATTATTTCTTTATGAACGTTATCAAATAGCTCGTAATAATACGATAAAGTGACAAATAAGTTTTTAAAACTTTTGAAACCTTTTAAATGTTGAATTTAACGTAATTTAGGGTTTCAAGTTTTTATAAAAATTTTATGAAAAGAAAATAGCTTGTACATTTTCAGCGGAAAGCGAATTATTATAACAAAGTTGTCTATGTCTTCATTTCTTTTTATAATATTTTTCAATTAATTGTTTAACTTGAAAAGCTTCAATGAGATTTTAAATAGTTTTTCTTCAGCTTTCTTATGAATTACAAAAAAAACAACATAACTTTAGTCATAATCTTTGCTTGAAGGTAAAAATAAAAATGAAGAACTTAAGTGGTTTTAAAAAACCTTTTCTCGTTGTTACAAGATTAATTCAACCGAACGGTTTTTTATAACTCAAAAAAGTAAGTAAAATAATATTAACTTTTTATGTACCGTACTTTTTTCTTAAAAAAAAGAAGAAATTTTTAATCCTTTATTTTTATCGCTTATTTCATGACAAAGATTTAGTAAAATTGCAGTAGAAAACAGCGTTCATAATTACCATCTAAAAATACAAGCAAAAAGTTGTTCCCAATTCCTAAAGTGTAACAATAGTTATTTTTATCAAACCAGACAACAGAACTGTTCTCGTGTATTATATGTAAACGGCCAAATAAAATATTCCGTGCACGAGAAAGCGTACAATTAGGTATGTTTTTGTAGAAATTTTTAATAAAATACTGTCTCGATTAATAAAAGATCCTCGCACCAATTTCTTTAAAATAAAACTGTTCTCCTATGTGATCCATTTTAAGTATAAACTTAGCGGCCAGGTGTTTCTGGCCTCCACGATAAATAAAACAATACCAATCTTGACGCGATATATATTTATAAAATATTCTAGAGTAATTCAATAATTAGAGATAAATGACTGTAGAAAAATGATTATTAAACGAGAATGAAATTTCTTTTCATCATAAACTACGGCTTCGTTTAGGCAATGTCCCATATTTTTTTGTAAGCTTTCTTGTTCAAGTAGTAAAGAATTATTCATCTCGGTGTTTGAGCCGTTTTTGACTTCTTCATTTTTGCCGAAGTTGGTACCGCTTAAAAATTCTTTCGGAGAACAAAAAAAAGAAGATTTTGATGGATTGTGACTGTAAGGTGGTTGCGGTAACTTTTCCTGACTCAACTTTTGAATAATTTCTGTGTCTTTTCAGCTTAATGGAGGAAGGGATTTACCATTTAAACGAATATGAGAAAGAACCAGGACATTTCTTCTTGATTTTCACACCTTCAGCATCAATTTACCTACTGACACGTAGGTTTTGAATTATTTTATAGCGGGTGAACTCGGATCTTTCCGTTACGTACTCAGAAATTTGGATTCCCGTACAAAATGATGAATCCAAGTTTCATCAAAATTCGTTATGCGATCTAAAAAAAAGCATTATCTCCCGATAAAAACCGTTGTTTAAGTTCCGTACAAATGTTACTGCGGTGTTTTTTTAATTTTGAGTGTTCTTTCTCGGAATCGACCTTAAAATTCAGCTTGTCGTGGAAAAAGAAATGAACATTTCCAATATTTACACTACAAATGTCACAATTTCCCAAATTTTTATTTGTCTGTCCTTGCGAATAAGATCATTCTTGCGATTTTGCAGAGCGTTATTCAGAATTTACACCGTCTTTTGGAATGTTCAAATCGGTGAGAGTTCTGCTCGATTTAAACTGTTCATTCAACTAATGAAAGTTTGGGGTCTTTTCTGTTTTCTCTGGCAATATTTTTTTGCATTACGTATTAGTAATTGCTCGTGTTATAATTATATGGTATATGAAGGTATTTTCAGAGAAATTATAAATATAAGCTAACCAAACTACGCTCGTTAGACAATGTTAGCGTGCGAAGCCGATGTTCGTTAAGTTTGATTAGATATATATAATCTAATAATCTAATCGATAATCCTCCTCGATCCAGTGGAGGGAAAAGAAGGAAAAAGATTATATTTATAATTATAAGCGTATAATTATAACATGAACAATAACTAATACGTTACATATTACGTAACAAAAACCATTGTGGGGGAAAAACAAAAAGATCCAAAGTTTGCACGATTAATACACTGTTGTACCGTAATATTTTAACATCTGCGAGTGAGTTCGACTGGTTTATCACGTTTATCAAGTTTATCACGGCATGTTGTTCTTCCACGGTACAGATTTCAAGGGGAGCCAACGTTTTGAAATAAACAAAATTGTTTATAAAAATATAAATTTTTTTAATAGCCGGTATTTTCTGTCACTCGTTACAACTTGTACGAGTACAGTAGCCGCAATTTAACGGCGGGCTTGGATGACGAGCCAGCACGTCACTGCTATACTATTGTTTTCTGAAACATTGGCACAGCATGATCAGTCGTCTCTTAGTCTCTTTTTCTGTTTAGCCTCCGGAACAAACGTAAGCTACCGTTTCAGAGGACTCCAATGAGAAAGATGATATGTATGAATGTAAATGAAGTGTAGCTTTGTACAGTCTCAGATCGACCGTTCCTGAAATATGTGGTTAATTGACACCCAACCGCCAATGAACACCGGTATCCCCACTATCTAGTAATCAAATCTGTATAAAAGTAACTGCCTTTACTAGATTTGAAGCTTAGAACTCTTGACTTCGAAATCAGCTGTTTTGAGATGACGAGTTAACTACTAGACCAGCCCGGTGGGCTAGTCATCTTTTATTAACGTCAACGTGATAAATGATACGTTAGGTAAAGACCGGCGTCACTCCAAGCTCGCCGTTACTTGGCGGCGACTGTATTTCGATTAAGTAGGTTTGCTCTGCTGCCATTACTCGTTTTAATTATCGACCGACCCTCGTATAATTCATAATAATTATAAATTATTACGATGATATACTAAGCCACGGTTCCCAAACATTTCCGAGTCACGGCGTCCTTTTTCATATAAAATTTTTCCATAGCGTCAAGTATGACTACTCGTAAGCAAGAGATAAAAATAAATCGTGTATCTTCATTAATTTTTTACTTTATTAACGTAAAATAATAATTATAAATGTCTCGGTTTAATTAATTATGAAGCTTTACAATATTTCGCGGCGCCCCTGTGAAGAGGCCGCGGTTCCCCGGGGCGTCGAGGTGTATAATTTGGGAATCCCTGTACTAAGGAAAAGTATTTAGTTATTCATTTAAACAAACTAAACGTTCCTAAATATTTTACATCGTCTAACTTCAATACTGCAGACAGATTTAGTTTTTTTTTCTCTTTTTGTTTGATTTGTCATATTAACAAATTGCTACTACAATTAATTCGGTCGTTTTTACTTTATTAATCAGGATGACATAGCAGTTTTATTATGAATCAAAACTGAAAAAAAAACTATTCAACAATTCACTAATGTTTGTAATGTAATTTATTAGTTTGTAAGTTGAAATTAGACTTTTAGATAAAAAAAAACTTGTTTCTGCATCGAGTAAAGGTCTTTAATCTCATAAATTTAAGTTTTTTTTTTTTTTGGTCCGTCGGTCCTTCTTTTTATCTATCTCTCTGTTTTGTGTTTATGTGTGCGGAACGTAATTTTATATGTATAAATGTGTGCAGTGATACTTTTATACATGTAGCGGTGTGTTGGCGCCGGATAACCTGTTAACAGAGCGGCGTCAGTCGGCTAGAATTCACCGCCAGTGGTGGTAGACTTAATACATCGATTATTGTAGGTCAACCGATGTACAGGCCGGAAGTACTGTAATAATATAGTCACTTTGAGTTTAACCTACAGTAGCTTGAAATTTACCTCAAGAAGTTCTTTTTTTGATAAAAAAGAAAACGTAAATAAATTTTGTTCGGTGTAATCGTAATAGTAGTGAACATATAAATGTTGTATTACGATGCATATTGTATCGTAAAAAAATGTTCATGCCTTTTTCAGATAATTTATTATTATAGATATTAAGTTTTTTTATTATATCGTTATTTATTATGACGCTTACGTAAATAACTTTAATGATTAATCTCGGGTATTGTTTGAGCTATTAAAAATTTCCATACCGATTAGGAACGGTACGTAAAACACGGTATATATCTTACTTTGTTTTTCACTAATTTTAGTATAGAATATAACGGTTATATAATGCATGTAATCTGTGTTACACAAGGACCGGTCAGAGTTGCTGTCACTGAGGATAATGAAGCTTACTATACGGTCAGTTACTGTGAATTTAGTATCGAGTTATTTTCAAGTCGACGGTAATTCGGTCGTCTTTACGTTAAAATAATTAATCGTTTAGTTAAACAGAAGGAATTATTTTTCGCTTTAGTAATACCCTTGGAATGAAATACGTTGTTCCTCAGCGTGTCTAGAATTCATTCCGTTATCTGTGTACCGGTTTATTTACTTTAACATATTTTTTCAATCGTTTATCTACGAGTGAAAGGATTTTATTTATTACATTCTATGCAACAAAAAACAGTGCGATAAGTATTAACTTTCTTTTCTTTTTTTTATTGTATAGGTCGGCGGAATTGTTAAGAGTGTGATCCGAGCGTATACAATTGGTATTAATCGTCCGCATAAACCTCCGGACCGTTAATTTTTATATCCCGAATATTAGTAACCCATCGTATTCTGGTATTTTTCAAGTTACAATTCCATCAACTCGTAATGACTTATTTGATCGACATATTTATATATTTTTCATTTTCTAAAGATTTTTAAATTAATATATGCGGCTGAAAACGTTACCTTGTTACATATGCGTCTAAAAAAGTTGTAAAAAGTTCTTATTTAAGAATTTGTTTAAAATTGTCTTTTTGTTTAAATATTGTCTTATTTCTTTAAAAAAAACTTTAAAACCGGTCTCCTGCATGCAGTCCTGAGTTTCTTTAGCGATGAGCAAGTATTATTGTAAAAAATTAGTTTGTTTTCTTCCGCCTCGCGCTTTTCTATTATTGCATACAATGCTGTATATAGCAATGTCATGAAGCATTTTGGTTTAGTCAGTTTATTTCAATCTGATCGACAGCCTGGATTTTGCTGTCTAATTCGGTAGTAGTCGATCGGTTTTCAATGAATTTTTAACGGATCATTATCGATTTGAATTGATTTTCCAAGCGCATGCTATGTAAACGGTAATTGTTTACGTCGAATAATTCAGCGGCTAATAAAAAAATAATTCATATATAAATGTGAAAACTACATAGTCGGTGAGGGGAGGTAATATATTATTGAAAGAATTCCAAATTGAATTCAAAAATTTTAATTTTTTTTATAGGTGTTCTTGTGTCTCGGTTCTCCATATCACATTCATAAGATTTACTCGTATTTTCATTGACATAATGCGTCATTTTCATGATCACTATTACTTGTCATTATTAAATACAGAAACATCATCATTAAAGAAGAACAAACTGATTTTAGGTTCGGTCGACTTACAAATTAGATTCGCCATTATAAACACAATATTTTAACTGATGATTAAATTTGAATGTAAAATATGTATTCTTGTAAAGTTGTTTTATAATCTAAATTTAGCAGTAACATATAATAAATGAAATCTGTTTCTAACTAGTAAAAAAGCTTAGCCATCATATACATTATTTATCGTATATTTTATATTATAAAACAGTTTTCGGTTGCCCGTCATGCCCTGGTTTTCCTGGTCTTTGTTTGGACCCATGTTTTAGGTTATACCATAAGTATAAGTAGTTTACGATTTTTTTTTTATGTATGTACAAATGTAATTATCTTTTACAGCATTATAAATGAATTTTAGTTGTAAGATGTTTGAAATTAATTTTATGTAAATACAAATTATAAAAAAAATATACGCAAATTATAATAAAATATTTTAACTTTCAACTTATTTTTTTAATTCACCAAGAACCACTAATTTATCAAAAGAAAGATTCGAATAGAATTCTGGAAATAATTACGTATAACCAGTTGTTTTTACACTCACGCGGGAGTCGTGTGACTAGCATACCATTAGCAAACATACATTGATTTCAAGGGCCGGGCTGGTCACGCGGCTCCCGCGTGAGTTATATAATCTCGATAATACGCATTACTATACCGAAAATCATTTTAAAAATGTCAGGTAGTATTTAGTCCATAACAGTAGAGTAGCTTTACTAAAAAAAAAAAATCAGCACGGGAGTTCACACTAGTGATTGCGAGAAGCAGCGAACGTGTTAAAAATATTTCACGTTAAAATTTATCGTAACTGATAAGAAATGTAAAAAAAAAAATATAGTTAAAAAATTGAAGGTTATGTGCGAGTATGCATGTAAATGAGGTGTAGTCATATACAGACTTTAACTGACCGTTCCTAAGACGTGTTGTTAAGTGAACCCCAAACACCAAATACACTGTTTTTATCTACTATAACCGCTGTTTAATACTGAAATATGTACAAAAGCAACTTTTTTTTCGTTTTCGGGACCGCCGGTAGGTATTGCTTTAGAAGATGAGAGATAAATGGCAATTTTTTAGCGCGTAAAAATGCCATATCCTATCGGGACTCGAATCTGGTACCTCCGGATTAAAGGCTGAGACACTAACAACTCGCGCCACGGAGGCCGGCTGTGTAAAAGTAACAAGTTTACTAGGATTTGGACCTCAGAACATTCGACTTCTAAAATCAGCTGTTAAACAAGGGATTTGCAATGACAAGTTTTTTCACTAGACCGGCCAAGTGTAAATATTAGCCCACCGGCTAATATTTATACAACGATACGAATCTTTAACCCCAAAATATTCATAATAATTTCTAGAATGAGCCAAGAGATAGCAGTAATAGTCGGATGTAAGAGTGATAGAATATAACCAGCGTATTAAACGGAAAAAGTAATATTTTGTGACGTAAAACGTACGAGTACAAAGGGTTAAAAAAGATCGGGTCTATAAATATAAGATTAAAACATTACTGCACACATACATCCCCAGCACGTGTGATATAAGAATTAATGCATATTTATTATGCGGCTATTTCAACATCTATTCGAGGGAATCCGCAAACAGAAATAATAATACAATGTATTTCTATGTATAAATGATTAGCTTATTTCAAATTTTGAAACGGGTTCTTGATAGATTATTAATTAATTTTATATTTATCAACACCGATTTTTATTACGTAGTCCATTATACTTAATGTAGTCATTCCCAACCTGAACGCCGCGGCGCCCCGGGGAGCCGTGTCCTCTTCACAGGGGCGCCGTGAAATATTGTAAAAGCTTCATAATTAGTTGAAGCAAGACATTTATAATTATTAATTTAACGTTAATAAAGTAAAAAAATAAAGATGATACACGATTTTTATTTATTTTTATCTCTTACTTACGAGTAGTCGTACTTTTACTTAGGGTAGGACGCCATGGAAATTTTTAACTGAAAAAGGGCGCCGCAACTTGGAAAAGTTGGGAACCACTGCTTTAATGCATTAAAAATTCCTTAAAACGTATTAGTGACTGATAACGGTATTTAAAAACGTTTATTATAAATGGATTAACGTTAAGAATTTATTAACAATTATTGCTGCCGTTTGTCAGGCGGTTACGTGCCAGTGCACTACACTTTTTGTTGCAGCGCAGTATTGCGAACGTACCTGTGTTTGCGTAGATTGCCTTATTCAATCCAGTAGAGTATAGCTACAGTTGAGGCCTATATTCGTTCCGGATCGTTTCAGGAATCACGTCGAGTTTTTGTAGAAAAATTTCCGAATACCTGTTTCGCGCCGAAGAGTAGATTACACGATTTAGTTAAAAAACGGCGTACTACAGGTTCGGTTTCAAACGCAAAAACGAAATAGGCGACCTTCCGTTAGGACTCCTCAGGCCATTGCCGATATTGAAAGGAGATTTACTGCCGGTCAAAAAAAATTACTACCGCAATTTTCCCCAACAATTCGGTGTTAAATACACATCTTGTAAATTTCTTTAGGAATTAAAATTGAAACCGTACTTTGTTACAATTCTGCAACGACTGAAGGACACGGGCAAACCGAAACTCGATTATTGCAGCCGAAAACATTGTCGGTAGACAGATAGACCCGATGTCGTATTTCATGTCAGACGAGGCACGGTTTCATTTATCCGGAATGTTAATTCGCAGACCATTGAACTTAAGGTAAACATTCGACGAGAAATCAACGCAGTTGACAACAGCGTTTCGTGTCAGACAACTCTCAATATGATCAGTCGAGCACTAAAGTGCATCGATGCCCAGGGCGGTCGGTTTGAACATCTTTTGTAACGATAAGATAAATAAATAAACATTTAAATTAGGTTTTATGTTTTTTTTAATTTAGTTTATCCGCATCGTTCATGTAATTTTATTCCACCATAACCTACCGATTCTGCAGCGTTTACGTTACGGGTTCGGTTTTATGTTGTTCATTCTGTATAATATATCTGATTTTATCAATAATCCAGAAAATTAAGAAGAAAATGGGCTATGTTATGTCATCTTTAGGAATATTTGTATCTCGGTTATAAAAGAAAATAAAGGTTAAAAGTAAAGTAAGTATCTCAGGACAAAAATAAATTTACTTAAAATCGTAATAGTTTTGATGATAAATTTATTAGAAGAGAAATATTATAGTGTACTTACAACGTTTATCTAAATATACGATTAAGCGAAGAATCCTTAAACAAGGGAGGCGTTTGACCTTGCTCTGATATTCAAAACGTAAAATAACGTCTTACCTTAAAATGTTTAAAGAAAATTGAAACTAGAATAAAAAATAATTTTAGTAAATACTTCTTCATTCAGCAGTTAATAAAGATACTACAGATATTTATGACATTTATAATATTAAAATTTTTTTACGAAATCGATGTCATCTAGTAAAAGATTTCTATAAAAGTTCAAGAAAAACTATGTGAAAGAGATATTTTTCGTATTATGCCATAAATATAGAAGACAAATTTAACTAGCCAATTACTCTATGTCGTTTAAAATTGCTGATAATAGGAGAAAAAAATTGTTACATTATGCTTAGCGAACAAATTATTCGTACGGTAAAAATTAAAGATGACTCGGTAAAATAAATTAACGGACAAGAACATTATTTATCACGTCTAAAAAATAATGTTTAAGTTGTTAGTACAGACGCAGCTAATGTACCATAAAAATATAAAAATTTTAAAGGAGAATGTAAGCTAAATAAATTAATCTTAATCAAAGGACGTTTATCTACAAGAGTAATTGCCCTGGTTTTTTTTAACGATCCTTAATAATTTATGTTATCTCGTTTAGCGTAGTTGGCACTATGCGGAAAAATTGGATGAAATACATTCTTGTGAAAACAAAAATTCTTATTAAGGTTACAATGAAGCCAAGCTAATTTTTCTGCGTTAATTACTATTGTTATTTAAGACATGAATATTAAAAAAAAAACGAAATTATTAGGTTATATTCCACTGCACATACTGAATATTATTGTTACGTGCTGTGATTTAATTATTACAATGCACATGAAGAGTAACACTAAACGTATTAAATCTAACTAAAGTCCGATTCTTGGCAAAGATCATATCTTTTATTTCATCCATATCTTCTCCCATTAAAAAATATGGGAATATTAGCGTATCCTAGATGTAATTTAACATAAATAAATATGTACTGTAGTACAATATTACTTGCTACACTTTTTCTACGATTCATTAAAAGTGAAATTACAAAAAGTTATCGTAAACGCGTTGCACATTCCACGACTAAGCGGTACATTATGTACTCATATAATTCATGGGTTAAGTACAGTATTATTATAACGAATATGTTTCCACCTGTGACGTCACGAAACGAACATAGAAGAATATTACGGAACATATGATTTCTTTCTTCCAGATTTCTCGAGCGATTATGTATTCTAGATCAGTATTTTTACTTCCTTGTACGAGGAAGAATTACAATGGCAAAAAATGTCGGTTTCCAGATTTTAACGGAAATATCCATTTTGACCACCCCTGAATTCATTTGGACTAGTTTCGGCGCGACGTCTGTATGTTCTTGAGTTATGCGAGATACATATGCAAATACGTACGTAGATTCGGCAACGTCACGCCGAAACTAGTCAAAATGAATTCAGGGACGGTCAAATGGAAATTTCTGTTGAAATCTGAAAACCGAAATTTTTCGCGATCATAATACATTCTTCGCTTCGTACAAGAATGTAAAAATCGATATTTATAAATAACAGTTAATTATTTTAATCGGTCGTAAATTACTTTTATCGATAACAGGTCCCTGGTTATTGAATTCACTGCTGTAAAAATTCGATTTCGCAGATCTTGAAGAGTAGCAGGCTTAATCGGTAAACCCGCCGGGTTTATCTAGCGGTTAACTCGTCATCGCCAATCAGTTGATTTCGAAGTCGAAAGTTCTAAGGTTCAAATCCTAGTAAAGTCAGTTATTTTTACACAGATTTGAATACTAGATCGTGGATACCGGTGTTCTTTGGTAGTTGGGATTCAATTAACCACACATCTCAGGAACGGTCGACCTGTGACTGTACAAGACTACTCTTTATTTACATTCATACATATCATTCTCATTCATCCTTTGAAGTAATACCTTACGGCAGTTCCGGAGGCTAAAAAGAAAAAAAGATAATAATCCTGAAGTAAAAGGTTACATCATACATATATTTGTTGTTTCAAGATATTACAAAATACAATTATAAACAAGATGCTACGATTTGCTGATGATATAGTAATTCTAGCCGAGAGTAAAAAGGATTTAGAAGAAACAATGAACGGCATAGATGAAGTCTTACGCAAGAATTATCGCTTGAAAATAAACAAGAACAAAACATAAGTAATGAAATGTAGTAGAAATAATAAAGATGGACCGCTGAATGTGAAAATAGGAGGAGAAAAGATTATGGAGGTAGAAGAATTTTGTTATTTGGGAAGTAGAATTACTAAAGATGGACGAAGCAGGAGCAATATAAAATGCCGAATAGCACAAGCTAAACGAGCCTTCAGTAAGAAATATAATTTGTTTACATCAAAAATTAATTTAAATGTCAGGAAAAGATTTTTGAGAGTGTATGTTTGGAGTGTCGCTTTATATGGGAGTGAAATTTGGACGATCGGAGTATCAGAGAAGAAAAGATTAGAAGCTTTTGAAATGCGGTGCTATGGGAGAATGTTAAAAAACAGATGGCTGGATAAAGTGACAAATGAAGAGGTATGCGGCAAATAGATGCAGAAAGAACCATTTGGAAAAATATAGTTAAAAGAAGAGACAGACTTATAGGCCAAATACTAAGGCATCCTGGAATAGTCGCTTTAATATTGGAAGGACAGGTAGAAGGAAAAAATTGTGTAGGCAGGTCACGTTTGGAATACGTAAAACAAATTGTTAGGGATGTAGGATGTAGAGGGTATACTGAAATGAAACGACTAGCACTAGATAGGGAATCTTGGAGAGCTGCATCAAACCAGTCAAATGACTGAAGACAAAAAAAAACGTGTTGCATAATTATTATTAAACTACACAAATTTCCAATTAGACTTCACGAATAAAATACTATTACTTCTAATTAAGGTATTTCCTCTACTAAAGGTATATCAAATGTTATTCTGTTGTTTATTGTCTCGTATGCAAACATTTGTTCATCGCAATTGGCTATTGGACCAATTTATCTCATATGATTCGTATTTGATATTTTATTTCTCATCTCATTGCTAATTATAATTAATATTTGTTTTATATATTTCTGGATGATGCAAAATTACAAAAAAAAAATTGTATACGCCTCCAAAAGAATGCTCGTACGAAAATAATCGTTTTCAAAAACCACATAAGGCGAGAAAGCTGTATTTTTATAAACACATGAAAACCACGATAAGTAACTATCATCAAATTTGATGTAAGTCTGTCTGGTATGCGGGGTATAATTTTTATTCCTTTTAGTTAGTCGATTAACTGTTTTTTTTTTCTTTCGCATAAATACGATTAAAATATCAGATTGATTTTAGGTTATACATATCATTACATTACAAAAATTCACTATTAAGAAATGAAGATTGAAATTACTGTTCGTTAAAAATTTTTCTAATGATGTTATTTAATAAAATTTATTAAGAAAACATTTCTTGATTTTTAGTTTTAAAATAAAATAAAAACATTCGTTGAACGGGTGCATGTTTAGTTGTGAGTTGGTTATCCTTCGAATGTAGGCTACGTAAAAAGTCTATTTTCGAGTCGATTGAAAAAGTTATTATTTTTTAATTCTTTCAAAAATATAAAGTATTCTGAAAGACATCTCACAGAATCTCCAAATACCACTAAATTATTTTTAGTATTGCATATAAATTTATTTAAAAAAAAAAATTAAGGGAATTTATTTTATTATTGTTCTTTTTTTTCTGTTTAGCTTCCGGAACCGCCGTAAGATATTACTTCAAAGGATGAATGAAGACGATTTTATTATTATTAAATTACGACTATTATAGTGTACGAAAAAATGCCGTGCCTGTCCAGGATTCGAAGCAAAGACCTCCGGATGAAAGGCTGAGACGCCGCCTCTCCACCACGGAGTCGGCACTATTGCTATTAATTAAAAAGATTAATTTAAATTTTGATCTTTGGATTTTAATAGGTATGTAGGTACGATAAGTTATTGGCAAGTACTAGGGGTCCTCTATGCTATACGCCTATAATGTACTTCATAGATATATAAAAAGTACTTACATATAGGTTTTAATAAAATCAAATGGAAGGAGATGAGGGAAATTCTTAAAGAGAAAAAGTTAAATGAAAAGGTGAAGGCTAATTAAAGAATTATACATGAGAATAACGGCGACAATGAAATCTAAAAAAACCTAATGTGGACACCGCACGACTACCTTGTACGCCTATTGAATTAAACGTACACATTTTTTTTAAATGAAAAATACATAAAATTTGTTTCGTTAATAACTTCCGATGGCTTTTCATTATTTTTTAAAATTGTTATTATTGAATTATTATTTATCGTAAACATTTTTGTGCAATGACAGGTTACTAATTATTAATAAATCGATATATTTAAATTTAAAAAAAAGGAGATGAAGTCTGATTCGAACCGATGTCCCTTCCCCTTGTAAGATTCAAATATTTCATTCATTAAAATTTTATTTGGCTATAACTCTGGAACCAATTAATTGTGATCGCGAAAAATTTCGGTTTTCAGATTTCAACGGAAATATACATTTTGACTAGTTTCGGCGTGACGTCAGTACGTACATATGTACCTAGCATAACTGAAAAACGATTAGCCGTAGAATGTTGAAATTTTGGATTTAGGACGTTGTAATATGTAGTTGTGCACCTCCCCTTTTGATTGCAGTCAAATGAACCAAAAAAATGTCTAAAAGTATCACTTCTGATATATCGTTGAAATGTTCTCAATGAGAACTTATACTGCAGTTGAGAGAAAATAAAAAATTAAGTTTTTTTTGATTTTGGGTTTTTTTGACATTTTGTTTCTGTCGATTGCAATCAAAAGGGGAGGTGCACAACTACATATTACAACGTCCTAAATCCAAAATTTCAACATCCGACGACTAATCGTTTTTCAGTTATGCGAGATACATATGTACGTACAGACGTCACACTGAAACTAATCAAAATGGATTCAGGGATGGTTAAAATGGATATTTCCGTTGAAATCTGAAATTTTTCGCGATCACAATACTTCCTTTACTTCGTACAAGTAAGAAAAAAGAATATGAATGACACGGTGGTGTCAGGTAACGACGCTGCCTCTCACCGATATTGTTAACATTTACGTTGAAGATATGATAAGTAATATACTTGAAGCCAGAGAATAAGGAAGTATAGGTTCTCGAAAACAGTAGAATACGTAAGCTTTGCTGATGGTGGTAATTCTAGTGTACGATAGTACACACGGGCTTCGATGACAGTTAACAGCTCCGGAGGAAGGAACGAAACAGTACGGAATGAAAATAAGAACAGGAAAAATAAACGTAATGGATGTAAACAAACAACAAGGAGGATTTAGCGGTAAGGATAAGCGAAGGAAGATTAGAAAAAGTGAAAAGTTTTGATATTTAGATACTATGGTGACAGAGAAATGGAAGAGCGCAATGGAAATAAAAGGAAGGACAGCGACGGCAAAGTCTTCAGAAAGATAATTACTACGCAGTAATTGTCTGAACTTAGAGTTAAGGAAAACGTTAGCCAAAAGCTATGTATGGAGCACCTTGTTATATGGAAATGAAGTGTGGACGATGAGAGATGGGAAGTGGACTTGGATTGAGAGATGTGGATGTGGAAAATGTCCGATGAATAAACTAAGGATTGAGGAAATTACACACAAGATTAAAAAGAAAGAGCGCTTATAGGGAAAGCAAACAAAAGAAAAGGAAACTAGTTAGGACAAGCGATTAGAAGAAGTAGAATCTTGGCAGCTGCATTAGAAGGGTCAGTAGAAGGGAAAGGGTCATTAGAACGAGGAATAATAAAGAATAGATGAGATGAACTTTGGAAACTATAAGGTGACGAAGAAGAAGGCTTGGGACAGAAATGGATGGATGGCGTAAGGGACCTGCCGCCTGGCAGAACACCAGTAAATGATGATTGATCATACTTAGTATATTTAACGCACGAATATAAAATTTGTTACAGTACCGTCAATATCATAAATTGACGTCATATTATGGAGTCACTGTTACACGTAAAATGTTTTATTGTTGCAAAAAAAAAAATAATTACAGTACTCGTTCGTACTCTTCAAATTTGGAGTTTGTGGAAATTCATAAACCCCAATAATCTTTAGACTATGACCAAACCGATCTAGTTCTGTGTTATTTGTTTTTCTGTCTAGATTACCTGATTAGAGTAAGTCTGATTACATCTATGCTGATTTCCCATTTTTAGACTCGTGACTTGTGCTGCTTTATGGCTTGTGTTCCATCTAAAGTGTAAATCTTAGATTTTATTAACCCTTTTCGAGGGTTAATTTAATCTAAGATTTATAAAATGAGAAAATAAAATCGAAGGAACTAAAAATGTAATATTTTATGTCTACATTTAGAGAAAAAGTGTTCTGTATCAAATATTATTGTATAATAAATACTTATAACTGTTATTTTTTGTAGAGAAATATGAAATATTAAAATACAAAAAACCTTTTTTTCGGTTAAAAGAATTGCATTTTAACAGTTCTCTCTAGAGTATATAAATAATTAAAAATGATGCTTTTATAACTTTTTAAATTATTATTTTAATATCTTTTTTTAAGTATTTATATCATTTCATTTCTTCTATTAAAAAAAAAATTCATAAAGATTTTTGAAAGCTTCAAACAATATCCGCATAAAGTCATTTTAAGCTGTTGAAAAGTAAAAAAAAAAGAAGAGAAACAAGTTTAATAAACTGTATTTGAAAAATGAACGTGGTTTTAATAACGATTGCTAGTTGTTTTAGAGCTTAGGCTATATTACATGCTACTGTCATACAGCGGTTTATTAGATTTTAAATACAGTAAGTCATTAAATAACAATAAACTTTAAAACCGCTCCGATATGGACATTTAATTTAAATTTTATTAGGATTTTTAAATATAATTTCCTGATAATTTTAATTTTTGTAATAAATTTTAAGAATAAAATTTTCCTAAAAGATTTTTACAAAAATATTAAATTTCGATCGGCTAAAATATTTATCATTAGTAAACACAGAAGATGAATTACGTATAAGAAAATAAATAAATGAATAAATGAAAAAGAGAAGAAATAAAAATAGCAAAATATGTTAATAGAAAAAAAGCTATTACGAAACAATATAAAACGATTATTTTTACTGTTGTATTTAGAATAACCTATTTTTTTTCTTGGTTTTTTTAAAATTTTTATTTTATATAATTTTTCTTGTATAATTATCCTTTTAATTTTATTTATTTGTGTAATGAAGGGTGTCAACTTAAAAGAGGCCTCATCAATCAATAGTTTACATTAAATGTATACGTTTATTAAAATGCATATATTGGTGTGGTACGGGTAAAATGATGTGGAAGATGTTGGTACGACTGAAGGTGCACTAAGAAGGTCTGTTAATCGCTTCCACATTTGAATACTGCCAGTCTGCGTCGAGGATTGGCTTTTGAAAAAAGTTGCGTAATCTTGTGTTATTATTTGTTAAAATGCGGTTAACCGTTGAGAAACGCGTATTCGTGATAGAAACTTATTTAGAAACGAAATATCATGTAGCGTGTCGTCAGTGAAAGTTCAGGGAAAAATTTGAAAAGGACCGGTGAAAAGCGGTATCAAGAAGCTAGTTAAAAAATGTTAAAACAGGTTCGGCGATAGACCAGAAACGTATCCGAAACAGGTCAGTTTTATTGCCGCAGGTCGTATAGGACATTAAAACGGAGATTTAATATATGTTGCGGAGCGTGTGGTGAGATTTAGTCTGATGTTTGATATCTTTTGGGTGTGACGTCCGTGTCTGTTGACTGTGTGGTCTGAATATGTGTGAGGGCGTATTCCCCCTTTCCAGAAGTAATACGCACCAGCTGTACCAGGAAGGCAGGTATCCAGGGGTGGAGGTTTACTCGGTAGTGCGCACGAACATATACGCATTTAATAATATCTTACGGAACCTGTTAGCGAGCCCGACACTCGCTGCTCAGGCGCCCGTAAATGGGGTTCCTCCACCTCTTAAAAAAAAAGTTACTAGATCTCCTCGTAAATCTTTGCGGAGACTAAGCCTCTCTCTTTTCCTGTTTAGCCTCCAGTAACTACCGTTTAGATAATTCTTCAGAGGATGATATGTATGAGTGTAAATGAAGTTTAGTCTTGTACATTCTCAGTTCGACCGTTCCTGAGATGTGTGGTTAATTGAAACCCAACCGCCAAAGAACACCGGTATCCACGATCTAGTATTCAAATCCGTGTAAAAATAACCGGCTTTAGTAGGACTTGAACGCTGTAACTCTCGACTTTCCAAATCAGCTGATTTGGGAAGAAGCGTTAACCACTAGACCAACCCGATGGGTTCTGCGGAGACTAAGCCTGGAAAAGAATATTTCAACAGGTCCGGTACATACTGGGGCGAGGAGAATGCCGAAATGTTATTCGTATTGAATACAGGTTTTCCACGGACGTAGCGATTACGCTAGAAGGGTTCGCTACTCTCAACGGTTCAAGATCTTCATCAGAGGCAATATTAGCGTTTTAGATCGAGCGATTTTCATAGATGAAGCGGGTTTCACCTTGTTGAGTACGTTAATGATCAGAACTACCGGACCTGTGGCAGTGAAAACCAGCATATTTTCTTTCAATCTCCCCTACACCCGTAAAAAATAGGCGTACGGTATAAGGTTTCAAGGCGACGAATTATAGGTCCCTTGTTTATTTGAAAAAAAAGCGAATGGTGCCGTCAAGAAATTATCCAACATTATCCATTATCCATTATCCATTATCAAGAAATTATCCAACAGTTCATAGCCTTGCTGCAAGAGGATGAGTATGTTTGCCGGTTGCAATAGGACGGCGCCACATGCTCGCTCTGCTATGGCAATTTTTTTTCGGTGGAAATATAATTCCTAAAGGATTGTAGCCAGAAGATCTCCTGATCTGATAAGTCCAGACTTTTTTTGCAGTGTTACTTATAAGACCTCCTCTATGAATCATGAGACCTTGCCGTTGGTGAGGGGGCTTGAGTGCTCAGGGATACAGAGTAGCTGGACCGAAGGTGCAACCATATCGG
This sequence comes from Lycorma delicatula, assembly GCF_047948215.1. Taxonomy (NCBI): domain Eukaryota; kingdom Metazoa; phylum Arthropoda; class Insecta; order Hemiptera; family Fulgoridae; genus Lycorma; species Lycorma delicatula. The sequence goes on along the minus strand of NC_134456.1, from coordinate 223,066,392 downwards.
AGAGGTATCTGTTGAGAGCCAGACTAAGGAATGATTCCTGAAAGAGGGCAGCAGCTCTTTCAGTAGTTGTTAGGGGCGTGAGTCACAATGACTTAAACGGCCGTATCAACATCACTCAGTCCTCTGAGTACTGCGCAGCTGAAAGCAATGGAAAACTACAGCTGCTTTTTTTCCAAGAAAATGTGGCTCTCTGCATTTTCACATAGCAACAATGGAGGCGCCTTCCTTGGTAAAATATTCCGGAGGTAAAATAGTCCCCCGTTCGGATCTCCGGGTGGGGACTACTAAGGAAGGGGTCACCAGAAAATTAAAAAATAACATTCTACGAGTCGGAGCGTGGAATGTTAGAAGCTTAAAAAAGGTTGGTAGGCTAGAAAATTTAAAAAGGGAAATGGATAGGGTGAATGTGGATATAGTAGGAATTAGTGAGGTTCGGTGGGAAGAGGAAGGCGACTTTTGGTCAGGTGATTTTAGAGTAATTAACTCAGCGTCAAATAATGGGCAGGCAGGAGTAGGTTTCGTGATGAACAAGAAGATAGGGAGGAGAGTGGAGTATTTCAAAACGCATAGCGATAGAATCATTGTAATAAGGATAAAATCAAAACCTAAACCGACAACGATTGTTAACGTTTATATGCCTACAAGCGCCCATGATGATGATGAGGTAGAGTGTGTATACGAAGAGATTGATGAAGCAATTAAACACGTAAAGGGAGATGAAAATTTAATAATAGTTGGAGATTGGAATGCAAGCATTGGAAAAGGCAAGGAAGGAAATATAGTGGGTGAATATGGGCTGGGCAAAAGGAATGAAAGAGGGGACCGACTTATAGAATTTTGCACGAAGTATAATTTAGTAATTGCCAACACCCAATTTAAAAATCATAATAGAAGAATATACACTTGGAAAAAGCCAGGCGATACTGGAAGGTATCAGATAGATTATATCATGGTTAAGCAAAGATTTAGAAATCAACTCGTTGACTGCAAAACTTACCCTGGAGCAGACATTGATAGCGACCATAATTTGGTGATAATGAAATGTAGATTGGGGTTTAAAAACCTGAAGAAAAGTTGTCAGATGAATCGGTGGAATTTAGAGAAGCTTGAGGAAGAGGAGGTAAAGAAGATTTTTGAGGAGGACATCGCAAGAGGTCTGAGTAAAAAAGATATGGTAGAAAATGTAGAAGAAGAATGGGAGAATGTTAAAAAGGAAATTCTTAAATCAGCTGAAGCAAACTTAGGCGGAATAAAGAGAACTGGTAGAAAACCTTGGGTTTCAGACGATATATTGCAGCTGATGGATGAACGTAGAAAATATAAGAATGCTAATGATGAAGAAAGTAAAAGGAACTATCGGCAATTAAGAAATGCTATAAATAGGAAATGCAAACTGGCGAAAGAAGAGTGGATTAAAGAAAAGTGTTCAGAAGTGGAAAGAGAAATGAACATTGGTAAAATTGACGGAGCATACAGGAAAGTTAAGGAAAATTTTGGGGTACATAAATTAAAATCTAATAATGTGTTAAACAAAGATGGTACACCAATATATAATACGAAAGGTAAAGTCGATAGATGGGTGGAATATATTGAAGAGTTATACGGAGGAAATGAATTAGAAAATGGTGTTATAGAGGAAGAAGAGGAAGTTGAGGAGGATGAAATGGGAGAAACAATACTGAGATCTGAATTTAAGAGAGCATTAAAAGATTTAAATGGCAGAAAGGCTCCTGGAATAGACGGAATACCTGTAGAATTACTGCGCAGTGCAGGTGAGGAAGCGATTGATAGATTATACAAACTGGTGTGTAATATTTATGAAAAAGGGGAATTTCCGTCAGACTTCAAAAAAAGTGTTATAGTTATGATACCAAAGAAAGCAGGGGCAGATAAATGTGAAGAATACAGAACAATTAGTTTAACTAGTCATGCATCAAAAATCTTAACTAGAATTTTATACAGAAGAATTGAGAGGAGAGTGGAAGAAGTGTTAGGAGAAGACCAATTTGGTTTCAGGAAAAGTATAGGGACAAGGGAAGCAATTTTAGGCCTCAGATTAATAGTAGAAGGAAGATTAAAGAAAAACAAACCAACATACTTGGCGTTTATAGACCTAGAAAAGGCTTTTGATAACGTAGATTGGAATAAAATGTTCAGCATTTTAAAAAAATTAGGGTTCAAATACAGAGATAGAAGAACAATTGCTAACATGTACAGGAACCAAACAGCAACAATAACAATTGAAGAACATAAGAAAGAAGCCCTAATAAGAAAGGGAGTCCGACAAGGATGTTCCCTATCTCCGTTACTTTTTAATCTTTACATGGAACTAGCAGTTAATGATATTAAAGAACAATTTAGATTCGGAGTAACAGTACAAGGTGAAAAGATAAAGATGCTACGATTTGCTGATGATATAGTAATTCTAGCCGAGAGTAAAAAGGATTTAGAAGAAACAATGAACGGCATAAATGAAGTCCTACACAAGAACTATCGCATGAAAATAAACAAGAACAAAACAAAAGTAATGAAATGTAGTAGAAATAACAAAGATGGACCCCTGAATGTGAAAATAGGAGGAGAAAAGATTATGGAGGTAGAAGAATTTTGTTATTTGGGAAGTAAAATTACTAAAGATGGACGAAGCAGGAGCGATATAAAATGCCGAATAGCACAAGCTAAACGAGCCTTCAGTAAGAAATATAATTTGTTTACATCAAAAATGAATTTAAATGTCAGGAAAAGATTTTTGAAAGTGTATGTTTGGAGTGTCGCTTTATATGGAAGTGAAACTTGGACAATCGGAGTATCTGAGAAGAAAAGATTAGAAGCTTTTGAAATGTGGTGCTATAGGAGAATGTTAAAAATCAGATGGGTGGATAAAGTGACAAATGAAGAGGTATTGCGGCAAATAGATGAAGAAAGAAGCATTTGGAAGAATATAGTTAAAAGAAGAGACAGACTTATAGGCCACATACTAAGGCATCCTGGAATAGTCGCTTTAATATTGGAAGGACAGGTAGAAGGGAAAAATTGTGTAGGCAGGCCACGTTTGGAGTATGTAAAACAAATTGTTGGGGATGTAGGATGTAGAGGGTATACTGAAATGAAACGACTAGCACTAGATAGGGAATCTTGGAGAGCTGCATCAAACCAGTCAAATGACTGAAGACAAAAAAAAAAAAAAAAAACTTATAAGAATTTGTTTACAGGAGTAATCCACAAACCCTGCAGGTACTAAAACAAACATTACCGATGCCGTCCAGGAAGTAGACCCGGTAAAGCTAACAAGAGTAGCTAGGAACAAGGTCAAACGTATTTACAAGTGTGTTGATGTAAACGGACATCATTTTCAACTCTTTCTGTAAATTATATTATGCGTTTGCCGATAAACTATTACGTATAAAATAAATTAAGTGGTGGGGCCTCTTTTAAATCGAAATCTCTTTTTAAGTATTTTTTTAATTAACTATTAACTTACTTATTTTCTTACGTGTACTGTTTCTTTAGTGTCCGCTGATGATTATGACTGTATGACTGTTTTCATGTAGATAATGACAACTGTTAAATAATTTACGTTGTACAAATATTTATTTACGTATTTAACATTCGCTAAATAAAGACCGTATTATTAACGACTAGGAAATTAATTAATGAAGAGCTGTGGCGTATGAGTTTGAAAAAAAAGGACAAGGTTAGAAAATAAATGGGAGGTGTACCTTGGGGAGATCTCTATCACACGGAAAGGAAAGAGAAATAGAAGTGGAAATTAATAGCCAAAAATACAATGGTATATACTTCCCCCTCATACTCACACACTTTCTCTCTCTCTCTCTCTGGTGTGTGTGTGCGTATGTGTGGGGATGCGCGCGCGCGCTTGTATATATACAGCGAGAGAGAGAGTACGTTTGAACTTTTTGTTTTGCGTTGGTTATGACCTGTTATAAACAGTGTATAATTTACTTTTACTACTATTTAAAAATATATATATACGAAACTACAATAATTTTTAATATCGTGTTGAAGGTAATAATTGCAAGAGATTTAGAAGTTTCTTACTTATTCCATTAACTTACTCTTTCCCTCTGCAAAATCTCTTTTTCTTTTTCTTTTAATTAAACCTTTTTAAAACTCGTTGCATTTCCTTTATTCTTTTCATCTTCTTTCCGTCGATTTCAGTACATTTTTATTGTTTCCGAGAGTACTTGTTTTTGCTCTTGTGTAAGTTTTCTGGAGCTGTTCTTAGATTTTTACTTTTCATCTAATTTGAAATGCACAATTGTTTTTCGAAACTCTATTCACTCTGTTATTACTATTTTCTATTTAGATTTAGTTCTTTAGGTCTTGGTTTACTTCCCGGTGCCACCCTATTTTTGTTTTTCTATCTTTATAAAAATTAAATAATTGTTAATAATCTACTGTCACTCGTCCTATAAATACGGCCAAAAAACCTCATTCTTCTTTTCCGCATTTCCGTTTCTAAATCTTTAACTTCTTGGTAAATTTCACGGTTAGATTTTAGCCTATAACTTTCCTCTGTTCTTTTGAGTCGAAAATCTTTTTCGACTTTTGAGTCGAGAATCTTCTTTCTTCTTTTAAAATATTTATTACGTTAAACCTAAATACTCTTGTGTACAAGGCTTCCGGGCAAATTACTCTTTCTTAGTGTCTAGTTTAGCTTTATAGCTTAAGAATTTCTTATCGTAAACGTCATTTCTTATTGTAAAATCTTAGTTAATTTAAAATGAAATTAGGCAAAAAGGAATTATAAGATGAGAATTAGAATTAGAAGAAATTCCTTTTCTTTCGAGTGTAGTTGTACAGGGTCGTTCACGGGAACCGGATGTTTTTAAAATAATCATAAAAAATTTAAATTTACTTTAAAAACGTTTTATCGGTACTGAAACACTTATTAAATAAACAAAGCATTTGTTACTTACTCGTGAACGAAAAATTATGTCCGGCAAGCGATGTCCATTTTGGGCAATACTATGTTGTAGTCTTTCACGGTAACTGGCCTCTATTCTTTGCACCATGTCTACATCAATCTGGGTGACGCGATGACGAATTGCGATCTTTAAGTCCTCCAATGTACGCGGTTTATTGCCGTACACACGCGATTTCAGAAACCCCCGCAGAAAAAAATCACAACTACTCAAGTCCGAGGACCGAGGGGGCCAAGGAATGTCGCCGAATCTGGAAACGATCCGTCCCGGAAACAAGTTACGGAGAATAGCCGTCGTTGCCCTCGCTGTGTAGCTCCATCCTGCTGGAATCGAATCCCGAATGTCGTAATTCAGGGATGAAAAACGTATTCAACATAGCAATGTAACGATCAGCTGTTACAGTTACGGCAGCGTCATTTTATTAAAAAAAATACGGCCCAATAACACCGACCTTTCCTATTGCACACCAGACAGTCACCTTTGGGCTATGAAGTGGTCTCTCGTGAAGCCGATGTGGGTTTCATTCTGCCCGATACCGGCAATTCTGTTTGTTGACGAAGCCATTCGGATGAAAATGGACTTCGTCACTCATTAACAATAACAAATTTTCATTTTCTTCAATAACGGTAAGCATTTGTCGACAAAACTGTAATCGCTGCGTGAAATCTTGCTCGTTTAACTGCTGCACGACGGCTATCTTGTAAGGATGGAAATGCAGGTCTGTATGCAGAATTCGTCTTACCGTACTTGTGCTCGTTTGAAGCGCTGCTGAATGCCTCTGAATAGAGCGGCGTGGGCTTCTGACAACGGCTTCCCTTACTCGTTCGATGTTCTCCGGAGTGCTAGCAGTTCGTCGGGGACCCGGTGGTTTTTTCTTCAATATTGAACCGCTTGTTCGAAGGTTGTTTACCCTTCGCAATATTGTGTTACGAGAAGGGACGCTTGCATTACGATGGATATTAAACTAACGGCGAAAATCTCGCAGAACAGCAGTTACGGATTCGTCATTTCGCACAAAACTGTCATACGCGTACAGGCGTTGGTCTAGCGTCCACGGCTCCATCTCAACGACTAAAATGTAAATGCTATGAACAAAGGAAACGTCAGACACCAGCTACGTGCCCCTCCCACCACGTACGCTTGAGTACAACCCACTTCAAAAACATCCGGTTCCCGTGAATGATCCTGTATTATCTCCCCAAGATACTTAAATTTACTTACTTTATGTATTTTTTATCTATTTTCAAACATTATTTCTTCTATACAATTCTTATCGTTGGTTATAAATTCTATTATTTTGTAGAGTATTTCTGAACCTATTTTTTTTTTGTTTTCTGACAATAGATAAACTTTTATTTTACTTTTTCTATATTTGTAGCTGGGATAACTACGTCATCAGTGAAGGCTGAATGATTAATGGCTAATTTGTTTTTTTCAGTTTCTAATTTTACAGGTTCTGAGATTTTATGTATAACCGGTTCTTTATTCCATTTTCATTAGCGTTTTCTATACAATCTCTATTAAAATTTATAAAAAACAAATAAAAATTTCTAGTTTACAATGTCGGCTTAAAATTGTAAAATACTAAAAGAAAAATATTACTTATGAAAAATGCAAAAGACAAACATATATGTAACAAAATAATATGATACTGGTACCGCCATGTTATAGAAATTATTGCTTTGCAAAGTATAAACATACTATTTCGTAATCTATATGTGAACAAGCAAAATCTAACTTTCCTAATGTTTAATCCCGTTCCAAAGTATTAAACTACAAACTGCAGTAACATACAAACTTGTAGCCATTAACCGTTAGATTTATTGATGTCACAACGTAGTAAAACCATGAAATAAAAAAAGGAAATGACCGTCAAAAGTTCCGTTTTAGGCCCGCACAATACGTACACCCACCCTTTTTTTTTTTGGTCTTCAGTCATTTGACTGGTTTCATGCAGCTCTCCAAGATTCCCTATCTAGTGCTAGTCGTTTCATTTCAGTATACCCTCTACATCCTACATCCCTAACAATTTGTTTTACATATTCCAAACGTGGCCTGCCTACACAATCTTTTCCTTCTACCTGTCCTTCCAATATTCCAGGATGCCTTAGTATGTGGCCTATAAGTCTGTCTCTTCTTTTAACTATATTTTTCCAAACGCTTCTTTCTTCATCTATTTGCCGCAATACCTCTTCATTTGTCACTTTATCCACCCGTCTGATTTTTAACATTCTCCTATAGCACCGCATTTCAAAAGCTTCTAATCTTTTCTTCTCAGATACTCCGATCGTCCAAGTTTCACTTCCATATAAAGCGACACTCCAAACATATACTTTCAAAACACCCACCCTATACAATATAATCATGTTCCTCCAGCCCTACATCATAAAACTCAACGAAAAACGATGAATATCCATTGAAAATTTATGAGAAAAAAATAATGACCATTCATAAATCCAGAAATAAAATTGACAAGTTAGAACGGGAAAAGTTGCAGGGTATTTTAAAATCTAAATTGAAACAAAGATTGAAGATATTAACTTCTTTTGTAGTTTTTCATAAAAGTTTGTCTAATTTTTGACTAATTTGATGAGTATTTTCGTAATTTCAAATCTGACGTCGTCTGTGATCAAGGCGCGCGTATACTCTCTCTCTTTCTCTCTGTCTCTCTCTCTACGGAGAGAGAGAGCAGGAATACCATCAGATTTCAGCCGGATGATCATGTAATGTGATCATTCGCAGAAGAATATGTTCCCAAAATCAATCTACCAGTGTATAAAAATGAAAATCGTCGTTTTAATTTATAATAATATCCCTTAGATGAGGTGTATAATATTGATTTAAGACTAGAATCAAAAAGCAAAAACGGCAGTTGTGGTTTCGGGCATTGGCACGTAGGTTTGCCCAAAAATCTACTAGCATTCAGAAAACATTTGGCACAGTACTAGGCCGACTGAAAACATTGTCGGTTTAATATAAAACTGATGATATTTATAACCAAAAATACATTCGATGCTATTTAATTAAACTAATTAATATTATTATTTTAAAGTACTTTAAATAATTATTTCTTCTATTTCACTTTATTGCTGTAGCTCGAAAATTCCGAAATAGCTGTCGTCGGTAGATTCTAAAGAGCTCGTGTTCGATTCTGAATTCACATTTATCACAGAATTGTCGATGTGCACATCATATATTTTAGTGTACTGCACATCATATGTTCATCTTCAATTTATATTTTTTTTCAACGTTGACAATATGCTCGCAGACATCGCTTCACTAAGCTTGTTCAGACATTTATTTTATTCCATATAAACATAATTTTATACAGTTTTTTTTTTTTTTTTTTAACGAAAGCGCATGTTTTAGTAGTTTCTTACACTGTGCCCAGAATCTCTCTACGTTTATATTTTAAGAAGGAAAAAGGTAGACTTAAAATATAATCAATTGAATTTCTATGAAAATTTGCTTAATATCTTTAAAATTATTCGTTAAATTAAAAAAGAAAAAATAAGACAAAATTTGTTTGTTTTTGGATACAATACAAAAAAAAAATATTTATGTAGTTTAAATTGTTTTTGCGAATCGGGGAAAAATTATCTTTTTCTGAAAAAAAAATTTAGAAAAATGTTGTTACTTCCTTGTACGAAGTAAAGGAAGTTTGTAATTGCGAAAAATTTTGGTTTTCAGATTTCAACGGAAATATTCATTAGCATCCCTGAAACCATTTTGACTAGTTTCAACGTCACATCTATACTTACGTACGTTTATATCTCGTGCAACTCAAAAACGGTTAACCGTAAAATATTGAAATTTTGTGTTTAGAACTGTCGTATCATCTAGTTGTGAACCTCCCCTCTTTTGATTGCAATCGACCAGACCAAAAATGTGTATACAGTCAGACCTTTAAATAAAGCGGGGTTTCAATTTTGAAACATTTGGATTTTGGACTTTTTCTTAACTGCAATAATAAGCTAATTTTTTCCCGCAGTTTTTCTATAAAAATTACTTAATATAGTATGTTTTATAATAATTGATGAATAAAACATTAGAGAAATAAATAGTAACCCTATAACTCAATAAAAATATCCCGATAATATATTAGAGAAACCACACTAACATCCTGTTTTATACCGGTCATTTTAAACATTCTCCACATTAACGTATTTTATATATTAAAAATATAAATTTTATTGCTTATAATTACGAATATAAATTATAAATATAATCTAACCAAACATAATGTACGCTCGGTTCGCTCGATAACCTTGACTAAATAACAGTAATATTTTGATTATTTAAATAAATAGTTTAAATAATTACCGACTTTATTATTTAAATAATAAAACCATTACTGTTAAGCAGTACTGGTTAGTGAGCGAAGCGAGCGTAGGTTAAGTTTGGTTAGATCATATTTATAATTCTCTGCAAATACCACAAAATACCCACTGATTTGGAAGAATTCTGCCTGATTTAGAAGAATTCTTTGGAAGAATACTTTCTGTTGAAAATGAGGACTCGTCTATTTCTACCGTCATCCCTGGACCACCTACTTTTTTGGGGGTTTTTTAATAAACGATCAGCACATAAACCTCTCTCAGGTACATTTTCCAAACCGTTATTGTTTCAGTTGACAGTTACCTTATACTAAGTAATTTTTATGTGAAAAAATTCGAAAAAAGATTGGGGGCGTAAAATGAAAACGTACCGAGAGTTTTAATGCGGTTTTTTTAATTGATTTTATTATTATTTGTTAAAATTTATTGTACATAATAATTAAGCTTCTTTTTTTTCTATTAAGCCTCTGACACTACCGTAAGTTAGTACTTCAGAGGATGAATGAGGATGATATATATGAGTGTGAATGAAGTGTAGTCTTGTACAGTCTCAGGTCGACCACTACTGAGATGTGTGGTTAATTGAAACCAAACCGCCAAAGAACACCGGTATCCGCAATCTAGTATTCAAATCCGTGTAAAAGTAAATGCCTTTACTAGGATTTGAACCTTAGAACTCTCGACTTCGAAATCAGCTAATTTACGAAGGCGAGTTCACCACTAGACTAACTCGGCGGGTTATATAAAATAATTAAGCTAGAAAATTAAAAAGAATTACTTAAAATTTCATTAGAATTTCAACATGAAAATCAAATTTTCGAAATTTGGGTGTATCGTACGATCGGCGAAAGATGTATTTTTCTTCCTGAATTCCATCTAGTCTTTTAGTTTTTTGTCAAAAAAGAAAAAGCCACGATTTTGCGTGACGACCCGATTTCAAATTATTTAGATTTCTGGATTCTTTTATAAAACGATTACGGCTAAGTCGAATTAATTAATATTTTAATTAATTTTAACCTAAGTTCTTACGCTTAACAATGTAATCATTTCTTTTAGATATTCAACAAAATTCTAACTTTTGAACAACCGTCTTTCTAAAAATGTTTGGTACCCCTCGACTTATCTGTCGTAAACACTGGTTTAGTAGGCAAATTAATTAATACAGTCTTATAGCTGTGAAATTAAAAACCACAACCTTTTTTGATCAGAAATTATATTTTCTCCGAACTTATTTTTTTACACGATTACTATTATTTACTTATTACCGTTTTTTAATACCGTTTTTATATTAACGACTGAACGTGCAGTTGCACATCGAATGTCTACTAAGATAACGCTTTTTATTTTACTGCGCTGGTTATAAAAACGGATTATTTATACTCCTGCATTTTATAGCTAAGTTATTCCGAATGTATAAATGATACGTAATACATATGATTCACTATTATCGTAAATTTATAAAAAATAGATTTGGTGTGAGTATTTTTTAATATTATCACCGATCGCTGAATATTTTTATCGCCTTATTATGTATCACAACGTAAACGATTCGCTGTACAATAAAAACCCATGCTGTAAAATGTAAAACAATAAATAACTGAAATAATAATTTCTAGATTTAAAACAAATATTCAGAAATAATGTTATTGTTTCTGGTTACATTCAAACGAATGTTACTGTAAACATAATGGCCGCATTAAAAATAGATTACTATACTATAAAAATACTTTAAATAATACTAAACAAATATATTAAATTTTTGTAGTTTCATACACGGTAGTACAATAATAGGCTATGGTATTTTATTACAGTTCATTATTTACTAACATTTACTAACAAGTAGTTATGCTTGAACCACCGCTCTTAATAATTCAGCCGATCAGTTTCTTAAATATTGGCAATGTTAAAAAAAGTGCCATCAAAATGTTTTTTTTTAATCGGTTACCCTTGGTTTCTTTGTTTTATAGTTAAAATGTTTATTAATAAAAAGCGAAATAAAATTATTTACAAATAAGTTCAACGTGTAGTTTTTCTTTCACGATGATGAATTTATAATTTACACTCTCTTTTAGTGTAGAAAAATTTATAACGTCGGAACTATACCGGCATTTCGCATTTAGGTGTACTATATCAGCGTGTTACTAATGCCGGTCAATTATCAGTAATTAACGAAAAAATAATTTCACTTTCTATAAAGATGAATACATAACTCTATTTTAGCGTTTTTATATCCGATAATTATCTTAAGGTGTTTTAAAATGCTTAGGTGCTAAAAAATTATAACAGTTCGACAAACGTTTCATTTTATTAAAACCCTTACGAAATATTTGTTCCTAACTCTGAACTCTGGGTGTTTTGTCCCACATAGACGCTATTTTTGTTGCGTATTTTATTTTAATTCAAGAAAAAAAATTAAATTTACGTATGTATTAATATTATACACCGATATACAAAATAAAACTCTTTATGTTTTTCTATGTGAGATTCCTTTCTTTGCATTATCTATATTTGCGTAGATTACAGATCTATAAATAAAATTTTTCTCACCCTCATTTTAATAGAAATAGCACGTTAAACGTATACACAAGTTAAATAATTAATGCTATGGGATATCGCGTACGTTAAAACATCTTAGCAAATGCTCTCCTTTTGTAGGTAGCCTCAGGTATATTTCGAATTAAATTTTAACAGTAATCGGCTAACATATTAACACGTATTTGTAATCGTTTTCAAACGCTGAAATATCTTAGTGGAAACGCGTGTCTTATACTGCCCGAAGGTTTGGCAGGAAGATGTGAATGTATGAAGACGACTTTTAGTGACATATTACATCCCGTAGCTCGGTATGAATTTATCTGTTTATCTACATTATCTTTTAGTTTTGTGATTTACGGACACTTTGAACATTTTTGCAAGTGTCTTTGAACAATGTCAGGCGGTGAGTTCTACATCGGTAAACGCAGACTTAAACTGTATTTCTGACCGGTTCCCTTATTTGTGGGCCAACAAAATCCCTTCTTTAATTTTTACTTCACCTACTTTTGAGAATTTCTGCCTTACGTACTACGATTCTCGACTGTCCTTCATAGCTTTATAAAATTTTTTATCAATTCCAAATTGATATGAAGAAGCGGTAACAATAATTTTTTTTTTTTTTTTGTTTAACTAGAGGTAATGCACTGTATTTACTTTAGAAGTAATGTACTTATAAGTAATATAATTTATAAGTATTAACATAAAAGTATATGTTGGTAATTTATAGACGAGAATAAGAAATACATAATTGTCCTTGAAAGCAATCATTCGGGATTTTTTTAAGTTTATATTTCAGTTATTAATAAATAAAATTCTAATTTAATTGACCTTGATCACTAATATAAATACATTTTTGTGGCGAAAACCGTTTTTACATTATCATCGCCTGGAAAACAAAAATATAAAATCTTATAAAACGACAAAAATTTAAACAAAATAAAAACATACGCTAGAAATTTCAAAACAAAATAAAAACTTAAACTAAAATATTAAACTCAAACCATTCAACTACTATCGCAGCTAACATAATAAAAAATTTACTATAACCACTATCACAGATAAAAACTTATCCAGTGTCACAGATATCAGCTATATATACGATATATATAAAAATAAAATAAATTTAACGAACTCCGAGAGGAGTGCAAAACGCTCCTTCTCGGATAACCGAAAAAATAAAAATTTTAAATGCAATTCATAACGGTAAAAAATAAGATAAGAAAATAAAACGACGCTATTAAAAAGTATCTAAAATAACAACACTTCGAACCGGTCCAAAACTTCTTTGTCATTGCCCAGGATTCGACGAATAATCCTGGGAAATTTAAATTTACGACGCAAGGCCGCATAACGCATGCAATCCACAAGGATGTGGCGCACTGTCAAGCGGCAGTTTGCTTCGTATGCATACCGGTGCGTTTACTGCTGACATCAGATACTCGTGAGTAGCTCTCGCATGACCTATCCGCAATCGGCAGAGCACCACTACCTCACGAGGACTGCCCATGGCAACACAGAACCTTTAATGTGTCAGAGTTTGTTATCTACGGTGGCCGTCCGATCATCTTGCCACTTTGAGCGAAGACTGGGTTTTACACGGTAAAGACGGATGTAATAACACAGTGAAGGACGGTGGACTATACGCGTCTTTAGCAGCGGAATAAATACTTATTGGAGTGAAAAGGAATGCATTTATTTAATTAGATTAAATTATAATTAACCCGATGAGATGAATTTTTTAAAATTCTTATTGAAGATTTTAGTCTAATCGCAGGTTTGGTTCATTCATTCATCGATTCATAGTGATTTGCCATTAGGGCAGATCCTGTGATGGCTGCTGCTCTCCATCTTGTTAAAACACTGAGTGCCGCCTATACAGGAAGTAAAACGATTTTAATAGCCAATTTTTTTTCTCATATAATTTCATTCAGTATCACAAAAAAAAATGAATTGGTAATAACTATCACTCATTTGAGTAAAAAATACGTTTTTAGCGATTGTTTTTTTGCGTGGTGACGCATTGGCTTCACGCGGCCAGTAACAGTTAAAACATTATGATTGATCACGTGATACCAATGTGTCACCACAGTACGTTGTCGAATATATTTGCTGTTTTAGTTTACGTTCACCGATTGAGTTAGTAGTGTTTGAGTTACAAGTATTTGTGTGTTCAAGTCTGTGTTATTCTGCATTTACAATTTTTATATTACATATCGGTTCTGTATTCAATCTTTATTATTCTGTATTTCGGTTTACGTGTTTTATTTATTGAAAAATGAACAGAAGTTATGAATCGATGGAAAAAGAATTACAAAAACTGCGGCAGGATTTGTTGTCTGATGAAGAAAAAGATGACGAAATTTTCGGCAACGTTTACCTATCGGACAAGATCAGCTTTCAACTTCTGAGTCTGAAGAAGAGGAAGATGAACCACTATCTAAAAAGAGAATGTTCATTCAGAAAACAGGTAGGCCTAGTCCTAGTATTACAGACAAAATTGATAAAAATAAACATCCTCTTCCGCCGATTCCAACTACATCATTTGCGGAGATGATAAAGGTCAAAGCTCTGTTGCTACTAAAGTAACTATGGCCCCCATGACCGATCTACTGGATAAGGGGCGTACGCTCTGCACTGATAACCGGTACACCTCAGTAGCACTAGCCCATGAGCTACTAAAACGAAACACTCACCTGGTTGGTACTTTGAAACGAAACAGAAAGAATAAGCCACAAGTTAAAAAAAAAACTTCAAAAAGGGGAAAATTTTGCTGTTGAAAGCAATACAGGTGTAGTTGTGTTAAAATGGCATGACAGAAAAGATGTCCTAATGTTGACGACCAAACACACCGATGATATGGTAGAAGTTCAGAAACGAAATAATCCTGTTCAGAAACCGAAGTGTGTCATAGAATACAACAAAGGACAGGCATTCATCGATACTTCGGACCAAATCAAGAGTTATTGCTCGTTTCTGAGACGCGGAGAGAAGTGGTACAGAAAACTTGCTGTGGAATTGCTTCTTGGAACCGATGTAGTAAATGCGCTATACTTATAAAATCAGCTTACAAATGGAAACATGCAAATCATCGCATTCAAAGAATTGACAGGAATCAACGTTAGTGCCGTTGCTCCTCCTCCGACACCAGTAGACCAACCTCACCGCCTTGTCGATGTTGGAAGACAAGGAAGAAGGCGATGTCATAAATATTATGAAGAAAAGTCAAAGGCTGAAGGCAGGAAGATTGCCATGCGAAAAACTACTCAACCCAAATATAAATGTGTGGTGTGTGAAAAACACTTTTACTTGGACTGTTTTTTTGGTGTACATAAATATTTTGTCTGAAAAGTTAATTGTTTTTTTTATTTTCAAGTTGAAATTTTATTATCTATATTTTATTTACTAGCATATTTTCTGCAGTTGCTTTTGTATAGTTTTTATCAATAAAAATAATAACATATTGTAATACTGATATTCTGCATTATTTCATTACATTTATCATAAAGTAATAGCATGTAACACCAGTGAGGACTCGCTATCAACAGGCCAATAACAGTTTCATGACATACTGGCCATGCTCTTTCACTTGCCATGTGTTAATAGGAACTATAAAACGCGAAGTTACACGGCCATATAACTAAACCTAACGTGTGGTGACACATTCGACTCATGCGGCCATTAGATCTGTAACTCTGTGAATCCACGTTGGACTCACGTAGCACTCAAAGTGGTACCTCCCTTTTGCTAATTTCTTTATTTCAGCGTATGTTTCCTTTTCCGTAATCCCATCCATCATTTGAAATTTCTTACTTTCCTTCCGTTCACCAAGCCTTCTATCGCATTCACTATTAAACACCTTCTTATACAGTCTCTTAGTTAGTTCCTTTTCTTATTCGATCGCATTTAGCATTTCCCTGTTCTCTCCGACTTTCCTTAATACTTCTTTATTTGTTATATTGTCTTGCCATCTGACATCATCCGCGTTTCAAATCCGTAGAACAACACGCTCCAGAAAAACATTTCATTAATCTTTTCCTTACGCTTAGTTTAAATTTCCACACGACAGTCTTCCTTCTTATTAAATGCCTGCTTACTTCTGAATTTCTTGTTATCATTTCTAGTGCCGATGTCAGGTCATCGGTTATAAACCTCTCTAAGTACTGAAATCTGTTAACGGTCTAAAACTTCATTTCCTGACTTTCGCAAGCTTCATTTAAGTCATCGAACGTTTCACTTAGTTTACTTGGGCTCTCCGACAGTACCACCATGTCATCAACGAAATGTATACGTTATATTTTTCTTCCCCTGATTTTTATTTATTCCTATTTTCCCATTCAGAAGGCATTTAATTATTTCTTCCAGATATATACTTCCTTCTTTCCAGTCAACTCCCTTCTTTTCCAAAATTAGTGGTAATTTTGAACCGTAAGTTTTGTTAGAGTAGATGCTAGAAAAATAAATAAGGGTAGGTTATTTCAAAAGTTCTAAAAATAAAACTATTAGTGATAAAAGATGGATTGTGCTAAAAATGTTTGAATGATTTGATTTTGTGTGTGTGTGTGTGTGTGTGTGTGTGTGTTTACTTCCATTAATGTTAATGTGGCGGACGTTTCTGGTATTGATTTGTGTTTATGTTTATCAGCATTTTGAATTTAAAAGGTAATTTTAAATTAGTTCCGGCTCTAATTTTTGAGGTTATTTCTGGTTCATCAGATATAAATAAAAATAGATTTGTTCTTTGCGTAAATAGCACTGGTACAAATAGAATAAAAGTACAAAGGCTACTTTTTCTGCAAAAAATAAAATTTTATCTTTTATAAATATTATTTGAAGGAAATCAATCTTTTCCAGACGGAGAAAACAATTATGTGATACCATTTGTAATACGTTAGGTCGATATATAAGGGTGTTTTTAAAACCGATTGAAAAACAAAATAAGAAAAAAATAGAAAAAACAAACAACTACCAGCTACTCATCAACCCTTATTTTGGCACCGAAAAAAATAAATTAGAATAGTATTAATTTCTTTAGTTTTAGTACACTCGACTTTCTTAATAATTTAATTTTTTTTTTGTAAAGATTATTACTTCATTTAGAAAAACTAAAATATCATTTACTTGATAGGAATAATAAAAGGAATAGAGAGAAATGTCGATCAACTGTTAGTTAAGGCTGTCAGCAAATATCTATTATTTTGTTTCTCGATATTTAAAATGAAATATATAAAGGTTCGTAAAAGAATACTTTAATTTCAGAATAATTTAAGACTATACATTATTACGCTATAATAATTTGGTACTAAGCGTTACTGACGACTGAAAAAGAATCTTTTTATTGTTTCAGAAAAGATTTTATTTTTTTATTTATCTTTCAATGATATTATACGGAAGAAACTTAATAAAAGGCAAACGGAAACTTACTTTAAAATAAATTTAAGATTAACAAGAATTAGTAAATCTATTTGCGATTAAAGGTTAAAAATATATTTTTAAAAATAGATCAAATGAAAAACTTCGTGTTTTACAATTCCATTAAAAAAAAAAAAAAATCTTTTTTACTAAGAGGATGGAATATAAGACAAAAACTCTAATTACAAGAGAATGAAAACGAAGAAAAAAATTTTTCTTCGTTTTAGAATTCCGAAAATCATTTAAGGTACTGTAATTAATTAATTGTAATTCGATTCTAATTTAAAGATATTTACTTCTCTTTTCTTTATTTTACAGCAATTATCTATTCTGATCGATTAATCTATTCTGCTTTCGGATTATTCAGGATCGTGTTTTTATAAAAACGTATTTGCGTTATTAAAGATAACTACTTCTTTTTAATTTTAATCGCAAATCGCCCCAAAAATTGCTCTAAACTACTTCTAAGTTGTGACGTCAAAGATGAGTGGTAGAATTAAATAAATGAATGATATTTAGTTTAAAAAAAGTAACTCGGTCTGGCCGGGTGTCGAAATCGATCGCCCGATTGATTTGGTATCTGGTGCGTTAAGCTTCGCGACTGCGTCAGTCTGCCGACCGTATAATCGATATTTGTTCTATGTAAGTTGTGTAATTGCATTAGTTTAGAGAGAGCCGACCGTCACCGATAGAACCGCCACATCCAAGCGAATTAAATACGGTATGCGTGCGCGCTTTAGTTAGAATCATTGAATTAATAACGAAAAAATATTATATTTAAATAAAATGAAAAAAATTTTAAATTGAGTCGTGTGTATGTGCGTGTGAGCCTTGCATCAACAACTATGTTGTCAGATTTTTTTTATAACGGCCAGCAAATTTAAAATATCATTTTAAAACCGTTCTATTGTTTAAAAAATCTGATGTGGACACCATATGACTTCCTTGTACGCTTATTAAATTACATATACACATTTTTTTAAATGAAAAGTATATAAAATTTTATTTCATTAATAACTTTTGATATCTTTTCATAATTTTTTTAAAATTGTTATTATTGAATTATTATTTATCGCAAATTTTTTTACAATCGGAAGTTAATAATTATTAATAAATCAATATATTTAAATTAAAAAAAAGGAGATGAAGTCTGGTTCGAACCGATGTGCCTTCCGCTTATAACATCCAAATATTTCATTAATTAAAGTTTTTTTTGGCTGTAACTCTAGAACCGATGAAAATAAGTACCGCTTATGATATATCTTGCAAAGCTTTCCACGAGGGCTTATTATCACACTTAAGAAAATGTCAAAAATCCTATTTTATTTGGATTTTGGGCTTTTTTGGAGACTTTTAAAAAGGGAAGGTGCATAACTAGATGTTACCACAGTCCTAAATTCAAAATTTTAACATCCTACGCTTAATCGTTTTTGAGTTATATAGATACATACGTACATACATACATATGTACAGACGCCACGCCGAAAATAATCAAAATGGATGCAGGGATAGTCAAAATGGATATTCCATTGGAATCTGAAAACCGAAATATTTTGCGATCACAATACTTCCTTTACTTCGTAAGTAAAAAATTATCATCCTTTTTAAAAATATATTCCGCGGTCTGTTTTTGAAATGGATATTGAGATAACTTCATAAAAAATTATTTTAATCGTTGAAAAACTTGTTGGGAAATTTCGCTGTATTCTGAAAATGATATTTTTTTAAATAAAACCGTAATTTAGGTAATATATATTTATTTTAATACTTTTATTTATAGTCGCATCAACAATTAAAGTCCTTAGCGACTTATCAGTGTAATCTACTGTACCGGTAAATTTGTAGCCTTGAACAAACTAAGGTTGATTATGGGCAAACTCAGGTAGACATAACAGCCTTTACTAGGACTTGAACGTTGGAACTCTCCACTTCCAAATCAGCTGATTTGCGAAGACGCGTTCACTACTAGACCGACTTGGTGGGTTAGCTAATATTTTGATCATCTTAGTAACGAATAATTTTTCGTAAAATCTTCAGCGCACCAAAAAAAACGTGGATTTTTTTTTTTGTTTATTAATAAGATTGTAAAATTTTCAAAACGTTTCATATCAATTTTTGTAATTTTTTCTGTTTTCAAAACTTTAATAGAAGCCGCTCATTTCTGCGAGGTACAATTTTGTCTTAGACGCATAATAATAGTGAAAAGTCAATCAATATAAGGATTCGTGGAAAAAAAGGTATGTGGTAAATAAAAAATGAAATTATTTCAGTTTTTGAAGAACTGGTATAATAAAATAAAGTAAATAATTTTGAGAAAGAAAATTAAATGAATCTTAATTAAAATAATACCTCTATATCAACAAAATAAATTAAAATGTATTTGTTTTTTCAACCTTTAATTATTGTTTTCAAAAAATAGTACCGTAATAACAAATAGAAATTAATTAATAAAATTATTTTAAATAAAATACTTTTATTATTTTAATCGTGAAGTTGTTAATTAAAGTGAAGTCATTCGTGAACGTATTCGGTTTGAGGTTTTCATTAAAGTTCTCTTGGAATTACACATCTAGTAGAGGATCGCCAGTCGTTCATTTTCAAATAGACCACCCACTCGATCTGTGTTTATAAATATTTAATTTGGGTTGTTCATAAGGTATCCTATAATTAGTCATGTACAATTTGCGTTAGATATAGATAACTTTATTTCATTATTAAATGTTTAATTCGCGCGTTTAAATTCCTATCTGATTGAATTATATCTAATTAAGTTATATTAAAATAATATTTTATCGTTTTTTTTTTTTTGTTTTTTTTTGTCTTCAGTCATTTGACTGGTTTGATGCAGCTCTCCAAGATTCCCTATCTAGTCGTTTCATTTCAGTATACCCTCTACATCCTACATCCCCAACAATTTGTTTTACATACTCCAAACGTGGCCTGCCTACACAGTTTTTCCCTTCTACCTGTCCTTCCAATATTAAAGCGACTATTCCAGGATGCCTTAGTATGTGGCCTATAAGTCTGTCTCTTCTTTTAACTATATTTTTCCAAACGCTTCTTTCTTCATCTATTTGCCGCAATACCTCTTCATTTGTCACTTTATCCACCCGTCTGATTTTTAATATTCTCCTATAGCACCGCATTTCAAAAGCTTCTAATCTTTTCTTCTCAGATACTCCGATCGTCCAAGTTTCACTTCCATATAAAGCGACACTCCAAACATACACTTTCAAAAATCTTTTCCTGACATTTAAATTAATTTTTGATGTAAACAAATTATATTTCTTACTGAAGGCTCGTTTAGCTTGTGCTATTCGGCATTTTATATCGCTCCTGCTTCGTCCATCTTTAGTAATTCTACTTCCCAAATAACAAAATTCTGCTACCTCCATAATCTTTTCTTCTCCTATTTTCACATTCAGCGGTCCATCTTTGTTATTTCTACTACATTTCATTACTTTTGTTTTGTTCTTGTTTATTTTCATGCGATAGTTCTTGCGTAGGACTTCATCTATGCCGTTCATTGTTTCTTCTAAATCCTTTTTACTCTCGGCTAGAATTACTATATCATCAGCAAATCGTAGCATCTTTATCTTTTCACCTTGTACTGTTACTCCGAATCTAAATTGTTCTTTAACATCATTAACTGCTAGTTCCATGTAAAGATTAAAAAGTAACGGAGACAGGGAACACCCTTGTCGGACTCCCTTTCTTATTAGGGCTTCTTTCTTATGTTCTTCAATTGTTATTGTTGGTGTTTGGTTCCTGTACATGTTAGCAATTGTTCTTCTATCTCTGTATTTGAACCCTAATTTTTTTAAAATGCTGAACATTTTATTCCAGTCTACGTTATCGAAAGCCTTTTTTAGGTCTATAAACGCCAAGTATGTTGGTTTGTTTTTCTTTAATCTTCCTTCTACTATTAATCTGAGGCCTAAAATTGCTTCCCTTGTCCCTATACTTTTCCTGAAACCAAATTGGTCTTCTCCTAACACTTCTTCCACTCTCCTCTCAATTCTTCTGTATAAAATTCTAGTTAACATTTCATCGTATATATCTTTAATTAAACTTTGTATATTTCAGATATACTACATCTTAATTTATATTTCCATATGTTTTATTTAAAAAAAAAGAAAAAACCTGATAACGGTATTCAGAAGTTAGAGATTTCATATGTAATTATAATTCATAGCGGCATGCAAGTTCGTTTTAATTGTCCTCAGAAGAAAACAATATTGTTCTGAACCCACCGGGTTGGTCTAGCGGTAAACTCGTCGTCGTAAATCAGCCGATTTCGAAGTTGAAGTTCTCAGGTTCGAAATTACTTTTATTCGGATTTGAATACTAAATCGTGGATACCGGTGTTGTTTGGCGGTTTGATTTCAATTAACCACACGTCTCAGGAATAGTCGATTTCAGTTTGTTCAAGACTACAAATTTACCGGTACAGTTATATTACACCGATAAGTCGCTAATGACTTAAATTGTTGATGCGACTAAAAAGTATTAAAAAAAAATTGTTGAGAACTTTTCTGATGTTATATATATATATATATATATATATATATATAAATGTGTGTGATGCATGCGTAATTTACATTTAAACAAAATATGAATTTTAAGCGATTAAAGAATAAACTCTTTCTGTGATGAAAACAACTTTGTAGAGTGAATTTACATAAGTAACTCCCATGAAAGACGACTCTATTAGAAACTTCGACCGATAATACGGTTTGGCTTAGAATTTAACTTACAATATGGATGCAAAATAGTCTGTATTTGAAGCTATTTTGAATTAGTTAAGACATTCACCCGATCTGAACATGCGCATTGTAACACATATGTAAATTAACCTTGCTTTTCGTCGATACAAGGAGGAGTTGCATATAAATAAGGACAGAGTTACAATTATTATTAATCTTCTTTAGTATGAATCCGGTCTCTTTCACAAACGTATCGACCCGTACAAAACATAAACGCATCCGTTTTTCGGTTTAGCCGTACAAAATATCAGCATAACCTTATTCAAGATATTTAGCTATAATGTGCGACAGAATAACTGATTTTCAATGTACATGATTCCGATGTACTTTGGCGATCGGGTTTCGGTCGACGCCACTGTCTCAATAAGGTAGCCTAAAACCGAATTATAAATTGGTTTATAGACCTCTAAATAGAAAAACCTGAAATTTTTATGCGTTTTATTACTCTGTTTTATGTAGATTAATTATAAAAAATAAAATAAAATATTAACATTTTAAATATGTGTTGTATAAGATCAAAGGTAAATTAATAGAACCTTATACAAAGTAACTAAACGGATGAGGTTTTAAAAAGCGGTTTAAAAGTTATTAAAAAAAAAAAATTTTTGTTACACTATGGATCCGTAAATTTCGTACAAGGAAAACAAATTAAATTAAAATTTTTAAGTACTAGAGGAAATTAAAAAAAAAGTAAATAAAAAACGAATTAATTTGGTTTTTCAAATGGAAAAACTTTAATGAAAACTACTATTCTGCCGACCTCCGTAGTAAAATGGTAGCATTTCAGGCTTTCAGCCGAAACGTTTCGGGGTTGAATCCCGGTACACATTTCATAAAAATGTTCATTTCTCATTCCCTCGCGCACACACAGAGTAAAAATAAAAAAATAATCGTTTAACTTTTCTCGATATAATTTTTTATACTTTAATGCCGATAATAAAAGAAAAACTTAAAGAGTTTATTTTTTAACGTTAGTAATGTAATAAAAAGAGGTAAAAGAAGTTTTCAATTGATTATTCTTATTTATATTTTAGCTATCTGAAAATTGAAAATATCTGAATAGTGAGTTAGTCATATTCAGAATTAGCAGATAAGGAAATTCATTTGGCGGTTTAAAAATTAAAAATAAAATCTAAATGTATGTGTCTCGGAAGAAAATACTCAAACAGTAGAAAACTGATTTAAGGCAAGAAGGAAAACAATAAATTCGAGAAAACAAATTCCTTATTTCACTTCGTTATCCGTCGGTCTATCTGTCGTTTTATGATTTTAAATGTCTAAACGGCCATTTTAATTTTTAAATCCTTAATATCGGTAATTCTAATTTTATAAAATTATATTTATCGGATAAACGTAATAAAGATTTAGGAAAATAAAATCGTACGGAAGAACAACCTTACGGAAAATCTTCGTACCTATAAAAACCGAAGAATGTTGGAAAATACAACAAAATAAAAGATTATTACTTGAACAAACCGAAGAACCGTCTAATACAATTAAAAAGAAAAGATTCCAATTTTAGGGGCTCATTATAATTTTTAGAATGAATAATAATAATTAACAAAGAAAAATATTCGACCGCTTTGGAAATTAAATTGTGGAACTAAAATGGTTTGCAGAATTCTCTAGGTTTAAATGAAAAAGAGGTAACCGTAGAAGATATTAAATATTTAGAAATATGTATGCTACAATCGTGTGTTCAGTAGTTTATGAGAAAAATTGTCTTGCACGCCTAAAATTGTTTTGTAAACCTAAAACCTGAAATAGCGTACTTTCCGACTTCAGTTTTTTGGATTATACAGCAATTTGCTGGAAATATAGTTCTGGGATCCATTTTTTTGCTAGTAAAGCCATTAATTTTGATTAATAATTTATGTTTATAGAGTTTTATTTGAGCTTTAGAGAGCGTTTTAGATCTGTCTCTTATATAAAAGAGAATGTCCTGACCGATTCACCGACTCATAATCAACGTACCGCCAAAACTATTACAAGTAGAGATTTGAAATTTTCAGGGTACCTTCGTATCTTTAAGTAGGCGTGCACTAAGAAAGGATTTTGCGAAATTTTGATTTTAAGGGGTTCAAATCGATAAAAAACTAAACTTCGTGTTAACAGCGCTATCTGTTGGACGTAAATGCAACATACGCTATACTAAATATTTTACGATTCCATTGCAGTGTTTCCGATATGTGTGTTCGCTATAGACGGAAAAAAATAATTAAAAAAATAAGAATTAAATAAAATTGAGAATTTTAAACAAAAAATATAATATATTAACAAATATAAAAATGCATTGAAAAGTAAAAAATAAATTATATAAATATCTAATAAACCAATAAATAAAAAATAAATAAATGTAATAATTATTAAATTTTAAAATTAAAAGTAATGAAAATATTAATTAAATAAAAGCGTGGCGCAGTTTTTATAGCAATCTTCTCGAATAAGTATTTATAGACATTTGCTGTATTTTAAAATATATTTTTTGTTTAATGAGGTTGTTTAGTTAGTATATGTATATACTTTATTTATCTGTAATAAAATAACTCGAGTTTTAATTTTTTGACGGTTCAAATTTGCACCGAGATGAACTTTAAGGGTTAATAAGATTAAAAATAAAAATTAAATTTAGAAATCTTGCACAAAGTTATTACATTTTGACGGTAATCTGAAAAATTATTAATTATTATCATTATTATAATTGTAATCGTAATTATGATTTCGTTAAATAAAAATACATAATTAATTAAAATGAAACTTTTAGCGGAAGGAGTTCGTTCAATTTGGCTTAGATTACAAGCAGAATTCGAAGATGAACTTCAACTATGTGAGAACACGTACAAAGAAAGCGAGTTGAAGCATTTTCCCATATTCTTGCTTGTAGCGAAAGCGAGTTGAAGCATTTCCCCATATTCTTGCTTGTAGCTAGTCAGTCTCAACCGGAGAGGTTCCAGCAGACCTTTCCGCCTCCTCGCGTCGTTATTGAAAATGAAAATGAAGATTAATTGTTGTAGAAATAAATGTTGTGTTGTTTTAAATAAATTATAAAAACTGCGCCACGCTTTTATTTAATTAAATATTTTCATTACTTTTAATTTTAAAATGTAATAATTAATACATTTATTTATCGGTTACATATTATATAATTTATATTTTACTTTTCAGTGCATTTTTATATTTGTTAATATATTATACTTTTTTGTCTAAAATTCTCAATTTGATTTAATTCTTATTTTTTACTTTTTAGAGGGTTTTTCTAATTTGTTTCCTTTTTTTATTAATGTTAATATTAATATTAGTTAAATAAAAACTTTTTTAAAAAATAATTTTTTATATGTAATCAAATAAATTTTTGTAATTTTTTTTTGTATTTTTTAAGAGTTAAACTGTTTTTGTAAGAATTTTTTAGGCCTACTCAATGTTCTTATCGAACCGCAAACTCGTGGAAATATGTATATAAACGATATATCAGCCAACCGTTCTGTAAAAAATCAAATCAGGTTAGTATTCGTTAATGTTATAACAATAATAACCTTTGATAAGAATAATCTTGTACGCATACCAAATAAACAAGGATAACTTTACGCTAACTTCAAATTTACAGGTTGCACTCAACCTGTAAAAGTAACAAAAAAAGTAGCAAACCACTGTTTGTTACTTTTTTTTGTTGTACGTTATAAGGGTAGACTGGCTGACGTACTAGTACGGGTGTTTTTTAGCAGTGTTATTGAACTCTATAACCACCAACGAAACGCGTATTAGAATTAATCGGTACGAAAAATAATAAAATAATATAAGAGTATTGTCTGCGAGTAACATAGAAAGAGTGTATTCGTATGTTACGTTTTAAATTATCTCTTTAAAAAGACCACTTGAGTTCCACTTTATAAATATTGTTCCGACTTTATAATACAGTAATACTTGAATCGTTATGAATTTTACTGGAAAAATATCTAAATGTATTCAGTTTTTATGCCTTTTTAAATTTATTTTCTCTACTCACTCTCGTTTTCTGTTTATCGAATGTATAAAAAGTTGTTCAATCTTTCCGTAGTCTGTTACTTATAACAGTGTAAAAACACAGTACATATTAACATAACTCCAAAACTGTTTATTTTTCCACACGATTATGCTCGCTCAATCTATAGAAATATCTTAAGAATATATTAAAATATTTAGATAGTTTATTAGTTTTTAAAAAATATATAAATAGATAGAATACTATAAATTTTACGGTAATAATAATATCTCGTTCCTTCAAATCCGATTTCAAACGGTGGAGTTCATGATGGAAATTATTGTGTTTCTTCAAAAAAATCGTTTTTCAGTTTAGAGAAATAAAGATTTTAATTTTTCTATAATGAGGTTTTCACCTAATAGAAAATACCTTGAAATATTTATTAAAATATTTGAAGCTAAAAAATCAAAATGAGAAGTGGAAACCAAATATTTCCGGAACATATTTATTCGAAATAAGATAATTAGTCAGTAAAATGAAAATTAAAATGAAGTGCGTAACGGAATTGAAAATGATGACTGATTGTGGAAGGTTTAGTTACTGACAAAAATAATCTAAATGTACGAGCAATAACATAAGCGCTGTTTTCTGAATTTCAGAAAAAACTGGACATCACTGATCGATATTTGTTGATAAATTACTTTCACTATATCCCCGCATCCGGTTTTATATGTTTTAGTTTTTTAACTATAGTGTATGCGATTAATATAAGTCCACCGGTCTATGGTTATCTCGGTCTACTCAAGTCAGTAAATCGTAAATCGGTTTTTTAAAACATGATTTTTCGAAATCTAAGGTTCTGAGGTTCAAATCCTTAGTAGCTTTTATATACGATATTAATTTTATGAAATGGATGCGAGTACTAGACAACGGATATCGATATACTTTAATGAACGGGGTTCAACAATCGAACGTCTCAGGAACGGTCGGCCTAGTAGACCATTCAAATTGTCGAAAATATCTTAGAGTTTTGCCACAATTAACTTCCGTTAGGTAAGACGTGTAAAAAATAAGAAACACTCCGTAGAATTGTATGAACTATTTTTCCACCCTCTCATTTTTCCAAAACGGCGTCCAAAGTTGGCCAAAAACAGTTTTTTCGTTTAAAGAAAAAATAAACGTTTTACAAAAAATGTTTTAATTAAAAGTTGTAGAACTTTCTAAAACAAAACTTTTAATCCCTGCCCGATATCAATCGATCAACAAATAAATTAATTTTGTCAAAATACCGCTAAAAATAACGTTTTCTTTGATTATTAATATCTTTAAAATGAAAAAAGATTTCCTGACAAAACTTCCAGAGTATGTAGTTCTAGGCGAGTAGAATAAGAACCTGTTTTTACATTTGCAAAATATTCCTTAATAGTTTCTGCAAAAAACGAGTTTTATTTAAAAAAAAGAAGTTTTCTTAAAATCGAATAACTCGTACTGTAACGCACCTACGTGGCCCATACCGGGGTTAAAATTTTTCGTAAGAATTGTACTAACCTGTACAATAGTTCACGTTTTGCAAAAAAAATGTAAATATGTGAAAAACATTCCACTTTTTTGGCTCAAAAAACTTCAATTATTTTTTTAAATATAAATTCAATCGAAATGGCATTATTGCCGTTCGATAGCTGTCATTTTTCTAGGAATTTAAAAAAAAATGTTTTGCTGTACGACTTAGTGGAGCCAAGATAATTTATTTTTTTTTAAATTTCTACGACCTCATTTGTCAATATAAAGATCTGAAATTTGCATATGTTGTACTCGAATATTTTAATATAAAAATTATTCCGCAGCGATCGATTTCATTTTCTTCACTGTAATCTAAATTATGTTGGACCCCGTAAAATGCTTATTCCATTTGACACGTTGATGGACGCGGTGGGGGGAGGTAGACTTCGACTTGGCGTCCTCAACCAGTCTTTCAACCGATGTTTCGGGTCTTGCACTGACCAAATTGTTGCTTTGAAGAAACGACAATAGGCTGATATTTTTTATGAATTAAACAGGCTTTAATTTTTGTTTATTATTATTATTATTATTCACATAAGCAGGAGTTTAATGAACACATGGGAAGTCTGACTAGACGGGACGGGTGAGTGAAGAGAGCCCTGACCTGCTAAACCCTGACCGCGATGGGAAACGCAATTAACCATCTAGCGCGGGCGAAGCCGCGTCTGGTTTGCTATATATATATATATATATATTTATACACATAAAAAACAACATGACGTGAGAAACTCATAATTGACGTCCAGCAAAAACTACTAAATATAAATTGATGAAAATCTGTGTACACGTTCTTCTTACGGTAGTAAGTGCACATTTTTTTAAATTCCCAGGTTTAAGGGCTAAAATGGAGTAACAATGAAATTTATTATTTTCTGAATTGCTTGGTAACAAATGAAGATATCGACTTGATTTTTGGTGTATGTAATCTTTATGTGAATTTCTAAAAAAACAATTTCTAGATATTTCAAATTTTACCTCGAAAGGGGGTGAATAAAGGTAAACATATTTTGAAAAATGATTGAAAATTTTTCCCATTTACACTGAACGAAATATTCAGTAGATTTGGGCTTGCGAATACTCTTTATATAAACATCTAAAAACCGTTGCGGCGGTGTACGGCGCGACGACTCGATCGACACAGCCATTGCCACTGTTACTTTATGTGACGCGATTGGCTGCACCTAACTGCGGTTACTTGAGAAAAAAAAAACGTAAAATATAGAAAAATTGACCGCGACGAAAAAGTATATACCGCGGGTAAAGCCGCTACGGGGCTATAGTGCTAGTTGTCTATAAAAGATTAATTATAGAAACAAATTATTTTGATTATAAATTAAAGGGAATGACTACTGTTTACATATTTAACAAAGTTTTGATCGTTTGAGGAATCTTGAAGTTTGATATCTATATCGACTTCTTCAAAAAGTCGGGAATTTTACTAAATTTAATGTTATTGTTTGATCTGCATACTATAAATCTCTATTGAGATTTATAGGTTCCCGGTAGAACTCATCCTCCTGCGAGCGAAGTAACATTCTGTAGATTTTTATGCGCCGAAGTAAGAAGTTGAATCAGATTAAGCCATTCACATAATCGGCGTAGATTTTGATTTTGATTTTGCTATTATTATTTTCATAACGCCTAGGTCGAAGCGGTAATAGATAGGAAGAAAAACCTCTAGGACTACCGGAATTCATGATCGTAACAGCGTGAATATAGGCCAGAACGTTCTCAAAGACTTGAACAACAACATATTCGTTCGGCTTAAACTCGAGTTCAACCTTCGAGAAATACGTTAGGTCTCAAATCGGCTTTTGGAACGGAACGGAACGCAATAGTGGCGGGAGTTTCATTTCTCCCTTCGGAAACGCAGAGCCTGGACAGTGTCCCTTGCTGCTGTATCTATCTATTATTCGGGCGTGTTTACGGGTTTATTATCGGCTTATGATTATCACTGAAACTGAATATCTGAATTTAAAAGATATTGAAATAGGAGACTATAATATTTAACCGCTACGATACGAAAAACCGGAATGATGATATTCCTGAATTTTTGTGAGTCGGGGCATAGTAGATTTTGAACGACTTCAATATCTTGATTTCATTAATAATTGGATTTTGGGAACACAACCTTTATCTAACAATTTTATTTTATCCAGTCGGTTGGAAATTGCGATAACTCAGAGCAACAGCCCACACGTAAAAAAACTATTTCCAATCTTTGATGTTCTGTATGCATATAGCGTGGGGAAAGTTGCAACAGTGGATACTATTTAGTAGGTACAAAAACTACTCGTTAGACCGTGACTTAGTAAGTGAGGGTAACAGTAGGCATTTTCCCAACTGCTCGATTCGTTGCCATTTTAAACGAAAATTTAAAAAACAATTCGTTACATATACGTTATTTCGCCTTATAGCAAACAATCTTACTGAACGTTTACTTATTTGGTGAAAATACATTTCACCAAACTACGTTAAAAATACACAAAACAAGTTAAAATACGAACATTTTTGATCAGTAAAGAAAGTTTTTTCTCATCAATTCATCGAGTATTTATAAACAACATTTTTAACGGAATATAAATCAACGGTAATTAATTTTCACTAATTAATCTTGCTAAGTAATTAATAATCTGCTAAAAGGTAATTATTTACGGGTAAATTATTATTTTAAGCGTAAAATTAATCGTGTTTTCAGCTTGCTATTATGATTTATATTAATTTAAAGATTCTAAATAATTTTACTGGTAAACTTGTAAGTAAACAACTAATTTTATAAATGAAAATATTGTTGTGGATGCATATGACATGACCTTTTAAAAATCAGTCTTAATAGCTGTAAGGATTTTATTAGAGGTACACCTTAATTAATTACAAAAAAGGATATATATGTATTACATTATATATATATATATTTCTCAAAAATTATACACAGTGTATCACAAAGTTCTCCCGGAACTTTTATAACCTATTCTATTCGTGAAGATAATGGAAAAACGTTCATTTAAGCATACGAGTATGTCCTGATATGCTTTGTTTGTGAGTAACGGTAAGTGAAAGATTTCGTGAAATGAGGTCATACTGAAATTTTTAGGACTTTAATTAAGGAGTAGAGTTAGTAATTTCTTTTGGTTGTTGACCTTAAAAATCGAATAAAATAGGTATCAAAACCGTATCTTAGTAGTTTTAGAAAATCAATTAATCGGTTTAAAAACCCCTGTTTTTTATGTTTGACGTGCAATAAATTTGTTAGATGGGTAGAATACTAGATCGTGGATTCCGGTGTTCTTTGGCTGTCGGGTTACAATTAACCACACATCTCAGGAACGGTCTACCTGAGACCGTACAAGAGTAAACTTCACTTACACTCGTACATATCATTCTCATTTATCCTGTAAAGTAATACCTGACGGTGATTCCCGGATGGTAAACAGAGAAAAATGATGTGCAGCGCTAAACATTTTTAGTGAGCTCAAGGTCACGACCCAACAATAACAAAATAGAGTGTTTGTTTACATTAGCTTGGTGCGTTCGGAAAGTTGTTGTGTACTGGAATTATGGAAGTGTAATGACGAAACATTCTTATTTATTACTTTGTATTTTCTTTCATTATCTTATAAAAAACGGATATTTCAATAATTGGAATAGTTTATAAAAGGTGTTGAAAATGACCTCCTCCAACATCAGTACATCACTGCACACGTTTCAATTTGTTTTCAAACACTTTAAACAGCCGATGTATTGGAATGTCTCGTACGTATGCCGTTATCGCCGGTTTTTAGTTCGTCAATCGTCGTTTGGTCTGTTGCGATACACTGCTTGTTTCGTTGCCCTCCATAGAGAGGAATCTGGTGGAGTCAAATCGGGCAATCGTGCAGGCCACTAACCCCTCGAAATGATTCGTTCACAAAGACATTTCGTAAAAAGGTTATCGACCTGTTAGCTGTGTGCGCTGTGGCATCATCTTATCATCTTGTTAGAACCGACCGTGATCGATTTCCATTTCTGTAAAGTAGCTGATGGAGTTTGTTAAAATAGCACGATAACGATTACTATTAACCGTATTTTTAAAAAAAGATTGAACCCGTAATGCGGATTCTAATCGCACCGAACCAGACTCCAATTTTCGTTTCGTGAAAAGATCCATACTGTAATTCATGGAGGTTAGTTGTCGACCGCAGTCGTCTATTTTGTGAATTAATATAACTTCTCAGATGAAACCAAGCTTCATTTGCCAAAAAACGAGTGCGTAAGTGCGTGGACACACGACGGAAGCGAAGCTTCTAAGAGTAAGAGAGAGAGAGAGAGAGAGAGAGAGAGTGAGAGAGAGAGAGAGAGAGAGAGAGAGAAGAGAGAGCACGCTTACCGAACACGCGTGTTAGCATCTATATATAGCACGGTAGGCATATTGAGAATTTACTTTTATACGGATTTGAATACTATATCGTGGATACCGGTGTTCTTTGGTGGTTGTCTTTCAATTAACCGCACACCTCAGAAATGGTCGAACTGAGACTGTACAAGACTACACTTCATTTACACGCGTACATATCATCCGCATTCATTCTCTGAAATAATATCTGAACTGTAATTCCCAGAGACTAAACAGGAAATAGAAAGGCATATTGGGATCAGGTAGCGCGTGACGCTTTTTTGTGACGCTCTTTTTTCTCAGTTGACTCTCCGTCATGAAGCCGGCGTTAAGAAGCTTCGCTTGAAAAACGTAATGTTGAGGATTGCTCGATGAAACGTTTAAATCATCGATAATAATTTAGTCTTGTGGCACGATCTGTAAATTTCAGTTCTTGAACACACACGATACTCTGTAGGGGAAAAGTTTCAGTTCTTTCCTTAAAGATTTAATTTCGGCAGCTAGTCTAATATCTTCTTTCCTTCTTTTTTCTGTTTAGTCTCCGGGAATTACCGTTAGGTATTACTACAGAGGATGATATGTACGAGTGTAAGTGAAGTGTACACTTGTACAGTCTCAGGTAGACCGTTCCTGAGATGTGTGGTTAATTGTAACCCGACCACCAAAGAACACCGGTATTCATCACGATCCGGTATCCCCACTATCTAGTATTCAAATCCGTATAAAAGTAACCGCCTTTACTAGGATTTGAATGTTGGAACTCTCGTCTTCGAAATCAGCTGATTTGCGAAGACGTGTTCACCACTAGACCGACCCGGTGGGTCAGCGCGGCACATCATAATATTATTAAATTGTACATACGCGTACAAATTAACATAATATGTAATACTAAATAATTAACATTTAAAGTGTTTTTTCTATTTTTGTTGTTGTCGCATCGGGAGAGAGGATATATACGGTAGTTTGGTTTTACGTTCGACGGTATATTAAAATCGGTTTTAAACATTACTAAAATAAATCGCAATATTTTGAAGCGATTCATTAATTTATGTATAAACTGTCGATAATTTTATGTGAACGCCATTACCGTTTATGTTATTCGTAAACCATTGTAATCGGTTTCGTTTGGATTAGTGCATCTATCGGCGACAGTATTACTATTTTATTTAAATAATTGTAATCGTGAAATAACTTACGGTTTTGCACACCCGTTAAGTTTACCCGCGAACGTTGAAATGATATTTTTTCCATTAACTTTCCTGTGGGAAACGAATAAGAAGTTTTATATAAAATACTATTTTCGATTTTGTAAATTTATTAATACGGTTAAGAAAATAAAATTTCTAGTTTTGTCTACAGTCAAATCCGTAACGAATATTAAAACGATTAGTTGCGTAATTGTATGTGTACGTGATAAAATTAAAATAAGACGGTTGAAAAAATTTACTGAATTTTTTAAAGTGGAGTATGCGAGCGTTAACATAATTTAATATAAGAGAAAACACCGTTGGAGTAGCTCAGTTGTGTTTTACAGGTGTGCTGTAATATATTAAATTAAAATCTAGATGCGATATAAGTATGTAATACTAGCACAATTTTATAGCTTCTCTGTTTTGTTTTCTTATACTTAATGAAAATATATGTAGTCTGACAAGTTAACACCACTTCTTCATTATCATCAGTCATGACGGAATTGGCCATTATTTTTATTTCTGTCCTATATTTGTCTTTTACCCTTTCTTAACGATAAATTTCCCATTAACACCGCACCGCATAACGTAGTTCCGCGCCGGTTGCTTTACCCTTTCGACAACTTCTCGTCTGTTACGTCTTCAGAAGCGTTTTTCTCAGTTTAACACACTTTATGGAATTAAAGCATCGTTATGTCAGATGCACCTGCAGCTGAAAAATAAAATGATTAAAAACTAATCACGTTCTTCAATCTTTTTAATGAAATGTCTGCGTCCGACTATAGAGCACTATTGAACCAAATAACCGGGAAAAACGGACGATGAAATAAATGTTACTTAACATTTTCCGCTTTTTATTATTTATTTACGTTTAAGTTTAGGAATAAATACGTATTTAATTCTACGCGTAAATTCAACACTGCTTATTGTAATTAATACAAAAGTTTTAACGCTTACGTCAATTTTTCAGATTTTGATCAGATTGTCGAGCATAAACATGATTGCCGTTAAATAATTGATTTTTACTGCCTTGTACCCAGTTTTTTTTTTCAGTCATTAGACTGGTTTGATGCAGCTGTCCAAGATTCCCTATCTAGTGCTAGTCGTTTCATTTCAGTATACCCCCTACATCCTACATCCCTAACAATTTGTTTTACATATTCCAACACAATTCTACATATTTCTGCCTACACAATTTTTCCCTTCTACTTGTCCTTCCAATATTAAAGCGACTATTCCAGGATGCCTTTGTATGTGGCCTATAAGTCTGTCTCTTCTTTTAACTATATTTTTCCAAATGCTTTTTTCTTCATCTATTTACCGCAATACCTCTTAATTTGTCACTTTAACCACCCGTCTGATTTTTAAAATTCTCCTATAGCACCGCATTTCAAAAGCTTTTAATCTTTTCTTCTCAGATACTCCGATCGTCCAAGTTTCACTTCCATATAAAGCGACACTCCAAACATACACTTTCAAAAATCTGTTCCTGACATTTAAATTAATTTTTGCAGTAAACAAATTATATTTCTTACTGAAGGCTCGTTTAGCTTGTGCTATTCGGCATTTTATATCGCTCCTGCTTCGTCCATCTTTAGTAATTCTACTTCCCTAATAACAAAATTCTTCTACCTCTGTAATCTTTTCTCCTCCTATTTTCACATTCAGCGGTCCATCTTTGTTATTTCTACTACAGTTCATTACTTTTGTTTTGTTCTTGTTTATTTTCACGCGATAGTTCTTGCGTAGGACTTCATCTATGCCGTTCATTGTTTCTTCTAAATCCTTTTTATTCTCGGCTAGAATTACTATATCATCAGCAAATCGTAGCATCTTTATCTTTTCACCTTGTACTGTTACTCCGAATCTAAATTGTTCTTTCTAAATTGTTCTGTACCCAGTAAAAGAAGTATAATGATCGCGAAAAATTTCGGTTTTCAGATTTCAACGGATATATCCATTTTGACCGTCGCTGAATCCATTTGACTAGTTTCGGCGTGATGTCTGTACTTGTGTATCTCGCGTAACTCAAAAACGATTAGCCGTAGTAAGTTGAAATTTTGTATTTAGCTCTGTTGTAACATCTAGTTGTGCATCTCTCCTTTTGATTGCAATCGACTGAACCAAAAGTGTCCAAAAAAGCCCAAAATCCAAAAAATTTGGATTTTGGACTTTTTCTTAACCGCAGTAATAATCTCTCATCGAGAGCTTTTCAATTATATATCATGGTACACATTTTCAATGGTTCCAGAGTTATAACCAAATAAAATTTTAATTAATTAAATATTTGGATCTTACAAGGAAAGGCACATCGGTTCGAATCCGACTTCATCTTCTTTGTTACTGTTTTTTTTAATTTAAATATATTGATTTATTAACCGTGATTGTAAAAAACTGTTTACAATAAATAATTATAGAATAAAAAAAAATATATATTTGGAAAAAAGTCAGAAGTTATTAGCGGAATAAAATTTTATGTACCTTTAAAAATGTGTATGGGTAATTTAATAGATATTATTACGTACGGGTATATGTTATAGATTTGATGAAATATCTGATTACTTTATATTAATTGAGAATTATAATTTAGAATCGTATTATTTGTTAATTTTCTAGTATAATTTTATTTAATTATTTTGGAATTTCTGTTTAATTTTATCTACATTAAATTGAAATTAAGTACAGAGTGCTACATGCCCGATCTTTAATAAATTATAAAAAGTTCTTATCTCTTAGTTCATTATTTCTCTGATGTCGGACATTCTACCTCCCTAAATCGGACTTGATCATCATTTGTTTTTTTTTTATGTTGCCAATCATTAAATGCTCTTTGGTTTCATATAATTCTGATCTTAATTTGTGTACACATTCTCTAGTTTTCAAATTTTCTCTCTCTTTATATTCATCATCCTCTCTTAATCTTTTTATTCTTTCCTCGGTCTTAACGTTTTCTTCCTCTTTATATTTATCATCTTCTCTTAATTTTTTTATTCTTTCCTTGTTAACATTTTCTTCCCCTTCATATTTATCTTCTTGTCGTTATCTTCTTGATATATTTCTGCATGGCATCTATATTTTTCCTGTATGATTGTTTCTTTTACATTTTTGATTATCGACCAAATAATCCAATAATAAGAACTGAATATTTTATCGAAATTAACATCGTAACCGGTATACAGGAGTTCACTAAACGGGATAGTTTAATTACTATTAACTTTTATTTATACGGGACACCAGAAATCTAAAACTTTTCTTAATCAGCAACTTAAGAAGATACGAATAATACTGATCTACTAATACAAATAATAAAGGGACTTTTAATCTATCCTAATATTTCATGTAAAATTGTTCAATTAATAATCGTATAAATATTTGATGTTAATAAAAACTAATGTTTTAGCGATCGTATAACTGTCCAATTTATTAAAAAATTGGTGGATCGTATCTCACTGTCAAATAAAATAAGTTTAAATGAACTGGAACAAAAAAATGTGTAATTTTAAAATTTAATTTGATAGACATAAAAGGAAGTCATGTGATGTCCACATCAGATTTCTTATTTTCACACTAGCAGAAATACACTTTTAGTGTTTCGCAGTTTGCTTATTATTATCATCGTCTTTTAATTTTGTTTTTAATTTACGTAATCTTTTTTTTTAATTTTGTATAAACGAGTACTAATTTCTGTATGTTCTCTTACTAATGATGATCGTTCAGCAGTCAAAATGATCATCTAGTTTAGATTTAAAATAATTTATTTTTTGTAAACTGTTTTTTAACTTTTTCTTGTTTTCCAACTTATTTCATTAACCGTAAAGCACAGCTCTTTCTTTGGATTTTTAATATAATTTTATAAAATTTACTTCGGGTGAAAATAGATTTTCAATTGCACTTTTATGTACCTAGTACTTTTAAAACTCAATAGCGAATGAAATAATAGCGATACGACGTGACAATATGGTAGACATTGATTTAGAAAGCAATAAAGAACAGGAAAACCGCCCGACAGAGCAGTATCGGTGGATAGTGACACGCGAAGGTATCCAAGAATGGAAAGAGCTAACGGTCTTGATCGATGAACTACTCGTCGTTTCGATGAAACATATATCATTCATCCTACTTTATTCCTTTAACTTTCCTCTTAACGAATCTAAAATTATCTTGATAGTAAATTTGCATTCTTTTTTTCTTTCTTGAAATATCTTTAAAAAAGAGTAAAAGAAGTTCTGCTTTTAATATTACTTTTATGTTACAAGAAAATTTAATAATTAAAGGTAAATATTGTATATATATATTGTACAGATATTAAAAAAAAGTCAAACGTTGTTATGAAAATGTTTATATTAAGATTATTACTTTTTTATTAATAGAAAATAATTTGTTGTATGCCGGTACTGCGTTATTTTACTTCTTTGTTTATAATACCTAGTATTCGTTGAATGTATTGCATCAGTAGAATTTATTATACGAAAGAGCTATTCAGCGTAATATTTTTTTTTTTTGTTAAGAGATATGAATATTCAACAAAACAGTATTTTATCACAAAATATTCAGTAAAAACTATACGGGTAAATTTTTATTGTCTTTTATTATAGGAAACATCTATCTCAAATATACGTTAAGTTTTTTACCCTTTAACAATAAACGAAATTTTTCATTTATATTGAATTTTTCTCCTTAGCGTTCGAAGTACGTAACGCAAAGCGTAGTTAACTTGTATTTTATACGGCGCATAAATTCAACGTATTAATTATTCAAAACACGGGTAATTAGCCTAATTAATTTTAAGAGAAAGGAGACTTATATGAGAACGGTATCAAAATTATTCCAAAATAATTAAAAGCAGTAAACTTACGTCTGCAATAAGATTTAAAACAGTATAAATCTATTCTTATAACAAAATAAGTTAATTGCGTATTAAACGATTTTTTTTTCCAGTAATATAACTTTTCCACACGACATTTTGACGCAAAAGCTTTAAAGCTTATGTAACGAATTAAATATTCAAAGTAGGATAGATAGATTTCAAGAAAATTGATTATAAAAGGATAGAATTAAAGAAAAAACTACAAGGTACATTATTATACTAGCTTGGTTGTAAAAAAAAATATATTTGAAACGGGAAAATAAAAATCATTTTGATTTTTTTTTTGTAAAGAATCTCATGCTGAAAGAGCTATGTAGAAACTATTGCGGAATATATTTATAAGTAAAATTGATTTTAAATTATAAAAAATGATTTGAGTGTTATTCTCTGCCCTCCTAGCATTTTCACTCGAATAAACATTTGTATATACTATATAGACTACAAAAAATTTGTATATTACTATATAAACATTTGTAGTGCCGCGTTTCGGAGTGACTGGATTTTCAAAACAATTTTAGCACTGAATTTTCCTGAGTTGAGATCGTTTAATGTTGAGCTCCTCCCACTCACCATCCAGCAGAAGAGGCCAAGATA
Organism: Lycorma delicatula; assembly: GCF_047948215.1. NCBI lineage: Eukaryota > Metazoa > Arthropoda > Insecta > Hemiptera > Fulgoridae > Lycorma > Lycorma delicatula. The sequence goes on along the minus strand of NC_134456.1, from coordinate 223,027,858 downwards.
TAGAAGTCTTGACCCCTTCTGCTTTGTCACTCCCGCTCTAACCGTTATACAGTTTATTGAAACTAATCCTTGTGATTCATTATTTTAATAATTTTAGATTTCAAGGAATTGGACAATTTCTGCTGTTAGAGCGGAAGGAACAAACCATTAGAGGCCATGACAGTAGGCATGGGAAGTGGGAGGAGCTTAAAATTGCCATTCATAGCGATCCTAAGTCAGGAAGACTCGATGCTTACTAAAAATTATTTTAAGAATGGAGGTACTTCGAAGCGGTCAACTTAGAATGTTGGAGTGACAATGTTTGGAAGGGCACAAAATAAGTTTTAAATCAATTATAATAATCCTAGCGGAAATATAAAATATTGTGAAAATAGAAATACACTCTTATACTCGCAGTTTCTGGTGCTCGCAGTTACGACCACCAAACCCGTATCGATCACTGGACTGCACGTGCAATGGCTTTGGCCGGTAACATGACTTCGCAAGCTGCCATGGGCTGCACTGCAACTCGCGCATGAAGTCTTGCCAAAACCTGAGTTTGGCTTCCTAGATGGCATGAACGTACTCCTTACGGGTGAGCCGGTAAATTCGCACACCCTCAGCGCGCACGCGTCTTCAACGATAATCCTCGTTAGGAGGCGACGCTGGTATCTTCTCCTGGCGGACCTAGCTCTTGCGTGCAGCACGCTAAGGTCAGAGGACCACCTCTTTTTCCCGGGTTTCCGCCTGCGTTTAACAGACGGCTTCCTGGAAGCAGCGGTCATGACGACTCCAGGCATTCTCGGATCAGCGAACTGGCCACTACCTAAGGGTCCGTCCATCGGCCGAGGTCACCGTAGGACCCTACCGCAGCCAGTATTGACGGCCAGGCCGAAATGTTCAGCCGCACACTCGCGCCGCAGCCTGTGCTGATCCATGCCCCTTAGGTTATAGCGACCCGAATCTGGAGCACTTGGAGCGCCACCGTAAGCGTTCTCTTAGATTATAAGTCCATGATCACTCACACTGGCCTCGGACCAGACAGTCCAACTACTTGTACACCTAAGCAGATAGCCCGTCACCAAGGTTACGTCGATGTAACTTTCCCCCGGTTCTGAGAAGTACAGTTCTGGGAAGAGAAAGTCGGCGTTTGTTCTGCCTCGTTAAGCAAGTAGATGTTCCTGGCTTCAACAAACTGTGCGAGAACAGCGCCTCTGGGGTCAGTGAGTGGTGAACCCAACGCGGAAGGCTTGGCGTTAGCGTCCAGAGCAACCGGTACTCTGATTCCCGGGGGACCTTCCAGAATCCATCCCAACTTCGACGGTTGGTGAGACAAAGTCGCGGAACTTTCTTCGCTCGGATCGAGAACTGATGAACGAAAAACAGGGGAGTGGAAATCAGATAGATGAGTTACGGGCAAATCTTGGAAAACGTTTTTAATGTCTATAAAGGTTGTTCCGTATTCAATTTTGTTATAGGTTAACGTTCCGTTTTCAGTTCCTAATACGGGAACGCTCTAACAAGTTCCTGAAAGATTGTTCCTGCTAGGTCTGAAGGAGTTAGCGCCGAAAGAACTTCAGTAGACGGACTGAAGAGGAATCACGCCGACAGAACGAAGCACATATGCGGCTAGTCTCCCAAGGTCAGCCCGAGTTAATCTTTTCAATCTAGTCTAAAGGATCGGAACGCGATACAAAATTCCGGCCGTAAATAAAACAAAATAAATATAATCGCCAATAAATAAATACCTGTCCGATAAAAGAAAGATACAGCGCCAAGGGACTTTTGTCCAGGTTCTGCGATTAGTAGGGAGATACTAAAATCTTCCGCTATCCTTGCGTTGAGTTAGTGATGTAAATAAAAGTTAAATTAGTTATTCAGTACACTTACGAGCAAATATTTTCTTTATAAAACTTTTTCCTCGTAAAAAACTAAATAAATTTTCCTTGAAACTCTTTTTAATGACGAGAAAGGTTTTACATCGGGCTGCTTAATTATATCGTCTTACAAGGGTTTATCATAATACAGAGGATCGTTGTACAGGTAGTATTTAACGCGAAATTGATGAGAAATGTTGTAAATTAAAAAAATCATTTTGAAAGGTTTTACCGTTGTAATGCAGTTCTTTGCGGTGGATGTTACTTAAATATATTAAAAAAGTTGATTAATATTTTTTATGAATCATATAAAATATTATTTATTTCTATCCAACTATTAAATTAAAAAAAAATAACACAATTCTGTTGAAAGCAATGCTTGTATGTATTTACCGGTATGACGTGAGTAATTGTGCTTCTTCTCTGCCTAAAATAATATTTGATGCAATCATTAAGCTTCTATATTTTTTTTTACTTCTGGATTAATAAATGCGTTTTGTTAGGTAGTCTTTAATATTTTGTATATAATACGTAAAGCAACACATTTTTTCCTAAAAATGTTGATAATTTTGTGTTGCTATTATTATTATTATTATTTGATTAAAATTAGCATTGAATATTTTCTGTCACTATATTTTATAGTTTTTATACTTTGATTAATAGGCAATTTAAAACTGTGGACGAGAAGCCCGTTAATAAATAAATGTCAGATATTTTATTAGTTCATATTCATTGTATTGTTTAGCTTATATTGGTATGCTTATATTATAAATGCATCATTGAAGTGTAGGGGTATCAGTCGTGTTGGTTTTAGCCTACATTTAAATATTGGTAACTAATAATTTATAAGTAATTTTAATAATTTATAATAACTCTCATATTATTTTGAAATATTTATATATTTTAAATACGAAAAAAAACAAATTTATGTGTATCATAATAAGGTATTGATTTATAAGCTGTACAATATTGTAATTAGGTTATATGCAGAATATATTCTTTTTATTTCCTTGTACGAATGAAGGAAGTATTGTAACGAAAAATTTCGGTTTTCAGATTTCAACGGAAATACCCATTTTGACCATCCCTGAACCATTTTGACTGGTTTCGGCGTGACGTTTGTACTTCAGTACGTATATGCATGCGTATCTCGCATAACTCAAAAACGATTAGCTGTACGATTTTGAAATTTTAGATTTAGAACTGTTGTAACATCTAATTGTGCACCTCTCCTTTTGATAGCAATCGACCGGAACAAAAGTGCCTAAAAAAGCCCAAAATACAAAAAAGTTTGGTTTGGACTTCTTCTTAACTGCGGTAATAAGCCATCATCGGGAGCTTTTCAAGAATATAAGTGGTACTTATTTTTATCGGTTCCAGAGTTATAACCAAGTAAAATTTTAATCAATGAAATATTTGGATCTTAGAAGGGGAAGGCACATCGGTTCGAATCCGAATTCATCTCATTTTTAACTTTTTTTTTAATTTAAATATATTGATTTTTTTTTGTCTTCAGTCATTTGACTGGTTTGATGCAGCTCTCCAAGATTCCCTATCTAGTGCTAGTCGTTTCATTTCAGTATACCCCCTACATCCTACATCCCTAACAATTTGTTTTACATATTCCAAACGTGGCCTGCCTACACAATTTTTTCCTTCTACCTGTCCTTCCAATATTAAAGCGACTATTCCAGGATGCCTTAGTATGTGGCCTATAAGTCTGTCTCTTCTTTTAACTATATTTTTCCAAACGCTTCTTTCTTCATCTATTTGCCGCAATACCTCTTCATTTGTCCCTTTATCCACCCGTCTGATTTTTAACATTCTCCTATAGCACCGCATTTCAAAAGCTTCTAATCTTTTCTTCTCAGATACTCCGATCGTCCAAGTTTCACTTCCATATAAAGCGACACTCCAAACATACACTTTCAAAAATCTTTTCCTGACATTTAAATTAATTTTTGATGTAAACAAATTATATTTCTTACTGAAGGCTCGTTTAGCTTGTGCTATTCGACATTTTATATCGCTCCTGCTTCGTCCATCTTTAGTAATTCTACTTCCCAAATAACAAAATTCTTCTACCTCCATAATCTTTTCTCCTCCTATTTTCACATTCAGCGGTCCATCTTTGTTATTTCTACTACATTTCATTACTTTTGTTTTGTTTTTGTTTATTTTCACGCGATAGTTCTTGCGTAGGACTTCATCTATGCCGTTCATTGTATCTTCTAAATCCTTTTTACTCTCGGCTAGAATTACTCTATCATCAGTAAATCGTAGCATCTTTATCTTTTCACCTTGTACTGTTACCCTGAATCTAAATTGTTCTTTAACATCATTAACTGCTAGTTCCATATTGATTTATTTATTAATAATTATTAACCTCTGATGGTAACAAAAAAATTTACAATAAATAATACAATAATAAAAAAATAAAAAAAATGAAAAAAGTATCAGAAGTTATTAATAAAATAAAATTTTATATACTTTTCATTTTAAAAAATATTTATATGTAATTTAAGGCGTACAAGGAAGTCATATGATGCCTATATCAGATTTTTTATTTCTTAAATTACTCCTAAATGGAAGAAATTATATATATATTTAAACAAAATAAGTAAATACGAATAAAAATAAAATGAAAAAAAATAATCCGATAAATACGTTACAAGAAATTCAATCCGTGAAATTAAATGTTTATTTATTTTTGATTTAATTTATATTTATTTTTTATTTTTCTATTAAATAAATGTTATTTATAGAAAAGAAAATAGAAAACAAATAATTAGAGTATATCCACATCGTTAGGTGTAGGTTAATAAACAAATCAACTAACTACTTTAGAAACTTTATTTAATTATCGTGTTGAAAACGTAGGGAAAATAAGAAAATGTTGAAAGAATAATTAATTTTACCGAATAAAAGCATAAGACAGGAATAGAAGTAAAAAATAAATCTTTACCTTTGTACTCTGATTAAAAAAAACTACGAAAAGAAAAATTTAACAAATAAAACTAGAGATAAATTAACCTATAATATTTATCAGTAAAATTTATCACGCAGTACGTGTATTTATCACAACGGACTAGAAATAAAAGATCAAACGTGTAACAGGAAGGTATGAAACTCTAGACAAAATGGAGAAAGATGAGAGATTTTATATTTATGACCGTTATAATCATACAAATGGAAATTTATGAGACAACCTCTTGGTAATAAAAAAATATGTATAATATTTATTATATAATACATCTTTTGTAGAGATGGTTAGATATTTTATCTGTACGATTTACACGTGTGCGTTTTATAGCTTTCGCTTGAGATTTTATATTATTTCTTTTGTAAACCGAGGGAGTTTTGATAATTTCTTAAATTGATATATATCTTTATTAAATCGATTACCTCAACAATAAATTATTTTTACGTATAATGAAAAGAAAGTTATTCACAGTAAATATAAAGTTAACAATTTTTTTTAATAAAAAATTTAAGTTACTAAATTAAAAAATCTGATGTGGACATCACATGATATGACTGGCGTTGTACGCCTATTAAATTATACACACACATTTTTAAAAAAATGAAATGTACGTTAAATTTTATTTCATTAATAACTTCCGATGTACTTTCATATTTATGTATTATTGTTATTAATTAAATAAAATTTTACGTACTTTTCATTTTTATCGTAAATTTTTTTTTACGATCAGAGGTTTATAATTATTAATAAAACTGTATATTTAAATTAAAAAAAAAAAGGAGATGAAGTCTGATTCGAACCTATATGCTTCTAAGATCCAAATATTTTATTAATTAAAATTTTTTCTTTTGGCTGTAACTCTGGAACCACTGAAAATAAGTACAACTTATGATACGAGGATATCGTTGAAAAGATTTCATCGGGGGATTATTACTACAGTACAGAAAACGTTCAAAATCCAAATTGTTTTGGACTTTTTGGGCACTTTCGGTTTAGTCGATTACAATCTAAAGAGGAGGTGCACAAATAGATGTTATAAAAGTCTTAAATTCAAAATTTCAATATCCTACGGCTAATCGTTTTTGAATTATGCGAGATACATACGTACGTACTTACAGACGTCAGGCCGAACTAGTCAAAATGGATTCAGAGATGGTCAAAATTGATATTTCCGTTGAAATCTGAAAACCGAAATTTTTCCCGACCGCATAGTTCCTTTACTTCGTAAAAGGAAGTAAAAATGATTTATAAAAGTATTTAAAGATATTTATATAAATAAATCTGTTAAAATACTAACATTCAAGAATACTCGTTGAAAGATTTTCAACCTGAAAAATGTTACATGTCACGTAATCTCGAAAAAGAGCACAAAATTCATTCTTTCAAAACTTGTTGTTACGAGGGCGGTCGAGAAAGTAACTTATGTTTACGCCTAGCGTGAAGGTGGGTGGGGATAAGCCATCTTAACGTGGTGGTTAAGCCGCCATCTTAACATTAAAACATTTCTACATTCAGTACGTATCAAGCTGTTGTAGCGTGTGGACTACGATTTTTCTACTTTGTTGTTTGTGAATTATTGAAATGTACGCTTCAATAGAAAATCCCGCGAGTTGTGAGGAGCGTTCAGCGATTAATTTTTTATTAGCAAAAAACCTCAAACCGATTGAAATTCATCGGCAGCTTTGTGAGGTGTACGGAGATGGAATAATGAGTGAAGGTGGAGCGAAGCAGTGGTGCATTCAGTTTAAAAATGGCCGCACCAATGTCATGATGAGGACCGCACTGGTCGGCTTAGTTGTGTGTTTGATGAACCGACTATGAAAATAGACGATAAATTCTTGGAAATCGCCCCATTACGAATGCAAAACTCTTACTTCATTTCCCCCAAATTTCATGAATTTTACTGTTGCATAAAATTGTATCGGGAAAGGTTTGTTATCCCATTTTTTTTGCAAGATGGGTGTCAAAAATCTAAGGCGGCAGATTTCTACAGAGAAGGAATTGAAAAGCATGTGCATCGTTGTGATAAGTGCCTCAATTTAAACGGCGACTATGTAGAAAAATAGTTAGATTGCCCCTTTCAAATATATATAATAAAATTTCTTTTTTTTATTTGGTTGGTTTTTTTATTTTAAAAAAAAAAGTTACTTTCTGGACAGCCCTCGTACATTCCCATAAACAAAGTTAACTTATTGCAGTAAACACACATTTAACCAATTTGATTATATTAATCTTAATACAACTTCAGCGTCATTAAAATTCCCTGTAAGAAAAAATTTGCAAAATACTAATCGACGATCAGTTTATTTTTTGATTTTAAAGAGCTGCACAACTATCAGAAATTATATTGATTTTAAAATGTTATGGAAATATCAAAGAAAGATTTTTATTTAACGTTTGTTATTTAATTTTTTAGGAATGTTTTGGGACATTCAAAACAAGCAGGACGACCAGTTTTAAATCTACTTATAATTAAAAGGTGATTTTGGGGTTCACTCATTTGATTTGTCTCAAGTAATCGATTAGTCTCAAGTGCTAAACTTTTATTTGGCTAATAGCTTTTTATGAAGTGGTATTATAGATTAAGAAAAAATTGCTGAAGACGGATTTGTAAGGGGAATTTTACAAAATAAACTTTTCCAAATTAAAGCAAAATAGAAATAGAAGGACGATTTTATCTTGAATATACGTCGCCGATCAGTTTACAAAAAAGGATTCTATATAAGCTTTTTTTCTAAAAAAATAATCAATTCAAGTTATGTGTCATCACCGTCAAGGCTAAACCTTTGATTTCCACCCCGATTTCAAGTTGAAACAAAATAGAAAACGGCGTAAACTCATCAGTCGGCTTCGCCCATTGCACTTATAAAACTGACAATAATTAATAAAATATTCTTTTCTCTTTCATTTTACCCATAAAAATGCTTTTAAACGTAGAAATACACCATGAGCTATGTAATAAGTAAAAGCTCTTCTAATGTAATGTAATTGTAGCTCTTCTAATTTAACTCCTAGATAAACGGTATTATAATTCGTCGATAGCATTATCTTTAAGCCATAGAAAGAATTACTGTTCGTCTTCGTATCTTATGTCGCACTTAATAATCGGTAATGATTCATATCACGGCTGAATCGGCTAAGGTTGACCATTTCTGCCGCGTCACCACCTTCCCTCGATCTCAAGACCGGATTACATATCGATAGGAAACAATATCTGTCCTCTGTCCAACGGTACATAAATAATTTAACGCAGTTCCTATAATTACTATGCATAATCGTTTCAAAATTTTCTCTTTTTGCGACATCTTATACTGCGTACGTATCCCTACTCGTAGGGTCTCGAAACGGCGCAATTAAACGTCAACATCATATACACTGAAATATGAAACTTAGATTTTCTGTTTCTATCCTATATTGACACGTAGAAATGAATATCGATTTCTATATTTATCTAAAATTATTCTACAAATTTTTTATGGGAATTTAAAAAAAAATATTAAAATTTTATTGTTCTTATTTATAGAAATAAATATTTTTGTACTTTATTAGATAATACGAATTTCGTAATTTGAACGGCGAATGAAGCTGTTTTTATTTAATATTTTAGCCATAACCATTGTAACTACAACGGCTACACATTGTCAGTATGAAAGTGAAGTTGTGACTGACGCATTTTACGTCTACATTCCATTTCATTATTATTTATTGAAATGTATTTTTATGGAGGGCCTCGTGGGTCGTACGTTACATCTAAATTTAAATAGTTAGTCGCTGTTAAACTTTTACTAGTAGCATCGAAGTAAAAGAAATCTGTTCTTAATCTATGTTACTATGAAAGATGATCGAATGGTTCATGTAGAGATTTGCTAACGTTTTAAAAATCTCTACGTAATATTAGTTGGGGCCGTCATTTTATCTTTGATGAAAAAATTAAATGACAGCTCATTTTTAATTATAACTGAAATTTATTCGGATAATTTTTGTAATGCTTTTAAAATTGGAACTTAAAATTACGGTTGTTAATTGATTTTATCAAACGAACATCTTTTTTCAATACAAAAAGATAATTAAAAAACTACGCTTACAGTTTTTATTTTTATTTCATGTCAAATTAATATAACGGGATAGTGCAAAAGAAACGACGTGTCAATAAAGAAATGAAAAAACTGCAAATAACGAATATCTCTTCATTACTAATGGTAACGATGGTTCTACTTAAATTTTATCAAAAAGCAAAGAATAAAATTAATCCTTAAACATTTTCCCAAAGGAAGGGGATGTTTTCCCCCTCATCCTTTAGGTTGTAATAAGCGATTGTAAAAACTCAGCACAGGACCTTTTCTGTCCTGACAATTTTTGTTGAAAAGGAAAGTAGCATCAATTCCTACTTGATTTAAAATATCTAAAAACTTCAGTTTAGGTGATATAGTTTCACGTGTGTTTTTGAATTCTTATTTGATTAAAAAGATTCTTATTCGATTTAAAAGTAGAATCACAATTTTTTAACGTCAATCTTTAGTAAAAGTTAATTTGTAATAATAATTACTCGGTTGATTACATTAATATTTACAAGTAATAAGTACATTATTAATTGTAATGATACAATAAGATTATTCTTTCTATTTTTTTTATAAACGTTACTGTTTAAAAATACTGATGAAAAAAATATTACAATTAACACCTTTTTTTTTTGTACACTTGTTTTGTTTGTATTCTGTCTCAAATTAGTCGATAGCAAAAATAATCAAATAAAGTATAAATGAGCTGCAGGAAGAGTTTAGCTCGATCCACACTACGCAATACCGTACAGTTTTAATACCGTTCAATTTTCAATAACAGTGATATAACTAAAAATCAGTCTGTCCTCAAAATCATAAAAATTTATAATTTTATATAGTACACATTATTAAGGTATTTATTATTTTTTTTACAAACTACAATTCTCCTATTTGCCTTGTTTTCGTTGTTAAAGTTGATGTAAAATCTATTGCCGTAGACGGTATAAAAATATAATAATTTTACGCGTATAAAAAAAATAATACAAAAATTTGCATAACTGAAACAACAGTAAAATTCTTCATCTTTTCATAAGATTTTCTAATCGAGATTAAGCTTTATACGATGATGAATCGTATACAGAATTTGAGTCTAACTGATGAAATTTAATCTTAAGTCTAACGATACCAAAATTTATGTTTTCTTGACCAAAAGGTGTTGATCAAAGATTTGATCTACTTTTATTTGAAATATTTTATTATTGTAAGCCGCTTAATATTTCATCTATTACTACGATAATTCAGTCGGGTCTAAACCCGATTACAATATTAAAAGAGTAAACAGAGGATTGTACAATAGCATATTTTGTATCTATCTCATCATCCTTATACTTGCTTGATACGTATTCCTTTTTCATGCCGTTCACCAATTTTGTACAGCAGGTGTGTGTTATAATTTCATAATATTGTACAGTCATGAATGATCATTCTTAAAAATTAGTTAATCGATTGAAATTTATCGTAGTAATTAATTTTCTTTCCATGTTTTCAAATTAAATGATTTATTTTTGAAATTCAAATTGTTTTTTCGGAAGGGGGGTTTATGTATGTGACCTTCGTTTCTAATTAATTTTTCTTCATTTTTTTTAAAATAAAAAAGTTTCTAGTTTTTCTTTTCTGGTTTTATTATTTTCAAATAAATAAATGTGTACTGCTTCTTACTAACATGGAAAATGGTTTCTTTTAATTAGTTGAATTAAGCCATTTTAAACACTGATTTAGTGGTGAGCGTAGTACACCGATGAAATAATTCACTTTTACTTTCTTGTAAGAAGTAAAGGCAGTATTGTGATGCGAAAAATCTCGGTTTTTAGATTTCAAAGGAAATATCCATTTTGACTATCCCTGAATCCATTTTGACTAGTTTCGGCGTGACTCTGTACGTATGTATCTCGCATAACTCAAAAATTAGCTGTAGGATGTTGAAATTTTGGATTTAGGACTGTTGTAACATCTAGTTGTGCACCTCTCCATTTGATTGCAATCGGCTGAACCAAAAGTTTCCAAAAAAGCTCAAATTAAAAAAAAATTGGATTTTAGATATTTTTTAACTGCAGTAATAAGCCCTCGTTGAGGACTTTTCAACGATATGTCAGAGATGGTACTTATTTTCATTGGTTCCAGAGTTAGAGCCAAATACAAATTTAACTTATGAAATATTTGGATCTTAGGGAATTTGGTTAACTGGCATTTCTCCCACCACCACCCCATTCGGTCGCCCTAGAACATAGACCAAATGTTCCGTGCCAAGAACGGCTACTGAGCTTCAGAACGGTTTAGCGACCCAAATCCTAAAAGCTCCTAGTGAGCTACCTAACGTGCGTGAGCGAATCAAGCAGGGCGCCATACAGCACCCGCTGAAGTGTCCCAATCGCTCACTTGTCAAACATAAAACTAGATCGGGGAGGCGCACCCCTTGTACAACTTAAAACTATACGTCAACAAAAAAAAAAATTTAAAAAGACAGCAATTTTGGCTGCCACGCCTCGGTCGCTGTATGCCAGCTAGTACCTGTCCACCATTTAACAGCGCTTGGAGCTGATTTGGCTGATGGCCAGTCCTATTACCAAGGTTGGTTTCCAGCAGCAAAGCTGTAGGAGTCCAAATGCAATTACATTTAAGAATCCCTTAAATTTACCGATGACGGTTGAACATAGCAACCTCATCGAGGAACTCCCACACGGTCCGACAGTGCGGCTCTCGCCACACTGCCTCGCCGCTTGTGAGCGGCCAGGTTTCCCCCTGACCTCTAAGTTCCAGGGTGGCTCGGTCTCTGGCCCCCCCAAGGGCCGGGCAGTCGTACATCATATGTATATTAGACTGGACCTCCCCGCAGACACGCAACTCATCAGCCACCAGGCGAAACCGAAACAGATATTGGTTTAGATTCACATGGTTGGTGAGCACCTGGGCACCCGACGCCCTTAAAAAGGAACTCGAGGCATACCATCCCCCCAAATCCTGTATAAAATTATACAAGGATCTACCCTTAGTCGTGGTGTGCCATTCAAGCTGCCATGCCTCCATCGCGAGGCTTTGTAGCCTTTTCCGCAGACGGGAGATGGGCAACTGGACGAAATTTTGCTCCGGTGCATTGTGATCACCGTTCCGCTCCGGTTCTGGCCCGGCTCGAAACCGCATCCCAAATGCCTCGGCCTCCCGACCTCTTCGCAACTTCCACATGGCTGCCCGAATTTTCACCACTAAATCGATTGGGAGAGCCTTTCCCAATACAGTAGTAGCCTCGTAGGAGGTTGTTTTAAATACACCAGTGCATACTATCATGGCTCTGCGCTGGGCACTCCTTAAATTTTGAAGTAGTGCTCTATTCCTTTCCAACCTATGCGCCCAAACCGGCGCCGCGTATGCGATCATACTTTCAAAGACGCCTCGGTACACCAAGTACATTTGGCGGCCCGACAGCCCGTAGTCTTTCCGAGCAATCCTTCTAAGCTTGTGCATCACAGAGACAGCGTCCGCTGCAACTTGCTTAATACGGTTACTAAACAGCAACTTATCATCAAACAAAACACCTAGGTACTTATGAACCCTTACTCGGCTGATTACACAGCCTTTATATTTAATGTGGGGGTTTCGACTGCATGATAATTTGTCTGCGCCCTTTAGAAGCATAAACTTCGTTTTGGGCACAGAAATTTTTAAATTTTGCATGTCCATCCAGCCTTCGGCGGTTGACAAGGCCGCCTGCGCTCTGCTTTCTAGCTGTGGTCGTGAATCTCCACGAACTAAAAGGAGACAGTCATCGGCGAAAGCCTGGGCCGTGACTCCTTCTGGGAAAGTCAATCCCAGAAATCCGTCAAACACCAGGTTCCACAGCAGGGGACCGAGAACGGAACCCTGCGGGCTTCCCCTGGTGACGGACTTTTCTACAACTAGGTGCGCATCTTTAAACAGAGCCGTTCGGTTAGACAAATAGTCTCTTACCACGGCCTGTGTGGCTTCGGGAACATTGCGGCGTTCCAAAGCATAGAGGACAGAACTCCAACACAAGGAAGGAAATGCTGCCTCTACATCAATAAAAATAGCCAAAACATATTTGCAGTCGGCGCTTTCCACCTCGGTAAGAGCATTTAAGATGCAATCCTCGGTGCCAACCCCTTTCATGAAGCCATACTGGCCTCGATTTAGAATACGGCTCATATCGATGCTTTCCTCGAGCCGTTCCACAACCAGCCTTTCAAGCAACTTGCCGAAGACCGGCAAGAGGCTGATGGGTGCATCTTAGTGCATCTTAGGGAAAGACACATCGATTTGAATAAGACTTCATCTTGGTTTTTTAACTGCTTTTTTAAAATTTAATACCGTATTTATTCCAGTACCCCCGCACTTTTTTTCTTGGAATTGGAGAGAAAAAATAACGGTGCGGGGCTTACTTGAGCCATAGCCTTTAGCCAGGACAATTTATGTAAAGTAAACGTTTTCTTAGAAGAACCTAAATTCAATCGCATAAATATAGTTACATTAGGCTTTCGTTTATCAATACCGGATGCCGCTTAAACAGAATACATCCTTAATTATTAACATTCTGTTCATATTATCCATAGGAACGAAGTTATGGTATTTTTATAAAACCGATTCATTCTGTATTGGCTGCATCCGGTTCTAATGACACTACAGTTACACATCGTCGTCTTACTATTCCCCATAGTCATTGTACTGTGTAAGTGTATGTGGACGGTTATGTGCATTTTATCTGTTTAGTTTATCTTGTAAAGTTTAATACGGTGATTTATTTTAATTACGGCATTGAAATGAGTACAAAAGGACAGCGTCTACGATCTTTTACAGTAAATGAAAAACTGCGCGTTATAGAAGAGGCTGAAAAAATTGAAAATCGGGCGGCAGTAAGAAAATTTGACGTAGATGAAAGCTGCATTCGAGACTGGCGTAAGAAGAAACAACTTTTGGTGAAAGGCGCTGGTAATAAAATGGCTTTTTGTGGCTTAAAACCAAAATACACAGACATAGAAAAAAGATTGTATGACTCTGTTATGGAAAATGCGGTTATGCTGTCACGACAGAAATGTATCATCAATCATACGCTCGTGACATCTCTAAATCATTGAATAAAGTAGATTTTGAAGCTAGCCGTGAATGGATAACATGTTTTTTTGCACGAAATGATTTTTCAATAAGACGAAAGACGACCGTTTCTCAACGACTTCCAGACGCTTATGAACAAAAAATATTACATTTTCATAAATACATAATAAATCTTAGAAAAGATAAAGGCTATTTGCCTTCTCAAATAGGAAACGCTGATCAAACCCCCGTATATTTTGAAATGCCATTTGACAAAACCGTAAACAAAAAAGGTGAAAAAAGTGTTACGATTCGCACCGGTGGTAATGAAAAACAAAGGTGTAGTGTTATGCTTTGCATTACTTCTGATGGATCAAACTTACCTCCGTACATTGTTTTTAAAAGAAAAACTCTTCCTACCGTACACGTAAATGGAGTTATTATCAGAGCACAGGAATCAGTTGGATGGACGAAACCTTAATTTTAGATCGGATCAGGTGTGTATGGCGAAAGCGATCAGGAGATTTACTTAAAAAAAAAATACCGGTATGCCAGTAATGGATAGTTACCGGTGGCATACGACTGATAAAGTGAAAGACATTTTAAAAAAGGGTATGACAGACCAAGTAATAATTCCAGGCGGATTGACATTTCTATTGCAACCACTAGGTGTCTGCATTAATAAACCGTTCAAATCTGCATTAAAACAACTGTACAGTAAATGGACGGCTAATGAAAATTTCTTTCTTATGCCTACAGGAAGAAGCAAACGCCCAGATTTTAACCGGATTTGTGTTTGGATAAAAGACGCTCGGGAAGGTATTTCCACGGAATAAGTAAGGAAAAGTTTTAAAAAATGCGAAATATCTAATGAACTTGATGGTAGTGAAGACGATCACCTTTGGCAGAGCGACCTGGAGACTGCCGGTAAGTCTTCTACAGACATTGACAGTGACAGTGATTAATTAAAAATAAAATCACATATTAAAAATTGTATTGAAATGATCCTTTTCAACATGATACTTTCTTTTCGTTTTACTGGCCTACTGATTCTGAACTAAAGTAGTACTTAGGTAATCATTAATGTAATATTAATATTGTAATTTAAATGAACTAATTAAACGCTTTACTTTCTGAATATTTTCGTATTTACGTATTTTTTTATCATATCTGCTGCACTTTAAAATACCCTATAGTCTTTTTTTTTTAGATTTCTGGTTCGGAAAATCGAGGTGCGGGGTTTATTCGCGGGCGGGGGGTCTCGAAAAAATACGGTATGTTGATTTATTAATAATTATTAACCTGAGCTTGTAAAAAAAAATTACGGTAAATAATAATTCAATAATAACAATAAAAAAATGAATAAGTATCAGAAGTTATTACTGAAATAAAATTTTATGTACTTTTCATTTAAAAAAAAAAAAAATGTGTATATGAAATTTAATAAGCGTACGAGGAAGTCATGCGATATCCACATCAGATTTTTTCATTTGTTTATTTTTAGTCTGTGTGATGTTCACGAGTTTGAAGTTTTGTGTATCATTTTTATTACTTTTTATTTAATTTTAATTACTGAAAGAGCTCGAAACTTTTATGTTTTATTCTATCACCGTGCTACAGAATTACTATTTTTGTGGTAAATTAACTTTGGATTAAGAGATGAAAAACTAAATCTATTTAGAGATAAAAATTTGATTCTGTATGCTTTTTTGCTCGTTCGCGTAATATTATACAACGCTTTGATTAGAACAAGAATTTAAAAAGCTTCTAATCTTTTCTTCTCAGATACTCCGATCGTCCAAGTTTCACTTCCATATAAAGCTACGCTCCAAACATATACTTTTAAAAATGTTTTCCTGACGTTTAAATTAATTTTTGATGTTAACAAATTATATTTCTTACTGATGGCTCGTTTAGCTTGTGTTATTCGGCATTTTATATCGCTCCTGCTTCATCCATCTTTAGTAATTCTACTTCCCAAATAACAAAATTCTTCTACCTCCGTAATCTTTGCTCCTCCTATTTTCACATTCAGCGGTCCATCTTTGTTATTTCTACTACATTTCATTACTTTTGTTTTGTTCTTGTTTATTTTCACGCGATAGTTCTTGCGTAGGACTTCATCTATGCCGTTCATTGTTTCTTCTAAATCCTTTTTACTCTCGGCTAGAATTACTATAACATCAGCAAAACGTAGCATCTTTATCTTTTCACCTTGTACTGTTACTCCAAATCTAAATTGTTCTTTAACATCATTAACCGCCAGTTCCATGTAAAGATTAAAAAGTAACGGAGATAGGGAACATCCTTGTCGAACTCCCTTTCTTATTACGGCTTCTTTCTTATGTTCTTCGATTATTACTGTTGCTGTTTGGTTCCTGTACATGTTAGCAATTGTTTTTCTATCTCTGTATTTGAACCCTAATTTTTTTAAAATGCTGAACATTTTATTCCAGTCTACGTTATCGAATGCCTTTTCTAGGTCTATAAACGCCAAGTATGTCGGTTTGTTTTTCTTTAATCTTCCTTCTACTATTAATCTGAGGCCTAAAATTGCTTCTCTTGTCCCTATACTTTTCCTGAAACCAAATTGGTCTTCTCCTAACACTTCTTCCACTCTCCTCTCAATTCTTCTGAATAGAATTCTAGTTAAGATTTTTGATGCGTGACTAGTTAAACTAATTGTTCTGTATTCTTCACATTTATCTTCCCCTGCTTTCTTTGGTATCATGACTATAACACTTTTTTTGAAGTCTGACGGAAATTCCCCTTTTTCATAAATATTACACACCAGTTTGTATAATCTATCAATCGCTTCCTCACCTGCACTGCGCAGTAATTCTACAGGTATTCCGTCTATTCCAGGAGTCTTTCTGCCATTTAAATCTTTTAATGCTCTCTTAAATTCAGATCTCAGTATTGTTTCTCCCATTTCATCCTCCTCAACTTTCTCTTTTTCCTCTATAACACCATTTTCTAAATTTCTAATTTTAATATACGATCCACTTTTACAACCAACAACATATGAGATGTTGAAATTTTTTTTGTTTAACTATATTGAATTAGAGAGTTATTGAAAACGTACAAAGTATCTAAAAATTGAGTGTCTGGTATTTACTTTGAGTTTAACGATCTTTAGATTGAATCATAATCCCCGTAGTATTAAAAAAATGGTTCAGATGCAATATTAAAAGAAGCGCCTCAACGTAATCCAATTTATATAATGGAACAACTTAAAGAAATACCGGTACTTATATTTATCGATCTTAAATTTAATTTGAAAGTACTTACCATTTTCGTCAATGCAAGCTTTCAATTTCTTTTTCAACATTTAAAAACCCTCCAATAGCGTTGTCATATTTATGCAAAAATTTGGATTGTGCTTCCTTTTTTAATACCTTTTACTTATAGGGTCTCTTAATGAAATTTGAGAGGAAGAAATCTGTTAGGGAATTATCAGAAGAAGTATTATCCATAAACTATTTGTCTTTCTTAATTTTCTTGAAAACGGGATTGAAGATATTAGCTTCCGTTTTTATTCGCGCTGTTTGACATGAGGTTCCGCATTGTAGGAACCGTACTAATAGCTCTCAGTTACTTATAAATTTTCAATAAATCGGAATAAAATATATTAACGGAAGTTTGTCTTAAGAGTTTTAAATATATATATATATAAAAAATGACTCATTTCTACGAATCGTGCCCCATAAACTAATCTTTTTCACGGTACGCAAGTTGAAGATCTTTAGAAGCTCTCGCAGTCATTTTCGTCACAACGGAAACCGTTAACATAGTCACTTAAATGGAACCACGTCTTAACTGTGCGAAATATTTTATCATTTAATTTAATATTCATTTAAAAACAGGTGAAAAGAATTTCTGAAAACGGTTGAAACTAATAGCACGATCGATTAAAAAGCAGCATAATTCATAAAAAATTTGGCTTGGGCTGTTTTTAAATAAAATAATCCGATAGCTTTAAAATCACTTCGCAACGTGGAAAGTTTGTTTTAAAATTTGCTGAAAAGTATTATTTACAGAGATCTAAGACATTCCTGATTATGTAGCGGAATCTAAAGATTATATAACATCCGATTATATTTCTAATTACAATAAGAACGAACTTCTCGGTGAATCGATGTTTATTTTTACCCGGCAACTCCGAAATAAACATTTTTTGAAAAAAAATAATGGAAAATTTAGTAAAAAAGTAATGAAAAACATTTTTGTTTGTTCAAAACCCGTATTTTTAAATTAGAGAACAGCAATATTATTATAAAATAACCCCCGACGTAAACCGGTCTCCGTGGCGCGAGTGGTAGCGTTTCAGCCTTACATCCGGAGGTCCCCGGGCCGATATAGCGCGGCATTTTTTACACGCTACAAAAATTGTCATTCGTCTCGTCCTCTGTAGTATAATACCTAACGGTGGTCCGGGAGGTTAAAAAAAAACTGACATAAAAGAACCATCATCAGCTGATGTAAAAACGATGAAGTTGAACAGAAAATGACAATCTGTTTTAATCATAAATTATTAGAAGTTGCTTAAACGTTCTTTTCTCGAGTTGAATTAAAGTCTTTAGACTTTTTGAAGGAACTGACCGTTTTCCCCGCCAATCAAATACCGTTTCAAGTATTAATGTTTCTAGTATTCCGTTTCATGTATTAAGTTTGTGGGTACGACTCGGACAAATGCAGGTATGTTAATCGCTTTTTAATGTTACACAATTGATCGATGTATTAATTTACGTATAAATATTCGTAGAACGAGCTAATTTATAACATTGATGAGAATTGTTTTCTTTCGTAAAAGGTTTTCCTTATTTACTGCATACATTTTCCTTATTTTTACTGCTATACTGCAGTTGTATAGCAGTAAAAATTCAAAATGATTATAACGACTAATTTATTACGATTCAGAATAACTGTAATTTATTAATCTGTAATGGATTTAATCTGTTGCGGTAGATATCAGGGGTTATAAATTGTTTCAGTATATAATTTATTTTCTTTAGCAATTACCGCCTGAATTTCAGTTGCAGTTTCTTTATGACAGGTGAATTTTAAAGGTATGAAAAAAATACCGTGATTGGAATCTTCCGGTCGAAAGGTAGATATATTCCATTATGGAGCTTATATAAATATACGCTGGAAGCTATTATCCTATGGATTTTGCCGTCTGACAAGACAAGCAGTCACTCAAGAAAGCGGTACAGTCATTTCCGAGAATAAAAGACATCCCCTATCAGGATAAATAGGGAAATTGAGTAACGAAAGTAGTTTTTCGTTATTTTTTTTACTGTATCGAGTATGTTCTTTTATATCAGAACGCCTAACTTTCTGAAAAACTCTTCCAAACACTTTCATCTGTTTATTACAGGAATCGGCTATGTAATGAATTCATTACTTCTACAGAAAAGACTTATTAATACCGTTTGTATCTTGATATTTTTTATATAAATAACTCGAAAAGAGACAGGAATAAATAATTAAAAGAAAAAGATCAAAGCATCATTTTTTTGGGAAATATTTACCGGTGTTTTTCACTCTTTAGAGAAAAATATATTTTTATTTTTAACTATTTTACGGTATAAAGAACGATAAACACGCGAAAGTTCAAATTTATTCAGATTTATTTTTAAAAACAAATATATATGAATAATAAAAAATAGAATCTTAGAATAGCCAAAACTTGCATCTGTGTAATATCTATTACGCATTTTAGATTTTTATATCGATAGTAATGATACGGCTAAAATGAATAGAGATGATTTAGACTGATGAATCTGTTACTTCCTGCTACAAGACTCGCATTATTAATATTTATATAGCTGCATCATCAATCCATATTATTGTTTGCAACTGAAAAATCGTAAACCACGTAATACGATACAGATATTAACCTGGACACACCTAAAAAATTGTGAAGAAGACATTGTAATCGTACTTCTGCATAAATAAAGTTTTATATTTTCAGTTAAATTTGAAAAATAAAATAAAAATAATTTGTACATATTATTGCTTCTAATATTATTTGTCAAAGCTTAAAATACTCGGTTGACGCTCGGAGTGTAATACTACAATTAATTCTTTGTTAAATTTATTTATTTATTTACTATATAAACTAAAAAAGAAAACTTTAGTTAATAAAATAAAGCAGACCTAAACTAGCAATACAATAATAATTACTACACGACCGTTTCAAAAGGTACAAAATTAGTACAAAAACCGATTTCCGCTATCATTGAATTTGCATAACCGTATGTAATATCTAATTTATTATTATTAAATTATGAAGGTTATATTTTATATAAGGTTTTGCTAAAATGGAATTACGCTATTTGTATTTTAATTATTTTTTTCTTTATTTAATTTTGCCAAATTTATACTTTAAATTAGAACTCATCAAAGTTTACTCTTTACTAGATTTAAAATTATTTTGCGAGTGAAGATCACGCGGCTTTCTGATCTTGCCACCCACCAATCAAATTTCTGCAGCAGGGTGGAGCGCATACGGCCGGTAAACCATATCCATCCTTAACTACGCATCAGAAATGTAATAAACCCTCGCATAAAAATTGTGTGGGCTTATAGATAGCTCACAGCTATCTGTTTATAATTACAAAACTCTGATGTGGACACCACATGACTTCCTTATACGCCTATTAAATTACATTTACGCGTTTTTGCTGCGCTTCATTTAAACTTATCTCATTTGAAAGTGAAATACGATCCTCCAACGCTAATAAAAGTGGACAGTTAAACAATCGCTGAAATATTATTTTTATTAACATCAAATATTTATGTAATTAATTCAACAATCTTACCTGAAATATTAGGTTTGAGAAAAGTCCCTTTATTAATCTTTAAATAAATGTAAGCCATATATAACTAATACTATGTTTTTTTAAGTTATTATGATGTAACCATCAACAAAATAAAAACAAAAACGAAGCAGCAGAAGGTTACTAAATTTTATATCGATGCTTATTAACAAGTAGACTAAAATAAAAGTATAAATAAAAATAATACGATTCCAAATTATAATTTTAAATTAATATTAAATAATCAGATGTTTCACAAAATCTGATGTGGACACCACATGACTTCCTTGTACGCCTATTGAATTACATATATACAGTGTTTTAAAAAGAAAAGTACGTAAAATTTTATTTCAATAATAACTTATGATATTTTTTTCATATTTTTTTTATTGTTATTATTGAATTATTATTTATCGTAAAAATTTCTATACAATCAGAGGTAAATAATTATTAATAAATCAATATATTTAAATTAATAAAACTGTAAAAAAAAAGTATTTGTTACTTTGTAACAAGTACTTACATAGTTAAGCTATTTCTCTACGTAGTCGCCACTCCGATTTAGACATTTGTCGTAGCGTGGTACCAACTTTCCAATACCCTCGTCATATTTTTATAATTTTTATAAGAGATAGACTCTTATAAAAATTCGACAATTTTGACTGTTTGCATAACCGTCGAGATGGATCCAAGCTTCATCATTAAAGAACACTGTGTTTAAAAATTCGATTGCGTTATGGTTTACGAGACCTAAACCGACGACAATATTGCAATCGCTTGTTTAAATCTGGAGGCTGAAGCTCTTGGACTAATCCTACGCGATACGGATACGATTTCAATTTTTTAGCGGCTTTCTGAACACACGAATATGACAACCCGACTTGCGCGGAAAGATTTCGTAAACTTTTCCGTGGAGAATTGAGCGAACTTGTTTTCACATTCTCTAAAATGTCATCTGTCAAGCGAGTCGGCCGACCGCTACGTATTCTATCGCAAACACTACCTGTTTCTCGAAATCGGTTTGCTAGCCTAGAAATTGACATTTTTTCTGGCGGAGGAACACAGACAAATTTAATTTGAAATGATTCTTTTTCACTCGCGTACGATTTCGTAGCAAAATATTGTTCAAGAATGAAAACTTGTTCTATGGTAAAAGACATTCTGTTCGTAACACGACCGGAAACGGCTCAAAGGTTTACACAGCAAAAGGAGAATCAACTCACACTGCCGTATCTATACCGGTTGAGTAGCGTAACCAACTTCGTGTCACAAAACAAAATTTCCCTTTCTTAGAAAAAAATTACGACATTAACAATTGGGTAACTAATTTTTATATTTGTTAAAAAATCTTAAAAAAATAATGATTGAAATTTTAGTTTTTTATTTTTAATTTTTATGTTAAATTTTAAAATAAACCTGGATAAATATAGATCAGATAATTTACTGAGAAAAAAAAAGCTTTCGAGGTATTATTAAATAAGAAGGTTTATATTACTATTTTACTTTTATGTATTGGTAAAAGTTATGTTCGATCAAACAAAACAAATAGGTAATAACACATCAAAATTTAGAAACTTCACTTAAGTAAGTACTTGTTACAAATAAAACATTTTTTATTTTTACTGCGGTTTTAATTTCGTGACCGATCAGACCTTGAAAAAAAATAACCCTCGTATTTCGCGATCGTATTACACTTATTTTTATATTGTTATATACTAATAATCTCGTATAAAGGAAAATCTTTGTTAAATAAAAAACTGCCATCATTATCATTTATCATTCAGTTTAATCGTTATTTTAAATAGTCTACGTTTACTATTTCAAGACGTTAATCATGTTTGTCACCGCATACACAACTTTTGTTTTGTAATATCATCAACCAGTTCAGATTACGATTTTATATTAGTCGGAATTGCAATTTCTTTGGCTGATCTTTAATTGTGAAAGTTACGTTATTTGATTACGTAAGCGTGTAAGTTAAAATGGCAGCAAATAGTCCTGATCTTCGAAACAGTAAAAAAAAAATGATTTATACGGTATATAATTATGTAAAAGAACTTTGGCATAGCAAATTAATGCTACTGTAGTATTAAGGAAATTTTTTATGCAACGCAGGAAGTGACCGCAACCATGAGTGCTGTATCGGTGCGTACTGTACAAAATGTTTGTCGTGAAGGTAATGTAAATACACCAACCCAAGGCGAATTATGAGAACATTTATTTGAATCATCTCGGAAAAACTTCCTCATTCAAACTGGGTAACCGATCTGAAAGATTTTAAAAAAGGTATAGTTTTGTGGTTCTGTTCAAGAATTTTACAGTACAAAAGACTATCCGACGTGCATAAAACTGAAGACATTTTGAAAAAAATTACCGGGAGAACGTATTCTATCTGAAAAATTGCAAAACCGCAATTTCCGCTTTCGTAACTTAATGATGGCAGAAACGTTTTGATGGGAAGGTCTGACGTGTTCTTGCTCGGGTAAAATGTTTGAGGAAAATGTACAAAATTAGACAAAATAATTCTCGACCGTATATATTACTTAGATGAAACGCGGGTAAACTAGAACCATTCCAGAAAATACATCTGGGAGAATTAAACAAGCAGTGGGGGCCTTAAAATCCCGGGGCAAAGGATCCCGTTTAATTATATGCCATGCTGGTTTCTATTAACTTGGTTTTATAAAAGACAACATCTCGTTTTTCAGTCGAAGCATATTGGGAAATTCTTTCAAGAAATGAACGGTGTTGTCTTCCTAGAATGGTTCGTAAATTTTTTGCGATCTTTGGAAGGCTGCGTTATCGTGATGGATAGCGGCAGCTTTTTTTGGGCTTAAAGAGAAGGTGACGAACACAGAAAAGGCAAAAATTGTTTCACGGTTAGGATAGAAGAAAATACCACCCGATCCTTCGCACACAATTCCCGAATTACTGTCTATTGTTAATGAACAGTCATTATATCACTCGCTTTAACCCGATCGAGCTAATTTGGGCGATGAATGATAAATTGAGATAGCAGACAAAAACAGTACATTTCAAATAAACGATGTAAAAACTTTATTGGAAGATGTTATAAACCGAATAACAGTAGATGACTGGAGAAAATGTGTTAAACACGTAGAAAATCAAATTTATCTACCCCACTATCCATAAATACTAATATTAATGTGTTATTGATATTAATGGGGTATCTACCTCATTTTTTTGTGTATCTTTATCATCTTTTTTATGAAGTATCTTCATTAATCCAGATTTATGAGGTGATGAAGATTTATAATTTATTTTAGGTGATATTGACTTTCAGATTATAATTTCTTTAGATTTTGTGTAAAGTTTTACCAATTTTTCACTTTTAAAGTCCACGGTTAAATTTAGCCGTAACATTTCCAAATTTTTATACGTGTGGGAAAATTAGGGAAATATTTTATGAAAAATAATAAGTTTCACGTGTGAGTTAATAACTTCTTATGCGCACGAGAGTAATACAATAGATATTTTGCTAATAAATACCAAGACGTAGTAATGGGAAGAATCGTGAACGAGTCTTCCTTCGATTCGATTTTTTATACTCAACGAAAGAGTCGAGAATCGGTTTGCGGGAGAAACCGATTCTGTTTACGATTCTCAACAACGAATCGGATAGGGTATAAGAAACCAAATCTTTCTCAGTTACGATTCGATTCATCTTTCTTAAGGAGCCGCATAAGAGTTGAAAAAGAAGAATCGAAGACGGTATGCATCAATCGAGTCGAACAGGAGTATTAAGAGTGATGATCCGCTAAACACACCGTTGAATCGGACAAACGATTATTTTTTACGAATCCTTTCTGAAAATCAAATCGAAAGAATCGATTCCTGAAAAAAAATCGTTTATCCCACCATTACTAAGATGAATTGACGAAATGTTGGCCTTTAAAGAGAAAAGGAACAATTCAGTATTGTATTATTATCGTGGCGTAGGGGTAATGAGAAGAACCTGAGGCAGTGGAAGGGGAAATAGCGTATGACCTTCACCCGCAAGATTATTTCAAATCTAAAGTAACACATTGATGTGCAATAATACTACCTTCCTTTTTTTTTGATTAACCTTCGGAACCATGATAAGGTATTACTTCAGAGGATGATATGTATGAATGTAAATGAAGTGTAGTCTTGTACAGTCTCAGCTCGACTACAAATCTCACTACTACTACTACAAATAACAGATAAGATAGTTGTTTCTCTGAACACAGTATAGTAAGTAACATGAAATCAGTTGCCGATTTAAAAATTTATTTCCCATCCTGCACGTAAAGTGAAGTTTCTAAATTTTGATGTGTTATTACCTATTTGTTTTGTTTGATCGAACCTTTTACCAATACATAAAAGTAAAATAGTAATATAAAACTTCTTATTTAATAATACCTCGAAAGCTTTTTTTTTCTCAGTAAATTATCTGATCTATATTTATCCAGGTTTATTTTAAAATTTAACATAAAAATTAAAAATAAAAAACTAAAATTTCAATCATTATTTTTTTAAGATTTTTTAACAAATATAAAAATTAGTTACCCAATTGTTAATGTCGTAATTTTTTTCTAAGAAAGGGAAATTTTGTTTTGTGACACGAAGTTGGTTACGCTATTCAACCGGTATAGATACGGCAGTGTGAGTTGATTCTCCTTTTGCTGTGTAAACCTTTGAGCCGTTTCCGGTCGTGTTACGAACAGAATGTCTTTTACCATAGAACGAGTTTTCATTCTTGAACAATATTTTGCTACGAAATCGTACGCGAGTGTAAAAGAATCATTTCAAATTAAATTTGTCTGTTCCTCCGCCAGAAAAAATGTCAATTTCTAGGCTAGGAAACCGATTTCAAGAAACAGGTAGTGTTTGCGATAGAATACGTAGCGGTCGGCCGACTCGCTTGACAGATGACATTTTAGAGAATGTGAAAACAAGATCGCTCAATTCTCCACGGAAAAGTTTACGAAATCTTTCCGCGCAAGTCGGGTTGTCATATTCGTGTGTTCAGAAAGCCGCTAAAAAATTGAAATCGTATCCGTATCGCGTACGATTAGTCCAAGAGCTTCAGCCTCCAGATTTAAACAAGCGATTGCAATATTGTCGTCGGTTTAGGTCTCGTAAACCATAACGCAATCGAATTTTTAAACACAGTGTTCTTTAATGATAAAGCTTGGATCCATCTAGACGGTTATGCGAACAGTCAAAATTGTAGAATTTGGGCGGTTGAAATTCCTAACGCTTTACAAGACAAATCTTTGCATCCTGAAAAAATTGGTGTGCGTTGTGCGATATCTCGTCATCGTATAGTCGGACCCGTATTCTTCGAACAGACAGTAAATGGTAGTATACAGGAATATATAAGTATACAGGAATATTGTGCGCCAATTTGTGTCGCTCCTGGAACCTCAACAACGCTATTGCCGGTTTCAGCAAGACGGCGCTACACGCCACACGTCTCGAGAAACCGTGGATTTTCTGCAAGACTTCTTTGATGATCGAATAATAAGCAAGGGCTTATGGCCTCCAAGGTCCCCAGACCTCACATCTCCTGACTGTTTTTTTGTGGGGCTATATTAAGTCCGAGGCCTTCAAAAACAATCCTCACACTGTCGATGAACTTAAAGTCAATATTACAGACTTAATAACGAATATTTCCAATCAATGCGACTCTTAAAAAGGTTTCTGCTAATATGCTGAAAAGAGTCCGTGCATAACCGCAAGGGGTAGGCATTTTGAGCATATTCTTTAACAATTATGTAAGTAATAGCTTTTTATTAAATCTATTTTATAAGTAACAAATACATTTTTTTATTCCACCTAAATTTCCCTTTCTTAAATTACATTTAAAATTGAGTAACAGGACTAAAAAATCACTATTTCATTACACTAATTTACTGACAGAAATATAATAAAAATATCTAACGGTACGTGATTATTTGTTTGAAAAATGAACGAATTTATTTTTACAATGAAAGAGAATGAATTCCAAAAGTACAACAGCTGGTGCACTACCATACAGATGTCATCTTTTCTCAGCGAAGTTATACATAACTTTTCATTCTAACTTTAAAAATATGACAATACGGGTAATAGCATAAATTTCTGTCCTACGTGACTAACGTTAAACAAGAATGTAAATGCTATGAAAATGGACATAAATTTGTTTTAGTCTTATTATATTACGCATAAATAAGTTTTTAAATTAAGCGTTAAAATTATAATTATATATAATAATAAATTATTTATTAAAAGTGGTGTTTTTTAAAAGTTATTAATTAAAATAAACTAATTATTATTGAATTAGCTGGTAAAATGAATGCCTCGTTTTATTTATACTCGTAAATTTTGACTATTTTTGAGATAAATAAGGAATTTATTTCTAACTAGAAAATTTTTTTTTAAAAAAGATAAGTTATTCCATTTAAAATGAACAAAGTAAACTACGATATATTTCAGAATTGTATTAAGAAAACTGCTGCTTCATACGTAGTTTTCCATAAACTAAAGAATATCTTTGAGCGTCTTAAAACTTCTTTTATAAGACTGCACGTGGTTTGAACGGAGAGTATAGTTCAGAGTTGAAATTTTACGAGTATGAGACCTGTTGACCTTTAGACCTATAAGCCCTGATGCTATCTTAACAGACTTTATAAAGTCAGTTAAGTATAGAAATAGAATTAACTTTTCTTCCGTACGATTCTTAATTAAACCGATAAAAGTGATATTAGGAAAACCTTTTACGTGTAGGGTGAAAACTAATTGTTATGAATATTAAATAAAACGATATTTTTTTCCACGAAAGATACGAGAGTTAATTTACAATTCAATATTTACGTCTAATTTTTTTTTTTTTTTTTTTTTTGTCTTCAGTCATTTGACTGGTTTGATGCAGCCCTCCAAGATTCCCTATCTAGTGCTAGTCGTTTCATTTCAGTATACCCTCTACATCCTACATCCCCAACAATTTGTTTTACATACTCCAAACGTGGCCTGCCTACACAATTTTTTCCTTCTACTTGTCCTTCCAATATTAAAGGGACTATTCCAGGATGCCTTAGTATGTGGCCTATAAGTCTGTCTCTTCTTTTAACTATATTTTTCCAAATGCTTCTTTCTTCATCTATTTGCCGCAATACCTCTTCATTTGTCACTTTATCCACCCATCTGATTTTTAACATTCTCCTATAGCACCGCATTTCAAAAGCTTCTAATCTTTTCTTCTCAGATACTCCGATTGTCCAAGTTTCACTTCCATATAAAGCGACTAATTTATTTATAATAAATATATTCCGTTGCTCTCTTTCTTCGGTTAAAGGCACAGAATAATATTATTAAAAAAAATATCTGATGTAAACACCACATGACTTCCTTGTACGCCTATTAAATACACAT
The DNA here is from genome assembly GCF_047948215.1 of Lycorma delicatula. Classification (NCBI taxonomy): domain Eukaryota; kingdom Metazoa; phylum Arthropoda; class Insecta; order Hemiptera; family Fulgoridae; genus Lycorma; species Lycorma delicatula. The sequence continues at coordinate 222,999,699 of NC_134456.1, read as the reverse complement.
TTCCACATATACATATTTTACTTTCTTGTACGAAATACAAGGAAGTAAAAACATAAAATAAAAAAAAGTTACAAAATTTAAAAAAAAACCACCTTTTAGGGGTATTTGTCGGATAACGCTGAGAACCGGAAAAAATACATTTTTACCGGTACGAAGCATGGATGACTAGCTATAACTATTTTTAAGAAGAAGGCCGACCATTTTGAAATCCACATCCTTCAGATCACTCAAAGTTTCAGGTCTTGTACTGACCAAACTGTTTAAGAAATTACAATACACCGATAGCGTTTATAAATTTCATAGGCTCAAATTTTTATTTATTATTATTATCTCACAAGTATAAACACGGGGGGGGGGGGGGTCCAGGGAGCATAGTTTTGACCGGTTAAATATCCTCTAACTGCGACGGGAAATGTTAGTAACCATATGGCGGTGCTGAAGCCAATCTAACTTAAAATTACATTACAACAGATAAAGAATTTCCAAAAACTTTTATACCAAACATCCCCTGACCGCAACGGGAAACGCAAGTAAGGAGCCAGCGCTATAGAGTTAGTTATTATTTATTAGTTAGTTTATTTAGTTATTATTTATATTTTTTATCCCTTAAAATATTCAAATTGAAAAACCCCAAAAATGGTTTTTAGATATTTGAAGATTTAGATATCTGAAGAGTATTTTCAAACTCAAATCTAGTAAATATCTCGTTTAGTATAGTCGGAAATGAGGGAAATCATTGTTCAAATTTTTTTATCTTTCTTCACCATTCAAGATAAAATTTTAGAGAAATCTAGAAATTGGTTTTTAGATAATCACATGAAGATTACACTTATAAAAATCAAGTTGATATCTTTATTTGTTCCCGAGAAATTATAAAAAAGTAGTAAATTTCATTGTTACTCTATGTTACCCCTTTAAACTTTTCAAAAAATCCTTTCTTAATGTGCACTTACACCGTAAAAAGATTGTGTATACAAATTTTCATCAATATTTTCAGTAGTTTCTGTTATAGGTGTCGATTATGAATCACTCACGACATGTTCTTTTATATATATATATATATATATATATACACATTGAAGACTATGAAAATGCATTATTCTGATTTCGTAATCGGGTAAATGAAACGAATCCTTACAAATCGAACTGCAAGCGAATACAGTAGGACTCAAAATTTGCCTAATGTATGAATGAGGTTTATCAACTGCTCAAAAGTATACAGAATATAAGGAGGTTTCTGCTGTACTTTATAAGAGCATTCATTTCATTAAGTTAATGAAAAATAACTTCATATAGACACCGGTCTGGAAATTATTGTTTTTGCTTTTACGAACGGTTCTCTATAAGAATGTACTTTTAAAAATTTTATTGAAGTGAAAAATTGTTTAGGCGCGTTGTGTCAGAATTTTTTGTACATACGAATTACATGGGAAAAAAAATCACTGACTCGAAATCAAAATCTATAACGCAACGCAAGACGCTAAGCATATATAGATGGGATAGTTCTCACAAAATACAATAGGTAACGCTGATGTGTGACCGCGTAGTTTAATATAAGTTTTTTAAAAATTGTTGGGTTTAGCTAATTTACAGATGAAATAATTAAAAATTTGTTTGAATCTATAAAATATTTATTTTTAGCAGTAATTATTTATTTTAATTAAATATACCTACTTAAAAATAACTTCTCTTCTTTTCCTGTTTAGCCTCCGGTAACTACCGTTCAGATAATACTTCAGAGGATGAATGAGGATGATATGTATGAGTGTAAATGAAGACTTCAAATAATCTCACAGCAATCAACGCCATCTCTTGCATTTTAAGAGAACTAACCAAGAGCAGCACTATGTATATTGTACACTATAATTCAGCAGATTCAAACACTTTCTTTTTTACTACGCGTATTTTTAAATTTAACAAATTAATACGTAATAAAAATTTCCTTTGTATACATTTAATTCACGTAGAATTGCGCATGCAAAATATTATAATAGGTTTTATATTATATATATTCTGACCGAGCTTTAAAATAATTTAAAAAAAATATTTTATTAGGATCAATTATGGAGGAAAATGAAGATAGATGTTATAGTTCAATAAACAGCCGCAAAAGAAGTACTGACGATGAAAGCGAATATGAAAATTTGACTTTTTTAAATATTCAAAAAAGGAAAACACGAAGAGAATGAAGAAAATGATGAAAAAATAGCGACGAAGTAACGGCTAAAAATGAACATTCAAAAAAATTAAGAAGATTACGTAACCAGCGGTATAGTGAAAGGCATGACAAAATTTTCTTAAAAAATGAACATTCTAATGAATTAACAAGATTGCGTGTTCAGCGATATAGAAAAAGGCAAAAGAGCAATTCTTCACGATCAGAAATATTTGATGAAAAAAAAACACGAAAAAGAATTAAGAAAATTTCGTGTACGAAAACATAGAGTTAAAAAAATTCTAAAATAACGCCTCTACAAATTTTTCATTAAATTAATTAAAAATTAATTCTGAAATGAATTTTTTATTTTTAATTACATCAGTTTTCTTAGAATTAATTTCTATACAAATTATGCAGTAAATTTACAGCAAACTTAAAACAAAAATCCACAGTTTTGGATTTTACAAGGGTTTTATTTTAAGTTACTGAAGAGTTACGGGATCCATTTTATAAAATTTTTATAATATGATTGCTTACATAACTACTCATTACGCTTAATTTGTTTCAATAGAATTTTATTATAGGAATCCTTTGAGTATATATATATCTAGGCGATTTATTTCTCTGGCCGTAACTAAAATACAAACCGTTCCAGATCTGTGTTTTAATTAACTTTTTTCATCAGTATGATGGGAGAAATGCACCTATAATGTGTCGCATAAACTTCCTAAAACAATGTGTATATGCCAGTTTGTCTTCTATATTTTTTGTTGAAAGCATTTTACGTAAGAATATTTTAACAACTTTTTTTTATAAGAAAAATTAAACTACTGTTGCCTTGGTTTAAACAAGACAATGTTTCATCAAGAAAATATTTATGAAGACGTGTATAACAATTATTTTACTTTTGCGAAGCCGGGTGTAAAGATAGCATATCTATATATATATTTCAAAAATATATAATTGAAATACTTGAACTAATCGTGCCTGTTATTTGATATCATACTTAGATTTTAAACAAGTGTTGCTTATCGACTTGAAAAAACTGTTTGATATCATTTCCGCAATTAAGACATATCCATTCGGTCTTATATAATATACATTTTTACAAGAACATAAAGGGATGAACTAACCCAAATATATTTGCCGAAATTGGGTTAAAATTGCTGGTATTTTTAGATAAAATTCACAGTACTATTTTTTTTCTCTTTATTTTCTTGAATGTCTTGAAGTAGTTTTCTTTTCAGTCGTTCACATTTATAATAATTACTTCATATTTTGCTTCCCTACTTTTTAAAAAATAATTTTATGGAATTAAATACGAGAAGTTAGATGGTTATTTCTACGTAACAACTTTAGAAAATACTATAAAAACGTTTTATAGGTTAAGTATAAATTTTTACAATCCAGCGCTGTAGTAATTGGTAGAGAGATATTATCAGATACGCAATAGATTCCGGGTCCATTTCCGGGTTCAGTATTCGCATCTTTATGTACCGCTTTCTTTATTCGTTATTAAGTTAATAGAATTCTCAATGTAGTTTCCTTAAATCAAGAACTTTGAACGTTCTCTTTTTCTGAAAATAAAATACGTTTGGAAAAATATATAAAAACTTATTTTCATTATGATTTAAATCACGTCATCGTACATTTGCGCATTCCACATGTTTAATCGATATTTTAGTACATAATTTAGTGATAAACTTTTCTGCCGGTGATCCGATGTAATATTTATATTTTAATACAAATTCCAAGTAAATATAAGTATTTTTTTCTTGGATTCAAATGACCTTGTCGCTAGGACTCGTTTAATGATTCCGATTAGGAACGGTTGATAGAAGTTGAGCGGGACAGATACGTGATATGAGATAGTTTGTTAGCTCGTAACAATATTTTATTTTTCACTTATCAAATAATAACTTAATTTTTATTACAAATTTTTACTATGAATTCTTAAAGTTAATGTATTAAATTTGTAACAGATTCGTTTTTTTAATTAATTTAAAGAAGTGGGATTCTGATTTGACATATTTGTAAAAGATTTAATTTACGTTCATAAATTCACATTATATTTAATTTTTATAATAATTAAAAAACAAAATTGTTGTGATGCAGTAAACAGCATATTTCTTTCTGTTTCAGGAAGATGAAAAACCGGCAGCACCTCTATTTTCTATGAAGATAATTTTCTACGATTTCCCAGAATTTTCTAAAATCTTATAATAGAGATTCGATGGAATTTCGGGTCATGATTTGTTTTCTCCCTCAATTTTTAAAAGATAAAGACGTAAAGGAAGATCACAAGAGTTACTAACAGCGCTTTATCGTAAGTAAAAATGTAATTTTTATAAATAAATCAAAATTTACATGTATGTTTGTATCGTTTAAATATCAGACATCCCAAAATAATAAAATAAAATAAAATTCCTTTTTTTTTTCTTTTTTTTTGTGTCTGTGTTCTGTTTATTTTGTTACAGATACTCACAACAGTCACCACAACAAACATAAATGGTTTCTTCACTGCGGCCACGCGGTCCCCCCAAACCCTTCCCGGACACACGTGTGTCTGGAGATGAATATTATGTTGCGTAAAGAATCTGCTATTTACTTCTTCTACAAAAAGCGATCGCCGCCCCAAAAATCGCGATCGCGAATAGGCACCACCAAAAATTGTAAGTTCCCTATTCCCTTTCCTTTCAAGAAAGAAGAAGAGGGAACGAGCCCAGCAGAAACCAGCCCAGCGGCCACTGACTGCACAGAAGAACGAAGAAAGAAGAAACCTGCACTTTTCCCCGTTCAGCCCTTCGAAGCCACGGGAATACCAAGGTTAACGGCATGTAATTCCGATTACTGCTAATTCTCGGAAAGTGCAGGCCAAAGAAGAAAGAAGAGGTCATCTGTAAGAGGAAGAAGAAGATGGAGAAGAAAGACTCTACTCGACCCGACGTCACGGACAGGAGTCCGGAAGAGAGCCCAGCGGAGATGCACCGTGAAGGGCAGCCATCAAAGAAGTGGATGAAGAACTTCTCCTAACTATCCTCTAACACTTACAATGAACTTAAATCAAACAGCAATTGCGACTCCTTCCGGAGAAGAGGGCGCGTTGTTCCCTCCATACAGTTAGTGCCCCGTTGTGGCGTATTCCTGCTAGCCTATGAAGCGTTAGCACCGAAAGGACTTCAGTGGACGGTCTGAAGGGGAATTACCTCGGGAGGACTTTCAAAACCCTAGCCTTCTGCGGTCGGCCCATAAAACGGGTAACATAACGCTGGTTCAACAACGGATTGGAATGTAATTAAATCCGTCCTTACAATCCAAAATATAAAATAAGACAAAAATTGAAAAATTAGACCCGTCATATAAACTAAACCTTTAAAAACACGCCCGATAGAATCATCCAGCAGCACGGGACACTGTCCAGGTACTGCGATCTGTAGGGAGAATTTGTAAACTCCCGTCAGCTTTGCTTTCCATTCCATAAATATCAGAGACCGCTGGGCCTATTTGATAATTTTTTAATCAATATTTTTACTGAAAATTGAGATCGGTTTATAGATTTATTTTGAAATTGGTTTACATTTATTTAGATAAATTATCTGACAAATAAATCTTAAAAAGAGAATCTGTCGTATTTCGTACTGTTATTTTACGTGCTGTAATATTTTTAGTTGCTGACTGAATTTCCATCTAACTCAATTCATGATTCCGCGAGTAAAATTTTAAATTCCGCAAGGAAATGTTTTAAAAAAAAAAAATCACCGCATTTATTTTAGTATTTCTTTCATTAAATTCGGATAAATTGTACTCGAGGTATTAAAGATTTAATAAAATCATATTGTACCAATATTTTCATAGTTAGACAAGTAACATTTTTTGTGGCGCTATCTATATAGTGTAAAAAAAACGGTTTTATCTTTAAACTTTGCTATAGGATGCGTTTTAGTTTCCTAAACTTTGCTATAGGATGCGTTTTAGTTTCCTGTTACCTCTCGTTCCGTAGAAAATTAGAGCAAAAAGAAATTTGATTCAATGGATTAATTTTATTGTATACAATTTTCATTTTTATGCGCTAACACATGAACGTCATAACTAATTTTAACGATTTTTTTTTTGAATTTTTATAGTATTATATTTACAATCAGTTACGCAAATAAGGAAAATATAAGTAAATCGTATGCACAGTAATAATTACGAGAATAAAAGGTATCCAGTGATACCTTCCAAAACCCACCGGGTTGGTCTAGTGGTTAACGCGTCTTCCCAAATCAGCTGATTTGGAAGTCGAAAGTTACAGCGTTCAAGTCCTAGTAAAGCCAGATATTTTTACATGGATTTGAATACTAGATCGTGAATACCGGTGTTCTTTGGTGGTTGGGTTTTCAATTAACCACACATCTCAGGAATGGTCGAACTGAGAATGTACAAGACTAACACTTCATTTACACTCACACATATCATCCTTATTCATCCTCTGAAGAATTATCTAAACGGCAGTTACCGGAGGCTAAACAGGAAAAAGAAGAAGAAGAAGAAGTGATACCTTCCAAGGGAATACAATAAATGTCTGAACAAAGAATAATACAGTTAAAAGTACAACGAAAAAAAAAACACGAAAAAGAATTAACAAAATTACGTGTACAAAAACATAGAAATAAAAAAAATTCTGACAACGCGCCTAAAGAAGTTTTCACCTCAAAAATAAATTCAGTTAATTCTGAAAAGAATTTTTTATTTTTATTATCTTTAATTACATCAGTTTTCTTCGAATTAATTTCTATACAAATTTTGTAGTAAATTTATAACAAAATTAAACAAAACGTGCTAGTAATGAAGAAGAGAAAAAAGGGTAAACGGTCAACACTACAATAAAACAAATAAAATGAAAATATTTACCGCAGAACAGTCTCAAGATCCAATATACGCAACCTTTTCGGTCGTCTCACATCCTTACTGCTATCCAATAGGTAACCATCCAGACGGTTTTAATGCGTGTTAATGTTAAGTATATAAACTTTGTCTTTCTCTTCTCTCTCACGGGATTTTCCGTGTTAGGCGGCAGTCCAAATGAAGTCTTAGGTACAGTGCGTCGTCCGAATGAGGGATAACAACTCCACCTAGGCAAACTCGTGGGCCGACTACCCTCTCGCAAACGTTACACGACTCGACTTTGCACTTATGACCCTTTTTGAAAGTCATACGGCTAACCGTGAGAGATAGTACGATAGTATAAAGTCATTTTTATTATCTTTCTCATAGCTTGCGAGATAAATGGCCTGGTGGCCTGGAATATAAACATTCCAGGAATATTGTACGACCTTCAAAAACGTGTATCTCGTTTAACACTATCTCTACGATCACAACTATTTCACCCTTCTTTCTTTTTCTGTTTAGCCTCCGGAACCTTTGTAAGGTATTACTTAAGAGGATGAATGAGAATGATATGTATGAATGTAAAAGAAGTGTAAGTAAGTCTCATACAATCACGGCCAGACCATTCCTAATGTGTGTGATTAATTGAAACCCAACCACCAAAGAACATCGGTATCCACGATCTACTATTCCATCTATAACACTACCTCTACTATATACACGATAATGTGAAGTCATTTTTACACTATTTCCCATAGTCTGCGAGATAAATGGCCTGGAGTATAAATATTCCAGGAATATTTTAGGACCTTCAAAAGCGTGTAACTCGTATAACACTATCTCTGTAAAATACCCGTACAACATTAACTCTGGTGGTTAGCCGTATGACCTTAAAAATATTCCGCTGTAAAATTTTCTGCTCTTTTCAATGGTGGCGTCAAAATAGGTCATTCCATTTGAAAACATCGTGTTAACCTTGAGCAAGTTCAAGTTCAAGGTCAAATCAAAGATCGTAATGAGGAATCTCTCTTCAATTTTAGTAACATTTGTATAAGTAATTTTTTTAAACTGTGCGTAGTTTAATCGCATGAGGCGATTAAAATGAAACCCGTATATAATATCTATATATATATATATATATATATATATATATATATATAAGCAAAACATACAAAATATAACATTTTTAGTTAAGTATTAAAGAAAACAAAATTTTCAATATCGCTAAACAAAAGGATTAAATATTTTAGATATGTTTTGTTTTTAACAAACTTCAAAATTCTCCCGTTTTTATTTAGTTTTTTTTAACTTTATTCACACCGTTTTACTCAAGATCAAGCTCTCTGCAAGTTTTGTTTAAAACCTTTATCTCTTTATTACCCGATTAATAAAGTCATTTTACTCCAAACATAAAATAGTGTTTTTCGACCTCAATCTTTTATCTTTTATCCCGCATTTCTCGAAAACTACTAAAAGTACAGCGCCCGTAACTATTTTTTTTTTTCACTTTTTCAGGTCAGGTTTTATATAAAACCTGACAGTCCGGCTTAATTTTACCGAAGGCCTAGAAATCAGGGCGAAATCTTTCACCAGCCGACCAAGCGTTTCTGAACCTAAGTTTATATGAACTTTCTTCTTTATTTACACCAATAGAACACGTTCTGGAAGCTTTTTACATTCTTCTTGAATTAATCTACAAATATTCAGTCTATCTCGCAGTTTTCTGGGGACTTTCATAATTTATTCCGCTCGTGAAAATAATGGAAAAAGTTCATAGAAACAAGCGTCCTAAAATGCTTCGTTTGAGGGTTACGGCTAGTGAAAGATTTCTCTGGGATTTCAGCTACCACGGTAAAATGAGGTAGTACTGAATTTTTAGGACGTAATTAAGGCGCAGAATTAGTAATTATTATGGTCTTTGATTGAAAAAAATCGAATAAAATAGGTCGCAGAACCGTATCTGCAGTAGTTTTTGAGAAATTCGGAATGAAAACAAATAAATTGCGGTAAAAATCCAGTTTTTATGTTTGACGTATAATAACTTTGTTAAATGGGTAATAAACACTATAAAAATTTTAAACAAAACATGTAGAGAATTTAACCCTGAACAAAACGGTGTAAAATAAGTTGAATAAAACAACGATAAGTTAGAAAACATCAAATTTTTTTAGAAACAGTGCATTACTACATTTATTAGAAAAGTACTTATTTAACGTAAACGTAACCAAATTCTATTTTGGTGATGTAAAAATTTTGTAAAAAAATGAAAAAAACTGGAAATTACTCGACAATTGTAAAATAAAAAATAATTAGTTATACGTTAAAAAACTGGAGTTCATATAAAACTGAAGTCTGGCACTCTAGAATTGTAAGATAAAGGTGATTTGATATTTTTAAAAACGATAGCGTACTTAATTTAAATCTGTTATTTTGAAAATTAAAATTCGATAGTCGTGAACATTGCATTCCGACATTTTAATTTTCAACCGATTTCAGCGCCATTTCTGTTCAGGTATGCCTCCCAAAAAACGAGGGATCGGTCGTTCTACGTCTCAAGCACGAAAGAAAAAGGCAACACGAGCATCAGAAACAAACGAGAAGCGAGATTGGAATCCAATCGAGAACGTAATGTTAGAGCCCGTTCATCGGAAACAAACGAGCAACGAAAACTGAGATTGGAAACCAACAGAGTTTATATATATTAACGTAAGTTAATGAAATGGATATTAGAAAAAGTAACATACATACTTATGTACTTACATAAGTATTGAGATCCAATGAGCCTATTATGTTCATTTAAAATAAATAAGTACCAGGTCTTTCAGATTGCTTAAACATAAATTTATTGCGGTTTGTCAACACAGATTCAAAGGTGTGTTATTTTTCTAAATGAAATGCTAAAAATTGACCTATTCTTTTCTTTAAAAAACTCTTAATTTTTACGATTCTATATTTTTTCCACGCACGTAACGTTTTACATTGTCACAGTGTCATGATATTATGACTAATTAGATATTTAAAAAAAAAAATTGCAAACATAAAAATATGCAAATTTTTTTGAACATTGATATCATAATCTACAAGAATACTGAATAAATGTTTGGTGCTTGTAAAAAAAGCAGTTGCTATGCCGAAGATGGGGGTTGCGATAATGGGACTTGTCCAGCATGACGCCTTCAACTACTCGCTTCTCCTATATCTTTACTCACACCTCTTACGACCCCCGTGATCACACCAGAGTACACTGTCGCCATCATAATGAACTCGTACAAACAGAGAAAACAATCTGACCAGCGCCGTTTCATTTCTTATTTTTTTCAACGTTATAATGTAAAGTAAATTTTTAAAAATATTTGATGTATATTTTCTGACGGCTACTTAATTAAATCTCTTTTGAAATAACTTGAAGTGGTTCAAATAGATGTAATATAATATTTTTCAATTTCTTAACATTTGGCACCGTCGGTATTATACAATTTATATAAAAATGAAGTATCCACTTACCAAAAATTGTGAGTATTGACTATCCAAGCGCTTTCGGGTTATTCTTCCATCATCAGGGATTACTGATTAATTATGAATTTTATAGTTGTGCGTATAAATTTTAAAAATAGGAATTAAAATGAAAATAAAATTTAAAATTATTATGTTATAACAATTGATTTTCAATAATTAAAATAAGTCAACGTTAAAAAAAAAATCTTCTCAGTAAGATGTTTACAACAGCTGATAACATAACAGTTATAAACATTTCACTGGGAAGACGTTTTTTTAACGTTGAATTATTTTAATTATTGACAATCAACTGTTATAACATAATAATTTTAAATTTTATTTTCATTTTAATTCCTATTTTAAAAAATTTATACGCACAACTATAAAATTCATAATCAATCAGTAATCTCTGATGATGGAAGAATAACCCGAAAGCGCTTGAACAGTCAATACTCACAATTGTTGGAAGGTGGACACTTTATTTTTATGTAAAATATTTTTCACTAAGAAAAATTCAAATCATTTGAATATTAATAAAATAAATCTGATATGGACACCGTATGACTTCCTTGTATCTATTAAATTACATAAACACATGTTTAAAAGTACATGAAAATGTATTTCATTAACACCTTCTGATATTTTTTCATATATTATTAATTGCAAAACTTTTTTACAATCAGAGGTTAATAATTATTAGTAAATCTATATATATAAATGAAAAAAAAAGTTAAAAAATAAGGAGATGAAGTCCGATTCGAATCGAATCAGACTTCATCTACCTATGGGAAACAGAATTATACCGCAACCTGACTATTTAACTACATTAATAAAAAAAGTAATTTAGTAAAAACAGTAAAAAAAAAAAAAAAATAATAATTTTGTAGCGGTTATTTGAATCCAATTTTACATTAACTTACAATATTTTAAGTCTAAAAAAGTATCGGAAAAGGATTATTTTAAGTTTTATTGTAAAAGGTTTTGAGTGAAACAGTTATATACAACAGAAAAGATGTATATAAATATAACGAAGTTATCGATACTCATATTAAGATAAATAAGGCTGTAATAATTACAAAGCGCGTTCTATAACGGTAAACAATATCGATTTATCTATAGAGAGCATCATAATAGCTAAACCGCCCCAGATTGCTTTTAGTTACTGTTGTCAGTACAGGTTAATACCCGATATTATTGGCAAGGCGAATATATAGTGATATAAATTCTAACTGGTCTAAATCGACTCGGAACTCGGGATTAAACATAATCTGCTAACGAGATACTTTAAAAATTGCTGTTTTTATTAATGACAGTGGGCGGTGAAAATGATTTAAACGGTGAAACGAAAAACCGAACTGAATTTAATAAATATAACTTTTTAATAACTTCAGCACGTTGTAAGTCGCTTATACGACTATCTTCAGTGAGTGGTGCTCCTCTTTTCCTTCTGGTATCAAATAACGCCGGTGGGATTTTTATTTTTATTTAGGCAAATACGTATTTAGAATACGGTCGAAAGCGCATCGGGTTTGAATTTTCTTCATTTAATATTTAGTTATTACGGGACAATAATATATTTCATAACTCTTTATCGTGTTTAAATTCGTTTTTTCGTACGCGTATATGTGACAAAACGTGTTCATAGATGCCAGGTTGAGAAAAATATGACTGATATCTGAAGATGGTAGCAAACGGGACCGGTAAAGTTATAAAGTAAGTTAATAAAAACTTTTTAACGTTATAAAATTCGATTAGCTTAGTCGTTTTATAATTTATAATAAGCAACCTTGAATTTCAACGCAAATACATTCAAATATAAATTGATTATTTATTATTATTTAAATATAAATATAAATTATTTACAGGTTGAGTGTAAGATTGGACTATTTATAATTTATTGCACGTCGACTAGGTAACTAAAAAGTTCTTTCATTGTAGCGCAGTATTTGAGAAAACAACATTTTTTCTGAGTTTAATAAGAGATGAATAATCTTAAATCGAAGTTCAAGGGTTCAGTGTTGAGATCGTTTATAAAGAAGAGATTATGATAAAAATTATACCGCTCTTTGGTAATAAAAGCTTTTCTTAACGCACCGGGTTGGTCTAGCGGTAAAATTCGTAAATCAGTTGATTTCGAAGTCGAAATTTCTAAGTTAAAATCTTAATAAAGGTAACCGCTTTTATTCGAATTAGATTACTAGATCGTAGATGCCGGTGTTCTTTGGTGGCTGGGGTTCAGTTAAACACACGTCTTAGGAATGGTCGGTCTGAGTCTGTTCAATACTACACGTTTACCGGTAAATTCACAGTTATTGATGAGTCGCCGCTGACTTTAATCGTTGATGCGACTAGAAATAGAAAAAATTAAAAAAAAAAGATAAACGATTTTCTTAAAAACGTCTAAGGTCGATTTTAAATTGTATTATAAGGTACTTCGATCTGTTGGATAATAAAAAATCTTAATTTTTGTTTTTATTATTTTATAGATCAAATATAAAAATATCCTGACGTAAATTTTAAAAGCCTTTTTCTAATTTCAAACGAAGAATTAATTAAGCGATTGAAAAAAAATTTAATCAAATCTGAATTTATCATAAAAATTTCAGTTGTAAAATTGTTAGTATTTCAATGTTTGGTTTATTTAACCTATTCCAACAAACATTTTTATGATTTTTTCTTTATGTGTAACGTAAAAAAAATTCAATAAAATGAACGAAACCATGTAAAGACGGTAAAATTAAATAATGAAATGGAATGTTATTTCTTCTAATCTTTCGCTTATGGAGAACCAATGTAACAGATAAAATTCTTAAAAACATCCGTTGCAAAAAAAAAAAATAGAATACAGTAATAAACTTAACGTTTATTAGTTAGGAGTTGTAACATTTCTTACAGCTCAATTATCGATCTATGTCTTGGACCTCAATTATGATTTTATATATCTTTCGTGGAATTTTTTATTTTAAATTATTAGTTATAAAATCATACTTGTGATGTTTTCCGCCCGTTAATAATAAAAACAACTTTTATTTTGGTAATAAAAAATTTATTTTAAATTAAGAGTTAAAAATTAACTAATTAGAGGTAATGTTGCTTTGTAATTATTACAACGATTATACTCTATAATAATAATCATTTAAGGCACTGTTCGGTATTATAGCTAATGAAAGAAGCAGCTTGTTTTTGTAAAAAAAAAAAAAAACAAATTTTATAAGCCACTTATGGAAAATAAAATTGGTTTTATACCTCAGTAAAACAATCCTTTTTTATGCGTAAGTTTGAATCTACTCGAAGAAATTCTGTAGGGATAAAAGAAAATTACGCATAAAAAGAATATATTTTTACATTACCGAAAGTGCAATATGAAGTTATCTTACTTCGTTAATAGATAATCTAAAAATTTATGTTCGCATATACTTAAAAACAAAATGTTACATATCGTTTACTGTTTTTTAACCTCTGATGGAAGGGTTGAATATCGCGACCGTTTTAAAATGATTCCTATTTTGGATTTACGTAATGATAAAAATTTTTTTTTTACATTAAATCATGTTTTAAGTACTAAAACGTAAATAGATATATAGTTTCGTAATTTTAGTTTATAATTAGACAGAAAATAGAAGGAACGAAGAAGAGTTTTGATTAAAATCACTGGGAATCTCGATTGTCTCTTAGAAAAGAGTAATAATTTTATATTAAGAGTAGAATGTAGTACAGATCTCCTTCAGCTGTTAGCCATTGTTAATTGATCAGCCCCTCAACGGGTCCAAATTACATGTACACATCTGAAGTTGCTCATTAATGCGTACTCGGTGTTTACTTAATGCGTATTCAGTAAGAATTTTTGAAAACAGTCTTATAAATTTTTTGTTTATCACGAATAAGTATCAACATTTTCATATTGTTACTTATGACGTACCAGGTGATTCAAAAAGAACCCACCGGGTCGGTCTAGTGGTGAACGCGTCTTCCTAAATCAGCCGATTTGGAAGTCGAGAGTCCCAGCGTTCAAGTTCTAGTAAAGTCAATTATTTTTACACGGATTTGAATACTAGATACCGGTGTTCTTTGGTGGTCGGGTTTCATTTATGCACACATCTCAGGAACGGTCGAACTGGGAGTGTAAAAGACTACATTTTATTTACACTCGTACATATCATCCTCATTCATCCGCTGAAGTATTATCTGTACGGTAATTACCGGAAGCTAAACAGGAAAAAGAAAGGTTATTCAAAAAGGACTTCACATATTTAAAAGCGTATAAATATTTATGGAGATAACTTACAAATTCGTTTCAGATCTCATTTCATAACAAAACACCTCAAAGTATTGATTTTCGTAGTTCATTAGTACCGAATTTGGCCACCAGTGTTGTTACAAATGGATACGTTTAATTGTGCGGAACGTACTCGCTATGTAGTTTGGTTTCTAGATTTCCAGTCGGCTACAGCAGATCAGCGTAATTTTTGTAGAGAGTACGGAAGGAAACCTCAAAATAGGCGTACTATTTACTCTTGGCACCAAACCTTCGTTAAGACAGGTCTTTTTAAACATACAAAATCGGCAGAACGCTCATGCGTTCCTCAAGCCGCTATGGAACAATTCAGAGAAAGCTGTGCACGTAGTTCAAAGAAATCATTTCGACGTGTTTCATGCGAGACAGACATTCCACCACGACTGTTTGGCGCGTATTACGTAAACCATCGCACTTGAAATTATACAAACTAATCGTGATTCGACAAATTACAGATGACTATAAAGTTGCCGGGCTGCAGTTTTGAGCGGAAGTGATGGATAGAATTGCAGACGATACATTTTTAGACGATGTAATTTTTGGTGATAAGTCAACATTTCACGTTAGTGGCAAGGTGAGCACCCGTAACTGCTGAATATGAGTTAGCGAAAACCCTCATGAACCTTTTTAGCATATTCATGATAGCTCCTAAGATCAATGTTTTTTTTTTGTTTTTTTTTTTTGCCCTAATCAAACAAAGACTGTACGTCCCGTTATTCTTGTAGGAGGTAACTGTAAATAGTATCTTTTATCTGGACATGCTTCAAAATTTTCTTATTCCTTAGACGATGATGACCAAGAGAGGGTTGACATTACTAGCAGCAAGACGGGACACCGCTTCACTATCGCCTACATGTCTCAGATTCTTTTGATATTAGATTCCCATGTCGGTGGATTAGTCTTGAAGGTCAAATTGCCGAGTCACTTCGCTCTCCAGATTTGATCCCGCTAGATTTTTTTTCATGGGGTTTCATTAAAGATCTGGTTTACGTACCGCTTTTGCATGCCGATCTTGTCGAGCTAAGATTTAGAATTAACTCCACAGCTGCAGAGGTAACCCTCGACTTACTGGCTACAGTCTGGAATGAAATCGACTTCAGGTGGGATCTATGTCGCATTAGAAATGGAAGCTATGTTGAACCAAAGTTAATGTCGGGCGACAAACACGATGTATTTTTCTATGAAATGAGAATTCAATCGAACGTGTAACTTTTCTCAATAAAAATGTTTATGTGCTTCCAAAGATGTGAAGTTTTTTTTTAATCACTCGGTATTTTATTTAAATAAAAATTTTAATATTACATACGGTATTATGTAATATAATGTAGTATTTCATATTACGATAAATCTTTGTATGTTTTAACAATTTTTTATGCGGCAAGAAATAAAAGACATTTAAAAAATTTGTTATCAATAACACTACTAAATTTAAAAAAGTACTATTAATACTAACTTATTTTAATTCTCGAGAGAATTAACTTTAAACTAAATAAATATTAAATTTTTAACAAATACAAAAAAAAGAAGTGATTTCGTTAAAGTAATAGAATAAAATAATTTAGTATCTTGAAATTCTCATGAAATAAAATATTAACGATGTAAACTACTTTAGAACGACTCGCACCATAAAAAAAAGCGATTTAATACAAACAGTAACGGGTTTTCAATGTAATTTTTTTGTTCAACGATTTCATTATTCGTTTGGAATGGAATTTAATAAAACATCGGAATATTTTGTAAAATCTTTTTACAAAAACATTTACTCTCGTAAATGAGTGTTAAAACAAACTTCTCATTTTCCGTTTCTCATTTATTATTTCTACGGAACGAACGTCTGGTAGCAATTTATGGAATTTTACTGCGATCGGAAAATAAAAATATTCTAGTTTTTATCGAATAGCAGTTGTATAAGTCAAATTTAAATCGGTTATATCAATAAATTGCGTTAAAAGCCTTTCGTTTGATGAGTGTCAGAATAATTTTGTAATTGATTTTAATATATCCAATTTTAAATGTCAAACTGTTAATCTCTAATTAATACAATCTGATTCCGTTTCGCTAGAATTGTCGTTTGGAGAAGTTTTCTCAATAATTATGGCTACACAAAGGAAAAGTTACTTTAATTGAATCGACTTTTTTCTTCGGTTTCCATATTAAATAATATAGAAGCATATTATTCTTTACCGACTTCAAAAAGAAAACTAAATAACATCGACTTCAAAAAAGTAAAAATAAAAAAAAATAACGAAGTAATATTTAGTTTTCTATGTAATCTATTTATTTTTAAACCGGCTTTATTATTTATTTTAAAAGTTTAGTTTATTAAAATATTTTTTTATATTTTCAAAACACGTTAGGTTTAGAAAAAAGTTAACCGCACGAATAAAAGTCGTATATATTAAACCCGAAAAATGAAAACCTAAGTCTTAACAAATAAAAATAAGAAAAGGAATGCAGGGGAACGACGTTAAGAGGTTACTACCGAATGCGGCTGAGATTCTCTAGAATAAGGGAATATACTCGTATAATTATTATTATTATTACTACGTAAATCTCTTTAACGTAAGTTCTTTAACCAATTTTCTTGAAATTACTTGTACGTACAGTTTGAACATCAGTATGACATCAGGCTATATCTCTTTATGCTGTAACTATCCAAAGTAAGCAGTAATGATCAACAAATAAAAAATTAATACAGGCCTTCTTTTTTTATCTAAAATAATCCCTTTTGAAGGCGGAGGTAGATTTCACCGGTGCTAAGTAGTGGATAAAAAAGATTTCCACCTTTAAGTTAAGAAAACCTTCAAATTTACTCGATACGACAATGATTTTCTCTCTCTCTCTTTCTCTCTCTCTGTGTGTGTGTGTGTGTGTGTGTGTGTGTGTGTGTGTGTGTGTGTGTGTGAACTTCCCAATTTTTTTTCTTAAATGGTTTAAAAACAGTGCATCTTATTGCTTTATCGCCCATCTCCGTCAGTAATAAGATTAAGCAATACCCAACTTTAGATACTCCTGGTATAATAAGGCATAAACACACGAAGTTATTGAATCGTTTAATAAAGAATAACTTTTTTAGTTTTATTTTTAAATATTGTTAATATAATGATTGGTTTCAATGTACTCGTAAGCTACTTTTTTTTAAAGTAATTAATGTTGAATAAAAAAACCAAAATTAGTATTTAAACAAATAATTAAATTATTCAACTCTAATAATTTTTATTTTATTTTATTAAAATAGAATAATTATACGTATTTATAAAGGTTCCATTTACTGCTTTGTTTTTTCTCTATTTTCACAGAATTATGCGCTTCATTAGTACATTTTGTGAATATTAAATTAATTAAAAACATAATTAAAATAATAAAACCATAACAAAGGTAATATTTATCATCAGTCTGATATTAAAATTTATAACAGCGACTGATATTGTAAACATACCGTCATCTCAGTCTAAATATTTCTAATATTTCAAAAGCCACCAAGCTCTGCTCCCTGGAGCCCCGCTGTATTTTTATCCTCATGGTTGTGAGAAAAATACTGATAAATAACAATTAAAGTCCGAAAAGCCCTATTTCCTCCAACGTTTCCATTGCTCTTGATGTAGCAGCTCTGTCACAGCCCCCAAGGGAGCTTTGATCTGCGGCTTAAAACTTCCCAGGATAACACTAATGTATCATGAAAAGTTGAAACCAATCGCTCGGTTAATTCTCGCGTGATGCTCTGATACCCTGCCTCATACTTCCCTGATTACTTGGAAAACTTTCAAGTTTTTTGGTGTTAAGTGCCAATTCGTGTCATCAGGTCATTTATGGTCCTCGATTAGAATATAATATTTGGTTTTTAGATATATTAGACGATGGAAAATGGTTTTTAGATATTTATCTGACGAGTATTTAAAAGCCCAAATCGAGTGAATAATCTCGTTTAATAAAGTAGGAAACGGGGAAAATTTTCAGTAATTTTTCATATTTTTTTCACCTTTCTTTATGACTTTCAAGGTCGAGTTTAAAAAATCTAAAAATTGATTTTTAGATATTTAGATGAACATTAATCACACCAAAAATCAAGTTGCTATTATTAGTTATCGAGAAATTAAAAAATATCGTAAAATTTAATGTTACTCCACTTTAACCCTTTAAACTCGGAATTTAAAAAAAACTTTCTTACCGTGCACTTACACCGTAAGATGAACGTGTATACAAATTTTCATCGATTTATTTTCAGTTTCTTTTGCTGGACGTTAATTACGAGTCAGTCAGGACATCTTGTCCTGATTTTTAACGACTCAAGACTTGTTTTTTAATTATTCTTTTTATTTTCGTTATGAATATAAATTAATTTACGAGGTAATTTAATTCGGTTAAGCAAACAACAGATAACATTTACGATAAAATATAATTTGATATATTTTTTTTTTAATAACACAGGAAATATTTGCTAATTTAAGCCGGCCGATACGATATAATGCAAGATAACTTTTCGAAAAATAGAAGCGAGTTTGGAGGAGAAGATGGAAAATGGACGGTTAAAAAGGAGAAAATTTCTTAATTAGGACACCCCGTAAATTAAAATTTAGTAACGTAATTAGTTAAGTTTTTTATAATTTTATTTTATTTTATTTATTGTAATCTTCGTAAATATATATTTGATCATTTTAGAGGTGAATTTACGGTTTATTTTCTACAATAAAGAAATCTATTTTCAAACTAAGGTAATAAATTATCTGACCAATTAAACCAGAAAAAAAGAAAAATGATATAAGTAAGTTGACGGAACGTAATAAATGCGAATAAAGTTCATGAAATCTAAAAATGTATTACAAGAAAGAGATAAATAAACGGAATATAAAGAGAGAGATAATGTTAAATGTAGTGGCTGACGTTCTCTGATTGTTCAGAACTACTGAACTAGAAATAAATAAAAACAATGATAATAATATCATTGATACTGTACTGCCTTTGAAGAGTATGAGATATTTTTGTAACGATAACTGCTTTCTGTGGAAAAATCAATTTGAGAGATTATTCTTTTAATTCTGCTTCTATCTCTTTTATATTGTGGATATTTGTTGTAAATAATAAGAAAATTCTGTTTTTTCATTTTAATTCCTTCACGTTATATATTTATTAAGTTAAATACCATCTTGATGAACGGCAAACCAACTTGCGATCAGCTTTTTTAATTTGTAGCGCACTGCCCATGTTTGTCAATTAAATTTGTCATTTTGAACTAACCGTATCTTACACGTTTTGTATCGATTTTGAGGGTAGGAGTATTTATATAATGAAAAAAGTGGTTTATTACTAACCGAGAATAACGTGGAGAATTCTGTAGGTCTGTTGCTTAAAACTGTAATTAAATTGAAAGAAAAAATCTGATGTGGACATCACATGAGTTCCTTATACGCCTATTTAATTACATATACACATCTGTTTTACAATCAGAGGTTAATAAATATTAATAAATCAATATATTTCAATTAAAAAAAAAGGAGATGAAGTTGGACCGATGTGCCTCCCCTTGTAAGATCCAAATATTTTATTAATTAAAATTTTATTTGGCTATAACTCTGGAACCGATGAAAATAAGTACCGCTTATGATATATCGTTGAAAAGCTCTCGATGCAGTTAGCTTATTACTGCAGTTAAGAAAAACTCAAAGATCCAAATTTTTTTGATTTCGCCTTTTTTGGGCGCTTTTGGTACAGTCCAATGCAATCAAAAGGGGAGGTGAACAACTAGATGTTATAACGGTTCTAAATTAAAAATTTCAATATCCTACGGCTCATCGTTTTTGAGCTATGCGACATACATATGCACATAAGTAAGTTCAGACGTCACGCCGAAACTAGTCAAAACGGTTTGAGGAATGATCAAAATGGATATTTCCGTTAAAAACTGACAACCAAAATTTTTCGCGATCACAATACGTACAAGGAAGTAAAAAATAAAAAATAAAACGTATAATTCTGTTGACTTAAAAGGAAATTTTGTAATACTTATTCAATAGTGATGAACCGGGTTGTGAACGAATAACAATTCGTATGTATCAAATCAAGCGACATTAGTACTTTTGTGTTACACAACAAATACTTCGACATTTATGACAGCACAATAAGATGCTGCTCAATTTTTGTATTTTTAAGAAATTACTAAACTATCTAACGATTAATTTATTAAAAAAAACAAATAAATAAAATTTTTTTACAGAACCAATATTATTTTACTGGTTGAGTCGTAAATAAAAGTTACAAATTGTATAAAATTGTTTTTTTTTGCATGTAGAAATATTACACGGCCATATATTTAAAAATTTAGCGATAAACGCATTTAAAATTGTTATTACACGATTGCCTAAAAAGTAGTTTATATATTTACAGTGTATTTATGTACGTAGTGGTTTGCTCCACCGTAGCATCTCAACGACTGTACCGATTCAGATGTATTATTACCCAGCGTTGGAATCCTTATGTTATCGGGAGTGTGTCGTAGGCTACAAACACACACACACACACACACACACCCACATTATATATACTGCTATATAGTAGTCTCCCCTATACTACATATATATATATATATATATATACTACATACAATACATACTACATACTACATACTATGTATACTACATATACATATATGTAGTTGTAGAGATTTGTCGGTTAAACTACAAATTTTAATGAATTAAATTAATGAAATGTGAACTGAGAGTCTATCACTGTGGGGGCTAGATTTGAATAATTCGAATCAATAATGTTATAAAAATAATAGAAATAAAATAATATTAAATAAATTTCAAACAAGAGATAAATGTTAAAATTAAAAACACGATTGCAAAAAATACATTGCTATTTAATATGGGTTAATTACTAATATAGGATAATTAATGAGCGTTCGGGTGACAATTTTGTATTATTATTTGTGTGTAGTATAATTTTTTTTCTAATTTTTTAAATTTATTCTAAAAGATACGTACATATACATAAATACATATATACATATATATATATATATATATATATATATATATATATATATATATATATATATATTTATGCAGTCTATGACACTCCCGGTAACGTAAGGATTCCAATGCGGGATCATTCATCTAAATCGATTTAGCTGCTGAACTGCTCGAGGAAACCGCACACCATGTGTTCTTCCAGTGTCCTCGATATTCGGACGCTCGATTAGAGTTATTAACTAATATCAGCCGAGAAAACACGTTACAACCTGAGGAATTGCAAGACATCTTGCTGAGTACGAAGGATTCGTGGAGAGCCGTTACAAGAATTGCAAAGGTAGTTGTAGAAGATCTCAGGAGATGAGAAGAGACTCGCAAGGGACAGAGGGAGACGCTAGAGGATGCGGGGAGGACAGGTGTGCGGATGAGCGCCTTGGGGGTCCCCGCGAGCGTGCGTGGCCGCCGTGGGGCAGTGAGGTCGCGGATACTCTCGCTCTTCTCCCCCCCCCCTTCTTGACATGTCTGATGGCGTTCGAGGTAAGTTGTGTTGTGTGCAAGTCTGGATGCGTGGGTACGTGTAATTGATCGCGGTCAGTGTGTGTGGTGGCAAGTGTGCCTGTATTGTGTGCCAGTCGTGCGCATTGTGAGTTGGTGCAATGCGATGTTCTGAATGGGGCTCTGTGTTTTTTATGATGCGTGTGTGTGTGTGTGTGGAGTGAGTGTGTGTGCGTAATAGTAAGTGTGCACGATGTCAGTCTGTACTAGTATGTGTGTTCTTTAGTTCGTTGTCCTGAAGTTGGTGCTGCGTTTGCTCTGATGCGTGCGTGACGGTTGGTTGGTGACCGTTGGTGTTCTTTTAATGACTGAATGAGTGCGAGGGCGTTATCCCCCCTTCCTGAAGTAATGCAAGATTAACGGTTTCCAGGAAGGGGCGGGTTGCCAGTGGTGAAGGTTTGGTCGGTAGTGCGCCCATGTATAATAACAGCCAGACACTGCTTCAGCACCCGTAAATGGGGTTCCTTCACTATTTAAAAAAAAAACTGTTAAGCTGCTAGGGTAGAACATACGTACAACCTAAATACATTAAAGTCATATTAATGAAAGAGTATAACAAAAATAAAGTCTATATTTTCTTAAGCGGTTCACAAACACGGAAAATCCTCTGAGGAATAACTGCAAAACAGATCAGTCCTTGAGGATTTCTCTACCTAATAATTACTCTAAATGAGTTAGTTCTCACAAAATACAACAGATGGCGCTGGTGTGTGACCGCCTACTTTATAATAGTTAAATGTATGTTTTTTAAAAATCGTTGGTTTTAGCTAGTTTACAGATGAAATAATTTTTAACAATTAAAAATTACTTTGAATCGATAAAATATTTATTTTTAGCAGTAATTATTTATTTTAATTAAATAAATACCTTAATTTTTAACTCTATTCAAATAATTTCACAACAATCAACGCCATCTGTTGCATTTTAAGAGAATTAACCAAGACCAGCACTATGTATATTGTACATCCTAAAATTCTAAATACGTGCAATACAGTACATTAGTACATTCTAAAAAGAATACAATAAATTATACTTCTATAAATATATATATACAGGCATAGTACACGCAACGCGGTAGATAAAGCATTATATTTTAATGCCGTTCGGGATATTCAGATGAAAAAAATAATTTTTTACATTTACAATGTTAATTCTCATGATTCTAATCAGATGGGTGGATAAAGTGACAAATGAAGAGGTGCTGCGGCAAATCGATGAAGAAAGAAGCATTTGGAAAAATATAGTTAAAAGAAGAGACAGACTTATAAGCCACATATTAAAGCATCCTGGAATAATCGCTTTAATATTGGAGGGACAGGTAGAAGAAAAAATTGTGTAGGTAGATAACGGTTGGATTATGTAAAAAAAAATATTAGGTGTGTAGGATGTAGGGGGTATATCGAATTGAAACGACTACCACTAGATAGGGAACATCAAACGATGTAGCTCTCCAGTCAAACGAACGGAGACAAAAAAAAGCACTGAGTAATGATGCTTTGATCAAACTTTTCTTTACGGTTTGGTTTTCCCAGGAAAATGCTTCAGCATTTTCTTTTTATTATCGGTGGAATAGAAAACGTACTATTCCTGATGTAATATATGTATATAAATTTGTTATGATATGAAAAGAGCAATTATTCATTTTATTTAGTATTTAACTATCAAAAACACTATAAACTCTTCTTTTCTTTGATCAGCCTAAAGGAAATTATTTAAAAATATTACAGACTAGAAACCATTTAACTGAAAAATTGAATTTTACAATTCTTGACTGACAAAATATATTTAAATATATTTTATTGAATTATGTAGAACAGAAACTAATCGTTCTGCATATATATGTACAGAGCCATTTTATAAATAACAAAAATTCCAAAAATAACGTTAAAATAAATTTATGTTTATTTTTTGGCCAATATTTCTTTCATCGTTTTCATTTTTTGACGATGGCTGTCATTAGCAGAATTATTTTTCGTAGGTTCTTAACAACGTCTTAAATAAGTTGCCATTTGCCACGGTAGAAATATTTTCTAATTCTCTGCTGAAAAATTTTCTATTTTGAGATCAAACATGTACTCTATAGGGTTTTTTTTTAATTTATCGCTTGCCATAGAAAGAAACGATTCTCATTACAATTTGGCGTACATATTATCGTAACGACTCGAGGTAAGAAATTCTGAAAATCTCAAAATACTGATAGCTTCTTTTGATTCGTCATTTATAAGTTGCCGCAACCGTTGTTTGTTTAACGAGTGAATATTTGGAGTGAAACATCCATACATTCTCAGATTAGGATGTGTTTGTTATTAGTAGCTATCAAAAGAATAAAACCTTGAGAGTATCGAGAATTTGTACATCATTATCGTTCACTAAAGACGACGCCTTGTCGATTTAGCCACGTCACTCTCATTTAAGTCATTGTATGAACCAAGGCCCGTCTCATCTTTAACATTATTAATGACGGTTGCTCTCGATCTACCTCTAAGTTTTTTACCCGAAACCTCCCCCTTAAATATATTCGTCAAGAACTCGTGATGTCGTATTACATATCCTATCAATTTCGTTCTTCTTCTTCGTATAACATTTAGCGACATTTAGAATTTGTTAACGATTAAATATAACTGTTCGGGTAAGCCTCCCGCAGGAACTACCAAACTTTCACACTACACGGCTAGCGCTAATCATTTGCGACGTTACATTACACCTTTTTCTTAGTAAAGGTAATACGATGTTGTTTAAAATACTTATCTAAAGTATTTTCCATTCTTTTTCAAGTCCGATACTCACCTTTTTAACCGTGAGACAACAGATATCGTCATGGAAGTCAGGGTTTTTAGAATACTTCTTCTGGGTTTAGCTTAAAAAAATAAAAAGAAAAAACTGGGAAAAGTAACGGATAGATTAATTGGATTCTGTATTCTGAGTGACGTGGACGAATGAAACACGATTCTGTGCATTAAAAAAAGTAATTTTTTTACATAAATAGCCTCGATCTGAACTCATTTAGGCTTACTCTAACGGAAACCGATAAAAAATA
Source organism: Lycorma delicatula (assembly GCF_047948215.1). Classification (NCBI taxonomy): domain Eukaryota; kingdom Metazoa; phylum Arthropoda; class Insecta; order Hemiptera; family Fulgoridae; genus Lycorma; species Lycorma delicatula. The sequence goes on along the minus strand of NC_134456.1, from coordinate 222,974,323 downwards.
TTTAAAAAAAGTTTAGTTCATTGTAAAGAATAAAATATAATAAGTGATCGTTCTTTGTTTCACGTCTCTAGGAATTATGGAAAAGAAGTCTCAAATAAGGCATTTTTATATACAGAATTCAAAGATTGGTTATGTTTCAGATATTTAAAGGATATTCATCTGTTAACTGATGTTTTTCATTAAAATCTGTTCGTATTAACGAAAAAGAATTCTACAGTCAACGATAGCGAGTTATGAAAAAAAAATCTTCCTCTCGTGTTCTTTAGACACATCAAAAGTAGTCTTCATACTCGGTTTTCAGTATCTATTTGTATAAATTAAAGTTTCCACATACCGACAATTTTAATTATTCCTAAACTTTTCTTAGATGCTTACTTTTAACCCCGGTTGAAACCCTTAGGGAGTCGGTTGCAAAATCTCACTCTTCCTCTTTGGGGAAGATTTTACAGCGGCATAAAAAATGTTTAGTTAAACTCTTCGTCCTTCGGGAGAGTTTTTTTTATTAAATGATCTTTATGATATAAATGATGTGTAGATCATAAAACCCGTTTTTTCTAGTCTCGACTCTCTAGAGGTCGTGGAAATTTTGTGATGTGTTGGTCTGATGGAGTGTGTTGCTGTTGAATAATTATACTCTCTACTCAAGTCGTTTGAATGACAGTTTTCCATTACTTTTTAATTTAGATAAAAAATATTATTTTAATTTTAAAATACTTATTTATATAAAATCTTTTATTCGTTTTATAATTTCGACTCCGCTGCAAATTTTAAGCTTAACTGGCTTCTACTTTTGGTAATTAATTAAGTCTGTATGATTTGAACAAATAAAAAAATCTAGTTCTTTGAATATTTAGTTAAAATTTTTAATTTCTTCAACGACTTAGATTTTAGGCCGCTTTCCAAACGGTAAATCCTACTTCGATAGTACGGGTGCTTGCTACGTATTGTCGTAAGTTGATATTCGGCCTTTACAACATTACCGACATTCAACTAGGAACAACTAAACTATTTTTTTAATCCTTGCCGTGGGGATTTTTGTATAAATCCACGGAGAAAAAAATAATATTTTACGTATGTAATGGATTCTGACAGGTATTCAAATCCGTGATATCATTAATTGTAATTTACGAACTCTCGTTACAGGAAATTACTAAATTCCAGTAATAAGACAAAAATAATATACAAGAATCGATTTAATTTAAAGTTATTTTATTTAGTATTTAAAAAATAAAAGCGTTTTAAAATTAACAGAGGTCAACTATTCACTAAAAATTATGCGATAATGCTTTATTCAATTCCAATCGAGAGCGAAAATTTGGCTTAAAACCAAATTTTCTCAGATTACTTCTTACACTCCTTTCGTAGGGTCGGATAAGATCCTGATGTAATCTTAAATCTTATTTAGTTTATTTTTTATCCAATCTTATATAAGAGATTGTTGATCGACTAGTGAATTGTTTTTAACTACAGTGAATTATTTTTTAACTATAGTTATTTTTAGTTTATATACACAGATATGTTTAGTTGTTTATTATTATTATTATTGACATTTCTCATTAAACAAATAAAAAATCTTTTATTCGATTGGTATCTAATAATGCATTACATAGTTCGTATTACTGCAAGGATAAAAAAAACTACCCTAGCATTTGTTCGAATGGATCGAGGGAATACATAGTACAGGTTTTATTAAAGCAGCATCACAAAATAGAAATTTAAATATAAAATGAGAAATAAAAAAGATCGAAGTCTATATTAATTATTTAAATATTAACACGCGGAATAATTTAAAGGTAAATATATGAAGATAGTAAACGTAAAAAAATAAGTATAACATAATTCGCAATCTGTAAGATGTTAATGAAAAGTATTTCAGCTCGTATTTAAGAACACGTTGAACGAGATGCAAAAAAGTCAAAATTATTTAAAAAATCATCCTTGTTGTAAATCAAAGCAACTGAGTTTTGAGAAAAAAATTTGCGTTATATAAGCAGTTCCATTATCTGGGTTGATACAGGTACATATTGGATTTAAAAAAAAAAATAAATAACTATTCTTTTTAACGAATAAATATGAATACAAGGAAAAGTTAATATTTGTAATTTTCTAAATATCTTTGGCGGATCGTAGCTAAAATTAGTAGGGGTACGGCTTCAGAAAATTTTTTTCTGGGCCTTTTCAAGGCCACGGTTAAAGTTTTCTGTAAAATAAAAGAACCGAAAAAAATGAATCAAATAGAATAGCTGGAAGCAGAATAATAACCTAATTCTGCTCTTTATACATTCAAGAATACGGTACACAAGAATACGGTAATTTTTTTTCATTAGAAATCAGTATTAGAAACCAGATAAAGGGTAACGATAACAATAATTCAGTTGTCGTAAGTGATTAATTAAATTACATTCTTTTTTTTAATGGAAAGAAATTCTAGATGAGAATTAACTTTGTTGTAACCCGCTCCCCCCAAAGGACTTTTAATTTTTTTTTTCATCTCCTTACCAACATTTCAAATATATTAGCAATGAGAAGCAATAAAATCGATATTACATCGATCTACACGGTTCATACTTAAGGCACCAAACAATAATCTGGAAGCCCATTTTTATGTCTTGAAAACTTCTTCTGACTTTTTGAGGGAGTCCCAAAAGATAACATTAAATTTCAGACGGGAGAACAAATAAGTAAGCATAAGGATGACAAGCTTAGGGCTTTATTAAGGTGGTTCAAAGTAAAACATGATTTTGTTATAAACAAAATAAATTTGATCGTTCCAAGAAATTTTTCATCTAAAAAATACATTGAAATTTTATTTATGAATCCCATAAATATTATCGTTACCATTAAAAGGAATTTTACTTGCGCGATGAGCAATATTACGTCTACCTGAAAAGCAAAATGCAACAATTTTATCCCTGTTAAAGTTAGATAGTTTTAATGAAGTAAAGAAATACATTTTTGAACTAACATAAAATTTATCGGTAGGTATAGTTTTGTCATCTACGAAGAATGTAATAATAAATCGTTGAAGATTTTGAAGAGGGTCATTAATAAACAACACGAAAAGCAACGGACCGAAGACACTTCTCTATGGCACACCGCGTTTGACATCTTGATGAGAGGATTTACATTTTACGTGTGAATCGTTATCAGAAGATGAAATTTTAACACCTATTTAGCAACACCTATGCGGTGTGGCGTTAACCGATTTTAAGCAGCTCCTGTTATACCGTAACTGCTAAATGTTTTTATCGATAAAATATGTGAAACTAAATTTAATCTTTTACCTACTAAAACTGAAAATAGATCGCGTTAACCGCACTTTACAAACCTTAAATAGGCGTTAAAAGTTTATCCTCTAGTAAGGATTCACGTGTAAAATGAAGGTCCTATCTTCAAGATATAAAACACGGTGTGCCACAGGGAAGTGTGCTCGGTCCCTTGCTTTTCTATTGTAAGTTATCTTATTCTAATTTGAGCGAGGTAACAAAAAGTTGTTAACTTGCAATTTAAAATATTTTCTAAAAACTAGGAAATTGCTTTGTCATTAGACAACTTTTTCCTAAAACCGTGTTGAAAGTTTGTCGTTGCGTTACGTTTACATTTCCTTCGTTACACGCACCATATTTAGCAAGGCTTCATCTACAACTGCTTTCTATCCCGAATTTAAATGCAACCGTATTAGAGTCATACTTTTAATCGTAAAAAACCATTGCGCCATCGTACATTTATTTTACTAAATGTGAGGTGTATCATACGAAATACAATCTTATAAAATATAATACTAATCGTTCGGTATCTACCGATAATAATTTTTTTATAGTCGAAGTAGTCATCTAATTTTAGATTCTGTTTATATTTTCTTGTAAACGGGTTTTGGTTATTTTTAGATTTTATGATTCATTTAAATCAGTAGTTTTTCCATTGTAATTTATAAAATTATTTCCACATTTATTATAAATATTAAACGATTATTTTTAAATCCAGAATAGCAGTTTATGCATTATTAATAACATTTTTGTATTATTTAATATATTTGTAATTATACCCAGTTGGAAGTGAAATAAAGTATAAAACTTTTATACTTTAAAAGGCATCAGTTTATACAGCGTGCTAGACGATCTGAAATTACAGGTAGATATAGTAAGTTACAATTTGAAATAATGTGATAAATTTCATATAAAAAATGAATTTTATTAATTAAAAATATTTAGGAGAATTAGGTATTTTGTATCGGAATACCTGATACACTGTGAAGAGATCTGTTCGCTTTTGAGAAGAAATTCAATATTTGATTTTTTTAAAAAAGATGTCTGGAGGTAAAAATAGTAATTAGTTAATTATAAATAAACAGCAGGAATAATTTAGTTCTGTATATATATATGTAAGCTTCAGTTTATCGACAAATAATAGCTGAAGTTTTAATTTGAGATTTGAGGTAAATGATATAAATATGTGGATGTTGCATGACAGAAGATAAATTATAAGACGTGCAAATTACATCGCAAGATTGAATATGTTAACAGATGAATTGCTGCATGTAATTGTCAGTGTGCAATTGACAGACTATAATAACATTTTTATTGAAGTATGTGTAAGCGTGTGAGCACTATGTTGTATGTGCGAGCGATCGAACGTGGATATGCTTGACTGCACGGTACATATTCTATTGTTTTAGAAACGGTTATTGTAATCCGGAAAGGGGTAAAAGGAAATAAAAATTATGGGGTTTTTGTTTATTTACTTATCGACTATTATTATTATTACTGCAAATTGGTCTACGCTTTTTCAATGCTAACAATTTAAGTAAATAATATTCCGACAATTAACGTAATGAATTTTTTGTATAATGTCAATACGGTATTATTATTATTATAGGCCTTTCATCCGGAGGTCCCGGGTTCAAATCCGGTCAGACATGACATTTTTCACGCCCTACAAAATTCATTTATCATTTATCCAGTAAATGAGGGCGTAAACCTGTTTTTGCTGTGTAGATAAACAAATAAATTATTATTATTATTATTATTTATCGCCGATCTCTGTGGCGCTTCTCGGCCTCTCATCTGAAGGTCCCGGTTTCGAATCTCGGTCAGGTGTATAAATTTTGGCACGCTAAAAAAATTCATTAACATCTACCAGTAACTATAAGCGGGAGTAAGCCTGTTGTTATCGTAGATAAATAAATTATTATTATTTATTGTAGATAAATATTTTTCAAGTAGTATTGTAATTTTTTATTATTTTGGATAAACGGTAAATATACAATCTATTTTTTTATTTGTAATTATTATTTATAAAATCTTTTTTTTCCCAACATTTTCTCCGTTTTGTGGAAGAAATATCGTCTAACTTATTCTAATGAAAAAATATTTCATTCATTATTTTCACACACTGCTACCGGCCCAAATCGGACTGAACGTTTATTACCTTTTTCGTGAACCTTTACACAGCTGTTTAGAAAAATAGTACCTCATGCGTATAAGAATTTTGAAATTCATTTTTTTTTTTGCCGAAATTAAATCCTTACTAGTTGAGACGGCTTGTGGGAACACCGACAAAATATTTTTGAACTTAAAGAAAAAAAAAAGCTGACAGCTTTCCGGAAAAGTCCTACAACTGTCGGTTGTTTTTGATACACGGCTTGCACCCACAACTTAATTTAAAATACTTACAGATTCATTTAAATAAAATATTTTTCATTTATTTAATTCAACTATTCTAAATTAAGTGCGCGCGCATAACAAATTTAATTCGCGCTGGTTTGACGGTACTAGCGGCGACGGTCGGCAATAACAACGCTAATGTAATTTCACGACATACGTAGAATAGATTTTCCTTGTACGGTCGGCAGACTGGTGTAGCCGCGAGGCTAATTGCACCAGGTACCGAGTGGACCGGCCGACCGTGTTCGAGACCAACCCAGACCGAGTTACTTTTTGCAATTTAAATATTATTCGTTTATTTAATTCTACCGCTCACCTTCGACGTCGCATCATAGCAGACGACTACAACAGCATTTTTTGGGTCGGGGTGCGATTTTGCAAATATTGTTATTTTTTAATCGTTAACAAATGCCCATAAGAAAAGTATGACATTAATTAGGCGAAACATCGAGATTCTGAGGGTAATGACCTTGCTCTACAGTCTCACCCCCTTGAGCTTTTAAATTGAAAATTTAATGGCATCAATGCCCTATACTTAGAAGTAATCTGATCAAGTTTGGTCAAAATCGGTCTGGTAGTTCTGGAGATATAAGGTGATACCTTAATCCGGAAAATTTCTATCCGGTATTTTGGGTTCCTTAGATGTTTAAAGTTTCAAGATCCGGTGAAAACCGCGTATGCCCAAATTGGACCGATTACTTTCCCTTTTAGAGCTACAGCGAAATCTAGACGGGAAAGTCTATGCCCGATTATTTTTCAGTATTTCTCTACGTTTCACGTACAGTTTTCAAACGAATTGTTTTTATTAAGTTAAGGCGACAATAAATTTATTTTAATAATTAGTCTATATGAAAGTGTTGTCCATACGTAGTCTTTACGTAATATATTAATTAAATACGTGTATGAATTCGTAAAGAAGGAATCTTATTCGGTTAAATGGTCTGTTGAAGGTTCGATTAAGTTCCGCCACGGTAGCCTTATGATGAATAGTACAGCCGCTTTTATTTTACTTATACGTTTACATTAGGTTAATTAAGTTATCGTAACTTTTCAATAAAGATTACCAAAATGATTACGTTTATTAATTCTTAATTTCTCGTCTGATATCGGTTTCTGTTTATATTTTCTCGGTACTTTTTACGTAATTGAATTTATCGTTAATAAATTGTAACAATTTCACGATAGCGTAATCTTGCACGTGTCTAAATTGTTTTGAATAATTTTGACATTGAAGTGTCTACATTAAAAGAAATCGATCGAAAAAAATGCAATACAAATTATATTAATATTTCTGAAAATAACAATAGATATGGCGAAAAAAGTAATTAAGTTAAAAATCGTCCTTTCATCCGGGTCTTCTACGTTCAAATCCAGATTAGGGCTTCTCACAAGTTTCTGTGGTTAATTAATTCATCGGTAAAAAAAAAAAAAATAATAATAATAACGGAGTAGTATTAAAATATATCATATAGGAGATATTCTGTAGTGGTTTATTTATCAAAAGAAGGTATTATAATAGTACTGTCAGATTGTAGAAAAGTTTACTTCACAAATCTTCGGTTAACTGTTTGTCTTTGTTAAATAATTTGCGAAAGGAAAAGTTATTAAGTTAACATATAAAAAAAAATCCCTTTCGGTACGCCGGAAGGCGGAGGAAAAAAGATTTCCACCTTAAAGTTAAGAAAAACTTCATATTTACTCAGTGCGACGACGGTTGCATGCGAAAAAAGGACAAGCCTCATCTTACAAATTCAGAAAACGTTTCGTCATCCCTTGCCGTAAGAATTGCTCGTATTAAAGATTGTTTCAGAAAAAAGTTTTAGTAATGTTTGGACGACTAACGATCATTTTGAACCGATTGGATACTCAGCCTATTAAGGGAGATATGATTTTTTTATCTTCGAAACCCTATTTTTTCCGCCCCATGGGCCAACGGTTGGTGATAAAAAAAAATTTACCGAAATAAGTTTTAGGCCTTTATAGATAGAATGGTAGAAACGAATTCGATATTTTACATATACGAGGTGCGACAATAAAGTAATGAGACTGATGTGAAAAAAAATGTTGCTTACCGTTTTAGTCATGTTTAGTGTTGTCTCCTTCAAAGTAGTTCCTTTCTGATTGCACACACTTATTCCAGCGCTTCTGCCATTGATGGTAACATTTCTGGAACTCATCTTCTATAATATTCTGCAAGACCCTCGTCAAAGCTTTTTGGACATCTTGTGTTGTTTGAAAATGGTGTCCCTTGACCGCCATTTTGACGCTTGGAAATAGAAGAAAGTCGCACGAAGCGATATCTGGTGAATAAGGTGGCTGCGGTAGTACTGAAATTTGTTTTGAGGTTAAAAATTGCTGTACTGACACAGCAGTATGGGATGGCGTATTATCGTGATGCAGAATCCAATTATCAGCGATGTTGGCACGGACACGAAGAACTCGTTTACAAAGTCTTTCTAAAATTTCTTTGTAGAAATATCGGTTAACTGTTTGTCCAGGAGGCACCCACTCTTTATGAACAATTCCCTTGGAGTCGAAGAAGCACACAAGCGTGCCTTTCACTTTTGACTTTGACATGCGAACTTTTTTTGGTCCGGGTGATCCCTTGGAGCACCGTTGCGAACTTTGGCGTTTTGTCTCTGGATCGTATTGAAAAAATCAACCTTCATAACCAGTGATAACACGGCTCAACAAATCTGGAGTGATTTCTGTTTGCTCTAACAGATCGGCTGCCACATTTTTCTGTGTTTCTCTTTGTTGTTGTGTAAGATTTTTGGGGACCATTTTTGCACAAATCTTTCTCGTACCGAGATCTTCAGTTAATATTAGACGAACCGTTTCTCGATTGATGTTGAGTTCTCCTGCGATCATTTTCACGGATAATGTTCGATCAGATCGTACGATTTCACCTACCCTGGTCAAGTTGACATCTGTCCGTGAGGTTGATGGTCGTCCACTGCGGCCTTCATCTTCAACATTCGTATATATATATGTGTATAAGCTTTTGAACTGACAATGTTTTTGGGGACTGGGGGATGCGAAACGCAAAGATATGTCGAAATTTTCCGAAAGTCGAATCATGGTACCATTACAATAGGTAGTTTTCTTATGAAATCTACGTAAAAATCTGAAAATCCATTATGCGAAGAAATATTTTTATTATTATTAAAGATTGTAGTTAATGTTACTTTTTGAACTATATTTTCATTACATATTTAGAATAAAATGATTCTAATCAAAAGAATATAATTAATTCACGCAAGATTTTGTATTTAATTAGTTAAATAAACTACTTAAATTAACATACTTATATACAAAGTAAATATCATTATTTATGTATGAAAAAGTTATATTATTACAACACACTCGTACTATGTTTCTCCATTTTTTTTTTTTTTTTTTGAAAAGGATAGAAAATGAAAAAGTTAGAAGTAGGAAGAAAAATAAAGATAAGTTAGTCCGGCTAACATTCGCCTTTTGACAAGTCACATCTACCTCTAACAAATCTCAGTAGAGTTGTTTTTCTTTAAGAACGTAAAAAGTCCGTCACCTAAGATTGTTTGCTATTCGATCGATTGTGTTGAATCCGAGCAACACTCTATATTGGTTTTCTTTTTAAATCGACATCTACAAGTTTTAATTTTTCCATTACACCTAAAAATATTGATAAGAGATTATTTTTTTTTTTAATTTAATCTGTAACAACTGACGATGTGAAATTAATTATTGAATTATCAAAAACTAAAAGTTTAAAGTTTATTTAAAGCGTTTATATGTTAAAAAATTTTCTCCTTATGAAAATGACTATTATGATGTAGGGGTTATGTGATCTAGAGCAGTGATTTTCAACCTTTTTAGCTGCTGGACCCCCCAAAAAGTAAAAAAAAAAGTATTATGAATATTTCGCGACCCCCAACCGCGACCCAATGAAACCTATTTAAAACCGTTTAGCTGCGTTGATATGATAAAAATATGTGTGAAGTGTACAAACTTGATACGTGTTCCTTATAATTTTGTCTCTTTGCATAATGCTCGCCGTGAGAGGGTAATGTTCCAATATGCATATAATACGTTTGAACACGTTGTGCTCTAAGCAATATAAAAGAAGTGTTAAGGGGTTGCGGAAAATCAGTTTAGTTTCGAATTGGAAGCGCGCTTCTGGTGCTTTTATTTAAGTTTTTAAAAATCATAATTTCATTGAAAATATTAATAATTGAGATTTAAGTTTTTAGTGTGCGGTCAAACGGTGTAAATGTTTTATTTTTCAATCGGATTCTTATGGAAAATGCATAAATATGTGAAAAAAAGAAATGAGCCATCTACATCCAACGAATCGATTGGTAAAAAGACAAGATTTTACAACGACAGTTATTTCAATTATCGTTTTACTTCACTGGACTGAAAGCCACAGTGAGTTGTTTGCTTTCAAATCCTCTCCGATAAAAACAGGAATCGTAAAAATTAATTGGACACTAGGAAACTAACCATCTGGGTCATAAAAGTAAATCTTTGGAATTTCTCGAAAAAAAAAAATAACGTACTTACAGAAATCAACAAGATTCTATCTGTAAATCAAGCCGTACTGATAAAAGTACACTTGAAGCATCTTATATCGTAGCAATAAGATTAGCTAAGACGTCCGAACTTATGAAGATACTAAAAATTACAACGTAGATTGGACAAAACGTATTGCAGTATGTACTGATGGTGTAAAGGAAAGAAAAGAGGATTTTTGAAAAAAATTAAAGATCGCCTTACCATGGGCGGGACGGGGGCACTGCTCTCTCCTTTAACAGACACGCTGTTTCCGCAAAACGTTTGCTGGAAAATCTCAAAGAAATTCTTTGTAAAGTTGTAAAAACGGTTAAGTTTATTAATATTTGATTATTGCAGAAAAATATATACGTTCATTATTTTTGAGCGTTTTGCTAAACCGTGCGATGAAACGGGTGAAAATAAAGAATCTCTTCTTTTTCATCTAGAAGTCAGATTGTTATTTTGGGGCGGAGAAGTGTTAACCCGGTTATTAGAATTGCGAGATGAATTAATAATATTTTTCCAAGAAAAAAAACGCCATTCTCAGTGTTTTTAAAAGGTTTTCATCTATGGTTGCGCAGAAAACTAAATATAGGAATCGTCTTTTACCGCTTGAAAACATTTTGCTATTGTGTGTTTGGAATGGAATGGAATGCAAAGTTGGCAGGAGTCTATTACTCCCTACCTTATCGCAGAACCTGGACAGAGTCCCTTGCTGCTGGATCATTCTAATCGGGCTTGTTTTTAAAAGGGTTATTTTTTTTTAATCTCGGATCTAATTTTTCAAGTTTTGTCTATTATTATTTTAGTGAATTTAAGACGGATTTAATTGCATTCCAATCCGTTGTTAAACCAGCGTTATCGAACCCATTTCATGGGCCGACCGCGGAAGGCTAGGCTTATAAAGCCTGTCCTCCCGACGTAATTCCCCTTCAGACCGTCCACTGAAGTCCTTTCGGTGCTAACTCTTTAATAGGCTAGCAGGAATACGCCACAACGGGGCACTAGCTATAAGGAGGGAGCAATGCGTCCCCTTTTCCGGAGGAGTCGCAATTGCTGGGATATTTTGTCTTACTGTAAGTTTTTTTTTAAATTTAGACCGCGTTTTTGTTTTATGCGCGACTTACCGTGTTTGACGTCTTCAAACTATATAACTCGCGAAAACTTTTCACTCGCGACCCCGGAAACGCGTCTGACGCACTATTCCGTTTATGGCTCATGCGATATGGAGGCCCCTAAGCCTGGTTTGTCGATTTTCGGCTACCGCACCGCACCATCACGGTGGTTCGTCCAGTACGGCGTGAGGCCGCTTCCTTACAACTGTCGGAGTTGGGTCCTCTCGGCAGATGTCCCGAAGATGACTGTGTTCGGACACAGCCGCTCTCCCGAACAGTCTGCGCGCCTGCGCCACCCCCACCTCGGACACGGATTGAAATCTCGCATCAGATCGGAGAGTGGCGTTCCTGACGAACCACGGAGCTCCAAAGATCGTCCGCAACGCGATGTTTTGGACGGCCTCGATCTTCTTTTGAAGCGAGGAGCTCAACACTGCCCCCCATGCCGGGTAAGCATATGTTAGAATCGGCAGTACGTATAGCCGAAAAATGAGGAGCTTAGTTGCCAGTGGGTACGGGCTGGCACTGTTCAGCACTGGGTATAGCGAGGCTCTGGCGGCCTTAGCCCTCCGGGTCGCATAATTTACATGTTCGCCGAAGGTAAGCCGCCTGTCCAACACCACCCCCAGGTACTTAACTGTTTTCTCAAAAGGGATTTTCTCCCCTGAGATTTCCAGCTCTCTGGTCGGTTTTCGTGTCTTGCATGTGAACATCACGGCCACCGATTTTTCACCGTTGACCCTGATTCTCCACATGTCGAGCCACGGTTCCACTAAGTCCAGCTGCCTTTGGAGCCTCCGGACCGCGTAATCCACATTTGCGGATTCGTAGAAATATGCCGTGTCGTCTGCGTAAAGGGCCGTTTTGACCCCTTCCGACAGCGGCATATCGTTCACGTACAAGGTGTACAAGAACGGGGAAAGTACTGCTCCTTGGGGAACCCCAGCGGCTATTTCTCTGGTAGAGGAAATCGTTTCCCCTACGCGCACGACAAAATGTCGGTCTAGCAGATATGACCGCATCAGTCTGACATAGCGGTACGGGATCGCCGATCGCGCTAGCTTATAAAGCAGCCCGCTATGCCAAACTTTGTCAAAGGCCTTGGCCACATCCAGAAAAACGGCTGCAGTCACCCGTTTCCTGTTCAGGCCTCCGACAAGGTCGTCTATTATTTTTACCAGTTGGAGGGTGGTTGAGTGACCCTCCCTGAACCCAAATTGCTCGGGCCGCACTTCTCCCTCCATGTATCGCCTCAGTTTTTCGAGAAAAATCCTCTCGAACAACTTAGACAATACCGGTAACAGGGAGATTGGCCTATAATTCCGTGGGAAAAGTAAACTTTTCCCCGGTTTGGGTAAACATACGACTTTGGCCGTTTTCTAACAATTCGGGAAATATCCAACGTACAAAATGGACGTGAATATCACCGAAATTGCTGTAATCACGGAGGCCGGTATGTTCCGGAATGCACGGGCGCTGATTCCGTCGACACCCGGGGCCTTGTCGGGGCTTGTGGCCTTAATGGCTGCGGAAACTTCCGCTTCAGTGACTTGGTCAATCTCTAGAGGGGCGTCCTCCACCTGTGAGAAATAATCTACAAGAAAGGATTCCACCTCGGTTGTGTGCTCGTCGTTCGGGGAGGGAGGGGGGTTTGGAGTGAACTGCTCCTCCAAGGTATCGGCGAATACCTCGGCCCTCTCCGCCTCCGAGTATGCAAGAAAACCTCGCTGCCCCACAACCGGATGGCGAGGCTTCTTCCCTTCTCGCAGTCTCCTGTTCAACCTGAACACCGAGGAGATGTCGTCAGAGACCGAGGCGAGGTATTCGTTCCACGAATCCTCTCGATGGCTTGTAAGCAGTTGTTTTACCCTGTCCGTTTGATTATAAAAGGCCCGCTTATCAGCGGGGGACAGGGTGATTCGATATCTCCTCCTCAGTCGTCGTTTCTCCGTTATGGCTTCGGAGATATGAGGAGGGAGGTCGTTTCGAACAACTGCTCGAGTTTTGGCCGATGAGCTGCCTGCCAGGGCCTTGGTCATTGACGACGTGACGCGCCCGACAGTGTCGTCGATTTCCTCCGGGGTGTTCAGGAGCTCAGGATTTACCGGCCTGTACTCCCGCTGGAGGGTCTCGTAGAACCTTTTCCAGTTGACTGACCTTCGGGGTATAGGCGGGGGATCTCGGCCACCCCCTGCCTGACCTAGTTCCAACAGGACAGGGGAATGGTCCGAGCTGAGGTCTTCTATCGTTTCAATCATGAATGGGAGGGTACCCCCCTTCATGACTGCGATATCCAGCACGTCAGGCCTAGATCTGCCTGAGCGATGCACGAACGTGGGCACCTCAGGGCCTACGACGACCAAGCGGCGGGCTCTCGCCCTTTCGTACAGCAATCTGCCATTCGGATTTGTCAGAATGCTGTTCCATGACACGTGTTTGGCATTGAGGTCGCCCATGAGTATCACGGGCCCATCCCAATGTTCCAGCACGGCATCCAGATCTGCGCCGGTTACCGCGTCGTTCGGCTTGCTATAAGCCGAAACCAGCCGATACACCGTGCCCAGATGCTCCACATGCACACACGTTTGCTCCATCACGTTTGTATGAAGAACAACGCGCGTATGCATGTGGCGTCTGTGGACTAAAACCGCAGTTCCACCAGAGGTGCGAGATCCGGGTCGAACTGGCCTATCCGTCCTATATGTAAAATAGTTCCGAAGGGTCAGTTGCTTGTTTGGGTTCAAGCACGTCTCAGACAACAGTATCACGTCTATCAGTAGATCCTCGGCCAGACGGCATAGTTCCTCCGTCCGGCCTACTACTGAGTTGGCGTTCCACTGCAAGAGTCTGAGGGTGGGCCTAACCATACCTGGACAGTACAGCCATGAGGCACTCTATTAAGGACTGAATACAGTCCTTGAGAGATTTTGCCTGGAGCAGGCGTGGCAAAACCATCATGATATCTGGCAGGATATCCTTCACTGTCATCTGCGACAGGAAGTCCATGCCAGTGGTCTCCAACGGGGTAGCCGGTTTCGGATTGCCGCTGGGGGTGCCTTTTGGCGCGGCCGCCCTTTTGGTGGGGCGCGGGGCCACAGTGTTTTTAACAGCCTGCTTGGCCTTCCCAGCCGGAGCAGGCTTTGCCTTTCCCGTCGAGGAAGGCTTGGCCTTCTTCGCCGGGGCCGGCTTTGTCGCCGCCTTTTGTTTCACCACCTTCTTGGTGGTTGCCGCCGGTTTTGGCTTGGCGGGTGTTGGGGAGGGTACCTCCCCTTTTTTCACGACCGCTTTGGCCACAGGTGCCGGCACCTCCGGTTTGGGGACTGTTTTTCCCCCACCGGCAACACGGGCCCAGCTGCGGCCGTCCAAAGTCGCGGGCTTTTTAAGTCCCTTGACTTTGTTTGTCTGCTCCTTATAATAGGGGCAGCCCCTGTAATTGGCCGGATGTGGCCCCTTACAGTTGACGCATGAGGCTGGTTCCTCACGCGGCTTGACGCAGGCAGAAGTGTCGTGGTTTCCACCACACTTTACGCATTGCTGGGCCCTCTGGCAGTAATTGGACGAGTGTCCAAATTTCTGGCATCTGTGGCACTGGGGTGGCCCCCCTCGTGACACAAATGCAGTCACTGCGACCTTGCAGTAAAAAATACTGCCAAGGTCATAAATGGCCCGGGCCAAAGGGGTCCTCTTAAGGGCCACTAGGCAGGTCGGGGTTTCCCGACCGTCCCTTGTGAGGAGCTTCTTAACCGAAACCACCTCATAGCCAAGGGAGGTCAGTTCCTCCCTTACTTCCTCCGGGGCAGCCCCATAGGGGATCCCCCGTATAACCACCTTCAGCTCCCTGTCCTTCGGGAGCTGAAAGGAGTGAAAGGCGATTCCCTTCGAGTGCAGAAAACTCTGCACCGCCCGGTAATCCGCCTCGCTGCCCAGCTGCAGCCTTATCGAGAGCCCGGTGCTTTTAGCCACCAGGCGCCCCCCAATCCTCGACTTTATGTCCCTCGCCAATGCTGGCCACTCTTTCGGGCAGTCCAGCATTATCGGCGGGATTTTCTCCCGCCTGACGGTAGCAGGCTGTGATGGGGCCCCATCATCAGCCTGCGAGTTGGCAGCTGCTGCAGCCTTGCTGCAGCCCGCTATGGGCTCCGCCTATGGCTCCGCCATAGGAGGCGCGGAGTCCCGGCGTTTATTGTGTGTTTGTAACGTAATTACAGAATGGAGAAACTTTTAAATGAAAAACAAACGCAACCATCTCGTTAATTTATTTTCTTTAAATGTGAACTTATAAATGTAAGATAGAATGTTTATAATAAATGATTTTTTTCTCGTAAAATGATTTTATTGTTGTTATATCACTGCGACTTCCATGGGAATCGCGACCACCATGTTGAAAAACGTTGCCGGGCCTGGTTCTTACGTTGGAGATTAGAGGCAGGCAATTAAAAGATCCGGAAAGGACACGTCCCCGAGTCGAGTATACTTAATTGGATCCGGCTCGGGGATGAAGGGCAAAAAAAAAAATATTGAAAAACGCTACCCACCGGATTGGTCTAGTGGTGAACGCGTCTTCGCAAATTAGCTGATTTGGAAGTTGACAGTTCCAACGTTCAAGTCTTAGTATAGGGGGTTACTTTTATATGGATTCGAATACTAGATTGTGAATACCGGTGTTCTTTGGCGGTTGGGTTTCATCAACCACACATCTCAGAAATGAACGACTTGAGACTGTGCAAGAAGACTACACACTTCACTTACACTCATATTTATCATCCTCATTCTTCCTCTCAAGTAATGCCTGACGAAATTCCCGGAGGCTAAACAGGAAAAAGGAAGAAGACTGAAAAACCCTGGTGTACAGCTTTCCGACCACAGTTCTTTGAAGTATTTTTACTTTACTGGTTCTCAGAAATTAAATTTTCACCTTATAATAGTTACTTTATATTGTAGATCTGAAATCGTTTTTAATTTATTCAATTAGAGAACTTAATATATATATATTTCGTTTAATAACACAGATTTTATGCGAATAAAATATATTTAAAAAACCGACTTAAAAAATTCACACTAATAGGATAGATTCATTTTTAAATGTATTTTTAATTCTGCTTTATGTTGAGCTTTAGAAACCAGCACAGGTAAAAAAATGTCAATTTAATAAATCTGTATTTAGTGCCGATCTCTTTAAGTCGAAGTTTGAAGAAAATTTTAAGAACTAAAATTTATTGCTTTTTTAAAAGTTCATTTTATTTTTTCTTTATTGTACGAATTAAAGGAAGGTTTGTGATCGCGAAAAATTTCGGTTGTCAACGGAAATATCCATTTTGACCATCCTTGAATCCATTTTGACTAGTTTCGGCGTGACGTCTGTACATACATAACTCAAAAACGATTAGCCGTAGGATGTTGAAATTTTGGATTTAGGACTGTTGTAAAATCTAATTGTGCAACTCCTCTTTTGATTGTAATCGACGTAACTGCAGTAATAAGCCCTCACTGAGAGCTTTTCGACGATTTATCACAAGTAAGTAATACTTATTTTCGTCGGTTCCAATTTATAGCCAAATAAAATTTTAATTAATGAAATATTTTGATCTTACAAGGGGAAGGCACATCGGTTCGAATCCGATTTCATTTCTTTTTTTTTTTAATTTAAATATATTGATTAATTCATAATTATTAACCTTTGACTGAAAACAGATATGAAAAAATCAGAAGTTAATAATCAAATAAAATTTTATGTACATTTCATTTTAATTCAAAAATGTTTACAGAGGTTAAATTGTTAATAAATAAATATATTTAAATTAAAAAAAAAAAAAAAGGTTAAGAAAATATATAATATGAGGTCGGATTCGAACCGATGTGTTGCTTACGGATCCGACACGTTCTCACTTACACCACATAACTATATATATGTATATATATAACTATATATATGTATATATAATTTTTTTTTTTTAAATGAAATTACAAAAAATTAATATAATTTGTATTATAAATTTTGACTGTCTAATTTAAGATAGACTTCTCGGATTTATGAAATATATAAATTTGTAACTTAAAATTTATATTTAAAAAAAATAGAATAACAAATGATCAGTTTTCGAAATTCTTATGATAACTATGAACGTTTAATTTTATTTTTTAAATTTAATTAAAAAAATAAAATAGATTAGTGTAACTCTAAGTGTTCGCCGTTAGAATTACATAAATATATAAATTTTTTTTTCGAAAAAAAATTGTGTATGAGATGCTGCAAAAACTTGCAGGAAGATTGATTGAAGTATCTACTACGAACGTTGAAACACAATGGATAATTAAATATTAATTTATTTAATAAAATTACATACAAATAAAAAGAAATGATTATGGCTTTATTTTACTGTTAATTATACATTTGTAATCAAACGGAATTATAAATTAAGAGAAAATAATAGAGATAAAGTTTCCAAGTAACGGTTTAATAAGACGCATAGGATTATAATGTGAAAAAAAGCAGTTAGATTATTATATTTTTCACGAACTGAAGAAAATTAAAGTTCTCCGGTGATAAAGAATTGAAGGAATGGGTCGCGCCAAGTAAAGAAAAGATTGACGGAAGGGGAACCGTAATGTGACGTAAAGGGATTGATGGAGAAGCTTAATGTTCGCTGTAGGCAGCTGCGCGTCTACTTAAGAAAGGTTGTAACAGTTTTATATATATATATATATATATATATATATATATATATATATTACGCGTAGTACGTAGACTACTCGTACTAGGTTTGATTTCCCTTTTATTACTTCTACAATGTTTATAAAAAAAAAATTATATGCGCATAACATTACTCCATAAGCTATAACCAATAAGCTTTGCTCTCACAGTAATTTTGATAATCAATCGTCATCCACTGTCGTTCCAGATTCGCAGCATCTGAAAATTATACCGTATACATAACAAATTTTCTAAAGCATCTTTTATACATTCTGTATAAGATAATATTATTAAGATGATCTAAAATAATTACCTAAAATTCATACAAGTGCTTCTTTTCCTGGAGAACAAAAATTTACAATAGGTTTCTTTTGATGAAACAATAAGTAAATATGTTAAAATATCTCATGAGAAAGTGCCGTCCAATGACAAGCCCCCGCACGAAAACAAACAGTATAAACGATTAGATTAACAGTAAACGTCCATGTTAATGAAAATATATATATAGTAAAAACTAAGATCCAGTAAACACTCATCATGTCATAAGCGGGTTCTAGAACATGTCTACTCTATGGACTACAATGCGTCCAACACCTTCAGTAAGTACGCGATTTTATTTATCAAAAAGAAGATCCTTGTGGATATAAAAACACAAGAGATAAAGAACGAATGAAAAATTAAAAGACGTAAATAAAAAGCCGGCAAAATAAGCGAATATAGAGGTAAATGCAAAGCAAAAATACGGTAGACTTTAATAGCGTTAAAACAACTACAATAAATAGGTAGCAACAATAGAAACAAAAAAAATAATAACAGAAACAGGAAAATTCACAAGGTAAAAAATTCCCCTCCCAAAACCCCTCCTGAAATTAGAGCATTTTCAACGACCGTCACTAAGGTCCAGGACAAAAAATCTGTTCTGTATTCTGCTTCCAAACTATTTAAGATCAAGTTAGTTTTTAAATCTACTTCCAATATTTTTTTTTTCTAATTAATTGTATGTATTTTTATAACTATAGAGTTTACTTAATAAAACGGCATTTAATTTTTTTTGTATGATTCTAGCTTATTTCTCTGCCAAAAAGTATTTTCCATACATCACCTAAATATATAAAAGAGTAACTTAAAAAAATTCAAATCGACTTCAAAATATCGGGGTTTTAAAGTAATATAATATTTATTAAGTTTTACTTATATTGATAAAATTATACGTGAAATGAAAGAGCGACTCAAACAGTGTTCAATGTGACCACCATTCATTACACGGCACACATCCAGCCGATAGGAGAGTTTATCCCGTACTTAATCAGCAAGTCTGGAGTAACCGATGCGGCAGCTGCCTCAACCGTGTCTCAAGTCGAGTTGGTCAGCCGGTAACGATTGCACATACACTTAATCCTTTGTAAACCCCAAAGGAAAATACGCTCGGTGTCAGATCGGATGAATATGGAGGCCACGGCAAACAAGTCCTGACATCTAGTCCCCGGTGACTAATCCAGCGGTCGGGGAGAATCTCATTCAATTACAGCGTTAAGCCAATGAGAAGGCGCACCATCTTGTTCCCAAATAAAGTTCTGTGGTTCTTATTGCAGTTGAGAAAAGAACCATGGTCGTAGCGCATCAAGATAGTTCATTCCAGAACCGTAAAACGCCCGTTCCAGTAAAAGAACGGCTCGTAAACTTGCCGTCGGGATATGACAAAAAACATTCAGCTTTAGACAGTCTTGTTCACTGCAATATTTCGTACGCGCATTATGAACGTTTACTTTTCTATTAACGTGAAACGTTGATTCGTCACTGAATACGACACGATAAAGAAAGTCTTCATCGTCACGGTGCATCATTTCGTTTGCGAAGCTAGCACGCAAACCGTAATCTGTAGGCTTTAGAGCTTGTAACAGCTGTAAACTATATGGACGCAGTTGTAAACGTTTCTAAAAACGGTCACACATACGTCATTGGTATTGCTAATTCCCGGCTAGTCTTCCTAACTGATTTCCTAGGACTACGTACAAAAGACTCTGTTACACGTCAACGTTGTCTTCGGATACAGTCCGCTGTCCTGCACTCTTTCCTTTACAAATACAGCCAGTAGTTTCAAATTGATTGCCGCCTACGAATTTTATTGTCACTCGGCCATTATAACAACGGAACTTTAAGCAGAACGCATGTTGAACGGTAATTACAGATTCACACTTTGCAAACTGCAAAACACAGAACGCTTTCTGTTGGGAGGTCGCCATCTTTTCTACTAGCTCTTTCAAGAGGAAGATACAAAAAGCAGTTTATGAGCTTGTGCATAACTAAAATTATTTAAGTTGCTCTTTCATTACACGTATAAGTAATTAATTTACGTGAAAATTGAGAAATATAACTTAGCTTCAAAGCTCAGATATTCATTTTGAAACATTATATTATACAAACAGCAAGAATACACTCTTGATTATATATCTAAATAAACAAAAATTTCAAATTTTGGTAATAAATATAGATAATTTTACTTTCCCACCATCTGCTGCTCCAGCAGCTTAGCTGTAAAGGGAAAGCAAAGTATCGGACAAAATTTTGAGTATCGGTGGTTTGGAAAATGATTTTTCAAGACTGTAGTCAAAAAAAACAAAAATAAATCGTAGGAATTTTCGGAATATGTAGGTATATATGTAGGCACATACATAGGTATATAAGTATGTATGTATACGTACGTGTGTTGGATTCTGTGTTGATTCATTTCTCTGGAGAGGCTCGGGAATTTAAATTCTTTGAAAATTATGCAAAAAATTGTTATATTTGGGGCATTGAGGGGACTAAATTATCGATAAAATTAATAAGGGAATCGGTTAGTTTTCGCCATTTTATTTCTTTTTTTAAAATTTGTTTAGAGTAATCGTTGAAAATTTTGTTATAGCAGTGTGAGAGTACATATTACGTTATTTAAAATTTCAGTTTTAATTCTATCGGATGTTGGGACGGGAGAATATGCTAATTTATTTGTAAACAGATTTTGCCTTTTGAAAACCTGTCGAACAAAAAACTTGAATGTGGCTAAAATATTTGGTTTATGTATATCAACTTAGGCCTATCTTTCTTTCTTTTTCCTGTTTAGCCTCCGGTAACTACCGTTTAGATAATACTTCAGAGGAAGAATGAGGATGATATGTATGAGTGGTGTAAATGAAGTGTAAGTCTTGTACATTCTCAATTCGACCAATCCTGAGATGTGTGGTTAATTGAAACCCAACCGCCAAAGAACACCGTTATCCACGATCTAGTATTCAAATCCGTGTAAAAATAACTGGCTTTACTAGGACTTGAACGCTGGAACTCTCGGCTTCGAAATCAGCTGATTTGCGAAGACGCGTTCACCACTACACCAACCCGGTGGGTCATCAACTTAGGCCTGATTTTTTTTATATCGAACAGGGCATTTTTAAAAATATTTTTATTTTTATTACGTTATCCCGGGAAGTGCTGGCCAAACTTACAGGATTGTTTCAGAACATCAAATTAAACAAAAATATTCAATGTGGACAAACGCCTTATCGTTTTACTTTTTCTTCTGTTCGTCATTTAGAGTTTGTACAATAAGAATTTATTTGTTAAGAATGGATTGAGATATTTTAGTGAAATTTGGTTTATAAAAGCTGAAAACACAGTTATATGACTTTCTCTCGTTGTGTTTGATGCAAGGCTTTCACACACAACTTAGTTTAAAATATTTATCTTTTTGTTTAAATATAATATTTTTTCAGTTATTTAATTCAATAATTGTAACTAAAGCGTGCGCGCATACCGTATTTAATTCGCGCGGATGTGTTGGTACTAGCGGCGACAGTCGGCACAAACTAAACTAATGTAATTTCACAACTTACATAGAACAAATTTGGCTTGTACGGTCGGTATACTGGTGTAGTCGTGAGGCTTAACGCACCAGATGCCGAGTCAACCGGGCGATGGAATTAGAAACCCTCATTCGGACCGAGTTACTTTTTAAAATTTAAATATTATTAATTTATTTAATTCTACCGCTCACCTTCGACGTTACATCATAGCAAACGACTACAACAGCATTTTTTTGGGTTGGGTGCGATTTTGAAAAAAAATTGTTTTTTGTACATATTGTTACATGTTAATTGTTGACAAATGCGCCTAAGAAAAATATTAGAAAAATTATGCGAAATCTCGAGATACTGGGGTCAACCTTGCCCTACAGTCTCATCCTCTTGATCTTTTAAGTTGAACATTTAATGGCATCAATGCCCCATACGTAGAAGTAATCTGACCAAGTTTGGTCAAAATTGGTCTGGTAGTTCTGGAGATGTAAGGCAATATCTTATATCTTCAACACCGAACAAATACACGGACATACATTAATAACATTATCATCCGGAAGATTTTCATCCGGTTTTTGTGTTTTTTGGGTTCCTTAGGTGTTAAAACTTCCAGATCCGGTTAAAACCGCATGTGCCCAAATTAAACCGATTACAATAATTTCCCTTCTAGAGCTATATTGCAATCTAGACGGGAAGGTAATAGTTTATTTATGCTCGTTAATTTTAATATTTCTCTACGCTGATTCTCATGTGCAGTTTTCAAATGAACTTTTTTTATTAAGTTAAGGTGATATTCAATTTATTTATTTATAGGTGATAAATTTTTTATTTATTAGTCAAAGTGAAAGTATTGTGAACACATACTTTTTACATGAAATATTAAATACATGTATGAATTCGTAAAGAAGGGGTTTTATTACTTTGGTTAAATGGTCTGTTCTAGGTTTGATTAAGCTTCGACTTATGAAAAATAGTACAGCCGCTATTATTTTACCTATACGTTTACATTAGGTTAATTAATTAAGTTATCATAACTTTTTAGTAAAGATTACCAAAATGATTCCATTTATTACACCCTAATTTCTCATCTGAGATCAGTTTCTGTTTATACTTTCCCGCTTCTTTTTATGTAGTTGAATTTATTATTAATAAATTGTAACTAACTATTTCACGATACCAGTACATGTTATACGTATCTAAATGATTTTAAACAATTTTGTAACAATGAAGCGCCTTTTTTTTCCTGTTTAGCTTCCGGTAAGTACCGTTAAGATAATTTTTCAGAGGATGAATGAGGATGATATGTATGAGTGTAAATGAAGTGTAGTCTGGTACATTCTCAGTTCGACCGTTCCTGAGATGTGTGGTTAATTGAAACCCAACCGCTACAGAACACCGGTATCCACGATCTAGTATTCAAATCCGTGTAAAAATAACCCGATTTATTAGGACTTGAACGCTGGAACTCTCGACTTCCAAATCGGCTGATTTGGGAAGACGAGTTCACCGCTAGACCAACCCGGTGGGTTAACAATGAAGTGTCTAAATTAAAAGAAATAAAACGAAAAACATGTTACGCAAATTATATTAGTATTTCTCAAAATAAAAAAAATATGGAGAAAAAATAATAAAGTTAAAAATCGTCCTTTCATCCGGAGGTCCTAGGTTCACACCCCCAATAGGGGTTTTCACAAGTTTCTGTGGCGAATTAATTCATCAGTAAACAAAACAATCTGATGGACACTACATCACTTCCTTGTACGCCTATTATATTACACATACACTTTTTTTTTTTAAATGAAAAGTTCATGAAATCTTATTTTATTAACTTCTGATTTTCTTTTTTTTAATTGTTATTTTTGAATTATTATTGATTGCAATTTTTTTTTACTATCAGAGGTTCATAATTATTAATAAATCAATATATTTAATTTTAAAAAAAATGTTACAAAAAGGAGATGAAATCGGATTTGAACCGACGTACCTTTCCCTTGTAAGATCGAAATATTTCATTAATTAAACTTTTATTTAGCTGGAACCGATGAAAATAAGTACCGCTTATGATATATTGATGAAAATCTTATTACTGCAGTTAAGAAAGTTCAAAATTCAATTTTTTTTTTGTTTTTGGGCGTTTTTGAACACGTTTGGACCATTCGATTGCAATAAAAATGGGAGATGCACAAATAGATGTTACAACAGTCCTAAATCCAAAATTTTAACATCCTACGACTAATCGTTTTTGCGAGATAAATATGTACGTACGTACGTACGTAAAGACGTCACGCCAAAACTTCTCAAAATTAAATTTTAAATAACGGATATTTCCGTAAAAATCTGGAAAACGAAATTTTTTGTGATAACAATATTTCCATTACTTCGTACAAGGAAGTAATTATTTTTATGTGAACGCGGTACTAAAAAACTACGAACGTTAAAATTATTCTATCACAGATCACGCCATTTATTATAGATAATCCGCTTTAATCTTTCCTATTTTACGATAGAAGATATAATAATATTCAATGAATTTTTTAAGCGAGAATGTTTTCCTCCGAAATAGATTTTCTTATTCGTCGATAAAACTTTGAGCTGTTTTCTTCATTTTCCATCAATCATTTCTACATAAGACTTTGAAGTTCTTTCCTCAGATGTTTATAACACTAGCTAAAAGATTCGTCAGTTATAGATTGGAACTGTAATATAGCTTTAAAAGATTTTTCTCGAAAGGAACTTATCAATAGTCATTCGTTTAAATCCAATGCATATAAAACATAAAGTATATTTCCATTAAAAATAAAATAAAAATATTGCACCGTTTGATTTAATAATGATGTGTGAATATTTACATAAAACACTAACGATAATATTTACTATTAAAATTCAGTTGCTCTTAAAGTATGTAATAGTATTTTTTTTAGTAACCTTTATGAGACGACTGATCTTTTATTATATGAATCTAGCGAACTCGTTAAATAAAACAACAGGTTGCAGATAAGGGAAGCCCTTATCGCGCTACGGTATTTTCTAAATCAATAATATGACCGGCCTTGCACAATGAATATTCAAATCTACTGAAATAATAGTAAAGTAACGTTTCTTTCTTTCTACGACCTTTTTTAAATTACAACGTAAATTATATTATACTACTTAAAAGTATTAATTCATTAATCTACGAGTGAAGCAGTCGTTTATTTAAATTAGTATTTTTTTCTACGCTTCTCTTAGTTACTTAATTTATTTTAAAATAACACTTATCAAATAGTATTATTATTAAAAATATGTTTTATAACGGTATAACATAGCGAATAAAATATTTTTGATCGTTAAAAGTTTCTCTAGCTAGAAAATATTGATTGACCGATTGGAATTAACGGGACTGATTAGACATTTATTAGTGTTAATTTCATGTAATTAAAAATTTCGAATTTATGAGTTTGAATCGTTCTTTTTTCGATCTAATTTTTTAAATTATATAATTTACGGTAAAATATTAAAGCTCATAATAATAAAGACAGTATTTTTTGAAATACTAAGAGAGTATATTTGCAGATATGTGTTTGTTTCATAATCCTATTAAATTTACATAAAAAAATTGAAATGAATTGAAAGAAGAGTAGTAAGAATTTCATCATAAACGGTATGGATGTACTAATTGTATTGGCGTAAACCTGAAAAAACAAGGAAAAGATAACAGAAAGGAGAATTAATATTGTTGAGATAAATACAAAAAATCATATAACAACGTAAAGTACATGTAGTATATAAAATATTTTAAGAAAACAAAATAATAAGAATAGAAGATAGAATGTTTACACAAAAGAACCTGAATAAATAAAACAGCATAAATTCTTAGTTACTATGTTACCAGAACATTGCGAGTATTAAAAAAAAAGTATTAGAAAGTAATATTTAATATGTTATAAGATGAAGTTACAGTTGAGAAGTTACGATTGGAATTTACTTTTGTATAGATGTGAAACACGGCGATTAAAGAAAAACTGGAAATAATTGAAAGAAAGAATTACAGGAGATAGTAGAAGATTTAGAAAGGTTGAAAAATAAAGTAACGAGGAAAATTAACGGGAATAGAAGCTTAATTAGAACAATTTAACTTAGGAAGGATAATGGACTTAGACAAATCGTGAGAGGAAAAGGGTTAATTAAAACGATGCTAGAAGGCTCATTAGAATCTTTAGCAGTTATACTTCTTTTTTTTTTTTTTATGAAAATGAATAAATATTGTGAAGGTTCTAAAAAGAAAAGTGAATTATCAGGAACTAAAAAGCTGTTAGCTGGGAATAGAGGATATTGGATACGGTTCAAAAGGTGTACTTCTGGGCAAATGACTGTGCGAAAATCGAATGAATAATATTATAAAAATAATAGAATTAAATTTACGTTTATTGTTATACTTCTACAAAAATATTCAAATTACTTTTAATAACTTTATGAGTGAACAACAGATGTTCAAAATGATTTCCTGTGATCCCGATGCAGGTTCGCACACGTTTCATAACATTTGCAGCCACTTTTCGTAAGGTTGCTCAATAATTTTTGAAATTTCACTTTCAATGTTAGCCTTCAATTCGTCAAGTGTATGAAGACTGTTTTCAAAAACTACACTTTTTAAATATCCTCAAAGAAAAAACCTGCCTGTGTAAGATCTGGGGATCTTGGAGGCCACAACCCTTTTGATAACAAAAGGTGGCTAAAAAATTCCCGTAACATATCCAGCGTTTCATTAGCAGTAGGACGCGTTGCGTTATCCTGATAGAACCGACATTATCGTTCGTGTAAATCTAAAATGACAATGTCTACAGATTTTTCAAAAATAAAGGCCCTATTACACTACTCCAGGATATCGCACACGAAACATCGATTATACATGGATTTAATGGTCGTTCGTGAAACGCGTGAGGATTTTCAGTACTCCATATTCGACAGTTTTGGCTGTTAATGCAGCCATCCAAATGAAATTATGCCTCGTGCTGAAATAAACACGATCCAAAATTTCAATACCGTTGTCATCAACAAAAGAACGAAACCGACCGCATTACTGTAAACGTTTTCCGCGGTCTACTTCTTTCAGTTCTTGAACGACACCGATGCGATAACCACGCAATTGTAATTTTTTAGTAGCCCTGAATGCTGTAAATAGCGAAAGCCCAGACTGTGAAGAAAACTTTGCTGAGCGATTTTCTGGGTGAGCGAGTCAAACGTTCTTTCATATCCTCCAGAAATTTTATTGTTAACAGTGATGGTCGACCTGAACTTTTCCGATCGTCTCTACATTCCCGGTCTCACGAAATTTATTAATTAAACGCGATATTGTCGACTTATTAGGAACTGAAGAATTAGAAAATTTTATCCGAAACTCGTCCATCGCTGGTTCGTAAGATTTATACGCGCAATAAGTCTACACGTTAATCCATGGAAAACGACATAGTTAATACAATAGAGACGAATTTATACTGGTATAATACTAGTGCATATGTAGGACATCTCAACTGTTACAAATGGCTAACCGTACCTACCGGGTTGGTGTAGTGGTGAACGCGTCTTCGCAAATCAGCTGATTTCGAAGTCGAGAGTTCCAACGTTCAAATCCTAGTAAAGGCAGTTACTTTTATACGGATTTGAAAACTAGATCGTGGATACCGGTGTTCTTTGGTGGTTGGGTTTCAATTAACCACACATCTCAGGAACGGTCGATCTGAGACTGTACAAGACTGCATTTCATTTGCACTCATACATATCATTCTCATTCATCCTCTGAAGTAATACCTGACGGTAATTCCCGGAGGCTAAACAGGAAAAAAAGCTGCTAACCTTGAGTACGTGTTACCAACTGAAATGTAGGGAGAAATAAAATTTACCTACTGTATGCGTGACTTCTACCTTCTTAATCTTAGGGTTGCGTCCTTTTTGAAACACCCTTAATTCAAAAATTCATTTATTAGTTCGATTGTAAATACTTATTTCGTAGTTAGGGTTTTCGTATACGATAAAAGTGATATTTCTGCTGTTCATAATATTACATTTTTTGGACATCTTGTTACACGATAAATGTTCGTAGCATGACCAAATTAATTTTGTTTGCTCCAATATTAAACTTAGCTTTTCGTTTCTAATCGGTAAATACTCATTGTGCTAATGTGAAGTACGCTTTAAAACATTTTTGATCATTTTTGACCATTTTATTTTGAGGTTACATGAAAAACTTAGAACACGTTTTCATATTAAAAGTAATGGACTGTCAGATCTTTGTACGGTAACAAGTTTTATAAAAAATATCTAAAATAGTTATTCACGCTTAAAAAAAATTCTGTTAACTTGCATTAAACTGTGTAACAAACTAGTGAGTTTCAAAAGTCGCGCACATCAAAATTAAAGTACCTATAAATAGTAGTATAGTTGAAAAGGTTCTATAGACTATCGTAAGATAGCACTATGGATATTTTTCCTTTTTCCTGTTTAGCCTTCGGAAATTACCGTCAAGTATTACTACACAGGATGATATGTGTGAGTGTAGTCTTTTACAGTCTCAAATCGACCGTTTCTGAGATACGTGGTGAATCGAAACCCAACCGCCAAAGAACACCGGTATCCACGATCTAGTATTCAAATCCGTATAAAAGTAACTAACTGCCTTTAGTAGGACTTGAACGCTGGAACTCTCGACTTCCAAATCGGCCGATTTGGTATCGGTTGATTGCGAATGTTAAAAGCGAAGGCTAGGGCGCGGATCGTGACGTGTGGCAGGCGAAATGGGTAGTAGACTACAAGGGCCGATGGACTCGGCTTCTGATTCCCGATGCGATGGTATGTGTGGATCGTCGACACGGGGAAGTTGACTTCCGACTCGCCCGTTTCCTCTCGGATATTTCGACAGTTATCTGCAGAGGTCTAAGTTCAGAAGGACAGCGGTTAACAGTACTGCGCGGGAGTTGAAACGGCTGAGGACAGCTGGTTCGGCTCTGACAGGAGGGAAGCTGAGAGGAACATGCTTATATAAAACATAACACCGGATTCTGTTACCGGTCACACGGTGCATACCGAGGCGGGTTGTTTAGAGGAGGTGAACCTGGTACATTGGATAATGAAACAGAAGGCGGAGGAAGAAAGGTAGCGATAGGAAAGAAACGACTTGTATTCTCCAAGGAATATCTTATCCGGCAGGAAGGTCTCGTAAAGTTTACACCATGATGATTAGGACGATACGGTAGCACAGACGTACTTCGCTAGTTTAGCAGCCAGGTTAGTTTTAGTTTATAGTATTATAATTTCCTTCGTATTTGTATTTATAATGTGTAACGATTGCCGCTGTGTTTATTAGTTCGGGAATAATTAGAACTAATTTTATTAGTTCGCGTTATAATTTGTACAAGTGCTATCTTGTGGTGACAGAGGAATGTAAGGTTTTGTACAATAATGTAATGTAATAATATGTACTGTAATTTCGTGTCCTATTGGAGGTTATGTTTTATCATTACACCGTAAATAATTTTTATTGTAATGTTACAAAATACTACCGGTGTTCTTTGGTGGTTGGGTTTCAATTAACCACACATCTCAGGAATGGTCGAACTGAGAATGTACAAGACTACACTTCATTTACACTCATACATATCATCCTCATTCATCCTCTGAAGAATTATCTAAACGGTAGTTACCGGAGGCTAAACAGGAAAAAGAATGAATGAATGAATGTTACAAAATACTGGTGTATATTAATAGTTATGAGTTTATTTGTGCACGGTAATTTTTAATGTTATTAACATGTATTTTTTTTCTTTCTGATGTTATGTTTTTATTGTACGTCAAATAAATATTGTAATGTTTTAAAAATATTGGTTCACATATTGATGTAATGATTGTATCTTTGTTGTGCGGTAAACTTTACCGCACAAATAATGCACTTTACCGCATTAATAATGTAATGTCTGGACATATAGTGAGATGTCTTAAATGTATCGGTAGTGTGCTTTGTGTATTGTATACTATAATGAATATGTATTTACTATATGCGGTTTTACACATAACGTCTTGGTGATGGGTTGCGCACTACGTGTATCGTTACGACACACCTAGTGCGTGACCTACTAGTGCTGGGGTTGTTGTGTTCTGACGAAATTGTGAAGATTTCAAAAACTTCAGGAAGTCTAGGGTAGAAACGTGGCGACGTGTATGTCAGGAAGATAGCCTCTATGCCTAGGTGTTTTTGGCCCGCCCCCACGCAAGATCGGGGGTGGTGTCGGAGCTCCTTGATGATGGTATAGAGGACACTCGAGGGGTCTGAGGGTCGCGGACAGCAAAGGACGTGTGCAACGCACGTCTAAGTGCTTGTAGAATAGGGCCGAGAAGGGTAGCTCTCCAGCGGAGCGACGTGTAAACTGTCCAGAAGAGGAAGTCGGCGTGTGTTTCTATGAAGTTGGAGGGACCCCGTTGGGAAAGCCTCTTGTAAGGGTAAGTTAGGGAGGGCACAGACTGCTGCCCTCCCTGAGGACTGTGTTGTGCCTAACGGCGGGGAAGTCATGTAGTGTCCACATCGAATTTTTTCCTTATTTATAAATTTTTACTTTGTTGTGCTGTTGGTTTACTGAACAAACATTTTTTCAGTTCTCCTTGATCCTTCTACAAAAATTCTGGAACTTTTTTTTTTTTATTATCTGCGTTTGTTATCCGTGGAATTAAACTCGCTGGAAGGGATTATCCCTGATATTAAATGTATAACTATTTTTTGTTCTAAATAAAACATTTATTTATAAAAAAAAAAAAAAGCATTTTCAATAAATATATTATTTCAAATTTTCAATTAACTACTAATTACTGTGCTTAAGACCTAGATGGAGTTAGTAAAATTAGTATTTTGAAGTCGGAATATTACACAACGTTTCATTATGATCAAAGGAACATTAATTCATATTGAAAATACCTCGTAGCTTGTTTTGAGGTAAGGCTCGATATGAATTTCTGTGATGTCGAGCGATTTGTGTTTTCTGTTGAATTAGTATGAATGCCAGCACTGTTGGTATCCATATATATATATATATATATATATATATATATATTAGGAAAGTCTGTGCTTATAAATATTTAATTTAAAAATTATAAATTTTATCACTTTTATACCACATTAATGTTTATACCTGGTTAATGTGTTTGTTTCAGATTAATTTCAACCAAAGGTAAACAAGCACGATGAAAAGTGAGTTGCATGTGACTATAATCTTTACAAATAACACTTTTGTTATCGTTTTTTTACTTCCCGGATTTTGACTTCTTAAATTGTCATTATTTTAATCTGTTGTAATACGTTAAGTAAAGTTGTAATTTAAATGAAATAGATGTTGGTTTAAATTAAAGAAATCTTTCATTTAGTTTTCGAATTTTTTAAAGTTGTTTTTTTAAAGTACCTAAATTTCTATACCGAATATGGTTTTTCTTATTTTATGATTTCGTTTATTTTCTATTGCGTATATTATCTCTTAATGTAAATAAAATTTTCTTTTTAGGAATATAACATCTTTACTTAGACGTCACGTCTATTTACTATAGACGTAACCTCGTTTTAATTATTATTATTATTATTATTTTTAAATCTCCGGTCTAGTTTTTTTTAAAGACTTACAAAAGACTATTTTTTTTTTTTTTTGTTAAGTCTATTATAAAACTATATAAGAAAGAAAAAACCGTTAAAATAATGCTGAAAGATTAAATATGAAATATTTATACGTAAAAAAGAATCCCATTATAGCAACTCATGAACACAACTGCAAGAACAGATCTTATACGAATGATTAATAAATTTAAATTTAAAGAGAAAATAAACAAAACGAAAAAGTAACAAATATTAAAAAAAATGTAAACGATAATTGTGTATAAATTTGTTTTTTAAACCTCCGGGTCTACCGTTAGGTATTGCTTCACAGGATGAGATGAATGATTTGTAGCGTGTGTGAAAACGCCACGCCTTACCGGGATTCGATTCCGGTACCGCCGGATGAAAGACCGAGACGCTACCACTCGTGCCACGGAGGCCGACTGCAATTGAAGAACCGAAATAACATAAGATTCAATATTTACGAAAAATACATTTAAATTAAATTGAATTTACGATAAATTTAGTATAAATTGGTAAGCAATATTCAGATTGTTGTATTTTCCGGTGAATGTCGACACATACCAAATACGACGGTGATATATTTTCTTATTCGGACCTTCACCGGTATATGTCGACAAAGATAAGCTCTGGTGGTTGGTCGAATAATAACTAGAAATTAAACTAGAGATATATTAAAAATCCGACTTCATGTCCTTTTTTTAAATTTAAATATATTGATTAATCAATAATTATTAACCTCGGAGTGTAAACAATTTTTTTAATTTAAATATACCGATTTATTAATAATTATTAACATCTGATTGTAAAAAAAAATGTGTATATGTAATTTAATAGGCGTATAAGGAAGTCTTGTGGTGTTCACATCATATATTTTTGTTCTGGTTTGGTTCCGTCGTGATTTTGTATTATACTAGCAAATATCCCGTTTGAATTTTGAAAATCGGATGATCGTTTGTAGAGATATAAAAGAACCTCAATGCACATTCCAAAACAGCGCCCCAGGGGCACCCCTTTTGTTGTCAGTTGATGGTGATGATTGGTCTAGCCTTACACGATGTGCTCACATCATGTCACCACTCTAACCACATACGCAGCGCCCACGGGAAGCCCATTATTATTGAACAAACATTTTTTAAATTTATTTAATATTATTTGTTATGACGTAAATTTAATTCAATTATTTTTGTAATATTATTCATTCGATTGATTTGAATCGTTCAGTTCTAACCCGACTCAAACAGTGAAGAGGCTCGCAATTCATTTTTCAATTTATTAAAGATTGTAGCTTCAACCAGAAAATCTAAATGTGTGTATATATTTATATAGCCTATGACACTCCAGTAACATAAGGATTTCAATGTTACATCTAAATCGGTTGAGCTGCTACGGTGGAACAAACATTCATACATACATACATACATACACCCTAATACATTATACTCCTTTTTGGGCAGTTTTGTTCATAACATCACACAATACCAATCTCTAATGTAAACAGATTATGAGACACCTCATAAAAAAATGAAGTTTAAATTTAACCCCGACATAACCTATGCTCATTTCGCTCACTAATCTTGTCTAATTAACGTTACATATACCAATTATATATATTATTCTCCATCGCTGGAGATGATTAATCAAAACTAATCGTCTCCAGCGATGGAGAATTTGCCACATTTATAAAAATAAGTTTAATCAAATTTTCAGCATTTTATAAATTGAAAGGACCAATCAGGATATATAGAATATGTTAACCGCACGGATCAACGATAACGATACCAAAAAACGGTCTTACCCTTTGCTCAATTTTTTTATAAAAATATTTTTATTCAACTTTCTCCATCAGTGCGTATTGAATGCTGTAAATTTGATTAATCGCCTCCAGTGTTGTAGAATACAGTATTATAATTAGTATATTTAACGTTAATTAGATGAGGTTAGCGACTGAAGCGAGCGTAGCTTATGTTTGGCTTAAATTTAAACTCCCTTTTTTACAAGGGTTTCTTGTAATCTGTTTACCTTAGAGATTGATATCGGGTGATTTTTTTTTTAATTTATAATTTTCGTTTCAATCCCCGACCAGAGGTCATCTGCGTTTTTCGATATATACTGGCGAAGGTTCAAATACGCAAATATTTTGGTCTTTCACCGATGAATTTGGTACGTGTCAAACTTCGTAGGAGAATATTTGCGTTTTTTTAATTTTGGTCTTTCACGGCAACATACGTATAAACTACATTTTACATCCTTAATTATCTGTTTATAATGAATTCCTAATTTTTGAGTCCAGTTTTGCCGATACTAATCGCAGGCTATAAACTCTTTGAGCTTTAAATCGTTTAAGGTTCTTCTTTAAATATCAGCCAAAGTAGTAAGTTATTAGTTTATTTCAGAAAGGAGAAACTTTTTATAAAATGAATATTTTTTTAACCGAAATTTAAATGCAGAATCTATTATGCTGGATATAAAAAGAAAATTTGATTATCGGTATGGTAGCGGTCTTAAAAGCTAAAAATGTTTATTTAATAAGGATACCTTACTTGTGCTTATACACAGAGAAAGTAATCGACGATTATTTTGAGAATACGATGACAGGGAGATGGGCTTCCTCGTTCTCTTCAACTGCGTATTGGAAAAATCATAGGAAATGGAAAAATCTGAACAAAGAAGTTAAGATCGGGAAATAAATAAAATTGGAATGTCTAGCGTTTGCAGATGAGCTTGTGTTGTCGACAGAGGAAACCAGAAAACAAATAGAAACCCTCGGATACATAGCAAAATAAGTCGGATTGCAAATGTCCCATTAAAAGACTGAAACAAGGCCCCTCACCAACGATAAATGAATCGCACACATCACCCTTAACGATCGACAAGTAACAAAAACCACAGACAATTACCTTGAAGAAATAATATCAAGAAACGTATATGAAAAACTAACAATCCAAAATCGAATCGACAAACTCATTGCGCAGAAACTAACCTAGCCCGTGCACAAAAAGGAGTCCTTCTCAATAAAGACGAATTAGACGCTACATCGCATGACCAAAAGTAACCTGTGCATGTGAAACGCTATGCCATCTTAGAAGCAAAAACAGACAGAAGAACTTCAGAAAGCGGACAGAAGAATTGTAAGAATAATTATTAACAAAAACATATAGTAGATGGAAAATATCGACTTCTCCCTAATGAAATTGTATATCAAGAGAATAAACCCTTACTGAACATCATGAGAAAAAGAAGAATAAATAGCCTTCTATAGTCATCTTTCTTCTGGGAGCTTTGCTCCCAGAAGAAAGGCTAACCGAGAAACTACTGACCTACCGACAAAAAAATAAATTTCAAAACATCTGGTTAAAAGAAATAGAATAAGACCTTAAAGAAGTTAAAATTACAAAAGAACAGATTTTGAACAGGGAAGAAAAAATTATCTTTAAAAACAAGAAAAAAGATTAAAAATCAGAACTCTGAAACAAGGAAATTACAATATCACAGACGAACAAAGATTCCAGATGTCTAAAAGAAGGGGTGTATTGAACAAAGAAGAAAAATTTTCGGTATAGTCTTCCCAACCTTGACTAGAATTGCCCCAATGAGGGCCTAAACCATATAAAAAAGCAGCTAATTAAAAAAAAAAAAAAAAATACGCAAAATTTCATCAATCGACAACGTCAGGAAGTATGTTACATTCAGAATGCAAAATTTGGGGTCAAACATGAAAAAAAAACATTCTGAGTTAAAGAAAAACAAGTAAAAATTAAAAATCAAAACTCCGAAACAAGTAAATTGCAATATCACAGACGAACAGAGATTCCAGAGGACTAAAAGAACGAGAGTATTGGGCAAAGAAGAAAAATTCTCAGAAATGATCTTCCCAATATTAACTAGAATTGTCCCAGTGAGGGCCTAAACCATATAAAAACGCAGCTAATTTAAAAAAAAATATTAGGAACCTATTTATATATTCCTATTTTTATATCTATTTAAAATCAAAATTTACGATAAGATTTTCATATCAGTTTTGTTTAAATCACATACGGTGGTTTAGACAAAACTGAGATGCTTCCTTTCGCAAATTATAACTTGTAAAAAATAAAATATTCAGGAAAGTACAAATTATCCTACTTTTTATTTTTTTCTCATAAATAGGATAGATGAACGAACTTAGGAGACTGCATTATTATTTTTAAAATAAAAGATATAATTGAAAGAAACCACGGTAACTATAAATAAATTTAATATTTAAAAAAATTAATTTATATCTAAATAACTAGCAAACAACTAGAAGTAAAAGCGAAACGTAATTCTTGAAAGATGTACTTCTTGATCAAAAAGGTAACCTTTAATAATCATCTGCATTGTTTAAAATGTTTAAAAATATAAGTTTTTCATTTTGGAATAATCCTTAAAAAAATCAATTAAAATTATTAGAACAGAAATTAATTACTAATTTTTGACTCCGACATTCGTACGTTTTAATTTTTACTATATCACGAAGCCCGGTTTTCTGATAGATCACAAGTTTGTCTACGCAAGATCGGAAAAGTTATCGCTACACGTAAACAGATTAGGAATGGGGAAGAGGTTAAAGAAAAGATCATTAATTAAAAAGTATAATTTACTACCTCTGGATGACGGTAGATCAACATTTTGACGTAAAAAGCATTTTTGATTTAAAACGATCGTGATTTTGAAATTTTATCCGGTGAAAAGAGAAAACAAAGTATTTAACTGTCCCTCTAAAAAGGATTATTAGATATCAAGATATAGACCGTAAAAGCACAATTTTTTTAACAATAATAATGCGGGAAGCCATGAGGTTTGGTAGTTATAGAAGAAATCTTAAAACGTAGTTAAAATTTACTCGGCAACCACGGTAATATTAGGAAAAATTAAAACAGTTTGATGAGAACGTGAAATTAAAAGAAATTTTTTAGCAAAGACAGTAACATTAAAAATTACCTTTGATGAATACTGATCATACAGACTTTGGGAACCGGTGATGACATTTTACACTCGACATTTTTTGTACATCTTTTTGCGATGTTTTTTCCAGTCGTTTTTTGATCCTGACAGGTAAAGTGAAGTTTTTGTTAATCTGATACGATATAGATTTTAGTGGTAAAAACACTTTCATACAAACTACACAATTATGATTCTTAGATGAACAAATGAAATCGTTATAATGAAAAATTAAGATATCGTTAAAATCTGAAACGGTTTAGAATTTTTTTCAAAATGAAAGAATTAATAAGGAAAGTTTAAGCTGAGAGAGAAATTGCATACGTCTTGAGGGATAAAACAATTTTCATTAAATGAACGTTAGAACCGCAAGTGAAAAAATGCAAGCAAAAAATACTTTTTGAAAGAATATAGGCTTCAAGGAAAACAGTATCGCTTTTAAACGGACAATGAGCGAGTGATATTTATTTGTAGGTTTAATAATGTGTGCGATTGAATATTATTTTTCTGTTTTCTTAAAACAGAAAATTAGTTATCAAAACATGGACTTTCATTAAGACAGACATTATTGATATAATTATTATATTATAGATAGTAATTATCGATATAATTGTTGTACTATAGATAGGAATTATCGATGTAATTGTTGTACAAATAAAAACAGTGCATTAGGCCTACAGAGGACAGCACTATAAAAAAAAAAACGCGCCACTTGCTGTACCTCAAGGGTGGTGTGAAAATTGTCAAACAAATTTTTCATTTAATTATTGAGCCGGAAAGTAAAGTTTAACCTTATATACATCATAAGTTAATGCTTACAAATGAAACAAAAATTCTTGAGTTTATCCTGGACTGTCATATTTAATTATTTATTTCCATCGTCTCTCATACTCGTTATTATGTTTCAAGGTTAAATTTGGATTAATTCAGAAATGTGTTTTTGTGAATTCTCTAAAGGATATTTAAAAAAAAACATTCGGCAAAATTTAAATAGTAAAACTTGGT
Source organism: Lycorma delicatula (assembly GCF_047948215.1). NCBI lineage: Eukaryota > Metazoa > Arthropoda > Insecta > Hemiptera > Fulgoridae > Lycorma > Lycorma delicatula. The sequence continues at coordinate 222,936,896 of NC_134456.1, read as the reverse complement.
TTAGCTTAAAGTCGTTTAAATGTACGTAAAATTATTATTCATTGTATTTATAAAACTAATATTTATTATAATTATCAGTCGTAAACAAAAGTAATATTTATTATTTAGTTATACTTGAACAAACATTATATTGTAAAAATAGGAGTAGGGCCATCTTAAAAAACATTAACACAATGAATATTTGTATTTATTCAACAATATATGTACTCGTATGTACTAATTTTACGTATATTATAAATCAAACATTTTACGTTCGTTTGAAATTAAAATATTGTCGTAAAATAGAACTTCTTAAAGGAAATATAATTTATTACACGAATATGGTAAATGATGTAAAAATTTGCGAACGCTGAACGTTGCAACTTTTGTTACGTATATAGGAACAAACAAATAAGGTTCAGTTTTTCAGAAATCTGTAAAATAAATTGAAAGAATAGAGCGGGTATGTTATGAACATTATACTGAAAATAAGGCGCTTGACATAAAAATGAAAATAGTTCTGAATGCTTTACACAAAAAATTACGATAAAGCTTCATCGAAGATAATTTCATTTATTGAAAACATCCAACATGTCAGATTTGTATCAGAATGGAATAAAAAAATACCCAGTTTTGAAATTTCTGATTTCCATGATGGAGTGGTAGCATCTTATCCTTTCATCTTGGATCCCTGAGTTTGAATTTTGGATAATGTTTGTGGTTATTTTTTTCCCGTTTTCATTTCTCTGTTAGGATAGGTCATGTATAGAACTGTAAATCTAGTTCGTTGACTTCGTCGCTTACCGACGAAGTTCTAACGAAATCCGTTATTTTATTTGCTTATAAATATATCTAAATTAAATTTTTTTTTTTTTTGCAATCTTTAATGAATTAATACTAATTACGTAATAATGGATTATAACCAATAAAATATGAAAACTATAATAAATGTGAATAAATAAAAGTATAACGATTATTATTGTTGTCTTATTAGATGGGTGTAGATGCTTTCAGGTCGGTTTTAATACAGTCTCGACCTTCTCCAACACAAAAATTTATTTTCATTGTATGCACTGTACAAATTTCTATAATGAATAATGCAAACGCAGTTCAGAAATAACCGTGTGGGCGGAATGTCCCTTTATGGAATGGAATGCAAAGTTGGCAGGAGTTTATTACTCCCTACTTTATCGCAGAACCTGGACAGAGTCCCTTGCTGCTGGATCATTCTAATCGGGCTTGGTTTTTAAAAGAATTATTTTAAATCTCGGTTCTAATTTTCTCAAGTTTTGTTTATTATTATTTAGTATTTTAAGGACGGATTTAATTGCATTCCAATCCGTTGCTAAACCAGCGTTATCGAACCCATTTTATGGGCCGACCGCGGAAGGCTAGGCTTATAAAGCCTGTCCTCCCGACGTAATTCCCCTTCAGACCGTCCACTGAAGTCCTTTCGGTGCTAACTCTTTAATAGGCTAGCAGGAATACGCCACAACGGGGCACTACCTGTAAGGAGGGAGCAATGCGTCCCCTTTTCCGGAGGAGTCGCAATTGCTGGGTTATTTTATCTTACTGTAAGTTTTGAAAAGGAGAGGTTGTGTAGAAGCTCTTCATCCGCTTCTGGTATGGCTGCCCTTCAGGACGCATCTCTGCTGGGCTCTGTTCCAGACTCCTGTCCGTGATGTTGAGGCGAGTGGTTGGTCTTCCTTCTTCTTCTCCCTCTTCTTCTTCCGAAGACCTCTTCGTTCTTCTTTGGCCTGCACTTTCCAAGAATTGGTAGTAACCGAAGTTACATACCATTAACCTTGGAATTCCCGAAGCCCCGAAGGGCTGAACGGGGGAAAGTGCAGGTTTCTTCGTTCTTCTGTGCTGTCAGTGGCTGCTGGGCTTGTGACTGCTGGGCTGATGGCTGCTGGGCTCGTTCCCTCTTTCTTCTTTCTTGAAAGGAAAGGAAGGTGATAGGGAATGTCCCTTTACATGTTAATAGTGTGGTACAGTTAGATATGTAGAGAAACATTATTATGAATACAAAAACCGGTGTATACTTTAACATTTATCTCTATTTAAGATTAACATGTATTGTGAATAACGTCGTTAAAAAAGTTCCAGGTTCATTTATCGGTTTGGAAACTGTTCATTTAACCGTGTGCGGACACTCGCAGCTCCAAATGTGGTGGAGCGCCGTCTTGTTGAACAGTAACGATGTCAGCTTTCCTCTTGCCATTAATTGTGGGAGAAACCACGTGTTGATGATGTGAAGATAGCTGTGCTGGTTCACCACACCGTCAAAAAAATACGGTCCAAGCAGATGGTCTGCCGTTATCCCTGCCCAAATCACAACATGCGTCGGATTCCACTCGATTTCCTCATAAAAGTGCGAATTGTTTTTTGCCCAAAAAAAGACGTTACGATTTTATTTTCTCTGACGCACACTCGTCTGAGAAAATAACGTTTTTTTTACCGTTTGTATACGCTGATAGGTAACTCGCTAGGAGCTTTTAGGAAACTTTTAGGAGTTCGCTCGCTAAACTGTTTTAGAGGCACAGTAGCCGTATTTTGGCACTGACATTTGGTCTATGCTCTAGGGCGACCGAATGTGGTGGTGGCGGGAGAAATGCCAGTTAACCGATTATCATTTGTACGCAGGAAGCGTGTGAGCAGCGTTTCACATGTACGCACACGTTGTTCCAAGTCACAATCGCTCAAGTTATTCTCTGAGGGTGACCGAAAAAATGAAACGTTCAAATCTTTCTGCATGCGGCCTCGCATAGTCGATCGCAAGATGCGTAATTTTGCAGACCGTTTACGGGTCGACTTCATCGACGATCGTTTAATTGATTCCGCCACAGCAACAAAAGTTTCGGTGCGAATCGCAGACCTTCCGCTACGCGGTACATCGAGAACACTTCCCGTCGGAAAGGTTTTCTTCTCTTACGAGAATAACCTTGGACGTGATGGCGGCGGTTTTCCAAACCGCACAGCGAAGTCCCTCAAAATGTCTGTCACTGTTTTCTTTGTGTTCTGACGTTCGTGAACCCGAACAGAAGCCACCAAACGCTCCTCAACAGTGAATGCGCTTGTATCTACCACGGTGAGACTGTCACGTCCGTCCCACAGTAACCGAAGTGACATGCGCAGGACTCAGCTTATGGCGGGAAATAAATAACGATAGTCAAACTGCTCAGCAATAGTAAAAAATATACCGTTTTTTGTATTGTTTTATATTCATAATAACGTTTATCCACATGTTACTGTAACATGCTATTAACATGTAACGGGACTTTCCGCCCCTTATGTGCATTAAAATACTGATCAACGTTATACCGTGTTCAGCGTAAGAGCTATCCTAGCTGTTTGTAGTAGTGGGATTTAACTGCAGCGTATGCGATCATGTTAGTGAGTAATGTAACGGGTGACTCGATTTGTTAGTCCTCACCAGTATTTATATAATAGTTTATCGTCTATCGTGTTTTTATCGACGGTTATGTAACTTTAAATATTGCTGCCGTTTAATTAATTCGTAAATAATTCGATTCAGTCGACGCCAAATGAAATCGTCAAACGTAAAGTATCAAAACGTTTTGTAATATAAAAATTATATATAATTATACCTAATTATAAATAAGTGAAATGTTTCAGATGGATCAAGCTACGATCACGTTAAACTGATTACTCGATTTCTAGCCAAGTTTTCTTATGTATTCTCGCTTCATTATCACGTGGTTCTCAATATAGAGATCGTAGTTTTTGCCGAATATACCGGCTGTACAAAAAAAAAAAAATATATCGGGGTTTTAATTTGTCGTAATATCTCTTGAGTAAGGAGTAAAATGTTCTTAAGGCTAGAATCAAAGAGCAAATGGACGTTTTATTTGCGCAAATGACCGTTAAATGATTATGCGTTGTTTTATGTCTTAATTTAAAATTACCTTAACATTCTTTATTTTAATATATCTATATACTATTTTGAATACTCTAAGTTGATCTTCTAATTTGTTTAAAGTAAATTTGTTTAAAGTAAAGTAAATTGTTGTAAAGTCATTAAGATATAAAAAATTAAAATTTTAAAAAGAATTCTTATTTATAAAAGCATAACAATAACGATCGAAACATTTTTCTAATTACAATATTATTTTAAAATGTGTTACGAGAAAAAAGGCCTTTTTACGATTTGTTAATATTATGATTTAAAATAAATAATTATATCGATATTAAATTTTTTTTGTTATAAAATTGAAGAAAATTAAATTGTATCTTAGGCAGCTAAATCTAAAATTTAAATTTAAGCTTATTTGGAATTCGTATCAATAATAATTAATCACGACCAAAACTAGGTTTTTCTAATAAGCTGACTACAAATTTTACAAAACTAACCACAATATGAACAGACTTAATAAATAACCTAATTATTCCGCTTAAAAGAAACAGTGTAGTAGTAGTTAAAATGATTTTTTCTTGAAATATTTTGAGATAACCTACGAAATGTTTGACTATTAAGTGAACGTATTATTTTTATTTAACCCAAAAAAATAAATTTGAATGTAGAATTCTATGTGGTTTCTCTTTATGAAAAACTCTCGCTTGTAATCTTGAGCTGCACTCCATATTATTATGGAAACAACAATAAGTACTTGAAATGTCGTACGTACGCTCTTGTTTCTATTGTCTGCTGCAAAGTTCTTATCCAGGAAGAAAAAAAAAACATAAAAAAATTAGATTTTATGCGCATACTGTGAGTCTATGATCGTAAACATTTCTTGTATATTGCGGCTGAAAAAGTACATTTATCAAAACCCTGAAATACACTGTTTACAGTGTACTGTCGGATATTTTCTTCATTCTTCGAAACGATAATGAAGGCTGTCTTTTATCGATTAAAGTAGAATAATTAATTTGAGATTAATTTTAGTCAAACAAAATCTGAACCGTGTAAATTGGAAACCAATACGTTTAAGCTAGAAAAATATTTTACATAAAATTTAAACTAGATGATCATTTCGATTCTTAAATGGTCATTTTCAGTAAATATTGCAGTATAGTTTTATATATAAGAAAATGGATAAATTAACTTGTATAAGTTAATTGGAAAAAAATATTAAACGCTTTCATTTATTTAAAGATTCTTAAGCTGTGACATTGATGTAAATTTCATTACATTATTTAAAAAAAAAAAATCCAAACTTAGAATTATATATTAAATAGGAAATGTCAGGAGTACTAAATATGCTATTATACAGATTAAAAAAAAACATTCCAGCATTTGCATGGAAAAATTTTTTTATTCTTTCTTTTGAAAGCTATGAAAAGGAACGTAGATCAGAGGAATGTTAGAAGGTGCAACATTATTCATAAATGAAAAGCGTATTAGGTTATATTCTAACATTAATACTAATAAATAATAATTATACAAAATAACTATGTGAATATAATAAATAAATAAAGTCCATACAAAATAAAATAATAATTTTGAAGGTGTTCGATTAAAAGTATTTCAAAAATATTGAAATACAAAAGTATTTATAAATACAAAAAAATAAAGTAATACAAAAATATTGTTTTAAAAATATCATTCACAGAATAATTTATTTTTGTAAGAGGAAATTTTTTAACCGAGTTTGAAATAAATTGGTCTTAGATCAATCGGTTTGGTACTTTGCTTGAAAATAGAAGTATAGAAGTTGTAAAATAGAAGCGCTGCGTAACAAGAAAGTTGTTTTTGTTTTGTTTTGTTTAAATGTAATGAGTTGTTTTTTCTTTTACGCATTCGAAAATTATTTTTGCAAATTACTTAAATTATTACGCATCCGATTATACTTTTCAATACCAAGATTATGAACATTATTTTAATAAACATAATTGCTGTTATTGTAATTTAATATAGTTTTCATCGAATAATTAACTCTTAGTATGTACGTAACAGTCGCTGTTATTTATTATAATCAGAGCGAAGTTGAATTATATAAAAACAACATATATTCAAAAAAATAATAAATATTAAGTTTTTACCGTTCGAAATTGTTTATTATGAATAGAATATAAGTTAATTTTATTATCGATCGTAATAAAAGAATATAACATATTATACTAGCGGTTACGTAGTTAGTCGTTTACTTATATTTATATATAAAAACTTTCAATTCGCTGTGCAAGAGCAGAGTGGCGCAGTGGAAGCGTGCTGGGCCCATAACCCAGAGGTCCGTGGATCGAAACCACGCTCTGCTAGTTTTTTTTTTCTGTAATAAATTAACAATTTATTTTTTACGAATAAATTATGATAAATGAAAAAGGGAAAATTAATTTGTTTTATTTATTTATTATTTTTTTTATTCATAGCTTAATGTTTTTAGTATTTAAAAATAACGTTCAGTTATCCTTTAGTTTTTTTTTGTACAAATCCAGCGACGTTTAATTTGTTTGACATAATTTCAGTTAATTAAAAAAAAAAAAAATTATTAACTTATTCTTTTTTCAATAGTACTTGTATTAGTAATTTATTTTATTTTCTTGAAAAAATAAATCATTACGGCTCAACCCTAAGTCGTCCCCGAAAGCAAAGGCGGACGGGTCTCATTTCCTGCTGCTGGTCCTACAGCCGCGGCCCCCAAGTGAACGCCCTCAAAATTTACATAAGGAACATTTAGCCTCGGTTTGACAGTCTTTCCGAAGATGCCCCTCGGCCCCACAATTAAAGCGATGTCCCCTTCTGTCGGGACCGCTGCAGGACCCGGCCGGGTGCCCTATCCTCAACACCGATAATATCGTTCTTCGGCGGACTTCTTCGACAATCGAAAGGATACCCGACTGATGTGAATTCTCCCAACCTTCAGCGACCGATCGGCCAGCAGAGGTGCAACCCCACCGTTACCACCTTCGTCTCTCCGTACGACGACCTCAGGGAGATGACGTCGATCGTCACAGAGTTCCCAGGGATCTTCCGCATAGGTATTTAGGAATGCTTATAACGGAACTTTGTTTTTTCTTTCCCCTTACTCCCTTGAGCCGGACATAGAATTAAGTAAAACGGAACTGTTTTCATATAACTGAACGCAATACTTGGCAAATCCTCAGCTTAGGAGTAAGGGGTTATTTATTTTGATGCTTCCGTTGCAAAAACTTTAAAAAATTTTCCATCGATTTATTTAAAATACAATTACAAAACATTGATTTTCGTTTAGGAAACGATATTATTCTTTAGATGAATTTTTAAATACTATTTAAAAAAAATGCTTTATCCCTTTCAACGTGAACAAAAATATTTTCTCAAAATAATATTAAGTAGAGGCTTCTGAATTGTAATTTATTTTTGTAGTTTTCTTAAAAATTTAACGTATTTACTTTAACATTATTTCATATGTTTGTATTTAAATAATTAATATGGACTTTAGATAAATATATTTGTTATTTTAATTATACGACTGCCCATAAAAGTAGTGTAATATATTTAGGGTGTATGTATGAGTGTTTGTTCTATAGTAACAACTTAACGACCGAACCGATTTAGATGGATGACACCGCGTTGGAATCCTTACGTTATAGGGTGTGTCATAGGATTATAAATATATATATTTTTTTGTCTTCAGTCATTTGACTGGTTTGATGCAGCTCTCCAAGATTCCCTATCTAGTGCTAGTCGTTTCATTTCAGTATACCCTCTACATCCTACATCCCTAACAATTTGTTTTACATATTCCAAACGTGGCCTGCCTACACAATTTATCCCTTCTACCTGTCCTTCCAATATTAAAGCGACTATTCCAGGATGCCTTAGTATGTGGCCTATAAGTCTGTCTCTTCTTTTAACTATATTTTTCCAAACGCTTCTTTCTTCATCTATTTGCCGCAATACCTCTTCATTTGTCACTTTATCCACCCGTCTGATTTTTAACAATCTCCTATAGCACCGCATTTCAAAAGCTTCTAATCTTTTCTTCTCAGATAATCCGATCGTCCAAGCTTCACTTCCATATAAAGCGACACTCCAAACATATACATTAAAAATCTTTTCCTGACATTTAAATTAATTTTTGATGTAAACAAATTATATTTCTTACTGAAGGCTCGTTTCGTCTGTGATATTCGGCATTTTATATCGCTCCTGCTTCGTCCATCTTTAGTAATTCTACTTCCCAAATAACAAAATTCTTCCACCTCCGTAATCTTTTATCCTCCTATTTTCACATTCAGCGGTCCATCTTTGTTATTTCTACTACATTTCATTACTTTTGTTTTGTTCTTGTTTATTTTCACGCGATAGTTCTTGCGTAGGACTTCATCTATGCCGTTCATTGTTTCTTCTAAATCCTTTTTACTCTCGGCTAGAATTACTATATCATCAGCAAATCGTAGCATCTTTATCTTTTCACCTTGTACTGTTACTCCGAATCTAAATTGTTCTTTAACATCATTAACCGCTAGTTCCATGTAAAGATTAAAAAGTAATGGAGATAGGGAACATCCTTGTCGGACTCCCTTTCTTATTACGGCTTCTTTCTTATGTTCTTCGATTATTACTGTTGCTGTTTGGTTCCTGTACATGTTAGGAATTGTTCTTCTATCTCTGTATTTCAACCCTAATTTTTTAAAAATGCTGAACATTTTATTCCAGTCTACGTTATCGAAAGCCTTTTCTAGGTCTATAAACGCCAAGTATGTCGGTTCGTTTTCTTTAATCTTCCTTCTACTATTAATCTGAGGCCTAAAATTGCTTCCCTTGTACCTATACTTTTCCTGAAACCAAATTGGTCTTCCCCTAACACTTCTTCCACTCTCCTCTCAATTCTTCTGTATAGAATTCTAGTTAAGATTTTTGATCCACGACTAGTTAAACTATAAAAAAACATAAAAATCGTTATTTTTAAAACTTTGATTGGCTCCTCCACCCACACTATTATCCCCAAAATATTTTTTTGGGTACTTGCTTACTACTTTACATAGGAATACATAAAAAAAAATCGGTTAAAAAATAAGCAATAAATAAAAAGATAGTTTTTATTTTTGGTAAAGTTTTTATTTTAAATGTTAAGGTAAGCATGCACGCATGTACTGAGCTACCTGCTATTAAATTTGCAAAATTTCACGAATATTGACCCCAAAAAACTATCTATCCCCTGGACAAATTGATCCCAAAATTTTACCAAAAATTTGCCTCGTATACGCTAAGCTCGGTACGAAATTTCATCCGGATCGATTTATTCATTAAAACGTTAATAACCTTCAAGCACGCCAACGCACATTTAAATACGTACGTACTTACGTAGGAACATTAACCCTCTTTATTTTGTTGTTTTTTGAGGTTCCTGGGTAACGAAACGTCAAGAAATGCAAAAAATGTCATACCTCATTTTTTGACAGATTATCTTACGTAAATTCTAGCATCACATTTCTAGAGAGTTATGATGCCAAGAAAGTAATGAAATTAGTCACTAAATAAAGTCATTCCTGATTTATAACACAGATAATAGGTTATGATATAATAAAAAATTTTATCTTACTCTCCGACAAACCTTTTTCTTATTACAAAAAAAAACCATTCTGTTCTCTCTTCCTTTGTTTTCTTGCAGCTATATTCTTCTCTAATTTTCTAGAAGAGGAAAGAATAATTTATCGTCTGTTAGATTATTATATCTCTTGTCATTTTCTGTTTCTCTTTGGCTATTTACGTATTATTATTCCCCCGGCTTGCATCCTTTGCATTCTTAATATCTACTTTACATATTCCAGTTCCATCAGCCATTAAGGTTGTACCCTTATATATTGACGTAAATGAAGATTATCGATTCGTTAGCTTACCCTTTAAGATTCATTTTTTACGATAACCAGTATTAATAATAAAAATCTCGTTGGTTTTTTAAATTTTATTAAATTTATTTTTATAAATAGAAGTTGATGTATAATTACCTTTCTATAAATGTATCCACGCTATATTCCTTTAATAAGTTAAAATGATAAAAACAATAAGTGATATACATATCGATTTAATCTATTTTAGAAATACGATGAAATAAATTCATGCGATTTAGTCGTGGTAATAAATTAACACATTTTTCGTATAAAACATGCACGTGGATTTAATTATTAATCTATTTTCTATTAATCGGTCGCCTAAGAAAACAATTTTTTTCAAATCTTCAGAGAATTCGGAAAATTTCTATGAAAACGATTGTGTTTGAGAGGTTTTTGATATTTAAGAATTAAGTCGGTTTGAAATTCAGTACAAAAGGTAAACCTCTTATAAAATATTTTTTATATAGTTATGATAATAAGGACATTTAGCGCGACAGAATTTGAATTATACTTTTGAAATTTGTTTGCGAGTATATCCTAGAGGAAGGAAAAACGGTAAGATCGTGGAAAAGGTGATTTTTAATGATATCATTGGGACAGCTGAAAAAAAGTACTGAGTTGTTATTGAGAATTGAATTGGCAGTTTTTATAATCTCAGTACTATATTTTACGGCTCAAGAGGAACAAGTTATTCATCTGACGGACATCCCTTTAAGTACTGTACTTTAAGTATCCATTAAAATGTACTTTAAATCGTTTAAGTGAAATTCTTTAAGTACTATCACTCTTAACGTACGTCATAATCGCATAGGAATACTTCTAACTAGTAGCATCCTGTACCCCGAAGAGGAAAACATCCGTCTTGTGACTTTCCTGGTCGCCGCACCACCTTCCATTCCTAGCTCTGATGAGCTTTACCGAAGGCCGTTTTTAAGATCCTCTAATCTCGATAATACCACACAATCATTACTTTGGCCTCTGTCAGGATGTCACCGATGCAAATATCTCGGCAATCATTTCCATCAGTTTATTTTCACTACCTACTATCGCCATCGTACGGCCTCTTCCAACAACGACCACCCTCAACATCAACTATAACCCTCAACTATCAAATTAATCGATTCGCGAAAGCGCGATCCGCTGCGCCTTCTTTTAAAATAGAAGTATCGTGTTGATATTCTGATGCGTTTTGCTGTGTTTTGTGTGGTGCGGGCGTGATGGTTGGACTTTGATGTTTTCTTGTGGTGACAGATTGTGTGTGTGGGCGTTTACCGTCCTCCTGAAGTAATGCTCTATTAGCGCTTTCCAGGAGGGGAGGGATGGAGGTTTAGTCGGTAGCGCTCAGGAACTTGCGGAACCTGTTAACGAGTCCGAAACTGTCTCGGCGCCCGCAAAATGGGGTTCCTCCACCTCTTAAAAAAAAAAGACTATGCACTCAGACCATTACTTGATTGACTCTATAGTTACCAAAAATACTATTTTCATACCGCAAAACAATTGTTGATCGCAACAACGACAATTGTGTCCGTGAAATATTATATATACGTTAAGAAGTATATCAAGTATACAAATTCTAACATTGTTAATTAGTTGTATCTGCATTATTTTTGGCGGCCATCTAGAAAGATGGTGGACAAGAAGCAGTTTCCTATAAAAACTCAGAATGAAAGATCTAAAAAGTTAATAATCCGAAATTTTAAGAAAATAAAACGAAAAACTTTTTTTATTACTAGTCTTTTTCTTTTTTTTTTATAAAATTAAAAATAGATTTACTCTTTTCAATAAGATCCTGATTTAACTTGGCTTTTTAGTCGATTTACATGTTACGACGAAACGAATGTTCTAATGTTTATGAAATTTTGCTGTAAGGTTTCCTGGTACGAGTCAGGCAATCGTTTATGTATAACGACTTTTTATAAATTTTCCGTTTCAAAACGACGACTGCTACTTTTATTTCAGAACATTTAGAGAGCTGTGGTGGAGGGAAAGTTTTCATAGTCATCACGTAGCGGTCCCCTCCACTCTTGAAGCAATTTAGTCCTGATGTTACATATAATCTTCAGTTTGCGTCTCAGCAGCTGAGTCTTTCATACTTAACTATTTATTTTTTACTTCGTCAATAAGTCAAACGTTTGACTCTGAGATTCTGTTACTGTTGTACTGTCTCATTTCATTCTCAGCAGGCTTTTAAATATTTAATCGCAATGTTTTTCGATAAATCAATTTTTTTTACTCTTGGACATCTTATATTTAAATGAATGTTAAAAATACAAAAATTATAAGGGATGTAATGGAAGTACCTCTTCAACAGTCATCGGTTACTAATGTCCGGGTTTTTGTAAACGGTGGTTATAGTATTGCTAAAATTATTTTTGGTACTGGCTAAACATTCCGTAACCGAGTACCGTAAAAAAATTAATTTTTTACTCTACTCTATTCAGTTACGTTTTAGAAATAAATTTTTTAAATTCAATATGAAATGCGCTAGGTATACCTACGTTCACAGAACTACGTATTATTTTAGCGCCCAGATTACAGTTTCTTCAAGTATTCCGAGAAAAGTGTTTTAAATACATATATAATCGTTCTAGCGTTTAGAAGTAAATCTAAAGGTTTCCTTTTATGAAACCGGAATGAGGTTACCTTCCCCTTGTTAGGTGACCTAATTTTTTCGACTTATTTGGGTGCGAGTCTGAATTTCTATGTTGCGTAAAACATAATTTTGATCGGTACGAGTGTAGCATTGATTTAACTTACAACTCGTTCGTTTTCTGAGGTATTCAATGTAACGATCGGTGTTGTCAAATTTAGACTAGGCGCGGGGTCCGCGCTTCCGCTGTCTCAGTTAGATAGTTTGAGGGAATCGTGTTAGGTTGAATGTGAAGATGTCCGTTTGAAACCTACGTGGAGGCAAAATTTGAGTTGTTTTTTACTGATGTAAATGACTGCCTCGGCAGTCATCGTTGACATCTCGACCGAGACCTGGCTGATGACTGAGATGTTAGAGGGTCTAAAGATGACTTCCTGTAAAGTCCCTTAGGGCTCGGAACGGAGAAGGTGGTATTGCAACCGGTAACGTCACAAGGTGGGTGGCTTCCACCTATGGGGTTGGGATGCTGAGACGCTACCTAATTAACCACGGTGGTTGGCGAAAATTATTATTTTATTTTTTAATGAATTTTATTTTTTTTATTATTCATATAAAATCGCATTTATTATTATTTATTAATGTGGACACCGTAACTAATTTGATTTTTAATCTCAGAGTTTTCTACCGTTTAGTGATGCTTTGATTAAGGGTTTCCCGTGGGTTTCTTTGAATTTTCTATTCAAACTCTACGACAGTTCTCTTTTGAAATTCTTGGAGTCCTTTTAATATCGCTCTTAAGCTAAAGTAATAAATATTTAATATCTTATTCGGATTTAGCCGAGTAAGCGATATATATTTGTTTATTTTTTTATTAACGCGCGAATGATTTTATTTTAAATATCTGATTAACATAAACCATTTTATTGTAAAACTACTACTGAAAATCAAAACATTCCTAACAGAGTAAGAAAAAACTGACTCGCTCAGTCAGTGAAAACACCTTTTGACGGACGAAGAGATTTGAATACTTCTTAATTAAAAAAGTTAATTCAATCGTTTCACGACAGGTATATAGGATTTAATTTTAAAAAAACGTAGACATTACTTACAGTTGAAAAGTTTCTCGCAATACAACAGTTCGATGTCAAGTTGAATATTAATCGGATGTTAAGAAATAAAAATCTTTGTTATTTCAAACGCATTACGGAGAATTTATTTATTAAATATAAGATCCTTATTTATTTAGTTTGAATTTAAATAAGAAACACCGTTGTGAAATGATTTTATTAATACAATGATGACAGATGAAAATAGACATTTGATGGTTTATAAAAATTAACTTTTCTATGTAAATACAATAATTAATATGATTTTACGGTGAATATTTTTAAGTCCATACAACTGCTCTTTTTGATTTTTATATTGATTATTGTGTTGCATAACCGGTCTCTTAATACGACCGCTCTTCCTGTGGTAAAAGCTTTTTTTTGCTCGAATTAGACAAAACAAACTCCATTAATATCGCTAAGTACGTTTTGGAAACAAACTACGGTTAACGACCACCAACAAGTCAATCCATCTACGAAGGAAAAAGCAATTAGAAAACACAGGGAGTCTGTGCAAGTAAAAACTTTTGGAAGACCTCCCGTGTCAAAAGAATAAATTGATTGTTACGCTGTGTACAATGTAGTCCATTAGGTCAGTATGTTTAGAATTACAAATTCTACAACCGACTGTGTGGAAAATTTTTTTTCAGAAATGGTGATAGAGACGCCTTATAAATTACAAGTTAACCTAAAATAAAGTTGTATTTTTAAAGTAAAAGTTGTACTAACCCAAGTAAAATAGTTGTACCTAAGCAGAAAGTTCAGGTGACGAGAATGTCTTAAATAAAAATTCTGAGTGGATATAAAAGACCGTGTTGATAAAGAAGATCATTTATTTTGTCGTCTAATTTATGATGACGATTTTACGTTTTATTAGGAACAAATGAAGGAAACCGAAAAATTTAGAAAAACTGCCCACATATACTTAATTCACTTGATCGTGAACGTGTTTTGTTGTAATTCTCGTGAAAGGTGTACCGACCCTTTTCTTTTCACCCATAGAGTAACTGGAAGAATTTATTTTGATATATCAAGTCAGAATTAATACCTTAATTCCAGGCTGATACTAAGAATTCTATTTTTGTAAAATATAGAACTCCATCTTGCTGGTACATTTAAGTTGGAGACAGTTTCCAAACGGTTGGATTGGCCATGCAACTGATGAAAACACTAAATTGATATGTTGTCCACCATGAAGGACACTTAGTGACTACTTTTAATGGAGTTTTATAAAAAGTCTGTCCTTCCCTTTCCTGATAATATAAATAAAAATCTTATCACTAATATTAATCGGGATAAGCTTTCACGTCTTTGGGATGAATTAAACAGGATGAGCAACATAAAACCGAACCCATAAGGTAACCGCTGCAGAATCGGTAGGTTATGTTGGAATGAAATTTTATAAACGATACGGATAAATAAAATAAGAAAAACATAAAACATAATTTAAATGTGGCATTTATTTACTTTATTCTTACAAAAGATGTTAAAAATGATCACCCTGGGCATCAATGCACTTTTTTGCTCGACCGATCATATTGAAAGTCGTCTGACGCAATACGTTGTTGTCAGTTGCGTTGATTTCTTGCTGAGTGTTCACCTTCAGTTCATCAGTATTGTGAGGATTAGATGCATAAACTCTCTCCTTTAAGTAGCCCCAAAGGAAAAATCGCAAGCAGACAACTCTATCTGTCCACCAACAATGTTTTCGAGAAGCCAGTTGCAATAATCAAGACTTTGTCTGTCTCAGTCAAGGTTTGTCTGTCTCCTTCAGTTGCACAGTTGTAACGCGCTACGGTTTCAATTTTAATTCATGAAGGATTTTACGAAAGATGTGTATTTAACCTTAGATTGTTAGGATAACTAGCGAAATGATTTTTTTTGGACCGGCAATAAGTCTCTTTTATATCGGCAATGGCCTGTGGAGTCCTAACGGAAGGTGGTCTACTTCGTTTTGCATTTGAAACCGAACCTGTTGAACGCCATTTTTAACTAAATCGTGTATGTTACCCTTCGCTGGGATATAGGCATTTGGAAATTTTTCTACGAGTACTTGACATGATTCTTCAAACGATCCAAAACGAATATACGCCTGAACTATAGTTATCCTCTCCTGGATTGAACAATGTATTTTACACTAACACAACTCAACTTACAATACTGCGCCGCAACAAAACGTAAACTGCACTAACACGTAACCGCCTGACAATCAGTAGTAAGATGCATATCTACCGGTCGCGCTAGTGTAGAATTAAATTATTATCCTGCTTCCAGCTAGTTGTTGTATTTGATTCACATCTCTTTCAGAAGAAGGAGTAAGGATTTCATTTTTAAAGGAATAGATCAAACTTAATTGTAAAAATTTAGGTTAAAGTAAGTAAAAAAATATTTGATTTTGTTCTTTTAGAATTTTATCAAGTTTCTGAATAAATTTTTTTTTTACACAATTTTAAAACAAAGGCTAAAACTTTTTTGGAGCAGCACCCTCACTAATTTTAGCTACGAGCCGCCAGTGACTGTAAATCAAAATTAAGAGATATTAAACAGCTTTAAAACCCCTATATATATATATATTTTTTTTTTTGTATTTTTTATAGTTCAATTAGTCAAAACAGATACTAACGACTGGTATCTACAGCTTCAGTCAACCATTTTATGATAGGCTTAAGCCTTAAAACATTGAAAAATAGTTCTAACGTCATATAAGTTAGAGAATGAATCGAGTACAAATATTGTCTGGGTTTATTTTTTTGAATTATTTAAAAAAATTACAGCATTTTGGAAATTTGTTACGGGTAGGATAAATTTGGTATGTAGAACCAGAATTGATAATTCTCTTTTTGATTAATCATCGGATCAGAACCAAACTATGTTTAATAATTTTATGCAAAAAAATGTTACGTTGTAATAAGATTACATAAGCAATAGACTTAAGCTTCTTGGTGAGGTAGGGAGGGTATTTTGTTCTCTTTATATAGTGATCTATGATGTTACACAAGTATTTTCAATCGATCATTTTATTGAGGACGCTTAAACTATTCTTGGTACAATATAAATATTATAACACCGGGATTAAAAAAATATATTTTTGTATCAATAGGCGATGAATTTTTCTGTCAAAATGAAAATTATAAAGGAATTTTTATTAATATTAATTTTAAGGGTTAAATTTTTTTGTCTGTTTTTTTACTTGACCTTTTTCAACAATTTCAAATCAATTATAAAACTTTGAGAAACAAAATAGTACTATCTACAAAACGTTACCGGTCACCGGAGCTTGATAGTAATGATAATTATTCGATGAAGAGGGCATTCCAATTGAACCTATTTCTTTAATCTCTATTAATAATGATTTCATCGAGATAATTATTTACTGCGGCACCGTAGTACTACAGTATATTATAATCCAAAAAGTAAACGTAAAAAATAAACGAAAATAATTATTAAAAAATAAAAAACCGACAACTCCGGGGGGTGCCATTGCCTCAAACTACCTCGGCGGTTACTCTGGGTCCGACTAACGCCGTTCTCAAGGCACCACCCAGGCAGCCGGGACTTGGTCTTAGAATGCCATGTTTCCAGCGAGAGGACCCCCAAGGATGTTCCCTCTCCTGGACTCCGGTCTTAATGGCGATCTCTAACGAGGAACCCAAAAAGGGATCCCCCACCAGGACTTTTTCTTTCTTTTCCTGTTTAGCCTCCGGTAACTACCGTTTAGATAATACTTCAGAGGATGATATGTATGAGTGTAAATGACGTGTAGTCTTGTACATTCTCAGTTCGACCATTCCTGAGATGTGTGGTTAATTGAAACCCAACCACCAAATAACACCGGTATCCACGATCTAGTATTCAAATCCGTGTAAAAATAACTGGCTTTACTAGGACTTGAACGCTGGAACTCTCGGCTTCCAAATCAGCTGATTTGGGAAGACGCGTTCACCACTAGACCAACCCGGTGGGTTCCCCCACCTGGACTACGCTCTTTCATTCCCCCCAGTGCCGATGCAATGGAGTCCTCGCCCGTTCATCGTTGGTGGGACGCCGGAGCCCGCAGTCTTCCACCCCTCCCGGACGGGGCTGTCCTTCGCAGGCACCACGTCTTCACTGTGATGGAGAAGCTTTGTAGCCCCTCCCACCGGTACGTATCCAAGCACGTTGCTTCAAGGACATCGATCCTCCCGCCGACAGTCCTTCCGCAGAGAAGGACTGTTTTAGGTATAAATCTATCTAAAATAATTATGAAAAGCCAATAAAAAATAGTTAAACATGTTTTTCTTTCTTTTCTTACAGGGATTTTTTCAGGATACAGTAAGTTAGTCAGCGATGTGAAATTTAATATTATTTCTAAATTTTATGTTACATTCGGGTGCCTATTAGTCTTACCAAAGTGGAGGCTATTAAAGTCAGCATCACATATAGCCTGCACAGGCACCCGACTACAACATAAAATTACATCGCTGACTAAATTTTTGTAACTGAAAAAATTCCTGTAAGAAAAGAAAGAAAATTTTGTTCATCTATTTGTTGTTTTTTTCGTAATTTTTCTAGTCGGATAGATATCTACAATTAGTACTCTGTTTTTTTTAATTATATTTAGCGGTTCTTTGTATCCACAACTTTACCGTACAATATACTAATCATAACAGGATACATTTATAAGTATTTTTGTTTTTTAGAAACGTTGTGCTACTTAAGTAGAAATTTAAAGAAAAAAAGTTATCGCGCACACGTCTTCATACTCCATCATTAACAGCGATGCAATGCAAAGCACATCGGCAATATATTGCGCGCAGACGGGTGCTAGCCGCGATATATTCCCGCTTTCTTTTGCCGAGTAGACTTTTTGCTTATATATAGAAAACAATGGATTTTTTGAAAACTCATGAGACAAAATATGTTTCTTTCTTATGGAATAACATCATTAAAATATGTAATAACGCTTGTATGTATTAGCTACGATGCATTCCTGCTTCCTTTAGCCGAGCACATTCTGCTTTTATCTCGAGAACGTTGAATTTTTTCAACAAATTACAAGAAGCAAAGGTGTTTCTTTTTTATCCTTTTTTTTAATGAAATCATTAAAATGTGAAAATAGCGTAATTTTTAAATCTTGATCCTCCAGTGTAGTTCCACCCATTTTTTATGACATTTAAGACAGAAAAATAAAGATCAAACCTTTTTAAAAAACTAAAATCAAACGACAAAAAAATTAAAATATAATAACGATAATATTAATTAATGCGATTAAATTTAGTGTTTGTAATAACACTAACTAATTTATATTAATAAGTGTTATTATTTCCCGACTAAAGACCTATTACTACCCAAACGTTGATCGTAATTGCTTGGATCTGGGAACTTCTGTAGAAGGGAAGCTACAGAAGAGTTTGAAACGAATGGATTTCGAACTCTTATCGAAAACTTTCTGGCAACAAGCTCTGTTGAAGACGCTGATCGAAAAGGAAGACCACTTAATCTAAATTAACAGAATCCGCTTAATAAAATAACGAAATAAAAATTCAAAGCAATAATTAAGAAAGTTTTGTCATTATACTTCCATAATTCCAGCAACTTTTAGAACGGTCTGAATTTGAACTAGATTATCGTCTTAAAACATTACTTTGAAAATATCAAACTTTAAAATAACATTCGCTCTCTGTTTTGTTTTTTTCTAGCGTATCCTAATTAGTGTAGAAGTCTTAATGATTTAACGGCCAAATGCATCAGAAAACCTTTTTTTTCTGTAAAAGGATTGGTTAGATCGATTGCCGTTGTGCTTTAAGTAAACATTTTTATATTATTACCCTTAAAACAAATGTACCCACGTACATTCAGATTTGATATATTTATATTTATATTAATCTTAATATATTCTGTATATATTTATAAAGATTAATATTATCTTTTATTAATCTTTATATTAATAAGGTTGAATATATTAGGGTTATGTATATATTAATACAGGCGAATATTCTTGTACAAATCCTGTATATATATATATATGACTGCGCCAGTATAACGTGATCAGTACACCGATTGTTTTATTTAAAATATTACATTTTGAATACGAGCTAAAAAACAACTAATATTCATTTACTTACTAATTGGTAGCTGTCATTCTCTTCTTAGGCACATTTACTCCTTTCTGTTTTTGAATCCTTTTTCCCCTTAATCTCTGATTAAAAAAAAAAGAAACAAATAATAATAAAAGTGAATTAAAATTCTATTTATATTAAAAAGAAAATTAATACAAAAATTAAAATAGAAAAATCAGTCAGGTGCAATTAAAAAAAAAAAAAAAAAATAAAAAAAAACCCCTTGGAAATTGAATAAAAAAATAATGAAGCTTTTAAAGTACATAATATATTATTTTTGACGTAAAGACTAATTAAAACAAACCGGTATTAAAAATAAACAAACGAAATTACTTGTAATCGATTTCAATGGAATCCAAATTCATAATACTTTCGCTAGCCACATTTGTATTAATCTTAATACGGATCAAGTATTAAACTTCAAAAAACAACTGTAACGTTTAAATAAACTCTTCTCTTTAGATTTTGTGGTAGGTAACGTGGAAAAGTTTAGATTAAACCGTACCGTATTGTTTATCTCATAAGGCTGTATTTTCATATTAAGGAAAGAAGATTTAATTGGAAATAAGGATAAAAAAAATAGTTGAAAATGGAAAAACATTGTAAAAGTTTTAGCGAGATAATTTTTAGGTCTTAATCGGATTTCCCTTTTTGCTGAGGTAAAAATATTATTTTAGCTTTTTAAAATATTTTTTCATTTATTTTATTTTGAAAATTATGTTTTTAATTAACTCTCTGAATTATATAATATTAATAAGTGTACAGATAATATTTTGTCAACTTCTATGAATTAATTTTTTTTTTAGTTAATAATCGGCCGACTGATTTGATGTAATTATGTTGTTCCTTTGCTTTCTGTGTTAAGTTTTTTGTTACCCTAGTCATAATTGTTACATCTAGATCTTAAATTATCTGTTTTATAAACTCTACTCTTTGTAGATTTTATATTTTTAACGTTCCTTTATTACCAAATTAATTAAACCTGGATAGTTTTTAATATACATAACCAAACTATCTGGATCGTCTCTTTAAAAAATTCTTCCACAAATTTCTCTTTTCTTACATTCGTCTTAAGCATATTCATTTCAAATTTGATCGATCCATATAATTTTTAATATCTTATCTTTCTAATATTTCTATTTTTCTTATTATCCGTAACACGAATTAATTGTTTTTGTATAATAATAATAGTATAAAGAATAAAAACTTTTGAAGACATAATATGCCGCAATCACTTATTTTCTTCTAGAATAACGATATTCAAGTTCTTATCATTAAGATTTAAATAAAACAATTTAATCAAGTAAGGTATTTAAAAATATACTACAATTTATTAAAAATGAAGGGACAGTAACAACAGGCTTTGCCTCTCTGCTGTATGTAATTTTAATAGTAAATATTTCATAAAAGTAACTCTGTAGTAGAATTGCTATTTAAAATATATTTTTGTTACATTCACATAATTTTAAAATTAATCGGATGTGACATTAAAATTATTTATTTAAAATATTTCCCGTTTTGTTATTTATTTATTATTTTTATTTTTATTTAGTTGTACCGTTTGAATTTTCTACTGAATGTTGTTGAATCCAGATTTAAATGCTGATTTTATTTTTTTTTTAAAAAGAGAATAATTTATAAAATACTAGCCGGTCAGGGCTCGATTCGCTGCCCTTCCAGTCTAACCAGGACCCGTGTTCATTATCCTCATGATTGTGGGGTTAATATCGATAAATAACAATTAAAGCCTGAAAAGCTCTCTTCCTCAAATGTTTCCCTCGTTCTTGACGTAGAAACTCTGATACGCTTCTGCTGCAGTCGAACATATCTTTTGATTTCCCCGTCTATTACCCTAAAATAGCTATATCTTGGGAAGGGGTTAAGGTAGAGAGCTAAAATCTGATATTTTATAAAACGCATAATCTATTACTTTTGCATCGTAAAGCGAAATCAAAAACGGTATTAAGTCGTCGCCCAAGAGATAAAATTCACAACTTCACACTCAAAAGGACTAGAGCCATGATCTATGGCCCTTTCTTCCTGGGATAACGCCAATGTTTCCTGATAATTTGAAAGCAATCGGCCGTTTGGTTCTCGTGTAATATTGTTGCAAACCGAAAGAACCGCTACAAATTTCGCATTTATTTATAGAATACCTTTTATCTCAAAACTATTTCAAATTTATGAATAATTGTTACGTCAAAGAATAGATATTACGGTCTTCCAATGGTTTGGCCATTTATTTGTAAAATTTCAGAAATATTTTTTTTAATGAATT
The DNA here is from genome assembly GCF_047948215.1 of Lycorma delicatula. Lineage (NCBI taxonomy): Eukaryota > Metazoa > Arthropoda > Insecta > Hemiptera > Fulgoridae > Lycorma > Lycorma delicatula. The sequence continues at coordinate 222,915,062 of NC_134456.1, read as the reverse complement.
TATTGGTATTCTTATGAATCGGTTAAAAAAAGAACATAATTATACCGTCGGTATGAATGACTGTTCGTAGATAACTCCTTTGTTTTAATTAATAAATAACGTGTAAATAAAAATTACACGTTAAACGAAATAAATAGATTATATTAGAAAATCCAATTTATTTTAGAAGAAAAAAATGCAACAGCATAACATTCTTAGAATACAAGTCACTATGAATAAATTTGTGTTGTACAATAGACAAAAATTCTACCGGAAAACGAGCGAAATCAACGAAATAATTCCATTCATGTTAAATCATTATACGTCTTAAAAACTTTTTTTTAAATATTTTTATTTATAGTCACTAGTTACATCAACAATTAAAATCATTAGAGACTTATCAGTCTAATGTAACTGTACTGGTAAATGTGTAGTCTTGAACAACCTAGGGCCGACCATTCCTGAAACGTGTGATTAATTGAAACCCGGTCAACAAAGAACACCGCTATCCATTTTATATTATTCAAATCCGAAAAAAAAACAACTATCTTAATTAGGATTTGAACCTGAGAACTCTCGACATCGAAATCAGCTGATTTACGACGACGAGATTTTACCACTAGACCGACCCGATTTGGTTTTAACGTATTTGTATAAAAGGTTGAAAAATGAACGCGTAAAAAATATATAAAAGAAAAAAAATTAATACCCGAAATATAGGAAAAAAATGATTAAACCTATAAGTACATCGATTTTAGTGAATATAAATAAATAAAATGTGCATACATGGATCAGATTGCCATATGCAAAATCATTAAAATTAGCGAAATGAAAATTTAATTAGTAATATCAACAAAATAGGACGTCTCATTTAAAATCTATTCGAAAACTTAACGGAATCTATTCGGACTTAACATTATATAATAATATATAAATCGGTCAAAAAAACATCAGTTTTAAAAACATACAAACATCTTAAAAACGAATACTTAAAATCTAAATAGTATAAATCCATCATTGCTATTCGCTGTATGAAAGAGAAACTAATTCAGATGAAAGAAAGAAAGTAAATTAAAGTTATATTAAGTCATAAAAATCTGAATATTTGTCGAAATAATGGTAATATAATTTAATTGGAAAAATAGAGATAAAAAGGTTAGAAGTAAAATGATTATACGACTTATTATAAATCTAATAATTGCTCGATAAATAATAATTAAATTAATAAATAATACGAATAATTTTACACGATTAGATTTTGAAAGGTGACCGATGAAGTGGATTTTTATGAATTAAAGAGACTTTAATATCTAAAATAATTATTTTAAATGATAATATTTTTTAATTATTTATGAATTATTCTCTTAATTAAAAACAAACTGTTTTGGTATTCTTTTAAAAGTATTTATAAATTTTCAATCGCGTTCGTGAGAGGTATTAACTATTTCAGTATAGAATAATCCTGAAATCATTAATACACGAATGAAAAATTCACCTGCTATAACTAAGTAAAAGAAAAAAATCTGATGTCGACTTCTTTGTACGCCTATTAAATTACATATACAGATTTTTTTTAAATGAAATAACGTAAAATTTTATTTTATTAATAACTTTTGATATTTGCATATATTTTATTCATTGAATTATTATTTATCTTTATTTTTTTTTTATAATCAGAGGTTAGAGGTTAATAATTATTAATAAATCATTATATTTAAATTAAAGAAAACAAAAGGAGATGAAGTCTGATTCGAACCGAGTGCCCCCTTGTAAGATCCAAATATTTCATTAATTAAAGTTTCATTTGGGGATAACACTGTGACCGATGAAAATAAGTACGCTTATGATATATCGTTGAAAAGCTCTCGATGAGGGCTTATACTGTAGTTAAAAAAATTCTAAAATCCAAACGCGTTTGGATTTTGGGCTTTTTTGAGCATTTGGTTCGGTCGATTGCAATCAAAAGGAGAGATGCACAACTAGATGTTAAAACAGTCTTAAATTCAAAATTTCAATATCCTACGGCTAATAGTTTTTTAGTTATGCGAGATACATACGTATGTACAGACGTCACGCCGAAACTAGTCAAAATGGATATTTCAGTTGAAATCTGAAAATCGAAATATTTCGCGATCACAATATTTCCTTTACTTCGTACAAGGGAGTAAAAAAAAAAAAAACCATTTACAGATGAAACTTTTGTATTGAGAATTTTGTTAAAACACGGAGTAAGTTATTTAAAATATGATAATAAATACAATTTTTTTCTTTTCGTTGTTATTTAACCAACTTTTGCATAATCATTAATAAGAATATATATTTTTTGGATGGCCTCCACATCTTCCCTTACAACCATCTCACCCGCCTTTAAGATTTCTGTGTGAACATAGAAATGGAATGACCTACTTTAATTACGTGAGGAAATCCAGAGAACAGTGCTGCACCTTAATATACGCATTTAATCTATCTGGGGACGCACGAAAGCGGGATCATCTTTTATAATGAAGTTGAGAGTAAATGTATGAAAACTAAACGAGATCGGTAGTGCTGTAAAATTCTATTCCAATTTATTTATTTTTTTTTTTTTACGTGTAAGTAACTGTTCGTCAGAAGTGTCAAAAATCAATAAAGTTAAAGATTACAGCAATATCAAAAAATATAAACATTCTCGTAAAAATCAAATTAAAGATATTGAAATGAAACCTGTTTTTATTTCTTTCGACTTATTTTTAAAACTGCCGATTAAACGATCAAACTAATTAAGTATAAATAGGATACTAATAAACATGTAAATAGGATTCGGTTCTTCTCTAATGCGCCCAGAGGTAATCGGTTTGCTTGGCATTTCTCCCGCCACCACCCAATTCGGTCGCCCTAAAGCATAAGATTGAATTTCTATGCCACAGAAATTTAGCCACCGGTATCCTAACGTAGCTCCTAGAGCTTACCTAACAACGTGAGCGGACTAAGCGCGGTGCCATACACAACCGGCTTACGTTTCCCAACCGCTCACTTGTCATATATTTACTAAAATGTGTAGGCGCACCCCGTCAACTACTAAAAATATATATGACATCCATAAATTAAAATTTACTTCGTTTAGACAGCAATTTGCTGCCTCGCTTAGGTCGCTGAATACCAGCAAGTACCTGTCCACCATTAAAGCGCTTGGAGTCTTAATTGGCTGGTGGTCAGTCATACATATCTACATGTTAGCTTTCCACAGGAGTGAGGTAGGATTCTTTTCCCTCGTGTAAACTATTGATATCGGTTGAACAAAGCAACCTCATCAAGGAACTCCTACACGATCCGATAATGCGGCTTTCGCCACATCGACTCGCCGCTTGTGAATGGCCAAGTTTACCCTTGATCTCTAAGTTCCAGGGTGGCCCGGTCTCTGCCCCCCCCCCCCCGAACAGGGCAATCACACATCAGGTGTTCATCTGATTGGAGCTCCCCGCAGACGCACAGGTCATCAGCTGCCAGGCGGAACCGAAACAGATACTGATTTAAATAAATGTGGTTAATTTAAACCGATATTTGTTTAACCGTCCAGAGGTAAGTTGGCCTATCTTTTTTGCATCGTAACATAATTTGCGCACAATAGCAAGGATATCAACGGGCATAATACCGGAAACAACAAGGACTGCCCCTCGCGAGACAGTCCTATAAACACCAATCACTGTTAACAAAGGAGGCGTTGGGCTAAAATATTCCTATACCATTAGTACCTCGTTCGATGAGCTCAGACACGTGCAGCGTACAGCATTATAGCTTTGCATACACCCTTATATAAAACACGCACGGTTCTGGAATTAAGCCCCCGATCGGGGATTCAGCCCTGTACGAATAGACGACTTAAGTAGAAATGTCTTCTAGAATAAAAATACGACACGAAAACCAATATTATTAACGATACGAGAGCGGGCTAAAACCGGTTCAAATTATACCTACGTTTTAAGGTTACAAATTTCCCACGTCTTCCATATATCCTCGTAAACTATTACTCGGGTGAGAAAGATTTGTACCTTTCTCATCCGAGTTTCCGTAAAACTTCACAGAGTTTTACAGATGGAATAATTGAGATTTTACGGAGAGTATTTGAGATGGTATAGTCTCTTTTGAACTGTTTCTATGTCAGATAAGATGTAATCCCTATTATAGTACCAAACTACCCTATAATATTCAAGATCGAGTCGAATATATTTTATATTGACGCATGATGGTACTTGCGTAACGGAAGTGGCGATTAACCCGCAGAAACAAACCAAGGTTTTTTCGACTTTAGAAACTATAGAGAAACGATCACTAAAATGTTTACTCAAAATCAGAAATAACCGATATTAGAAATACTTTATTTTTGTTGTGTGGAATGTTGACTCGATCTATATAACTTAATCCGTTATCAAGGTATCCCTAGAATAAGGAAACAATAAGTGTTTTGTCCAAATTAAATGTATACCAATAATAATAATAATATTTTATTGTTAACACAAGGTATTTATTTACAAATTGATAGGAATTGTTAAAAATGATCAATAATAAAGCAAACACACTTTTAATAATCCATTCATATCAAAATTACAAACATTTTCTGTGATTTTAAAGTAACTGTACAAAAAGTTTTTAGGTCGATTTCTTTAGTATTTAGCAATCGGTATAAATTTTTTAGAATAAAAAGGTTTAAACCACCAACTTACTCGGATTCAGGAAGGAGATTTTTTTACAAATTATTAACATTTACACTAATACATTACGTATACTATATTTACGAAACACTAATACATTTACAACAGTTATATTCCAAAACACTTGCATTAAAAAATTTGATTTTGTATGCAAGATATGAAGATACTTTACCCCTAAGTGCATAAGATGTTATCCCAACCGGTTGGTTTAGTGGTGAACGCGTCTTAACAAATCAGTTGGAAGTCGAGAGTTCCAGCGTTCAAGTCCTAGTAAAGGCAGTTACTTTTATACGGATTTGAATACTAGATCGTGGATACCGGTGTTCTTTGACGGTCTGGTTTCGATCAACCGCACATCTCAGGAACGGTCGAACTGAGACTATACAAGACTAGACTTCATATGCACTCATACATATCATCCTCATTCACCCTCTGAAGTAATACATGAACGGTAATTCCCGGAGGGTAAACAGAAGAAAAAAAAAGTTCATTAAATATAAAGGTAGCTTTTAATTTTTGATCTCCGTTTCTGCCTTTTTCCGGAGGTCCGGCTTCGAATCATGGCCGGGAATGGTATTTTTCGTACGTTACAAAATTCTTCCCGTTTCGTATTACCACGAACGCAGACTTCGAACTTATGTGCTGAATTATTCATTCGAATAAAAAAAATATTGTAGGAAATTGTTGCGGCTAATTTATTAATAATAATAAGAAAAACGGCTATTAAAATTTTCTCGTTAATAAAATGCTAGGAGAAACCACGAGCAGTCGAGTATTCACGGAAAAGAACGAACTCCTATGTAATACATTCGTTTACGCTCCTCTTAACAGTTACATATTGTACGTGTTAATTTTACGAGTAAATTTATTTTTGAATTATATCAACCGTATACAAAAGACATCGGTTAAATCTTTATTTATCTTTACAATTCATCCGATAATTTTGTAATGAATATCTTTTATTTTTATATATTTAAACTAAGAAAAATTAGGAATAATTTACTATATTCATAAATATGCGTTGATCGTAGAGTGATCACCTTAAAATTAATGTAATCGTGTATTTTAAATAATTAAAACTAACAGTTTAGAAAATATGATAGTTTTTTTTTTGGCTGTTGAGGAATTACATTGTACATTATTGCTAAAGCGATAAAAAAACTGCATTCGTTAAAAAAAAAAATATAAATTTTAAAAATTGGTAAACACTTTAAAACCGCAATGAAATGAATGCGCAACTTTTAATATTAAGTACCATTATCGGTGGAGTAACATTTGTTTTCTTGATCTCTGCAGAGGAACGATAGAGTCTCTACCTTTCGTTTGGAAGTTTCTGGATTCGAATCCCGGTGAGATTTGCGTTTTTACATACAAATTTTATAGATGATATTCCATTGCCTAAGACTCAGGAAATCTTGTTATTAATTATTATTAAGTAAAAAAAAGAAGATTATCAGGCAATATTTTCAGAGCAAATATATCTGCATAAACGTTCCAAGTGATGTTAAAACCTACTTAATGAATACCGTTTCGTGTGTGGTATTCGTATTAATAAACATTAGATTTTTTACGTTTGTAATAGAAATTTTTTTGATATGTATCGATCAATACCGATTTTACATTATTTAAAATATTGTAACAAGACCGGTATAGCGGGTAACGAATTCGTACCGATTACCGTGAAAGTAATAATTAGTATAATAATTGGAAAAATTCAGAAAGGGACAAGAAGGAGAATCCTTTTTGTAAAGAATAGGTCTTACAATCGGCTTTTGTTATACTTTCCGCTGAAAAACGACTAACGCCACCTGTTGTACGGTGAGAAGAGACTAGGTTTGGAATTAACGGGAATAAAAGCGTCGGCCAACTATTCTTACGCTTCTACTTGGATCCGGTCCGACAGGTAAAGAGGCTAGCAGTATAAATAGCCAGTAAGATCGTCTAAAAAAGAGTTCTATTAAAGCCGGTCTGCGAGGTGTTACGGCGTAGGTCCCGTAAGGGCAGTTGTGCGGGTTCGGCGGAGTTTTGCGAACCGATCCAGCGAGACGGTTACAACGGTCCAGTGAAGAAAGTCACAGGTGTGAGTCTGCAAGACGAGAGAAGAATAATATGACATTTATCACTATTTGATGTGAAATATTTTGATTGTTAATTCTTTGTTGATTACGACCTGTTTTTATGTCATACTTACTGTTTTAATTATGTATTACGCATGAACTTGGTTGTTTAATTTGTTGTTATTGACATGTAATATTATTATCGTTTACTATTATTATTCTGATTATTATTGTGGTTGTAATTACTTATTGTGGTTGAAATCAGGGGCAGATAAATGTGAAGAATACAGAACAATTAGTTTAACTAGTCATGCATTAAAAATCTTAACTAGAATTCTATACAGCAGAATTGAGAGGAGAGTGGAGGAAGTGTTAGGAGAAGACCAATTTGGTTTCAGGAAAAGTATAGGGACAAGGGAAGCAATTTTAGGCCTCAGATTAATAGTAGAAGGAAGATTAAAGAAAAACAAACCAACATACTTGGCGTTTATAGACCTAGAAAAGGCATTCGATAACGTAGACTGGAATAAAATGTTCAGCATTTTAAAAAAATTAGGGTTCAAATACAGAGATAGAAGAACAATTGCTAACATGTACAGGAACCAAACAGCAACAGTAGCAATTGAAGAACATAAGAAAGAAGCCATAATAAGAAAGGGAGTCCGACAAGGATGTTCTCTATCTCCGTTACTTTTTAATCTTTACATGGAACTAGCAGTTAATGATGTTAAAGAACAATTTAGATTCGAAGTAACAGTACAAGGTGAAAAGATAAAGATGCTACGATTTGCTGATGATATAGTAATTCTAGCCGAGAATAAAAAGGATTTAGAAGAAACAATGAACGGCATAGATGAAGTCCTACGCAAGAACTATCGCGTGAAAATAAACAAAACAAAAGTAATGAAATGTAGTAGAAATAACAAAGATGGACCACTGAATGTGAAAATAGGAGGAGAAAAGATTACGGAGGTAGAAGAATTTTGTTATTTGGGAAGTAGAATTACTAAAGATGGACGAAGCAGGAGCGATATAAAATGCCGAATAGCACAAGCTAAACGAGCCTTCAGTAAGAAATATAATTTGTTTACATCAAAAATTAATTTAAATGTCAGGAAAAGATTTTTGAGAGTGTATGTTTGGAGTGTCGCTTTATAAGGAAGTGAAGCTTGGACGATCGGAGTATCTGAGAAGAAAAGATTAGAAGCTTTTGAAATGTGGTGCTATAGGAGAATGTTAAAAATCAGATGGGTGGATAAAGTGACAAATGAGGAGGTATTGCGGCAAATAGATGAAGAAAGAAGCGTTTGGAAAAATATAGTTAAAAGAAGAGACAGACTTATAGGCCACATACTAAGGCATCCTGGAATAGTTGCTTTAATTTTGGAAGGACAGGTAGAAGGGAAAAATTGTGTAGGCAGGCCACGTTTGGAATATGTAAAACAAATTGTTAGGGATGTAGGATGTAGAGGGTATACTGAAATGAAACGACTAGCACTAGAGAGGGAATCTTGGAGGGCTGCATCAAACCAGTCAAATGACTGAAGACAAAAAAAAAAAAAGAAGTAATTACTATTTTAATTTATTTGTGTTCATTAACTGTTTTATTATTGTCACTTATTTTTATTACTATTATGTTATTATTATTAATTTGTCTGGTTGAAATCACGATCATTTCAAACCAATCAACTGTAATTATATAAAAATTCTAAATTGTCAACCTCTCAATATCCTGATCGAGCCGCAAACCACGCGACAATATATTTGCAAGTTTAAAATTTTCTGTTAAAAGTTTTACCTCTGTTTTAGTAATCTGAAATTTTGAAGATGAATCTATTCGAATGGAAATCTATCTTCAATAATTCTGATTACATAACATCTGTAACGTTATTACGTTGTAATATTAATTTAAACTAAAAAGCTAATATTTGAATCAAATAATATTAGTAAATGAAACTTTCGGCTGTTTCTGCCATTTAATCAAACTAATCGCTAAAATTAGTGATGCCTTTATAAAAGTTACTTTAATTCGTTAAGTAAAGCTTTTAATGCTGTTAATTTATGATTGCCTGTCCTTTAATAAGGAGTATTATTGTTTTAATTATGAACTAGTTATTCCACAATCTGGTGGAATATGACATTTAAATTATAGACAATCAATAATTGATACTACAATTTGTATTATTTAATCCGCTTATCAAGTTATTGTTACTGTAAAGCACAATAGATTACTTCAGAAAACCTCATTTTATTAAAAAAAAAATCGTAAAAAAAGTTACGGTATTAAATTTGGTTCGTACAATTTATTTTATATTCATGAGATTTAGTAAACCGATTTTCCAGTTATGATTGTTTAATTACTTCTTAAACTTCCCCTCCGTCCGTTAGTTTTCTCTCTCCTTTATCATTTCTCCATCTCTTTTACTCTTTACTTTTCCCAGTTCTTATTTTCTGTTTCTTATACTCGTTTTTACGGAAACATTTTAAAATAAATTTACGATATACTTTAAGATAAACCCTACTCACATTCTACTTCACTGTTTTTTTTTTTTTTTATTATTACTTTTAAGACCATAATGGATCACTTTAGTTCTTTTTTTTTTTTTTTTGGCAAGTTCTTTCTTTTCTTGCTGATTTGATGTTTTTCAGCTTTTCTTTTTTACCAGTAATTTTTAAGGGTTTCAGATCTTCTTGTACAGAGTACACCACCCGGCTTATTGTTTTCTTGGGTTTTGATAGGAATCTTGTTTCTTTATTTTTTAATTTCTCATAGTTTCCGGTTTTCGCTTTTAGGTTTTACGGGTTATGTCTAATTCCTCCATGTCTATCTGTACTTCGTATAACCGGTTCGGTCTGCTTTTCTTGTTCCAGAAAAGTTCGATTATCCGTCTGATAAGTCTGGTCTCTTCCGTTCTGAAAATATGTCCTAGAAAGGAAATTCTCTTCTTTCTAAATTTATTAGTTATCGGGATGATAGTTTTGTAAATCTCTTCGTTTGGAATAATTCTCCAAATCCCGTCTTTTCTAATGTTTTTCCCCGATGCATCGTCGTAGAATCTGTCTTTCAATCTTTTCCAGTTTGTCGGTAAACCTTGTCTGGTACGGTCCAAATACGGTTTCGCATCCGTAAAGTATTTCCGGTCGGATAACTGAGTTATAATGTCTTATTTTTGTGTTTATGGACATGCTTTTTTGTTATAGATGTTTTGTGTTTTTATTGTGGCTTTGATGAGTTTATTTATTCTTTCATTCCAGTTTTGATTTTCTCGGAGGTTGTGCGTGATGTTTTCTCCCAAATATTTAAAGTTTTCTACTAGTTCTATGTCATTATTGTTTATTTTTACTTTGCTTATGTATAGCGGGTCTCTCACCATAATTTTGGTTTTTTCGTATGAAATTTTTAGACCGATTTTCCTGCAATCTCTTTGCCTCTTCTATATTTTGGGATAGTAGGGCTAAATCGTCCGCAAAGCCTAGGCGATTTACTGAGATACCTGTTCCAATTTTAACGTTGTCTTTATTTGATTTTTTCCAATCCCGTATTAAAAATTCAAGGGCACAGTTGAATAAAAGCGGTGACAGTTCGTCTCCTTGTCTCAGTCCTGTTTTGATGTCGAATGGATCAGATATTTCTCCCCTGAATTTAACCTTGGATTTGGTATCCGTTAGTGTTAGTCCGATGATTTTGACTAGTTTTGGGTGAAGCCCTAAATTTCTCAGGATTTTTAGCAGGGAATCTCGATGTACACAATCATATGCTTTCTTGAAATCAATAAACTTCACTGTTTATTACGAAGAAACATTTGATTTTGATTGCGTTTTAATATAAGATATAAGTATCTGTTCGTAGTTTTACTTAAGTATATTGTGTTCCGTCAATATTATACAAAAACAAAATTATTGAGGGCTTCCAAACAAGCTCGGTTCTTGGATTTATTATAAAAAAATTTAAATAAAATTCTTGAAAAATTACATTTTATATTGTTTTATAAAATATTAAATTATTTTAATATTTAATTTTTAATATTAATACTTATAATTTTTTTATATTACTTTAAAAATTACATTGTTATATTATTTTATACATTTATATTAAAAAATCTACAGATTTGCTTTCATTAAAATTAAATTAATTTCACACCGTTCAAGTCTGTAATATAAAATGTTGCACTGGAACAGATTACTAATAAATTATTATACGCCTGAATTTTGAAATATGTTTATGATAAATAATAAATAAACTGTTTGCTTAAGTTGTTATGAACTATAATAGTATTTTATTTAAATTAAAATTCATTATAAAGATTTTTTATGTTTTTTAAATAATTATACGAAACAATTGATCGTAATTGTATATTTCTTATATTTAGCAACCGGTTTACGACTTGTAAAATAAAAAATTAAACAACTGACTCAGACACGTAAGGAAGTTAATTTTCTAAAAACGGTCACTTTTCAGTAAGTATAAAAAAATAGTTTTCTTTACTGAAGTGAAACAATTTTTTTTAACGGCTATCTGAAATCAGAATATACCTGGCTTATTAGTGAAAAATATTCACTGATAAATATTTTTTTTATTATAAAAAAATAAAGAAAATGTTTAATTCTAACAATTTTCAATTTATTCAAAATAAATTGATCGGTAGTGGATCATCATAAACTGTTCGTAAAAATAATGTTTTGTAAAGCACAGAGACACTGAAACAATATTTATTATTTTTTTTACGTTTTTACTCCTGAAAAATAAAGTTATTTCTAAAATTTCTTTCTTATAAATGTATTACGGTCATTTATACGTTTGTTTCTTCTGATAATTCAGCTTCAACCTAGCGATCAAAATTCAATCGATTTGATCACCAAGCTTCAAGCTGAATTTTTATTCTGGATTATTCCGTATTTAAAAACATTTCTTAAAAAAATTTGTCGATTCTAAGAACGAACTCGAGGTGCATAAATGAAATACGGCTGACTCTCTTCTTCTCGATTTTCTTTTTACAATGCTGGAAATTATTAAAAAAAAAAAAAAAAAACTGGAAAAATATCGCATGACTTTTCCGGCTGCGCCAGTCAAGTTATATAATACTCGCACTGCTTTTTATTAAACTATGTTTATTAAACGTAATAATTATTAATATATTATACTCTCATCTATAAAATATATATATTTACTCGTGTAATATAATTTACATATATGTACGCAAATTAATTACGGAATAAAACCGATTTTCATTATTTTAAACGAATAATCTTTCTACAAGACTGATTTAATTATTTAAACGAGTAATTATTAATTCGTTAGTACGTTCGTCGATTTGAATCGTAGAAAAAATTGTTTACATATAGCTTATGAGCTATATCAGACCGAGGGAGCTGCGAGATAAATATATATATATAACATTCCTCAAGGGAGAAAAGCTGACTTATTCCATAGATTGTTTTGAAATAAAATCAAAATTTACCGCACTACACTCCATCATACATACACACAGGCGCGCGCGCGCACTTTTTCTATCTCTCTTTAATTAATTTGAAGTGAACGATACTTCAGTAACGCCTACCTAGAAGCCAATTGAATTATTCATCACAAATATTCTCACCAGTTGTTTTTAAAACAATTCGATATCTTAAAAAATATTACGCCTAACGTAAGATGATTAATAATAGAGTATTTTGTGAACCTAGATTTTTTGTTGAATAAAATATTAATTCTATTTAATGTTTTGATAATTTTTTTTTTTAAATAGTCAAAAGAAATTAGAGGACAACCGAATTAGATTCCACGATGATTATTTCTGTTGACAATTTTTGATTCAATAGAAATTTTTTTTACGTAAAAATTTGTTAGTATAATTAAAATAAACGTAAAAATATATTTTTTTCACTATTTATTTTCAAGTTGTAAAAAATAAAAGATTATAATTTTACAAGGTGTTAGGTAACCGTAGTCAGGTAAATAAAAAACACCATAATACGTTACGGTGGTTCCGGAGGGTAAACAGAAAAATCTGATGTGGACACTACATGACTTCCTTGCACGCCTATTTTTATTTTTATTTTTTTGTTGTTGAATTATTATTTATGGTAAATTTTTTTTTACAATAACAGGTAATTATTAATAAATCGATATATTCGAATTAAAAAATAAGTTAAAAAAACGGAAACGAAGTCGGATTCTCGCTGACGTGCCTTCCCATTATAAGATCCAAATACTTCATTTAGCTATAAACGTCTGCAACTAATAAAAATAAATACCGCTTATGATATATCGTTAAAAACCTCTCGATGAGGGCTTAAAAATGCGGTTATGAAAAAATAAAAAATCCAAATTTTATTTTGATTCTGAGCTTTTTTGGATAGTTTGGTACAGTCGATTGCAATAAACACGGGAAGGGTGATCGACTAGATGTTACAACAGTCCTAAATTCAAAATGTCATCGTTTTACGGCTAATCGTTTTTTGAGTTATGCGAGATAAATACGTATCTACGTACAGACGTCACGAAACCGGTCAAAATGGATACAGGAATGGTCAAAATGGATATTTCCGTTGAAATCTGAAAACCGAAATTTTTCACTCTCACAATACTTCCTTTACTTCGTACAAGGAAGTAAAAAAGGAAAAAAAAGAAAGGTAAATAAAAGACAGGTAAACAGTACCCTGGTAAATAAAAGACTTCTTTTATTTAGATCATCCGAAGAGTTGAAATAAATGTGAATTCTATATCAAACGTAAAGAAGAACAATTCATTTAGTTTTAGATTGTTAAATAATTGTAAAACCGATAAGAATTTTTCATTAATTAATTTTTAAGTTTTGAAAGATATATTTTATGAATAAAATAAGTTTATTTCATTTCTAAAGAATTTAGGCTGTTAGATAGTAAGTAAACTCCCTACAACTTCCCATTTTCTAAATATTAGTTATATTTTACTTTATTTTTAATATATTTCTGCCGAATGTTTCTAAATAAGTGAAAATACATTCATAACCGATTTATTGACGTTTGAAATTCTTAATAATCTTGAAAAAAAAACAACATTAATAAACACGCTAAACTATTTGTATTTCTTTTGAAAAAAATTAAATTATTACAATTAATTTTAAAATTTGGGGGATATACTGAACACATTTAAGAAATTTTTCATCGTTAAACTTTTTATCTAGCAAAAATTTGTCTGTCCGATTTCGGCTTTCTAGAGAAGAATTTTCAAATATCCTTTTTATTCAGACTGAGAGGTTACAGGACAGAGAATAGAAAAACAAAAAATTGAGTAATAATAATAATATTTGCCAAAGTAATAATAATATTTGCCAAAGGCACAATTTTTACCAAAAAGTAATAAATAAAAAATGTAACAAGTTCCCAGTTAACAAAAAAATACTAACATATAATATAACAGTAAAAATAACTTTTATAATAAGCAAAATCTATACAAATAATAAAATAACTCGGGTCGCGCAAAAGTTACTGGACAGATTTTAATAAAACTTTGCAGATTTATACCGTAGAGCAGTGGTTCCCAAACTTTTCCGAGTCGCGGCGCCTTTTTTCAATTAAAATATTTGCATGGCGCCCTACCCTAAGTAAAACTATGACTACTTGTAAGTAAGAGATAAAAATATATAAAACTCGTGTATCTTCATTATTTTTTTACTTTATTTAAACATTAAACGTGTAGGTTTTTAGGTATATTTCATCTCGAAATATGTGTACACATATTAGTGGAGATTTTTCAGTTGTAGCACAGACTTTAATGAATTGAATCGTCGTGTGGGCTGGGTTTGAACTGAACGATTCGAATCGATCGAACGAGTAATATTATATAAAATAATAGAATTAAATTTACGTTAAATAAAATAAAATGAATTTAAAAAAAAAATTATGTTTAACAATAATGGGCTTCCCGTAGGTACTAGGTGTGAGGCTAGAGTGGTGAGGTATGCGAGCACCTCGTGGGAGGCTAGACCGATCGTCCCCATCAACCGATCATCCCGAGGGGTGCTGTTCTGAGAGGCGCAATGGGATGCAATTGTAGTATCTCTGGAAACAATCGTCGGATTTTCAATATTTAAACGGGGTATTTGTTAGTCAGTTGAAGGCTAATTTTTGTACGGACCAGGACATTCTCCATCTAACATATCACCGGTTATTCGAAAATGTTACATTTTCGCGACCGATCTTCCGATTTTCAAACATCAAACAGGGTATTTTTACGTGTATATATAAGCGTTGACTGTTTGCTTGTTTTTACATCACGCGAGAATCTACTGATCGATTGCTTTCAAATCTGCAGGATGCATTCGTGTTACCTCAGGGAAGATTTCAAGCCGTAGACCGAGGCCCTACCTCCCTTGAAGGTTAAGGAATTAAAAGTATTCGTTATTTCTTCATCCCCAAGGAGGGTGAAGTTGTGAAAAAAGATATCGATTAACGAAAAAAAGATTAATCCTTTTACTTCGTTATTTTATTTCTGGCATCGTGACGAAGAAATAAGTTATGAATTTTTTGACGTTAAAGACGTTTGTACTTCAGTTACTACTATTTTGTCTTTCCTAATTTAGATATTTTTTCAGGTTTTACAGAAACCCGAATACTTTAATCGTTATTTATCGATATTATTTTCTCAATATTTTTTTTTCAATATTATTTTGTTAGTATAAGAAACAATGCGGAAGTCCAGGTGGCGGAGGCCTCTGGATAGACGGAAATAGCGACCGAAGCGAGCTCTGCGGGTGTCCGGCCGCCCTGGTAATACGGGAATGGTGAGCAAAGCGAGATTTGCGCCCCTGGGGTAGGCCCCGTGGCACCCCTGAGTTGGGTCCGGGGTTCACCTGGACCCGAGGGTCCACGTTCTGGCTTGACGGGCCAGTTTGTTTATAATAAAGTAATACCTACAAAGTAGAACGTGGGGAAAACCGACAAAAAATTCCACAAAAATGATAAACGTAAATTTACATAAATATATTATTATTATTTAGAGGTTTCTCACCATAGCGGTTATTAGATCATGTGACGGTTACATGCCGAGTCCCACGTTCTATTGTTATAACTTCTTGAGTGCATTTGTTCTTGCATTTATTTTCAGAACTATGGTTTTCCGATTGTTGGTGCGAATCAGTAGCGGGAAATTTAATTTCTATCTGCTAGTTCAGTAAATACAAAAATAAAAATTACGTAATTGAAAAATGTAATAAGAACAAAAATAACAGTTGGTTCATAATTAATAAAAATCAGCTGATTTCGAAGTCGAGAGTTCTAAGTAAAGGATTTTCGAGTCCTTGTAAAGGCATTTGCTTTTAAATGAATTTGAATGCTAGACTATGGATACCGGTATTTGGTGGTTTGTTTGAATTAACCATAAGTCTCAGGAGTGGTCGACCTGAATCTGTTCAAGACTACTCATTTACCGGTAAGTTTACACTTGCACTCTAGACTGCGAACAGATGACTTGGCATTTCTGCAGAGTACTGTTGACATCGTACGCGTATCACCGAGCTGTTACTCTGTAACTTGGTATTATATAAATTAATAATAATAAGTTTTACGTTTTTATTATTTTCGTCAAAGAATTTGAGTACAAAATGATTCAAGTAAATTTATTAACCGTTTACTGTAAAGATTATTTTTTTCTATTCAAGTTTATATTAGAGCGTTTATATCCAGTTTTTTCTTAATTATTTATTTACCATTGTCCCATAGTAATAATGAAAAGCCCTTTTCTAGTAACTATTTGATTTAATAATAGAGTGTCGCAAGTGTGCGAAACATAAAAGAAGCTGTCAAGTCCAGTAACTTATAAACTCTTTAAAAAAAAATCAGCTTTTACTTCCCATCAATTTCACTTCGGATATCTTTCTGAATGAAAAAAATTCCTATAAGTGTTTGTTATTCTTTAATACTATCAAAGTTTTATTCTAAAGTTAAATAAAAACGTCATAAGATTTTAAGCCGATAGACCGTGATAATGTTTTCTATCGCTGAGAAAATATTATACGCTCCGTTAAGTAAAAAAAGTAACTAAGTGAATTTTTAAAAGTAAAAAAATCAATTATGAAAGTTTTTTTAAATATTTTTTCGTGAAAATAAGAGCGTGCATTTTATTTTAATGAAATGTTTATATTTCAATATGGTATGGCCGTCGGCCATACCGTGGTTTGGCGTTGTCCCGGTGGGGAATCCCTTTAGGGTTCATCATTTGAGACGTGGTGTCAAGACCAGAGTCCCGGTGGTGGGATCTCTACGAGGTCCCCGTCATTAGAGGCAAGGCGATTAATTAAAGGCCGAGTCCCGGCTGTCTGGGGGAACGTCAGTTCTCAAATATCCAATTTGAGACGATGGCACCCGCTGGAGCTGTGTTTGGTTTCGGGTCTGGCTCCAGAGGAAGGGGGGATAAAATCTGATGAACTCAAATAAAAAGTTTATATTTATTATAATCCTTTCATCCGGATGTCCTGGATTCGAATCCCGGTCACGCATGGCATTTTCACACGCTACAAATCATTCATCTCATTCTCTGAAGCAATACCTAACGGCGTTCCGGAGGTTAAAAAAAAAAAAAATTGTGTATATTAATATTTTTACTTTGCCAATCTAGTATCTCTAGAATCTAGAATTTACTAGTATCTCCGTCCTTCATCTGTAATGTTTGAATCCTTCATCCACCAGGGTTAACATTATTCACAGGTCATAAAATGTATCTTTCAAAAGCAGTTATAATAGAGCGTTATACTTTAATCGATGAAAAAAAATAATATCACTTCAATTCACATATCAATTCAGAAATGTCTGAATAAAAAAATTACACCTATTTTGAAAAAAATACACGACACCTAAAACTTTCCTAACATTGAATTTTCTTGATTTTTGAAGTTGTGTCGATGAAACTGTAACTTTATTTAGCCTGGCATATTTATGTGCTTTTTAGAAAATATAAAAAGCTCTTTATTTAAAGAATATTAAAGATTATTCTGATCCAAGAACGGTTCAACGTCTAATTTACCACAGAAGGAGCAAAAAGCTGATGGATAGAGAATATTCTCAAATTTATATTTCCTTAAATAAGAGAATGATTACTGCAATTACCATAATTCTGGTATCAACTATCATTCGTAATTTAATTTTGTTAATCGGTGTAATAATTATAATTTAAGTAATAACTACAGTATTTAAAAATAGAATATATTCATAATTTTTATCTCTCATTTTCAGTGAAAACTAAGTTCGTTAAATTTATGTAAAATATAAGTACGGGTAGTTTTAATTAACAAGAAGCGTACAATTTTTTACCGCAGCTAAGTAAATAGCATTAAAAAAAATTTTATTTCTATTGTCGTCCTATGAATTAATCGGTGTAAAAATTTGATTTCAATATTATTTTTCAACCGCCTTTTAAAAAAATGAACAAATATGATAACCGGTTAATGAAATAAATTGTTAAGTAAACACTAGAAAACAGTTTATACATTTTTTTCTGGGCATCGACGCTGTGGTCATTTAGCCCAAATGGAAATTTGTAGCGTATGAAAAATGCTATGCCTCACCGGGATTCAAATCCGGGACCTAGGATTCAATCAATTATAAAAAACTTATTTAAAATCTAAAGTAGGATTATCATTTCGATTGTTACGCAATATTAATATTAAACTCTATGGAAATAGTATATGTATAAAAAGGATAAATAATTATAATATGTATATATATATATATATATATATATTTTTTTAAATTTATTTATTTACTTTTTTTTTGAGTTTTTCGGACGTCAACTACTATGGTCACTAGCCAGACAGTAAGAAAAAAATTAATCGACAAATAAATAGTAATATAGAAGAAGCATTGTAATAATATATAACCAGCGAAACAGTAATACAGACGTAACTTTGAATACTGCAACAGATAGGAGAGTAGTGCATCCTCCAACATTCTGGCGGTCCGTTCCGTTTCTTAATTGGCCTGTCTAAGTTGGAAGTTTTACTATTTTAGATGGTTTTTAAATAATTTTTTTCATAGGGATTATCTGAAACGACTATTCTTTAAAAAGCCACTGAAAAAAACGATTATTTTAGTGTTTTGTTAGCAAAGATATACCGATAAAAAATAATTTGCTACAAAATTTGCAATGAATTTAATTCTAAGAAAATGTACGTAAATAACATCAAGTTAACACGAAGAATCGTGTTGATGTTGATCTTGTTTCTTTTTTACTCAGTTTTTCAGTCAATACCCATATGAAATCGTCCTTAAAATCCATCTTATGAAACCTCTTCTTAAATTTACCTCAAGGGGTAAATTTATCCCTTAATCTAAGTTAAAAAACTTACTTCTTTATTTTACTCTTGCGGCATAAATCAGAGTTAAAATTTTTCGTAAGCTATAACTTAAAAAGGAAGCGTTTTAGTTTCACGTTTATATGAACTCTTTTCTTTATTTTCACTTTTTTTTTTGTCTTCAGTCATTTGACTGGTTTGATGCAGCTCTCCAAGATTCCCTAACTAGTGCTAGTCGTTTCATTTCAGTATACCCTCTACATCCTACATCCCCAACAATTTGTTTTAGATACTCCAAACGTGGCCTGCCTACACAATTTTTTCCTTCTACCTGTCCTTCCAATATTAAAGCTACTATTCCAGGATGCCTTAGTATGTGGCCTATAAGTCTGTCTCTTCTTTTAACTATATTTTTCCAAATGCTACTTTCTTCATCTATTTGCCGCAATACCTCTTCATTTGTCACTTTATCCACCCGTCTGATTTTTAACATTCTCCTATAGCACCGCATTTCAAAAGCTTCTAATCTTTTCTTCTCAGATACTCCGATCGTTCAAGTTTCACTTCCATATAAAGCGACACTCCAAACATACACTTTCAAAAATCTTTTCCTGACATTTAAATTCATTTTTGATGTAAACAAATTATATTTCTTACTGAAGGCTCATTTCGCTTGTGCTATTCAGCATTTTATATCACTCCTGCTTCGTCCATCTTTAGTAATTTTACTTCCCAAATAACAAAATTCTTCTACCTCCATAATCTTTTCTCCTCCTATTTTCACATTCAGTGGTCCATCTTTGTTATTTCTACTACATTTCATTACTTTTGTTTTGTTCTTGTTTATTTTCACGCGATAGTTGTTGCGTAGGACTTCATCTATGCCGTTCATTGTTTCTTCTAAATCCTTTTTACTCTCGGCTAGAATTACTATATCATCAGCAAATCGTAGCATCTTTGTCTTTTCACTTTTAATTTTTATTTTCACTTGTAAAATAAAAATTAAAAATGTATTTATTAATTTATTTCCCTTTCTTTGCGAGATAACCTGTACCATGATATTGTTATTTTTGCTACTTTCTTTAGAATAGGACTTCTCTCAGTAGCTTTTTATTTTCGTGATAGAGTGATAAGTGGCATTTAAATAATAATTTAACAGCGTGTTCAGCCAACCTACGGAGTAAAACCAAATTCTTCCGTCGGTTGTGTTGGGCAGTTTCATTATTAAACGTCCTTCTTTCGAATGAAAGGTAGAAAAATCGAAGCGTAACAATACTAACTAAATTAGAACGCTATCGGCTCCTCGGTTCACTTGTGCCAGGTTCGGTTATCGATTGTAATTAACAATATATCCTGGTCGGGTGAACATACGACATATTAAAATATGTAACTGAATTGTATGTTTGCCTTAATATACATCCTAAATATATTAGCATTTTTTAATTATCAAATAGCTTTTATTAAATCTACACTAGTAAATGGCCGGGTCACTATTTAACCTGCGTATAATAGCCGTGCTGCAACGTTAATTCTCATAACTAATAGTAAACAGAAAATATAATATAAGATTATGACTTACATTCAGAACAAAAAGTTTGTGTAAGTAAAACAATAGTTATTATATTATATATGGAGTAGTAATGAAATATACGACGATAAATTAATAATGCTCGTTAAATTGTATACGAGGTGTGATCAAAAAATACGGTGAATGAATTTTTATAGCGGCAACTGCCGACGCTACATCCATATGCTGTGATTTGTCCGATAGCGTGATAAACTGAGACAGGCAGGGACAAGTTGTAACACGTTCGAGCTTGCCAGTCAGCTGCCAGAGCCGCAGAGTGAGGTTGTGTTTAACGTGCCTGTCGTGCAACATGGATTTTGAACAACGCATTAACATTAAGTTTTGTTTTAAGTTGAAAAAGAGTGCCAAAGAAGCTCACGAAATGTTAGAATCGGTGTACGGCGATAATGCGGTAACTTTGAAGACTGTGTACAAGTGGTATGACAGATTTAAAAACGGAAATGAGTCTGCTGAAGACGTGCGGGACGTCCAGTAACCTCAAAAACAGTTGAAAATCTCCAAAACCTGGAAACAATGGTTCGTTCAAACAGGCGAATGACTATTCGAGAGCTATCGGAAGACCTTAACATCTCGTACGGATCCGTTCAAAGCATTTTAACTAATGAATTTAAAAAAGAGACGAGCGAGTGCAAAATTTGTTCCCAAACTTTTGAGTGATGAACAGAAGGAAAATCGTGTGTCAATTTGCACGGAGTTGAAGGGTCGTCTTCATGTAGATCCGGACTTCATGGTCAAAATTCTAACTGGAGATGAAATTTGGGTCTATGACTATGACCCTGAGACCAAAATGCACAGTTCCTAATGGAAAACCGGTTCATCTCCTCGCCCTAAAAAGGCACGTCAGTCAAAATCCAACATCCTCGTTGTTTTTTCGATAGTGAGGGCATAGTGCGATCAGAGTTCGTTCCAAGGGAAACAACTGTAAACTCTGAATTTTATAAGGGTGTACTGCAACGTTTGCAAAACGACGTACGAAGAAAGCGACCAGAAAAATGGACCGATGGCTTCCTTCTTCACCGCGACAACGCGCCGTGTCACACCTCGTTTCTCATTCGCGAGTTTTTGGCCGAAAAAAGTGTTTCTATCTGTCCACATCCGCCATACTCACCGGATTTAGCACCATGCGACTTTTCGCTCTTCCCAAAAATTAAAACTGTGCTTAAAGGAAATCGTTTTGACACTATTGCTGACATTGAGGGGGCCACGACCGAGCAGCTGAAAGCCCTTTCGAAAGACGCCTTCCAGAAATGCCTCCAGTCATGGAGTCAACGTTGGGATAAGTGCATTGCTAGCCAAGGACAGTACTTTGAAGGCGATTAAATCGAATTCTATGTAACCTTATTACTTTTTTTAATAAAAAATTATTCACCGTATTTTTTTATCACACCTCGTATATTTTATAAACCTTTATTAGTCATGTAAATTCACAGTTACGCGTTTATTGATCGCATAATACAGTAGTTGCATTTGTAGTGAATATAGTAAATAGTATGTTATTAAGTGCAATTAAAAATGCTTTTAGCATTTAATATGCAAAATACACTCACACAATTTCATTTAATTTGCAAAATATTAACAACATTTTTACCGAAATAAATTACGTTTCTAATTTAAATTCTTAAGTATAAATCTTAATTTGTTCCAGTCGTAACTTCAATAAGTAGATTTTACATAATTTCTTTTGTTATAGTAATGGTTTTTTTATACGTTCTCTGCCAGCGTATTTAGCCTATTCCATCTCCCTGAGCCAAAATGTTTATTTCTGATTTTTGTGTTTCTTGGGCTTCTAAAGTGTCAAAAAAGGCGGCCTTAAGAGCTTTCTGTCAATATGACCGACGAGGCGTAGCGTGGTCACTTATTCATCCACGCCGCATCGGTATTCAGTCATCCGTACGATAAATATTTATATTTAATAAAATTTTTCATTATAACTATACTTTAATAGAATAATAATTTGTGTACAACAGCATTATTTGTGAAATAAAGTTTGTACCTCCAACAGAAATATATAAAGGAAACCCAGAAAATACTGAAAGAATAAAAAATTGCAAAAATCAAAAATTAAAAGTTATACAAGCATCCAAGCGCACCTGCCTTGTCGGTCATGCGTAACGAGCGGTAATTCTTTACGCGTGACCGACGGCGTGATGAACGGAAAAAACATGAAGCCGAACTTTTGTTCATAATGACTGACGCGATGTGGTAGACCGGACCCAGTTTCGGTCATTATGACCGATACTGCAGAGAACGTGCAAATGTTAAGTATGTATGAATATATTTAAATGTTAAGTTTCTTAAGAGAACATATTAAATATGTAATAAATATAAGTATGTATTATAATTTTCTCATGACTGATTGTATTTAAAAACATTATACGTTTTTGCAGAAATTTATTTTAAAATTATATATATATACTATATTAGTATAGTATATATAGTATTATACTATAGTATATATAGTATACTTTTATTTTAGTATATATATATACTAGCGGACCCGACAGCCGTTGTCCTGACGCGGCATTATTCTGTAATAAATGCACACACATAAATATAAGTAACCTAATTAAGTTAAAATTAGCAGGAATGTGTTCTAAATTTCATTAAAATGAAATTTTATAAATTTCATAAAAATTAGTATGATATTATCAGTTTGTGATTGTTGTATTATTGTAATGGGTTTATAGATTAATTATGTGTAGTATGGTTAATATTTATTTTCACTAAATATTGAGATGTCCGATGAAAATTGAATTAAAAAATCGAAACGTCGTAAAATTAATAATTAGTATAATTAATAAATTTTCATCCACATTACTACTAATTTTCACTTAATATCATTCTAAAAAAGTACCTCCTACATATTTTTTTATTTACTTAATAATTTTGATGTTTCATAACTATGTAACAGCTTAATTAATCAATTAATAAAAAAATTAAAGCGCTGTAAAAAAGCAACATAGTTAAAATTTTAGTAGAAATTTTGATCATTCTTTATTTTAACATCTATTTTACCAAATTTTACATAATTGTAAATTAAAAATAATTTTAGAAAACTTTTTATAAAATTAATCGGCTAAAACATTATAAATTCAATATTTTTATATACTTTAAACTATATTATAAGTAACTTATATTTTAATTTTATAAATGTTATAATTTAATTTACAAACTTCAATTTTTATTTTCAAAGAGCCGTTCAATACTTCTTAAGTTGCATAGAATCAAATGAGAACTGACAATTTACATTTGTAGGTTAAATTGATTGTTATTGAATGCACGTGTGTACATCATTAAAATTCGTGAAAAATCATGTAAAATACTCACTTCGATACTGCACCTTACAAATTTGCACGATGTACATTTTTTAATTAAACTTTAAAACGTTATTTCAATAAATAATAATACAATATAATATTCTCAATAAGCGCGCAATTCTAGCAGACTCGGCATTGCTTCGCTATTGTTAGATCTGAGTATACATACAGATTAAATGACAACAATTGAAAGTTTCATAAAATCTTAAAAAACTGAACGTTAGCGATTTAACAAAATTTAACCTTTCACTTTATAAAAGTCAGAATGTAAATAAATCCAAATAGCAAAACAACAGCACTACCTATCGGATTTAATTCAGACCACTCTCTAATCACAGTATTCGGTGGAAAATAATTTTTTAACGAAAAGTGTTGTGGCTGCAAAATCATTACAATTAATACTGAACATTAAGAAACTTACAAAACATTACGGAACCTTATAAAATTTCACCTTTAACTTTATAAAATTCAGAATGTAAATAAATCCAATTGTCAGAACACCACTACCTATCGGATTTAATTCAAACTATTCTCTAAATACGAATTTTAATGTAAGAACAACATTAAGCTACGACGCAAGTAACTTATATGCGAAAAAGTATCAAAAAAAAAATTCCTAGAATCCGATCGCAGTACAACTACCGGGTTTGACTGATAAACCAAAAATTAAAAAAAAAAACTTCTAAAACGCGATCGCCGCTCTGCTTACCGGACCCACACCCTGCCAACCGGACCCAATTGTGAACCTTAACCATCCCAAGATCAAAAACACATAAATAAATTAAAAAAACATTTTCACTTCAATACTGTACTTTATAAATTTGCACAATGTATATCTTTTAATTACACTTTAAAACGTTATTTCAATAAATAATATAATATTTCTCAATACGCACACAATTCTAAACGCGATCGCAGTGCTGCATACTTGTTACTTAATCAGTTGTGATTTTGTTTACATTGGCAACGGCCATACGGGCTCTTTGTGATCGGTCGTTGTGTTTGACAGCGGCCATCTTGCATTGATCTGATTGGTTTTCCTTTGTTTACATTTCCATCTGATTTATTAGCCTCTTATTTATTAAAAAAACTGTTTTCTCGCGATTTTTTGTAACACAATAATAACACAAAATTACGAAACATTTTTCTCAATTTGATCGCAGCACCAACTGTCGGGACAAACTAAAATTAAAATAGAATATTATTGAATACTCGATACTGCGATGGTAGTGCAGTCTGCCGGATCCAATTTAAAACATTCCAAAATCAACAACTACTTATAAATAAAAAATTAATTAAAAAAACATTTTGCAGTGGACCAAATTGTGAATCTAAATCATTCTCGAATCCCCTTGAACACACACACAAAATTTCATCAAAATCAGTCCAGCCGTTTAGGAGGAGTTCACTTTCATACACACGCACAAAAGAAATATATATATATATATATATAAAGATATATATATATATATTTTTTTTTTTAAGGTAAATATTAATATGCACAGAAAATAGATAAAATATAATAGTTATTTGATTAACGTCAAAGGAACATTATCACGAGTTGAATATACTTTTATAATGGAAAGGACTTTATTTGGCTGAAATCCCAGATGGTTTCTACTACGTAAACTCATTAGTTATCATATAAAGTGTGGAACACTCAGCTTAGAAATGCCGCCAAACAGTTCAACCCCGTTGTAGTACGTGGGTAGAAAAGCAATGAATGTTAAGAATGCGATGCAGCGTATAAGTTATAATACAGAATTGCACAAATAAGGATAAAGAAACAGAAAACTTGTTGATTTTAGAATACAAATGTTCGTTAAATATTTATATCTTAATTAAAATTTTTAATGGAATACATTCCTTAATTACTTAGAAAGCAATTTATTTTCCGTTTCTTGTTGAACATAAAAGATTTATTTTGAAAAATAACTGTAACCTAATACAAAATATATTAATTTAACATTTAAAAACTAATTTTTTCTTTGAGATAATCCCTTTTGCATTTATTATTACTCTATACCTAAATTTAACAATTTTGGTTAAAAATTTGTGAAAGATAACGTAAAGTATTTTTTATATAACTAATATAAAATCAAAAATAACATTTATATGTGGTCCTATAATGAATTTTCTTTCTTTAAACTCTAATTAGTATACTCGTACTAAAAATAATTAAACCGGTGAAAAATCTATGTTAAAAGTAATTCTATAATTCTTTTTTTAGTAAATATAAAATTATTAAACAACTAATTTTATTTATAATCAATTTAATACAAAGCTAAGTAAATGATAAATACGTTTAGGTAAACGTTAGGAAAGGAATTAACTTAAAAAAGACAATACTTGTTCTTTCTCTTCTTTGTTTTTAGCTTTCGGTCCCACCTTTAGGCATTGTTTCAGAGGATGAGATGAAACGGTAATTTTGTAGCGCGTGAAAATGCCATGCCTGACCGGGATTCGAACGCGGGACTTCCGGATGAAAGGGCGAAATGTTACCACTCGAGGCACGGAGGCAAGCAAGAAGAAGACAGTAACTAGAAGTATATCTTTCAACAAAAAAAAAATAATAAACTTATAAACTAAAAGTATTAAATAATGGACGATAAAAAATGACAGTAAAATAGTAATGATAACGGAAAAAGAGTAACAAAATGCGATAATAATTAGTAAAGCAATAGAATAAGAAGCGATTTAAAAAGAAAATTAATAATTTCTTTTACATTTTTAAAATAATTTTTATTAAAAATTGCCTGTTAATTTAATAACATCTTTAACTGCACCTTTCTTTTTCTTGTTTAGGCTCCGGAACCACCGTAAAGTATTACTTCATGGATGATATGAATAAATATAAACGTAGTCTTATACAGTCTCAGGTCGACACATTTCTGAGATGTGTGGTTAATTGAAATCCAATCACTAAAAAACACCGCCATCCACCATCAAGTATTCAAATCCTTGTAAGCTGCCTTTACTAGGATTTAAACCTTAGAACTCTCGACTTCGAAATCAGCTGATTTGCGATGACGAGTTCACCACTAGACCGATCCGATGGATTATTTAACTGCACCTTTTTCTTTTTTGCCCTGTCTAGCCTCCGGGAAACCGTTCAGATATTACTTCAGAGAATGAACGAGGACTGTATAAGCGTAAATACAGTGTAGTCTTGTACAGTCGCAGTTCGACAATCGAGATGTATTGTTAATTGAAACCCAACTACCAAAGTACACCGGTATCCACGATCTAGTATTTAAATCCGTATAAGAGTGACTCTTTACTAGGAGTTGAATGCTGGAACTCTCGATTTCCAAATCAAGTGATTTAGGAAGACGCGTTCACTACTAGACCAACCCGGTGGGTCTATTTAACCGCACCTAAAAACTTTCTACGTTCTGAGATATTACAATTTGAAGATGACCGCTATTTTGATTTAAATATTCTGCACCTTGAGTTTTATGCTTTCTTAGACTCATCCCACGACGTAACATATCCATATCGATTACCGTAACTTTATGAAAAATATTTTTTTTGAGTTCAGTATCTTACGAAGGTGAATCTCTAAACAGCTTACTTTTCAATTAGTCTCACAATAAAAGAGATTTATAAGCATGCAAGTATAGATTTTGTATAGATCTCGTCGGCATAGAAATATCGTTGTGTTTGAAAATACCATAGTCTTAAAACAATCATTTAACTATATTCATCGATTGACTTGCTGCACGACTGTTGAAACTATATTTCTAGACTTATTTCGAGTTTCTCTGTTATATGAAGCAGAAAGAAATATCAAGTCTCATTACAATTCTAAAAGCATCTATCTTTTCAGAAGTACGTAAGTTCTTAAATTTTCTAGGATGCTTCTTTTTTTTAACGTTGAATCAAAAGTTTGTTTTCAAAGTTTTTCACACAAATTTTAAATAAATAAGTTGATGGTAGCGTAACATTCCTGTGGATATTAAGTGGCATTGAAAGAACTATTGTGTAGCCGTACAACTGTCCCTTTTCAATTATACTTTATTCTATAACACGCAATTTATTGAAAAGAAACAGTATTTATAATCGCTCGTTTTTTTGGCTTACCCATTAATAAGTATATAAAATGTGTAGCGATAGTTATTACATATAAAGTTATAATGAAGTAAAGTATTAGTTAAATAAAAACAACGGTGTATAAAAATTTCACGATCCACCGATTAGAATAAGTAAAGTAAACGAGTCGCATTATTTATCTATCATATCGGAAGGGAAATTAATTTTTTACAACTTGACCGGTCCTTCACAGATGTCTTATAGAATAACCTCTGAAAAGTTAACGTAGTTTTCTAGTCCATTTTGGAATTTTATGTGGAAAGTTGAATATAATACTGTTTTTACATATCAAGCGTATTGTTTGTGAAATACCATGCGGCAACCGTATCATTCCCAAGACGTTGATTAGTCACTGGATATCTCAGTTATTCATTGATCCCCAGAGTTATATTCAATAAGCTAATATAGGTATTAGTATAGTTTCATACAATAGTAGCTTGGATCGCAATAATATAAATAATAAATTACCCGTCATGCAACACGGAATCAGCAATTTTAATTATAACCTTATTTGTAGATTTCAGTACGCTTTCTTATTGTTAACCGACGATCTAAATCATTTATAAAGCACTTCATGTCATCAAACTTGAGTAATACAAATCTAGGATTACTTTTCCTTAAGTTTTAATTAAAAACAGAGGTGAGAAACTCTATAACACGTTTTAATATAAAACGTAGTCTTACTTAGTTTAATAATTTTAATCTTTTGATCTGTAAGTAAAAACGTAAACTCTTTCACAAATTTTCAAATTCTTTTTCGTAATTTATTAGCAATAAAATCTATATAAATAAAATAATCTTCGTTTTGTGCGCGCCCTAATAACTCAAAAATTACTAAACCGATTTCGCTGAAAATTTCACAATTTATTATTATTTGTCCCGGGAGTAATAAACATGTTATCAGTTCCATAATATTTAA
This sequence comes from Lycorma delicatula, assembly GCF_047948215.1. NCBI lineage: Eukaryota > Metazoa > Arthropoda > Insecta > Hemiptera > Fulgoridae > Lycorma > Lycorma delicatula. The sequence goes on along the minus strand of NC_134456.1, from coordinate 222,886,156 downwards.
TAACATAACATTTAATCACATGACTGTCTGAGGAAGTCGATATTGACATAGAAAACCGTCGATATAAACAAAGACTATCAATATAGACGATATCTCTCTATATATACAACGACATTAAATTTAATAAAAGAAGTGTTACGTTATTTATTTATACTTTTTTTTTTAAGATTTAAGTTCATTTTCGGAATCCGACCGCCACTTTTTTCAATTTTTTTAAAGTATTGTAACAAGACCGGTATAGCGAGACTGAGCAATTGATCCCTACCGATTAGTATGAAAGTAGTATAAAGCATAATAATTGCAGGAATCCAGCAAGGGACAAAAAGGAAAGCCCTTTTTGTAAAGTATAGATCCGTTTAACAATCTTCCTTAGTTATACTGCCCGCTAACACGCAACGAACACCTGTTGTACGGCAAGAAGAGACCGGGTTTAGAATTTACGGGAATAAAAGCCTCGGTCAACTGTTCTTACGTTTCAATTCTTGAAGAAGCTGGAGGTCGTCCAGAACATTGCCCTCAGGACGATATTCGGGGCCCCTTGGTTCATCAGGAACTGAGCTCTGCACAGTGACGCTAGATTGCAGACAGTCTGCGAGGTGGGTCTGGAGCAGGCGAAACGGTTCTACAGCTCAGCTGCTGCTTCCGAGTTCCAGCACATCCGAGACATTTGCAGGGAGGACCCGCAACCACAGGTGATCAGGAAACGACCACATGCAGTCTTGGACGAACCGCCGTAAGGTAACGGCCGGCCAGGTAAGCCATGCCACGAAGATGTGGTAAGTCCTACTACAAATTAAAAACTCATTCACATATATAATTATTATATAAATAACTAATCAACAACTGCAGCGTGGGTTGCCCCCGGACCGCCGCAGGCAATTATAATTGAGGTTAAAAACATATCTGACTCTTGCACATTAGAGTCAACATAATGACATGATAACTTATGCCATCCCCCGTAAATTTAAACCCAAATTAATAATCGATAGAAATTACAATTTAAAGGAATACACGCACACATATGTTTATAGAATTGTATGCGTATATAGAATAGGCGAACCCCTTACAACCAATCCCCTCTGCTCATTCCTCCATCACCTTCCGCACCAGAAGAAAGAAGAGACGACGAGGCAGCAGAGGAAGAAGACGATGAAGAAAGAACTGCTGCTGAAAGAAGAAACCTGCCTTCTCGCCCGCTTAGTTGTTCTTAGAACTACAAGCAAATCGGTGACTTAAAGGTTACTCAAGAGAAGAGTTAGGCAAGGTCTACGGCTTCGCAGTGAGGTCCCATTAAAGGAAGACAGGCGGACACACTACCAAATTCCGCTCCCACTTCCATACCCTTCCGGCAGCACGACTGCCTTAACCCGTCACCCCCACATATCACGGTGATGAAAGAGCAATCTTTCTCACCCCTTCAACAGTTCAATCCGCTGTGCGCTTGGGATTTTTATTTTTCAGGTGAAACTCCAAGTACTACAAGGACAGCTAGAAGAAAGCGTGTTTGGCCACAAACCACCAGACCCCCCCAAACCCTCCGCGGACCATTATATTTTGTAGGGCTAAACCAGCAGCTGCATCAAGTCTAAATTTATATATAATAGGTGGGCGTCTTATTCAAAATTGTCACCACCCCGGCGCACAGGCGCTCGAAAAACAACCTGCGTTATGTATATCTCTCCTGCCTGCCCTTAATAGAGGTATATCGCGCTCAGACTAGTAAATCCCAATCTATTTTCTACTGACTGATTGCTCTGGGACGCAACGCCCCAGAGCAATCCATCCAATCAGATTTCCTTAATTCAAACCAAGTTAAATTGAAGTGAATTAAGTAAATGACAAAGTGTAAGCCCAAAAATCCCCTCCGACGTACTCTCCTAAAGAGAGGACGCCCACCTAAATAAAGGACTTCAGCCCACCATAGGCTGAAATGGAGTGCGTCATGGAAGATAAGCTTATTAGCACATCGTTTCATCGGGCCCCTACCGACAAACCCTCCATTGGATCGGAACGCAATCCAAACTTCACAGAACGAATAAACGCCGACCATTATTAATAACCGCCAGTCCATTAGAATCACCCAGCAGCAAAGGACGAACGTCCGTCCTGCGAAAAGTAGGAGGGCATTGCACCCTCCGACATCCTTGCGTTCCGTTCCGTCTTACGTTTCACTTGGGTCCGGTCCGGTAGATAAAGAGGCTAGCATTATAAATAGTCAGGGTAAGACCAGCTAGAAAGGAGTTCTACTAGAACCAGTCTGCGAGGCGGTACGACGTCAGTCCCGCAAGGGCAGTTCTGCGAGGAGGTCGGCGAGGACAGGCTACGAGTCGTGTGGGTTCGGCGGAGTTCGGCAAACCGGTCTAGCGAGACGGTTATAATGACGGTCCTATAGACGTCACGCCGAAACAAGTCAAACTGGATTCAGGGATGGTCAAAATGGATATTTCCGTTGAAATCTGAAATATTTCGCGATTACAATATTCCTCGTACGAAAGTAAAAATGGAGCGGGCGAGATTAAGTACGTTTTGCAAGTTAAAAATTCTCAAAGTTCTCAACAAAACGTAGCTTCACCGAAATATTATGACAAAGAAGGTCACAAAATTCTTATTTTTATTTAAACTACCTTTGTTGAATATAAATGGCATTTCACTTCAGAAAATATCATATGATAAAAGCGTGTTGGATTATCCACTTTTGATACCACCTTATTTAGAAAATCTGTTTCTGTCTACGCTCTTTCCTAAGTAAACATAAAAAATATCTAAAATCTTTAAATCAAAATCGTTATATTTAACTACTAATAATTAAATTTATCAAAAATGTTGTATACAATATTTGACCTAATGCACTTCAAATGATCTTTATTAGAGTAATAACGAATTCTAGATGAATGTGTGTGCAAATATTTAATTATTTTTTGTGAAATATCTTATTTTTTAAAGAAACTAATTTAATATTTTAGTTTTAGAGAATTAGAGTCGAGTTAATTTTACCTGAACAATTACTTCCCTATGCGATCTTTCAGGAGTGCCAAAATTAAAATATACGTCTTTTATTTCCTTTTCATAGTAATTTATCGGAGGCTTAAGTTTATACCGTTTATAATTCTTAATAATCTTTGGATTTTCACTATTATATTTTTATTTCCAATAAAAAGAAGTTATTGACAGTGTCTGTCTACTTGCTTAAAGAAATGGGGGGAGTTGCACGAGAGGCATCGGGCTATGGGAACAGAATGAGTAATTCATTACGATAAGTTTAATTTTGGTGTATCAATCTTCTATGATTAGTTTTAAAAAAAATAAAAGGATAAATTTAATAAGCTTGCTTAAAGAAACTTTTTATATTGTTATAGTTTAAATTCGGTAAATACCTTTTAAAAATAAATACCGGTTTAGCAGGCTTGTTAAGCTTTTGGTTTAGCTCATGATTATGTTTGAAGATTGTTACGTTAAATTGACAGCACGATGAGTTTATGGTATATACTTTAAGTCTTTACATAAAGTCGCATGGATCTATGAATATTGTTTTTGTTCTTTTTATGTTTGCTTATATCTATATAAACTTTCACTAAAAAATCATTTGTATTCTCTGCATAATTCCCTCCTGTCACTCACACTCACTATCTCTCTCTCTCTCTCTCTCTCTCTGTGTGTGTGTGTGTGTGTGTGTGTGTGTGTATGATACAGAATTGAAGTATGTTTGAAATTTCCAACTTTAATGGAAGAGTTAACTTTTGACTGTAATTACGTTTATAAATCTTGACAGAAAACAAAATGGACAAAAAATCTTAAAAAAATTTGGTTCTTTTTCAGAATTCTCCCTCCCAAAACACGAAATGTTTTTAACCAATCGGCCAAAAATCGACCTATTTTTAATATCCGATAAGAATTAGGAGTGAATATGCGTGTCTCAAAAAAAAAAAAAAAAAAAAATTGGTACTTTTTCGTTTCTCCCCACCCAAAAGTTTGCGAGTTTTTCATCTAAAGATAACTGAAAATAGCAAGAAATATTGACATTAACAATAACCAGGTTGTTGAAATAATCCAATAACCAATTATATTACCATTCTTATGACCATTTATATTTAATTATTTTATAAAAATAATCTAACGAAACTTGACCTTTCTTTTCTTTCTTTCTTTTTCCTGTTTAGCCTCCGGTAACTACCGTTTAGATAATTCTTCAGAGGATGAATGAGGATGATATGTACGAGTGCAAATGAAGTGTAGTCTTGTACATTCTCAGTTCGACCGTACCTGAGATGTGTGGTTAATTGAAACCCAACCACCAAAGAACACCACGAAACTTGACCTACGCTCGTTAAACCTTACTAACTACAATAATGTTTTGAATATTTAAATAATAAATTTATTAATTACTGCAATTATTTATTATTTAAATAAACTAAACATTACTGTTAGTTAGTCGAGGTTAGCGTTCGAAACGAGCGTAGGATAAGACTAGTTAAATTATATTTGTAATTTTAAACAATAATGCTTATATTTTTAATATGTAAAATATGTTAATTTGGAGAACGTTTAAAATGACCGGTATAAAACAGCATGTTAGTGTGTTATCGGGTTATTTCTCCAACCTGGCTAACGTTAATATCAATAATTCCTGATATTTTGAGTTATTCCTGCTGTTTTGAAACGTGCATATTCCCGCCTAATTCTTACTGAAGATTAAAAATACATCGATATTTGGCCCATCGGTTAAAAGATTAAGTTTTTTTTGGGTGTTCACCGTGTACGTTCAGTGTAGCGTATCCCAAATTATTAAATTGCGGTATTAAGATAATCTATAGTATTAAAAGTGTTTATTAATTTGTCTATATTTTTCTTGTCGCTGAAATCTATGACAGACAGACGATCGATACAGAGAAATCTGTCGGCAAAAGGGGACTGGTTTTCTTAACGAAACCTTTAATTAGATCGGTTTGTTGACGTCAGTTACAAACGTAACTGAAATGAATGAACGCTGTTAAAATAAGTATTCTCTGTTTGTATTACCCTAATTTTTTATAACCGATCCTTTTCCTTTTCTTCTCAGATTCCTTTCTTTTTGAAAGGAAAAATTCACCGCTTACACTAACACGGTTTATTACATTACTTTAAATCATTTTTATTTGTTACGACAATCAATATATCATTTTTATATTAACGACACGGTTAACGAAAAATCACGCTAACTACGTATTGTTGGTCACACCATTGTTTTATTTCACGACTTTAGTATTTCTGTAATTCATTTTAATATTTGGTGGCCATGTGAAATATGATCCGGATTGGCCGATAAATAAAATATTAACTGCCATCAAAAATGTATGCCTCTTATGGAACATATACTTTATGTAAAAAAAAAAGCTAATTAAACGATTTTTAGGACATCCGTTGTAAAATTTTGGATTTTTAAAATTTTTTTACTAAAATATAAAAAACAATTTTAAAAACGTTAAAAATACACACACAACATGCTATTTACTAATATAAAAACATGTTTATTAATTTATTATATATCTATATAGGTCTCTCTCTCTCTCTCTCTCTCTCTCTCTCTCTCTCTCTCTGTGTGTGTGTGTGTGTGTGTGTGCGCGCGCGCGGGTATGTATTCCTGTCAGGAAGAACTAGGTCACCGCAATAAATGTAATTTATGTTAGCATTTTCAGATTATTACTACGCTTAGTATTAACCTAAAGTAAACTTAAGATGTGTTTGTTGTTTGTAAGAAGCAATATATGAGTGCTTATTCAAAAATAAGTACCCTAAAACGTTATGGATATCCGTTTTAAGTAAAATGAAAACAAAAGTATCGCACACGAAAATAAACTATTTCCAAAAAAACAGAAAATTAGAATTCACACAATGCGCAAAACGAATATTGATATATAATACTGGTAAAATCTTTCTTAAAGAGTGCAGCCTTATAACCGAGGTCACGTTTTACAAAATGTCTTCTTTTAGTAAATAAAATACAACTTCAGGGCATAGGGATTTGTGGAACACCAATGTCTTTATTTTCTTTTTAACGTAGAATGTTATCTAAAGTATATATTTTAGGTACAAAATAAAGTATAGACTTCTTCGTAACTAAAAAGTGAATTATATCGACAAAAGTATGACAATACAATATGGAGTAATTTACTTAGCTGCGTTTATGTGGTAGTCGGTTATTAGTACATGGAACATCAAGACACTGTATAATAATTAAAAATAACCAAATAATGGAATATATATTACAATCTTATATGTATATATATTTTTTCTTTTAACCTCCGGCACCACTGGAGGTTAATACCACCGTAGGTATTGCTTCAGAGAATGAGATGAATGATTTTTAGCGAATGTGAAAATACCATGTCTGACCGCGATTCGAACCCGAGACCTCCGGCTGAAAGGCTTAGACGCTACCACTCGCGCCACGGAGGCCGGCACAATCTTATACATGTCTAATGTACAATAATAGTATCAATATTGATTTACTGAAATTCGCTCGCTCGTTTAAAGAAACAGAATCGTTAGAAAATAAGATTACTAAAATAGTAGAATAAGATGATGAATTTCTTATTAGGATAATTGTTTTATTTATGATAAAATAAACTTGAAAATGTAAAAACTAACGTCAAAACCGGTAAACAAAGTAAATATAATAGTTTTAAAAAATCTTCTTTAAAATATGTTCAAGTATGTTTAATTTGGCTCAAACTAAAGTAATGAAAAATTAAAGAACAATTAAAAACTATCATTTAATACATTTTAGCAATTTTTCTTCGATTAATATTAATTAAAGTTTTCCAATATTTCATATTTCCGGTAGAATTATCGTAATTGATTTGAGTGTTATTTTTTGCTCTTCCTCTCATTATCACTCTAACATTCGTAGTTAACGCGTACGTCCAAAACTCTTCTCAAAACTACTTTTAGTAGTGAGTCTTTCTCAGTTAGGATCGTCGAATAAATACCGATATTAAGCTTCTGCCATTCCCCGTCACTACTCATGACAATTCTACCTTGTCCTTCCCGCTCTAACAGTTACACAATTTCTTGAAACTAATCCTTCTGAATTTTAATTTAAAAATTTCTAAATATTACATCGGATTGAGTGTTATTAATTATATTTCGTCCTTTTAATTTTAGCTTGAATATTTCCGTCTTTTCTAGAATATTTAAACGTTTTACTTTTTCTGTAATATGTAATATTTTCATGAATTTTATCATTTCATTGGTAATATGTTGCATAATTTCATTTCATCAAATGTGTTGCATAATTTGAATCCTTTTTTACTTCCTTGTACGAAGTAAAGGAAATATTGTGATCGCGAAAAATTTCGGTTTCCAGATTTTAACGGAAATATCCATTTTGACCATTCCTGAATCCATTTTGACTAGTTTCGGCGTGACGTCTGTACGTAAGTATGTATATATGTACATATCTATCTCGCACGATTCAAAAATTAATTAGCCGTAGGATGTTGAAATTTTATATTTAGGACAGTTGTAACATCTAGTTGTGCACCTCCCCTTTTGATTACAATCAACTGAATCAAAAGTGTTCAAAAGAGCCAGAAATCCAAACAAACTTGGATTTTGGACTTTTTCTTTACTGTAGTAATAAGCCCTCATTGAGAGCTTTTCAACGATAATCATAACCGGTACTTATTTTCATCGGTTCCAGAGTTATAGCCAAATGAAATTTTAATTAATGAAATATTTGGATCTTAGGGAAGGCATATCGGTTCGAATCAGACTTTTTTAAAACTTTTTCTTTTTAATTTAAATATATTGATTTACTAATAATTATTAACCTTTCATTGTAAAAAAAATAATTTACGATGAATAATAATTTAACAATAACAAAAAAAGAAAGAAAAAATATTTTAATGAAATAAAATTTTATGTACTTTTCATTAAAAAAAAAAAAACCGTATATGTAATTTAATAGGCGTACAAGGTAATCATGTATTGTCCGTATCAGATTTTTCTTTTTAGCACAGATTGTACATTCGTTTTTTTCTATGAAGTGTAGAAGTAGTATATAGATAAATAATTATGGTAGTTTTCACAAAAACGTTTATGAAATTTTGAAATATCAAATTAAATTAAATAAAATTAAAAAATTTTTTAAAAATATTCTTTAATTTAGTTTTGGAATTTTGGCTGAGGGTTCCCTTCCGGCTAATAACTACGATCTGGTGCCATGAAGAACACTGGACAGTTCAGCAAGTTTTTATCAGATTTACTATTTCTAATTAACATTTATGATACTATCAGGCAATACAATGACTCTACTTAGGGGAGAAAATTAATAAATTTTCTCTTATATTTCTAAATCCTTTTTTTGATGTACTGAATTGAAATTGTGGTGTATTTATAACGTAAAGGTGTATGGATATAATACCTATTTCGATGCAACATTTTCAGTTTACAGTGAAACATAATTATGTATTCAGTAAGATGTGAATTAAAAGTAATTTGTATATTTATATTATATTCAGACAGTATTTTATGAACGAATACAAAATAAGTTTATTAACGCTACTTTCATAAATACGAGTACGAATAACCTTTCATCAGACTACTAGCACATTCGGATCGTTACTGTTCATTCATTTATTCAATATGGCTATTTGACCGCGTTTAAACGTGCTTCATTTCGTAAAGGTGTATACATTTCATGAACCATTGGAATATTCCCTGCACGTATAAACTTTTATAGTAGTAACTTGCAGCTTAACACTTGAAATTAGAAATTCCCGTATTTTTGTTAGGAATTAGTGACAGCTTGTATTTTGAATTACGCATTGAAACTTTGTACTTTTTCAATATACCTGCCTGTTTTCTCTACGACATTAATACATTTTAATTTTTGTAAGTTTTACTTGTGACGTATTAATGACAATGAACATGTTTTTGGTGAGCAAAATTTTGCTTTCGATAAGTTTTATATTTCTTTCATCTAAAACCGGTTTAAAAATTAAACGTAGAAAAAAATAGATCGATAGATTTAATTAGCCGGAAGCAAATAGTATCGATATTGCTTGTCCGTAACCTGATATAACCACATACGGGCGCGTTGTAGTATCTGCGAGCAGATTTTTTTGGGCTTCTTCTACGTAAAACCCCCCAAAAAAGTAGTATAAATTATTTAGTTTATCGACCAAGCAAATCGAAATCGTTTCATTCATTCCATATCACTCTATATTCTTCTATTTCTGTTTATCTACCGCTTTGCTTTTCTAGTGTTGGTATCCAGTCTTTAGGACTCTTTTGCGACTGCTTCCCTGCATTCTTTCCTTCTCTATAATTCCCCTTCCTTTTCTCAACACATGCTTCAGCGTATTAATCACCTACTTTTTATTATGGCATTCTTATTTGCTCTATTAAATTATCCGTGAATTTTATTTTTTTTAATATTCTGAATTTTTCACTTCCATTAACGGTCAGATGTTGTAAATTGTTATACAGATACGTATAACAAAAGCAGACTCATCATTAATCAAAATAAATACGAATAAAATCTTACTTCTTTTTTTTTTTTTTTTTTGATAATATAAACGGGTATAAACCTGAACTAAAGTTTCTACCCGTTTAAACCAGTAAGTACTTCACAGAGGCCCTTAATCAAACTAGTATTTCCTCCTATCCTCAGTTATTGAGTTTTAACAGTTAAATAGCACGTTTATTCACAACAGAAAGGGATATATTAGTTTACTATTTTGCATTATCTCTCCCGATCTATGTTCTGATAACGACGTATGTAAAGAACTTTAGATGCAAAAGGCATAAGATTTTCTTCTCTGAGATTATTTATATCTTATCAAAATATCAGTTTCGGGTGACAAATATCAGTTGCATTTTGGTGAATAAGTGTGATATGTCGCAGTATATTTGCTAAACGTGAAGGCTAGAGAACAACAACGCTAGTAAGTAACCTTTCTATGAAACGATTGTTATTTTTGAGAATGATTATGTCGGTACGATAAATGACCTGCAATTTATATCGGTTTCTTTAGAAAGGTTACGGTTATAGGAATTGAATGTTCAATACTTATTATCGCTGATTATACTTAACAAATATTTAAAGGAAGTCATGCTTTTGAATCCACTTGCTCCCAGCCATGTACATACTGTTTTTCAATCGCAGTTCCTTGTTTTTCTTTCAATTTATTTTCGGATCTATCTTGAATATCTTTTTTATTAGGCCTTTCACAAAATTATTAACATTATTCTAACTTTTACGTTAGATCAGATCGTTAAAAAATTTAATAACTTTACGTTTATATGTGTATTTATTTGATTACTTTGGGCTAAAACTATTTCGATTTCCTTTTTTACTAACAAGTTCAACACAGGTTCTCTTTCTACGAGAAAGATCCCAAATTCTTTTCTGCTCAATCACTTTTTTTCTCTCTCTCCCTTATTTATATTTTCTTCCTTTTGTAAAAAAAAAAAAACTTTTTCCTCATGCTTTCTTAAGGTTTCCAAATTAATTGCAATAATGTAAACTTTAAGACAACAATTGTATTTTTATTCAAAAAATCTACAATCTCTGATTTGGTGGTCAGCCAGATATTTTTTTAAAAAAAGTTTTCTATTAAAAAAATTAAAGAAAACATCTAAATTTAAAAAATAATTCCTATAATTTTCAAGTTCAAATTTATCTTTTTTTTGTGTGATGTAAATACAATAGATGTTACCTATTCTTTTGCAATTTTCTCTTCTCCATGTTCTTACAATTAGCTTAAATTTCGCCTCTTTTCGTGAATTTCCTCAATTTTTTTTATCATTTTAGTTTTTAAATCCTTTATATGGAAGGTTTTCCTTTAATTCTTCTCAAAACCTTTTAAATCGTCCGCAGTATATTTTAAGCGTGTTGTAGATCTTAAGAATTATTTTTTCTCTATCCGTTTTTTTCTTATTGGAGTTATATTCCTTTGGATACAAAAAAAAAAGAAAAAAAAAGCTTTTCACTAAGACAACGGTCAAAGTATCGATAAATTAGATCACTCTGTTTTATAAAATCTTACGCGTTGATAGAACATGTCAGTTTTGCCTTTGTAAATCGTTTATTTTTTTTTTTTACTATACATAAGACAATACATAAATTAAAACTTTTGTCGGCATATGATAACGTGTCGTCACTACACGTATTACATCGTATATATAAAGCTAAGGCTAACCGGGGATTCCTGCCAGATTTTTCCAGGTGAGAATTGAAGACATTACAACTAAGACGATGACATCGGATATTTGCGCGATGAGCAACCGACTTTTTCTTACTATCTAAGATATTTAATAGGTATTAAACATTTTAAAACTGAAATAATTTGTATGATGCCTACTTTGTATGTGACCTATCAACATTTAACGCAAGTTATTGCTTGAAATACAAAACCTGATACGAATAAAGTTTTTCCTTAATTTATTAAAAAAAAAAAATTAAGTTGTACTTAGAATTGATCATAGGACTCATTATTAACGATATAAGTAAACCGCTAAATAATGATCGGTTAACTAAATTAATTTCACGGCCCGATGATTTTAAATAATATTAATAATTACATAGGACTTTTTGGAACTAATTACGATCTATCTCAGTTATATTTCAAACTGATGTAAACTAATCGTTCCAGGAAAAGGTTTTTTTATTTTATTTTTTTTAACCTCCCGGACCGACGTTAGATATTTACTTCAGAGGTTGAGATGAATGACAATTTTTTTAGCTTGTGAAAATGTCATTTCTGACCGGGATTCGAACCCGGGACCTCCGGATGAAAGGCCGAGATGCTACCACTCGCGCCGCGGAGGCCGGCTTCAGGAAAAGGCTTTCTTTCTTTCTTTTTCCTGTTTAGCCTCCGGTAACTACCGTTTAGATAATTCTTCAGAGGATGATATGTATGAGTGTAAATGAAGTGTAGTCTTGTACATTCTCAGTTCGACCGTTCCTGAGATGTGTGGTTAATTAACCCAACCGCCAAAGAACACCGGTATCCACGATCTAGTATTCAAATCCGTGTAAAAATAACTGGCTTTACTAGGACTTGAACGCTGAAACTCTCGACTTCCAAATCAGCTGATTTGGGAAGACGCGTTCACCGCTAGACCAACCCGGTGGTCTTCAGGAAAAGGCTGAGTTAATCAAACTATACCTACCCGGCAGACTAGACTTCTGTATGAATTTTCTGTCTTCTGATACAAATAGGCATCAGCAGAGACACTAAAAATAAATAAAACAAACCTTTAAATAAATAATTCAATATTAAATATTACGTTTATATTATAAAAAAATCTGATGTGGTCACTACATGACTTCCTGACATTATTAAATTACATATACACATTTATTTTAAAATGAAAAGTACATAAAATTTTATTTCATTAATAACTTCTGATATTTTTCTTTTTTTTATTGTTATTATTGATTTATTATTTATCGTAAAACTTTTTTACAATCAGAGGTTAATAATTATTAGTAAATCAGTATACTCGTATTTAAATTTAAAAAAAAGTTAAAAAAAAGGAGATGAAGTCTTTCAACCGATGTTCCTTTTCCTTCTAACATCCAAATTTTTCATTAATTAAAAATTCATTTCCCTATAACTGTGGAACGAAGAAAATAAATACCGCTTATGATATATCGTTGAAACGCTCTCAATGAGCGTTATTAATGCGGTTAAGAAAAAGTCCAAAGTCCAAATTTTTTTGGATTTTCAGTTTCTTTGGACAGTTTTGGTTCAGCTGATTGCAATCAAAAAGAGAGGTGAACAACTAAATCTTACAACAGTCCTAAATCCAAAATTTCAACAACCTACCGCTGATAGTTTTTGAGTTATGATAGATACGTACGTACGTACAGACGTCACACCGAACTAGTCAAAATGTATTCAGCGTCGGTCAAAATGGATATTTCCGTTGAAATCTGAAAACCAAAATTTTTCGCGATCACAATACTTCTTTACTTCTTACAAGGAAGTAAAGAATGTAACGTTAAACATATAATGGGATACATCACGATAACTATCGTCATTGAACTGAAAGACACATCCAATCGATAATTGAATATAGAGTTTATTTGTATCGGTTCCAAAAGTAAATGGAGTAGACTTTAACGACGTTATAAAATCACCTTAAGCCCCAACAACACCAGAATTGGAACACGAATAAACATTACAAACGTCGGTGATCGATAAGGAGTGAATCGATTAGAATGTGTTGTCGACTTTCAATAATCATAAACGATGGTTGAAGTCAAATCCACGTTCGATAATTATAAACTCTTGTATAAAAGAGAATGTAAACACATAATCAACGTACAACTAAAACTATTATAGGTAGAAACTTTACATTTTCAGGGTTCCTTTGTATCTTTACATAGCGTGCACTATGAAAGGGTTTTGCGAAATTTTGATTTTAAGGGGTTCAACTCGATAAAAAACTAAATTTCGTGTTAACAGTGCTATCTTTTGTACGTAAAAGCAACGTACGCTATACTAAAAATTTTACGATTCCATTCCAGTGTTTTTCGATATGTCTGTCCGCTATAGACTAAAAAACTACTGGACCGATTTACACGCGGAGAAAAAGGGAAATAGGGAAAAATCGAAAAAGGTAAAAGGAAAGAAGGGGAAAATGGAAAAAAGAAAAAAGGGAAAAGAGGAAAAAAGTAAAAGAGAAAAGTAAAGCGGGGAAACGGAAATGGAGGAAGAACAGGGTGATTAAATAAATTTAATTAAAATTAAATAAAATAATATTAAATTACGATTAAAATAAATAAATAATTAAATTAAAATGGAATTAAAAAATTAGAATACGTAAAGCAAATAATTGAAGATATCAGATGCAAAAAAATTGGACGGGATTAAAATCGTAGGTAAAGCATGGAAATGAAGTAGTTCATTAGGTCTGTCAAATAAATAATATTAATATATCGTGTGCGCGCGCAGAGCGACAGAATGAGTGTGTGAGTACTCCATAAGAATGCCGTTAAATTTTACAGCTGCATTTCTCTGTTTAAAATAACGAAAAAAGTTCATAATAAACATGTGTACGGAAAAGGCTTTGTTTTTAAATTCGGAATAACAAAGAATTTTACCGTGATTTCTGCTTAGCGGAAAAATGAACCTATACTGAAATTCATCGAAAACCGGGGAAGAAGGGAGAAAGGGAAAAATCGGAAAAGGTAAACGGGAAGGGGGTAAAAAGGGAAGAATGGGAAAATGGAAAAAAGGGAAAAACGGGGAAAAGGAAATGGAAAGGGAAAAAATAAAAGAGGAAACAGTAAGGGGGAAAGAGAAGTAAGGGAAAGAGAAACGGGAGAAGGAAAAGGAAACGGGAGAAAACGGGAAGGGAGAGCGAAGCGAGCTATGACTGATTGTAACGGGAAGCGCAAGTAACCATACAGCACGGGCGAAGCCGCGATGGTGATGCTAGATTTGGGACTGAAATAATTTTTTTGTTTATCTTTACTGGACTTTTATACTGAACTATTTTAATTCATTCGTAAAATGGATGGGTCTAACAAATATTGCTCGATTTTCTTATCTTCCTTTTTTGTTTTCCTTTATTTAAGTTTAGGACAACAATTCATTGTTTATCGTATATTTCTTCAGTATTTTCATAAAAATTTTTATTTACCGTTTTATGAGGATTTAATGAAAATCTAAATATAATATTGTCGATTAAATATTTTTTATTTAAAAAAAAATAAGTTTGCTATTAAAAAAGAATTGCGAGTGAATCTACATATTGTGGGAGAAGTCGCGATCGGGGTACGTTAGTGGAACATAAAGAAGCATCGAATAATAAAATAAGATGTTAATTTGACACCATTACACCATGTAGACTTTTTAAATGAATTATCACGAATGCTGGCAAAATCATAAGCAAGAACTTGCAGCTGTAATAATGTATCGCTACTTCAATGGAATATAAATTAATTAAAATAAATTAGTAATTTTCAATTACGTAGTAATTAATTATAGCAGTTTGTAAAATCACAAATCGCTTGTTATAAAACTAACAAATTTTCGTTATTTTTTTTTTCTTAGAAACTAAATTTTACTCATTTTCTTTAAACCTTTCAATTTTTATTTAGATTAATTAAATTTTATTCTATATTAATTAATTACATGCATAAATTTATGCGTTTAAAACATTTATTTTGAAAAGAAAGTTAAACAAACAACCTGTACGATTAGAGTGTGTATTTCTCATTTCTGTCTTGTATACGTTTATCTGATTCGTTTTCCATCTGGTGTTATTTGACGACTGAACGAATTTTTACAATTGGAATTGAAACAAGCTGACGTTTTCTACGGTTAAATTCATACTTCCCTAACTTAATTGTGTGTTTTAACTTCTGTGATAAAATTTAAAATAAATATAAAAAAAAAAAATAACTTACATAATTAAAATATTACGTTGTCGAATGAAATTTATACTCGTTTGTAAAATAGATAACTTACGTAGATCGGTAGTTTCTGTTCTATTGAATCATTTTTTTTCTTACAACGTCTATTTATAATACTGTATGTTAATTTTAATGAATAATCGGTTTTACAGCGAATTCTGGTTAACGTTTTAAAAGTTAATTAAATAATTAAAGATTAAAGACTAGAAAATAAAATTTTAGATTCGATTCGACTTAAACTTAAGTATGGAATCGGTTGTAATTAATCGACTACCAGTCTATTTATTGCAACGGGAAGATTCAAATAATACATAAATTAAAAATAAATCATCCCTACAGCTGACGCTACTTAATTAAAAAAATAAAATAAAAATTACAGTTAAATAATTCATAAAAAGTGTTACCTATAAAGATAAAATATGAATTAGTAAATAAAGCCAAATAAAGTGAAAAGAGAGTGTAATTAAAGGATTCATTACGATTAAAAAACAAAATTAAAACCGATGACAGATTGGATAAAACCGTATTCATATAACAGTTTATGTTGAAACCATATTCAGAAAAAAATGATAATAAATAAATATTTAAATTTTTTTATTCGGCCTTACATCAGTCCTTCTGATACACGATTCAGATTCCTTTTACTCCGATTATAATCCTCTTCGACGTGAAAAGCGTCTCTTGCATCTTCTTGCCATTTAAAGCCTTTTGGGTACGGTTTACCTTTGACCTTTTTCCAAAATCAGTCAAAGTAACTCCATCATAACCGATTAACGTATTAACTGAAGTAAGAACAAAGTTTTTTTTTATAAATACATTTGTCAACATGTATGATACACGTAAACGTAATGTATCACACAATGCGATACGTATACGTCTTAGTCATCTCGATGTATGCTGTCGTTGAAAAATGTATACAAATATTGAGGTCTCAAAAAAATTATCAAAAAGATTCATAGTTTTTCATAATTGTCTTAATTAAAATATTCAGAATACGTTATTTTTTTGAAATAAGATGTAGTCTTTGTTCTGATGAAACAGTCTAATAAACTGAACAATGAAGCATACGAATCCTTAGATATATCTACCAGAACTTGTGGTTTGAAGTTGCTATGTTTCTGCGAGATTACACAGAATATGGCAGAGTTAATAACGAAACTCGGTTCTTGCGTAGGACTTCATCTATGCCGTTCATTGTTTCTTCTAAATCCTTTTTACTCTCGGCTAGAATTACTATATCATCAGCAAATCGTAGAATCTTTATCTTTTCACCTTGTACTGTTACTCCGAATCTAAGTTGTTCTTTAACATCATTAACTGCTAGTTCTACGTAAAGATTAAAAAGTAACGGAGATAGGGAACATCCTTGTCGGACTCCCTTTCTTATTACGGCTTCTTTCTTATGTTCTTCGATTATTACTGTTGCTGTTTGGTTCCTGTACATGTTAGCAATTGTTCTTCTATCTCTGTATTTGAACCCTAATTTTTTAAAAATGCTGAACATTTTATTCTAGTCTACATAATAAAATACTTTTTCTAAGTCTATAAATGCTCAGTATGTTGGTTTGTTTCTCTTTAATCTTCCTTGTATTATTAATCTGAGCGCTAAAACTGCTTCCCTTGTCCCTATACTTTTCCTGAAACCAAATCGGTCTTCTCCTAACACTTCTTCCACTCTCCTCTCAATTCTTCTGTATAGAATTCTAGTTAAGATGTATACTTGTATACTTATATGTTATTAAGTTAAATTATATGTGTTACGCTATATGTTAAATGTTCAATCGTATGTTATCGAAATGTCAAGAGGAAAAGATATTAATAAAGAACAATTCAATAAGCGACAAGGCGTTGTTTCAATTCATCACCTATGCATCTACAGTTCATACTCGCTCTAAAACGTACCGCAAAGGTTCTATGGTCCTCCACATCGCAAAGTATCTAACACTAAAGTATGAAATTATTGTGATTTAATGTATTAATTAACTAATTCAATGTAAATTTAAAGGTAAATAAAAGAAGTGTAAATTATCCATAGTTTATTTATCCGGATATTACTTAGAGTATGCTATTACCACGACCAACGTATTATACTGCGGCTGAAATGTACTTTCCCGTCCATTCTCTATCTATGCAACCGACTATGGAGGTCCACTTACAATTCTTCATGGCGGGCAGCGGTCCAAAGCCATATATAAATCTTATATCGCACTTTTCATACGCCTCGGTTTTAAGGCGATTCGTTTAGAATTAGTCTCCGATTTGACTACACAGTCATTCGTAGCAACCACAAAAGAGATTTATTTCACGAAGAGGTATTCCTACCCAAATCTATTCCGATAACGGTTCCAACTTCAGTTCTGCCAAGAATATTTTGTATGATCTATATAAATTCGGAAAATCTAAAATCAAACATTCGTCTTTTCATCCAAACAAAACACATCACGGGCATTCATTCCACCCTCTTCGCCCCATTTTGGGTGCTTACGGGCGCAATTAAAAGGGTGAAATATCATCTACGTCGTGTTGTAGGACAATCTTGAACTTTGAAGAATCGTATACGGTTTGGTTTTACACAGGTTGAAGCCTGTCTTAATTCTCGTCCTATTTTTACTGTTTCTACAGATCATAGGGACACAGAACCGCTGTCGCCTGGACATTTTCTTATCGATAGTCCACTTATGTCTTTACCTAAACCCGATTACAAAGAAATTGAAATTAACCGCCTAGGTCGTTGGCATTTACACCACAAATTCGTCTACTCCATCTGGAAACGATTGTCTAAGGACTATCTTCATTATCTCCGGCAGAGAAATAAATGGCGTTTTCCTTCGTATAATCTGTCGTATTTTGTCTTGTGTAATCTTGCTTGGTATTAATCTGTAAGGAAAACCGTTCACCAGTGCAATGGAAATACGGAATTATCACTAAGGTTTATCCGGGTCCTGATTAATTAGAGTCGTTAAGTTAGACTGCTGATGGTCATCTCCGAAGACCTGTGCATAAGTTGTGTTTGCTGCCGGTGTCTGATAATTAATTGAATATTATTTACCTAAAATAATAAAAAAATTAAAAAAACTTCGCACGTTACTAATTGAGAATATCGTTTAAATAATTTTGTTAATTAATATTAACGATGTAAATTTAAAGGTAAATAAAGAAAGTGTAAATTATCCGTAGTTTATTTATCCGGCAGTAATTTATTTATTTTGGTTTTATTAATGGACTTTAATCGTGATTTATATTACGGTCATATATTAATCTAATATTCTGTGTACTTATATCTTACTCATATGCTCTTCTAATACTTTACAGTCTAATTACTATACTACATTTACATGTACGTATATACTACACACAAACACATTCGCAGACAACACATACAACATAATCACACACACATACAATACGCAGATATTGTATGTATGTTAGATGCGATAAGTCACTAAATGTGCAATAAGTCATCATTATTTTACACTTTCTAACCAATGGCACCACCACGGTTATTCGGACCATTGGACACATCCTCTCCTGCATCATGAACGACACATTAAAAGAAATCCTAGTCGTAAAAGTGTGCAAGAATATATATATATATATATTATGTAGACTATTAAAAATTTATTAATATTCTGAACATTATGATAATTCTTATGATCACCATTATTATACATTATATTGATTAAAAAAAAAGTAAATTAAATGTACTCAATTGTATTAAAAAAATGTACTTGGTTTATCTTGTATTACTGAATAATATAATGATATTTATATTTATATTACTACAACATTTATATACCTAATATTGTATTATATACCTTATTGATATTCTCATGTTATTATAAGAAAAAATAAACTCTTTTTTTGACGGGCAGTATGTTCAGATTCGTGTGTTTTCTTCATATTCTAATAATTGTAAACATCCTGTCATTTTCTTATTTCTTATTTTTAATAACGAATCGGCTGCAGCCTTAAGTATTATTAAGCAATTAATAACTTTGCCGACCTCCGTGGCGCGAGTGGTAGCCTCTCGGTCTTTCATCCGGAGGTTCCGGGTTCGAATCCCGGTCAGGCGTGGCATTTTCACACGCTGCAAAAATTCATTCCTCTCATCCTCTGAAGTATAGTGCCTTATGGTGGACCCGGAGGTTAAAAAAAAAAAAAAAGTTAATAACTTATACTTCCTTTAAAACTAGTTTCCTTTAAAACGTCAACGTTACTAGTTTTATCTGTTCTAGCTAGACAGTATGTTTAACGTATATTTAAAAACGTGTATCTATCTAAAGTATGAATTCATTAAAGTATTAATTCAATGTAAATTTAAACGTAAATAAAAGTGTAAATTATCCACAGTTTATTTCTCCGGCAATTACTTAGTGTATGCTATTACCATAACCAGCGTATTACACCACGGCTGGAATGGCTGTACAGACACATCATGTAAAATTCAGTCGCTGAGTAGGAATGATAATATGTAGGTATTTTGAAGAATATGAAAATATGATTGCTATGATATTTTGATTGTATTAAATTGCAGGTACATATACGACAAAAGACAAATATGGTCTTGGTTGTTTTTTTTATAATTTATAATTATTTTAAAAGGTCCAGCGGTTTAATGTAAATTTAATTAATAATACCCATCTATATTGATTTTAATTTATATAATTATTTGTTAAGTGATGGTTAGTAATACTTTAATAATGACGGTTTATATTTTCATTATTTTTAGTAATTAAAATTTATTTTATTATTTTAACTTTTATTATACATAATACAGAATATTGTTACAAAACAATATAATTTATATTTTTGAAATTAGATTTTAAAGTAATTATCTCTTCCGTAGTTGATAAATCTACTTTTTCTTCATCCGATTTTGTTAGTTTTTAAACATCGTCATTTATATAGGCTACATGTAACACGTGTAATTGAAGTAAAGTTTTTAATGACATACTTATTTTACGAAAATAGGTATAGCCACGCTGATATTAAACCTAAATTTTTATCGGTATTTAATCCTAAATTAAACCTTACATTCTTTTAGAGAAGCCTTAATAAAAAGAAAAAAAATCCAAATTTCATATTAAATCAGATATTATTTTAATAATATTCTTTTAGGAAATTCATGAAACATTCATAAACTCTCAGTAAGGTATAAAATCATATTAATGATTGTGCTTTTATAATATTTATTTTGTGTCGTTCAATTTATCTAAATAAGAGATGCTGTTTTTTTTTTTTGGAGTAACATTTCAACTTTTAGTTTTAGAGTTATCTACTCGCATTCAAAGCCTATTGTAAGTTATAGAACGCAGGGGTTACTGCTAAGTAGATATTGGAGTAGAGCTGGTTGTGTAATAAAACTTAACTATCACAAATCCTACTGTAATAAAAAGGACATTTGTATATGCGTGTCTGCTGTGTGACCGTCTCCTTCCCCCTTAGCTTAGCACTTCTAGAGTTAAATCTTTAATTCGACTTCTTTATATCAATTTTCATCGTTCAAAAATAAATATTTTTACACAAGAGGTAAAAATCAATTTCGGACTCCTAGTAATTCCATTCCCAGAAGCCGCCCGTCAGGACAACCCGCCCGCGGAGGGCCTAGCTTCGGAGAACGTGATGCACGCCTCTGCAGCTAGTTAATAAACTATACATATCAACCTGTGAGAATCATTTGCTTTTGTTGACGTTTAATTTCAACGCTTGATAAAAAAAAAACCGTGTAGGATTTTTACTTTAATTATCCTTTGTGGGTGTCAAAATTCTAAATATATTAATTCTTTGTATATTTTAATCATAATAAAAACAAACATTAAACTTTTGTAATATTATCTTCCCGAAGAATACTCAAAAAAACATACCTTTAGGACGTAGAGCATCTTATTCCTTTTATAGAGAAATTATTATTAATTTAAAAATAAAAGATTTTAAAAGTCTTTTGTTTTATCTCGGTAGTTGAACAGCGTAATGAATTTTACATCAAATAAAACGCAAGTTATTTTATATTAGGTAGAACTTTGTTTTTATAATTTCCTTTTGTCATAGCTTTTCCTGTTTGTTCATCTTTACTGTTAAACCCCTTGTATAAAAGTTTCTTCCTAACATTTTCGTTTTTTTTTTTGACAACATTTTATAAAAATTTAGTATTCAAAAAGAACAAAATCTGAATTACGATAAAAATATTCTTTCGTAATATATGATACAGAATATAAAAATATTCATATCACGTACGCTTTTAATTTCAAAAAATATTTTAAACAAATATCAGAATATTTGTTTCTTCTGTATATTTCTTCTAACCTGGATGTGGTTTTATAGAAATTTCATAAACATTTGCATTGTTTTATATTATTTTAAATCTGATTTTCAATAACGGTTTCTAATTCTTCAAGAATATAAGGGTTGTTTTCGAAAAATATATTTTACATCCTTGTACGAAGTAAAATAAATATTGTGTTCGCGAAAAATTCCGGTTTTCAGGTTTCAATAGAAAAATCCATTTTGACCAACCCGGAATCCATTTTGACTAGTTTTGGGATGACGTCTGTACGTACATACGTATGTACCTCGCATAACTCAAAAACGATTAGCCGTAGGATTTTGAAGTTTCGGATTTAGGACTGTAACAGCTAGTTGTGCACCTCCCTTTTTGATTGCAACCGACTGGACCAAAAACCCTCAAAATCCAAAAAAAAAAAATAGATTTTTTATCTTATCTTAACTGCAGTAATAAGTACTTATTTTCATCGGTTCCAGAGTTATACTCAAATAAAATTTTAATTAATGAAATATGTCGACCTTACGGGAAGGCACATCGGTTCGAATCATAGTTCATCTCCTTTTTTTTAATTTAAATTTTTGATTTATTAATAATTATTAACTTCTCATTGTAAAAAAAAAAAATTACTGTGAATAATAATTCAATAACAAAAAATAAATAAAATATATGAAAAAATATCAGAAGCTATTAAAGAAATAAAATCTTATGTTCTTTTCATTTAAAAAAAAAAAATTGTATATTTAATTTAATAGGCGTACAAGGAAGTTATGTGTTGTCCACATCAGATTTTTTTTTTTTTTTTAAAGCGGACAACACATGACTTCCTTGTACGCCTATTAAATTAAATATACAATTTTTTTTTTTTATTTTAAATAAAAAAAAACGTAAAAGTTTTGTTATTATTGAATTATTATTTATTGTAAATTTATTTTTACAATCAGAGGTTAATAATTATTAACTAATCGATATATTTAAATTTAAAAAAAAAAGGAGATGAAGTCTGATTCTAACCGATGTGCCTTCCCAAATATCCATATATTTCGCTAATTAAAATATTGTTCGGTTATAACTGTGGAACCGATGAAAATAAATACCGCTTTTGATATATCATTGAAAACCTCTCGATGAGGGCTTAAGGTTAAGAAAAGGACCAAAATCCAAATGTTTTTTATATTTTACGCTTTTTCGGACACTTTTTGTTTAATCGATTGCAATCAAAAGAGAAGGTGCACAATTAGATGTTACAATAGTCCTAAATCCAAAAGTTCAACATACGAGTAATCGTTTTTTAATTATGCGAGATACATACATACGTACAGACGTCACTCCGAAACTAGTCAAAATGGATATTTCCGTTGAAATCTGAAAACCTAAATTTTTCGCGATCACAGTACTTCGTACAAGGATTTAAAAAAGGTGGTTGCTTTATAAATGACCAGTAGTATCTAGAAATTAAGCGACCATCAAGAAATTCTTGCATCACGGCTATCATTTCTAGAGCAGCACGAGACGAGGGCTAAATTTCTTAAGTCAGCATCCTTTTTGTTTGCCTTAAATAGTGTAAAAAAAATTTTAAAAAACTTACCTTCTAGATTTTTATTAAAAAAATAAACCGTCTTTAATATAGTAAGTTCAAACGTAACCTTAATATAATTTATATGTAACGATTGTTCCTTGAAAACTATATGGATTTTCACTACCCCTTATTCGGCTGTTTTGACTTTGTCATCCTGGTGAAACTAAAACTTGTCAAAAAATTAAAACGATCGATCACCTCCATCCCACTTTTGTTAACAAAATATCGAAACGATTTTATAAACCGGTTTAAAATCGTTTACTGTATTACAATAATACACGCGTTGCTTAACGCTCTTTCAAGTCCAAACAATTTTTGAATTTCCATCGATAATAGGCTCGGACCGAAATGAAATTTACGTATCAAACGTAAGATTGTCGATTTATTGGGATCTACAGGGAACGGCAGAAATAACTCCCCGGTTTGAAGGGCTAATAAAAAAATACGTAATAGATTTTAGTCAAACTTTTATTATACCATAATAAGAATTATCATTGCCATTTATTGTATATCTAAATGATTAAAAATAATATCATTTAAATGGCGACCGTCATTGTCTATACACGACTGAAGCCTCACTCGGAAATTGTACATTACTCTCGTCGTCATCTCTTGTGGAATTTCCGCGATTTCGTGTCGGATAGCAGCTTTGAGTTCGTCGGTTGACCTCGGTTTGTTTTTGTAGACTTTACTCTTTAAGTAGCCCCATAGAAAGAAGTCACAAGCAGCAAGATCGGGTGAACGAGCAGGCCACGGCATGTGAGATTAAACGCCCTGGAAACATTTGTCTTAGGACTTCCATAGATTGTCTTGCTGTGCGAGCGGTTGCACCATCCTGTTGATACCGTACAACACGATTTTCAATTTCATTCGGTTTCGGCTTCAGGAAGTTGTTTAGCATGTGTACATAACGTTGAGACGTAACTGTAACTGTTCGCCCTTCCTCCTCAAAAAAATACGGGCCTATGATTCCAAAGTCTGCTACAGCACACCAAACTGTAACATGTTGGCTATGGAGAGGTCGCTCATTCAGTTGTCTAGGATTATTTTCTGCCCGATAACGAAAATTTTGCTTATTGACATAACCTGATAAATGAAAATGCGCTTCGTCAGATGAGAGTACGACTGCATTGTTTGGAACATTATCAAGGATAGCGTGACAAGATGCGATACGACTGGCCCGATCACGTTCACTAAGTTCCTGCACAACCGTTATTTTATACGGGTGGAAGTGCAGGTCTTGGTGTAAAATTCTTCTCGCTGTTCGATCAGATATTCCCAAGCTGGCAACGTGCCTACGGGCTGGACGCCTTAGAGATCGTGTAACTGCTTGATGGAGTAGTTGAACGTTCTGTGGAGTTCGAACCGGCTGCGAGGTCTACCTGGCGGTGGTTTTTTCATAGCCGAACTCGTAACTCTAAAATTTCTAACCCGTGGTAGAACGGTTTTCCTGTCAGAGATTGCACCGTGTCGACTTATCCCGAAGTGTGTACGAAATAATCGCTGCGTACAGATTAGAGAATCACCATTTTTAAAATAAGTTTCGATGACGAACGCACGATGTTCACCGCTCCACGCCGTGTTAGCGACTGAAAATTGCAACACCAGACCTGCACTATGGAACCGGTCCGGACCCGCCTACTTCAACTAGCGCTGAGCTACGACGGTGGCAAATTCGGGAGTTAATTCTGCCGCTCCCTGTACATCCTTGGAAGAATTCAACTAAGATTTGTCTTACGACATCTTGAATTATTCGTGATGCATGTCTCCACAATAAACATAGAGTTGTTTTTGGGAAATAACGTAATTGATTCAGCACAAAGTTATTCTACTAGTACAGCTTATCTTCAGTAGACCGTCTGACAAAGTATTGATAATGCCCCTTGCGTTAGTTATACACTCTTATTTCAAAGGTTGGATTATTTTTTTTAAATATTTGTTGCTTTATTACTGAATCTAGTGATGTTGAATTTAAAAAGAATGCTTCCGGTTTATATATAATTTGCAGTATTTCTCAATGCTTATGCGTAGAATAATTTTTACGATTAAATATTTGTATTACAACTCGTATAATACAAATTTTATTCTTTGAAAAAGAATCGATAAAAAGAGCCAAAGATTTAAATATTAAGGTGAAATATAAGAAATATTTACAGTAAGAAATCCTTATATAAAAACATGAAATTAAGACACCATTAAACTTAATTTCACCGGAAGCGTTATGTAATGCGAAAACATAAAAATTCTCAGGAAAATATCTAGTAAAAGTTAAAAAAATTTTTAATAAAAATCCACTTTCTGCAGCGCGTTCGCAAAATTTCTGTACACTGGAATTATAGAAGAGTAACGGCGAAACTTTCTTAATTATTACTTAGTGTTTTTATTTCGTAATTTTACAGAAACGGATATTACAATAATCGAAATAGTTTGTTTTCAAACACTTTAACCGGCTGATGAAAGGGATGTCTCGTACGTATACCGTTATTGCGGTTTTTAGTTCGCCATCGTGCGTGTTCTGTTAGATGCACTGCTTGTTTCGTCGCCCACCCGTTAAAAGTAATCTGGGCGAGTTAGATCAGGTGATCGTGCAGGCCACAGATCCTTCGAAATTATTCGTTCACCAAAGAAATTATGTAAACAAGAGCTATTGAAAATTAAAAAATCACGACCGCTAAAAAAATACTGCCGAGAAATATTTATTTTTTGTTCTGGTTAGGTTTCATCGTGATTTTGTATTATACTCCTTTGAATTTTGAAAACGGGACAAGTATTTGCAGAGATATTTATAAGAGCACCAAAACAGCGTCCCAGGGCAACCCGTTTGTTACCGGTTGATGATGATGGTCTAGCCTCGCAAGAGGTGCTCGCATCACCTCACCGCTTTAGCCTCACACGCAGTCCCAATGAGAAGCCCATTATTATTAAACAGAAATTTATTCTATTTTATTTAACGAAAATGTAATTCTATTATTTTTATCGTTCAGTTCAAAAACTAAGCACAGACAGTGATAGGGCTCGCAGTTCATTAATGTTTGTGCTTCATCTGGCAAATCTCCATTATTTTATATATATATGTATTCATATTTATACAGTCTTTGACACGCTCGGTAACGTAAGGATTCCAACGCGGGGTCATACCTCTAAATCGGTTCAGCCGTTTAGGTGCTATGGTGAAACAAATATATTTACATACTTACATACATACATATATATATGTTAAATAGATTTTAATCCTTTTTGAACAGTCGTGTAGAAACATCTTGTTGTAACTAACCGTGATTGATTTCCCCCTTCTATTAACCGTCCAAAGTTCGTTAAAACAGTACAATAACGGTCACTATTAACTGTAGCTTCAAAAAAGAATGGACCCACAATGCGCGTTCTACTTGCACAGTCCCACACTCCAGACTTCGTTTCGCGTAAAGATTGTTCGTGCAATTGATAGGGGTTAGTTATAGACCACAGTCGTATATTTTTTTGATTTATATATCCTCCCGGATGAAACCACACTTCATCTGTAAAAACTTAATGTCGAGGAATCTTACCGAATTTTGGCAATAAAACGTTAAAACAAATAACAATTATGTAGTCTTTTGATACGATCTATAGGTTTCAGTTCTTGAGCGCACATTACTTTGTAGGGAAAAGTTTCAGTCCGCTTTATGTACAGTAGCATGTCCGATATGTTGCTCTTAAACGAACCCCACAGGACAGCCAACCTAACACCGAAAGAACAGAATGAATTACATAATTCTAAAGCGTAGTGCACAGCGACTTTCCGAACGTACTGTACAATTCGAATATTTTTAAATTAATGGATTCAGAAGAAATTTATCAATATTCTGAAAGAATAGACAATGCAATGACAAAAAAAAAATACTTTTGATCATTAATATAGATTGGACGAAACTAGGTTAAAAAACGAATATTACATGTTTTCTACGAAAGGAAAACTAAAATAAGGCGGTCCAAATAATTGAAAAAAATTAAAAATAATACGAGACATAACCTTTGGTATATAATCTTTTAGAAAAGTAATGGATACATTTCTACAAATATAAACTTTCAGACAAACAGAAAAGGAAACGCAGTGGATGGCCCGAAGAAAGAAGAGAAAAGTTAAGGGAAGGAATGAAAGAATTTTGGAAAATAAAGAACTCAGGACTAAGCGTGCGTGATCCTTAGAAGGTTCTATGTAATAATACCCTTCTATGATTATTCCTTTTAATGTATATTCAGGATTTTTTTATTTAATAATTTAAAAATACATTAAATTAATTATCAACATTTTTAAATTCAAATAACAGATTATACGGTGTATTTTATATTTTACGGTAACTAATGGCGTGTTATTTGCTATTTGATCTACACAGTCATTAAATTGTTTACGACAGAATACAGACCGGCTTTGATGTTAAGTGAATGCGAATTGCATGTTGCCTACGCACTTCGGTATACAATCTGCTTTATATCCTGTCGAGAAGTGCCCTGAAGTTCTGCGACATTAACTCGGTTGTATTTTCGCTTCTTATTTTATATCCTTTGAATGACTTTTTTTATACCTTCTAAATAATTTTGTCTTTGTTTTTAATCTTTTTCTCTTATAATAAAATATGCAATATAAATATAAATATATTGTGAATTAGTAGAAGTATAACGTTATTCATAGGTAAAAATTAAGGAAAAAAAATCGTATGAACGTAGATACATGTTAAGCGTTTCAAAATATTTAGCTCGAAATTTAACGTAAAAATAAAAAAAATAAGTAATTTTAAATACAATCTTTATATAAAGTTGAAGTAGACGTTTCAAAATTTACAACAAAAATTTCTTTTAAGAAAATATAAAATTTGTCTTAAAAAAAAGTAAAAATTTTATAATATTAGAAATTATATATTAATTTAATATTATAATTTTTTTAAACAAATTTTAGATAAACGAATAATCCTCCTTTTCGCATCTAAAAAAAATCCCTTGTTTTTAATCTGATTATTTTATTGTAAAAAACAACGAAATCGTAATTTATTTTTAATGTAAAATAGTCAGAACAATGAGTAATTGATCTAACAATCACGTTACAAGATGAAAATATCCATTGACAACTAGTGAAATTAGGTCTTTAAATTAAAATGCCTTTAAAAATTAATTTATTAAATTTGGTTAAAATAACAAAACAAACATCGACACTATTGTTCAAACGATTTAATGTAAAATGAATGAAAACAGTTTAATAATTGTTCGTTAATTTTGTTAAACGCTTTGATTTCTTGCTTTTTTGAATCAAGCTGAATATCGTATTTAAATTAGCGATTCCTCATCCTCGGAAAAATTATAACCGTTTAACGAATTTTATTTTAATTTATTATTATTACGTTAACAACAACAAGGGACCCAGATTTGCTGTTTCTGCTCTTCATAAATGATATTTCGTAAGTCATCTATTAATTATCAATTATACACCGATGACTTAAGACCCACCATCGTATCTTTCTGTTTATAGTATCCATCGCTCCAGAATAATTTACGCTGATCTCAGATTATTATAGCTGAATTATATGTCGCTGAACATCAACAAAATCCTTTGTATCAGATGTTCCCGAAAGCCAGACCTGTTAATCTTCCATTATTCCATAGATTCCCATGTTATACGAAGAGAAAGGCTTGTTCCCGACCTCGGCGTTCTTGACTTCGAATTATATAAGAATAATCGTATTAATAACTTTGTTAATAAAGGTAAGCGAAATATAACGTATATCCACTTATAAAACGTATATCCAAACCTTTTCAAGAAATATCGACATATTTACTACAGAGCACATGCCAGATATAATCTGGAGTACGCTATAACAGCGCGTGTTCTGCCTGGGACAGAACACGTGCTTACACCGATACGGATATTGAGGGCGTCCAAAATAATTTTATTTCGTGGTTGCGTCATATATTCGAATTAAATCACCTTACTACTGTTGATATTCGATTCCAATATAAGTTACCGCTTTTATCTGCGAGAAGAGATTTCAACAACGGTTTTTAAGAGGTGATGGGCATCGACTGCTTCGGTCATTTTTCCCTATGATAATGGAAATCTTTAGCGTATGAAAGATGCCATGCTTGACAGGGATTCGAACCCAGGACCTCCAAGGATGAAAAGGTTAAAAACTACCACTCCTCCACGGAGATCGGCGAAATTGTTGATTTCTATTATGTTACACCTTAAAGGGTAGTGATGCTGCCTCGAATATCTGTCTCAGAATACCAAACAGAAGAATACGCAAATTTTGTCGTTTAGTCGTCTCAATAAAAAGATTGCTGGCTCCAGAAACGAAGATGTTTTAGTACTGCGTCCGCATTTTGGAGCGATACCGATTTATTCGAACAAAATCAAAACATTTTCAAGAGCAATCTGAAAAGAATCTTATTCCTATTTCGATTCTTCTTGGGGTTTTTCTTTCTTTATCGTGCAGTACTACTGACTTCGGCTGTTTACTATATTTAAATTCCACTTGTTACTTCCTGTTACCTACCAGATTTTGTCCTTCTAGAGTGGTAAAGATTCTTTGTAAGGAGAGATAGAGGAGAATCATTAACAATTATTATTATTATTTATTTAATTTCTTTTATATTTTATTTTAATCTTAATATTAATAAAAATACCGTAAACTTCGTTGCGATGTAAGCATCTTTCTTGACTAAGTTGTACTTTTCTGAATATGTAGCAGGATTTTGAGCAGGACAAGGAGAAATCTTGATCTGTTAAAATGGCTTGCGAGATTTTTTGTTGATCTTTGCATTTGCGTCTTATTGTTCAAGTCAGTTATTCGTAGTCTACTTGAATATTCAAATCCACCTGGAATTATCGGAGAGAGAGTATATTTCGCAAAAGATTGAATCTATTCAGAACAACTTTTTATCTTGGCTTTCTCGTAAGTTTCATCTTCAATATCTTGACGAACTACAGCTAAGTCAATTTATAATTTACTATCTGTTATATGTCGCAAAGAATAATCTAAGTATTACGCGGATATAATCCTGCGCCAAACAAAGTACAACTAAGATTCCCGGACGCATTATTAGAAATGTTTACGCTTTTATTTAAAATATGTAATCTATTTCATCGATGAAGAGAAGTACTATTTTTGCTGTAGACAATTTTAAGAGAATAAATTTTTTTTGAACCGAGGAAGAATTTTATTAATGTTTTAAGAAGTTTATATTTTAATTGTATATTAAAGATTTATTGGAAAACCTAAGTAATTCATCTGTAGAATTGAATTAGAAAAAAACTGACACAAGACCTGCCTTGTCTTTTCGATTAATTGGTCATTTTTACTTTTCTCATCG
The DNA here is from genome assembly GCF_047948215.1 of Lycorma delicatula. Classification (NCBI taxonomy): domain Eukaryota; kingdom Metazoa; phylum Arthropoda; class Insecta; order Hemiptera; family Fulgoridae; genus Lycorma; species Lycorma delicatula. Next base: position 222,855,544 of record NC_134456.1, on the reverse strand, counting down.
GCAATGTCTATCCCCTTCGCCGCCCAGTTTTCTGTTTTTGTCTGGGAAGAATTTTTTTTTAGCGAGTCGTCTTCCTGCATTTGAGCGGAGAGGCGATTCACGTAATCTTGGTGTCTCACTAGACCTTGACATCTGGATGCAAATTTTTTCTCATCCCTTCTCCCACACCAAAAAAAAAATTACAACGTTATTATTAACATGAGATTTGTTAATCTTTGTACATTTTTGCGCGAAAACACTTTGAACATCAAAATGACATCAAGCCAAAAATCTTTTGCTACATATTATTAAGCATCAATGACGACATAAAAGATTTAAGAAATATTTTAATTATGTTTCTAGACCATATTAACTTTTTGTTTAATAGATTTTCTACAAAAGTTATCTGTTAAATCCTACACAATGAGTTAGCCGGAAGGGGGCTTAGAAAAAAAAAAATTTACATTTATATAAAATAGAGAAAGAATTGTGAAAATCGAGTTATTTTACCCCAAAAATATATAGAAAATAAAATTAATCTGTTTTAAAATTTGACAATTTTATAAGATTGAAATTTTCCAGCTAAATTTTTATTTATATCGTTTAGTTAAACAGTTATGTCGTAAGTTAATCTTTTTATTCCTCTTCTTTATTTTGTATTCTTTATTTCTGTTTATTCCTGAGTTTGAATTCATAAATTCAATTAATAATTGTATTTATAGTATCAAGGCATTTTCGCTTGTATTATGATTACAAACAATTAATAAAAAAGAAAATTATATTTCCATATTTAAAGGAATTTCTTTTATGTGTCTTTTTACTTCCTTGTATGAAGTAAAGGAAGCATTGTGATTGCGAAAATTTCGGCTTTCAGATTTCAACTGAAAAATTTATTTTGAGCATCTCTGAATCCATTTTGACTAGTTTTGGCGTGACGTCTGTACGTACGTACGTATCTCAAAAACGGTTAGCTGTAGCATATTGAAATTTTGGATTTAGGACTGTTGTAACATCTAGTTGTGCACCTTCCCTTTTAATTGCAATTGATTAGACCAGATGTCTCCAAAAAGCTCAAAATAAAAAAAAATTGTATTTTGGATTTTTTCTTAACTGCAATAATGAGCTGTCATTGAGAGCTTTTCAACGATATATCATGTTACTTATTTTCATCGGTTCCAGAGTTATAGCCAAATAATATTTTAATTAATAAAATGTTTGGATCTTACTAATGGGGAAGGCACATCGGTTCGAATCTGACTTCGTTTCCAACTTTTTTTTAAATTTAAATATCTTGATTTATTAATAATTCTTAACCTCTGATTGTAAAAAAATGACCAATAAATAATAATATTTCAATAATAATAATTTAAAAAAATGTATATGAAAATAAAATAAGAAGCTATTAGTGAAATAAAATTTTAAGTACTTTTTAAAAGTGTAATTTAATAGACGCACAAGGAAGTCATGTGGTGTCCACATCAGATTTGGTGAAATATCTGATTATTTAATATCAATTGAAAATTATAATTTAGAATCGTATTATTTTTACTTACGCTTTTGTTTCATTCTACTTGATAATAAATATCGCTATAAAATTGAGTAACTTTCTCCTGTTTTGTTTTTGTTTTAATTTTGTTCATAGTTAAAAAACTAATAATTTAAAAACCTTACTATTAGATATATATATATATATATATATAAGACTTACATTTATTTAAAGGGTAATAAAGGAACCTTTACTCTAACCTAATATTTCAGCAATTGTGCAACTGTTTACTTTTATTAAAGAATTGGAGGATCGTATCTCACTTTAAAATGAAATAAGTTTAAATGAAGTGCAGCAATAATTTGTATATGTAATTTAATACGCGTACAAGGAAGTCATGTGGCGTCCGGATCAGATATTTTATTATGAATTAAAAGAAAATATATATTTCATTAAATAAATATTACATCAAACACCTATTATTCCGTGAATTTAATTTACAGTGCATTAAACAAGATATTTTTACAACGGATATTGCTTACCTCTAAAATACCTCTATCAGTTTAAAAATATTTTTATTTGAAACATGTTACGTACAGCAATTTTAATGTTATTGATTTTGTCTAGACACAGCAAGAACACGCGTTTTTATATGCGGTTTTTCTACTATTTACTTTTTCTATAAACAACAGTTTTAATATGTAGATGTTTGCATGTAACATTTTACATATGATGTGTGTTCTCAAAATTATAATATGTTACGTAATATAACATAATTTTAAAACAAAACACAAATAAATTAATTTACGTTGTTACGATAAATACCATCGTAGCGAAAAATTATTTCAATTCAGTTACCTTTTTTATTCCAGTATTTTTAATTAACGGTAAATTCTGTATAAATGTTCATATTAAACACGTTGCACGCCATACTTAACTTGGTTACCGCATATTTGATCTGCGGGTAAAAGTAACCTCAATTTCAGTTCAAAATAACTTAATAAAATAAAATTTATAAAAGTAATAATTTAGTAGCTCTGCTGATTAATTTTACATACCGTGTATTTCGTTAATTTGTCTTTGTATCGTCTGTTATTGAATCAGACTTTAAAAGTAATTTCATTTTACGGTTCTACGGGATAAACAAGGTTATAAAGACCTCTTAATATTAAATACTCATTTGCTGTACTGTTCATCAGTAAGGTTTGATAACATCCCTAACACGTAAAAGGTAAATAGAATTGATGCTAGTACTTTGCATTAAACTGCGGTGAAATAAATGCTATATTTCTTCAGATTTATGTGATAAACTACAAAATTGGTAGTTTCTACATAATTTTTTTCGAAAGCAACCAAGATATCTCAATTTTTATTAGATTTTCTATGAAAAACTCAAAGATTTATTTTAAAATTGATCAGATTATAGATTATTAAAACAGACATTTTAGAGAGGATAAATAATTCAACCTGTATTATAATAATAAAAATTTGATATAAAAGTTTCTAATTGTTACGGATAAATTAACGTAACTTAAATAAAAACAAATTATTTTAACTGAAAAGTATTAAAATGATTATTTGAGGAAGTATATTATTTTTTACTCGCTGTCGTTTTCGGAAGGCGATCTTTACTTCTTCAGTCCTAATAATTTTGAATCTTAAAATTCGATATAAAAGTTTCTAATCATTATAAAGCGATTAATCTGATTTAAGTAAACGCAGATCGTTTTAATAAAGAACTGTTTAAACTTCTTCAGTCCTAATAAATGTAAAATTTTAAAATGTGACGTAAACGTTGCTGCTAATTATTATCGATTGAATTATCGTAACTGAACTAAAAATAAACCGTTTAAAGGTTACAAATAAAAATAAACTTTTAATTTAAAGATTATATAAATAAATATATAATTTTTATTGTTTCGCTCAATGTGGATCTCGAATATCGACTTCGTCAGATCTGATGATAAATGTGAATTTTAAAAATCGATACAAACCTTTCCGATTATTATCAGTTGATTAACGTAATTTAAGTAAACACATATTATCTTAATATACAAATATTATAATTTCTTAACCGCTATAATATAAAAATAATATCTATAATACTATCTTATCTTTACTATAATATCTTAGTATACACATATTATCTTAATGGTTTCGCTCGATGTGGATTTCGGATGCTGCTCCCGATTTCTGAAAAAATTAATTATGTGAATTGCAAAATATGATATAACAGTTTCTAATTGTTACCGATCGATTAACCTAATTTATGTAAAAAAACAATCCCTTTCGGCACGCCGGAAGACGGAGGTAGATTTCACCGGTGCTGAATAGAGGATAAAAAAGATTTTTCCACCTTAAAGTTAAGAAAAACTTCAAATTTACTCGATACGACAACGGTCGCTTGTGAAAAAAGTTTCCCGTGTTTAGCATACGACGAGCCCCATCTTCTTACAATTGCAGTAAAATTTTGGTCATCCCTTGTCGTAAGGTTGATCATATAAAATTTTTTTCATACAATAGTTTTAAATGTTTTAATTTAAAAAAAATTATGTTTAGAGAATTAACATTTAACAATTAACAACCGATTAGATACTGTGTCTATTAAGGGAGGTATTGTTTTTTTCTATCTTCGAAACCCCATTTTTCCACCCCCTTGGCCAATGGTTTGTAATATCAAAAAATTTACTTAGATAAATTTTAGGCCTTAATCTAGAACCCACCGGGTTGGTCTAGTGGTGAACGCGTCTTCTCAAATCAGTTGATTTGGAAGCCGAGAGTTCCAGCGTTCAAGTCCTACTAAAGCCAGTTATTTTTACACGGATTTGAATACTAGATCGTGGGTACCGGTGTTCTTTGGCGGTTGGGTTTCAATTAACCACACATCTCAGGAATGGTCGAACTGAGAATGTACAAGACTAACACTTCATTTACACTCATACATATCATCCTCATTCATCCTCTGAAGAATTATCTAAACGGTAGTTGCCGGAGGCTACACAGGAAAAAGAAAGGCCTTTATCTAGAGAATAGTAGGAACTTTAAACGAATTCGATATTTTTCTTAATAAGAAAATTATAGCGATATTTTGTTTTTCGAAAAAGCCCCCCTGTGATCCGATTTTGCCCATTAACGAACCCCACCGAAAGTTTGGGTTGATATATTTTATATATCAATTAGAAAATTACTGACGTAAATTTACGGCAGTTATTGAGTTCACAAGAAAGTGAAATATATATATCAATATATTTATAAAATTTTGGACTAACGGTGGTTTTCGGGTTTGGGGGATGAGAAACGCGAAGATATGTCGAAATTTTCCGGAAGTCCAATCACGGTACTCATTACAATAGGTTTCATAAGAAAGTTACCAAAATTATTTTTGAAGAAAAGTTTTGAAATTAACAATTTAATATTTAAAAACATACTACATCTGTAAGAGATTTTGATAATTTTTAGATTAAAACATAAATTTAATTACTTATTTACTTATTAGAAGACGTATTTTCAGATCGATTATTTAATTTTGATTGTATATATGGTTTTAAAGATAATTATAAAATTATGAATTTTAATTTTTTAAATTAACAATATTATCCAAAATACCTTTTAGGATTTCCCTATTTCTCTAAGGCGTTTACCGTAATAATATAACATTATATTCTTCTATGTTGCATAAGACTAAAAAGAAGTTATTTATCGAAGTATACGTAAGGGGGTCCGTGGTTTTTTTTTTTTTTTAATTAAAACTAAACCTTCAACTTTTATCTTAATTTAATTTACCCTGTTACAGTTATTTTGATGGAATAGCAAACAAAACTGAAAGTGTACTTTACTACGCTGCTGTAATGAATGTAAGATGATGTAAATTAAATAGATTTTTATGGCTTTTTAATTAATTTTAATTCAATAATGTTCAGTACTTAACGAAAATAAATTATAATAATTAATTAAATGTCGCTAAATAAATCTAAAAAGTAAAATAAAATAATCTTAACCTGTATTCAAAGAAGGAAAGAATCACCTTAATTAATTGCTTTTCTGGTTTCAGCTCTTTGCAATTCCCTTCAATCAGTGTTGTTTTTGTATAACTGACATTAACCGATTACAATTAATTACAGCTAGATTTGTTCTTTTTCTATAAAACTCTGTAATCTTTTCTTTTTTTCTAGCTACATTATTAATTCAGTAAGTTGATTTTAAAAGGTTACACCGCCAACCGTTTATTTTAAAAAAATATAAAATATTTTGTTTAAACAAAATTCCTTATTTATATTATATTTTATTATAAACGTGTAGATGTTTAAAATAAAATTCGTTCTATTTTAAAGAAATATTAAAATGATTATCGTAAATAAAAACTCTTTACTCGAAAAAAAAAATTTTTCTTTAAGATCAAATCTTTTTCCTTTGAAACAACAATTTTATAAAAGCTTCTGTAGCCCACGGCTTTACAGGAAAAAAATACATATACGAGTATACGCACAAGTAAGACATGTAGAAAACGTCATAGATAAAAATTTCGTTATATCAAGTACGTTTAATTTTAAACCTGGGGTTTTAAAATTACGTTTCGCTTTAAAAATAAACAATTTAAAAAACGAAATAAACTTTATCGTGTAATTAATGTATTATCGAAAAAAATTACGATGAAATTGTAAACCGTACGGTAAGAGTCTCGCAGAAATCATTTTTTTCGATCAAAAAACAAAATTTTCTATAATATAAATAAAAATGCTTTTAACAAAACGATACTGATATCAGAAAAGGTAACGCACTACATTTCTATTATCAAAACCTAGTATTAATTTACAACTTAAAAAAAAATACGTGTTAAATTTTTATGTGATGATAGATATACTATAATAGATAATAAACAATGTTTAAGCGTTCCATATCATTAGAAAAAAAAGAAAAATTTGTGTATAAATTACGTATAATTTTTCTCACAAGAATAATTGTGTATATATATTTGATTATATAACTATTTTACCGACTCGTATTCTAGGAGTGCGACAGCGGTCTGGATTAAAATAAGGTTTGTATTCCCTCACATCCGCATATTCACAAAGTATTACTAGCCACTCTTAAATGAGATTCCATTATTTGAAGTACGCTAACTAAAAAGATTATCGATGTTTTCGATAAACTAAACGACCTTTTTCACAAAAAAAATGCTTATTATTTTTTATACGGTATAAAAGCAGGAAATTTTTGGGGTACATAAATTAAAATCTAATAATGTGTTAAACAAAACTAGTACACCAATATATAATACGAAAGGTAAAGTCGATAGATGGGTGGAATATATTGAAGAGTTATACGGAGGAAATGAATTAGAAAATGGTGTTATAGAGGAAGAAGAGGAAGTTGAGAGGATGAAATGGGAGAAACAATACTGAGATCTGAATTTAAGAGAGCATTAAAAGATTTAAATAGCAAAAAGGCTCCTGGAATAGACGGAATACCTGTAGAATTACTGCGCAGTGCAGGCGAGGAAGCGATTGATAGATTATACAAACTGGTGTGTAATATTTATGAAAAAAGGGGAATTTCCGTCAGACTTCAAAAAAAGTGTTATAGTCATGATACCAAAGAAAGCAGGGGCATATAAATGTGAAGAATACAGAACAATTAGTTTAACTAGTCACGCATCAAAAATCTTAACTAGAATTCTATACAGAAGAATTGAGAGGAGAGTGGAAGAAGTGTTAGGAGAAGACCAATTTGGTTTCAGGAAAAGTATAGAGACAAGGGAAGCAATTTTAGCGCTCAGATTAATAGTAGAAGGAAGATTAAAGAAAAACAAACCGACATACTTGGCGTTTATAGACCTAGAAAAGGCATTCGATAACGTAGACTGGAATAAAATGTTCAGCATTTTAAAAAAATTAGGGTTCAAATACAGAGATAGAAGAACAATTGCTAACATGTACAGGAACCAAACAGCAACAGTAATAATCGAAGAACATAAGAAAGAAGCCGTAATAAGAAAGGGAGTCCGACAAGGATGTTCCCTATCTCCGTTACTTTGTAATCTTTACGTAGAACTAGCAATTAATGATGTTAAAGAACAATTTAGATTCGGAGTAACAGTACAAGGTGAAAAGATAAAGACGCTACGATTTGCTGATGATATAGTAATTCTAGCCGAGAGTAAAAAGGATTTAGAAGAAACAATGAACGGCATAGATGAAGTCCTACGCAAGAACTATCGCGTGAAAATAAACAAGAACAAAACAAAAGTAATGAAATGTAGTAGAAATAACAAAGATGGACCGCTGAATGTGAAAATAGGAGGAGAAAATATTATGGAGGTAGAAGAATTTTGTTATTTGGGAAGTAGAATTACTAAAGATGGACGAAGCAGGAGCGATATAAAATGCCGAATAGCACAAGCGAAACGAGCCTTCAGTAAGAAATATAATTTGTTTACATCAAAAATTAATTTAAATGTCAGGAAAAGATTTTTGAAAGTATATGTTTGGAGTGTCGCTTTATATGGAAGTGAAACTTGGACGATCGGAGTATCTGAGAAAAAAAGATTAGACGCTTTGAAATGCGGTGCTATAGGAGAATGTTAAAAATCAGACGGGTGGATAAAGTGACAAATGAAGAGGTATTGCGGCAAATAGATAAAGAAAGAAGCATTTGGAAAAATATAGTTAAAAGAAGAGATAGACTTATAGGCCACATACTAAGGCATCCTGGAATAGTCGCTTTAATATTGGAAGGACAGGTAGAAGGAAAACATTGTGTAGGCAGGCCACGTTTGGAATATGTAAAACAAATTGTTAGGGATGTAGGATGTAGGATGTAGAAGGTATACTGAAATGAGACGACTAGCACTACATAGGGAATCTTGGAGAGCTACATCAAACCAGTCAAATTACTGAAGATAAAAAAAAAATAAAAGCAAATAAATATTTGTACAAAATGTATTATGAAGTCAAATTTTATAAATATTAAATTCAAACTAAGCTTCATATCCCAAAAATAATATATATCTTTAAAAAATATGTTTTTAATGTTATTCTGTATTTGTTGTTGAAATAATTTTGTTTATTTTTGTTTGTTTTAAAAAAACCACACAGAGGGAATTAGACTATGTAAATATTACGCGTCGGTCGAAAACTCAGCCAGCACGGGAGGACATTTCGTTGCGCTACTCATTCTACACCGAACGGGGAGAGAGAGTTGCGACTAGATAACCGGTCGTCACCATTTGTATGCGGTTGCAACAGTTTTTTATTTACTTAATTTATAGAAACATATTTAGAAAAATTTCCTATTATATAGTACAATTTTAATTTAAAACATAAACATAGGTCGTAACTGTATGCGTTTACTATTTAGTTAGAAGTATTTGTCCTACGTTTTAAGCAGATCTTTTACAAATTTGATCGTTTATAATTTAGCAGTTGTAATAGTAAATACCTCTTCTCGCATTACATATGTAAGCTTTCTCATTTCCATTTCCATTTTTTTCTCTGTAGCCTAACTCGTTGAGGTAGTTAGATTTCTACTCGGTCCAGAGTTTTACTTTGCGCCTTGTTGATGGTAATGCAAAATGCTAACTTTAGAGTGAGGAAATATATTTTCTCTCAAAAATGTTATTTGAATTTAGTGATAGACTCGGTGTAAGCTCATTTGATGGCGCTTGATGTGGTGAATCTGTATCAATTTGTTGCTGAATTGTTTCGATTTTAATGCAGTTTAGTACGAGGAAAGTTATGCTCTCTTAAAACTTCTCATAATTGAGTGAGCGTAGCCGATATATGCGGGGTTACATGAACTCTGATGTATTGAGTGTTTAAGATCCCCAACGAAGTTTTAACTAAATTAGTTATTAAGTAATTGAAGACAAACTAATTTCTTTTTTTTAGTTTATTACCAACTCTGAACGTCTAATCTGTCAAAATAGTAACGCTTCACTTCTCACCAAATCAAACAGATCTCATTAATTAACTCATAAAATCGTTCCTCAATTTTCAGTAAAATTAATGGAAAATTTGTAGAATTATTGCCAAAAGTTTTAATTTTTTAACTAATGAATCGTACATAATTGCCAGTTGCTGTTTTAACGAAAATAACATATTATAGGTTAAGACGGATTTATTCAAATTGAAAACTTGTTAACTTAAATATATATATATATATATATATATATATATATATATAAAACCGGGAATTAATTCCCGGTTATTAATTAATAAATTCTCTTTATATAAAAAGTCTAAAAAACTAAGATATCAAAAAATGGTTATTTTGAAAACATTCAGAAATTAATAAATTCAGAAATCCTGATAACTGCGAATCGATCATTGTAAACAAAGAAGTACGACCCTTAACATCATAAATGATTCTAATCTATTAACGTAATAAAAATATAAAATAGCATCAAAATCTCGAAGAATCACAATTGCTTCCATTATTAATTAATTAATTCGTATTAATTATTTAATAGATCTTGTGACGAAATTGAATTCAAGAAGTTTGACGACTAGGCCGTACCGTACGATTGCTGCGTGTATGCGCTAACAATTAAAGAACAAAAACACGTTTAATATAATACAAACAAATATCGCAACGTAAAATTTTATCTTAATGTTTAAACACCTCCCACCTTGACGTACTCGGTTAGTGAATGGCTTGTAAGTAATTTCAGTAAAACATTATTTTCGATAGAAGGCACAATCACAATCGCTGTGATTGTGCCTTCTATCGAAAACGTTAGACATTTGTGTAGAATTGACCTGTTGCTTTTACCATAGATTATCCAATATTTCTCACGAACATGAAAATGGAGTAATCGAGACCCTGCATGGAAGAGCCTAAAAATGATTGGATGCTTATTGTTACAATTACAATCTTCTTCCCGCTTTTAGACAATCGTTTCAATCTATACGTTTGCAGTCTGCTTACTTCACATACATATGAATTAGCCTGTAATTTTTTAATTTCAGTTCGCAGATAAAATTGAGTACGAATAATATATCGCATTAAAATAATTCCTTCTCTTCAATAGATTTTATTTTTTTTACGTTTAAAATTTTTAATAAATCTCAAACAATAACGTAATGCCCTGGAAGACCAAATTTATGTTTCGATTATGTTTAGTGGACTGTAAATAAAACAAACACCGATTCATATTAACAATAATAATTTAATGCATCTTGAGATAATAAGATTGAATTCAACAAGTTTGGAGACTATGCCGTATCGAATGATTGCGTGTTACGCTCTAACAATTAAAAATTGTTAACAATTTATTATACACATGTATAATAAAATACAAATTATGTTGAAAAGAAGAAAAAATTAATATTTCATATCACACGGTGCCAGACAGCAGCGCTGCCCGAACAACAATATTGATTTAACCAAATGATTCCATTCTGTATTCTGATTTAAATTTAAACGTCTGAACATCACATTTAAACCGACCACAGCCATGCGTTTTTCTGATTAATAAGAATACGAGAGATTCCAACCGATCGCAACTGTTAATTTCTTAAGTCAAATAATAAATACATTGTACCGATAGAAAAATACCGGAATAAGTGTCGCGGTGGGCAAAAGTCTTTCCTAATCGTAACACTTCGTACGTTGAAATATCGTACTAAAAACCGGTACTGATACCAAATCTATCAAACTCCAGTCCGTTTTATTAGTTATAAAATTATACGTATGTTACCGTTTAGAATTAGAGCTTTTGAATAAAATCTATCGGTATCGATCAAACAAAATCTACAAAATATCATAATTTAACCGTAAAAAAACGCATTACATTTTTTTTACCTCCTACGGATTTAAACTAACTAAATATGCCTACGTTTTAATAATTTGACTTTATATCATTAAATGATCATTGATAACTAAACTTGCTCTTAAACTAAAATTTCTTATTTCCTTTTTCTATTTTTGCCAAAATGTATGTTATAATTTTTTTTAACCTAACCAAACTTAATTTATTTTATAAAAAAAAAAGTCTGAAAAAAGATTTTTACAGATATTTTAAATTAAAATCTAACATTTAAATATTATTAAAATTACATATTTGAAGCAAAATTACATATTATATTAAAAATATTAATTCTGAATATTAAATGTAGCATAATAAATGAAAATATTATGTTTAATAAAAGCGTTGAAAAGGGAGACGAATTGAAAAAAAAAAACAATTGGGACATTTATACTACGATTTTGCTAAATTAAATGCTGGAATGTCTTCCCGAAGTGAAGCTGTTTATTCAGTTATGTTCTGGGTGTATACAAGCTGAACAACCCAGCCATCCTCCCGTTACAATATCTTATTAAGGGAATCCTCGTGCAAATCTATATATATATATATATATATTCTACGTAAATCTGTTAATATTTTATTTGTTATTCTAGTAAAAATGGCGTAAATAAATTCCTTGTTTAATTCTACTTTACCGCTTGATAACTCCGATTTCATAATTTTACATATTTATTTCCACTTTTGAAATTAATATTTTTTCTAATTTTGAAATCTATCGTGTAAAAATTTGACATCAAATGGAATAAAAAAAAACAATCGCAGGTAAAGAGACGTGTAAAGTTACACTTTTCCTTAAAAATGGGGTTCTGTATTTCTATCTTTGAGCCCAAAAACGGAGTAAGTTTTTCATAGCTAATAGATAGAAAGAAATTTTCTGAATCCGCGTCTTTTTGATTTTATCATTATTTTAATCAACATAATAGGCCTGAAAAATTCAGCAGGTACCTCCTGGCTGTGCGTAATTTATTTTTACGAAATTTATTCCTTAACACTTTTGCGGTTGTTTACAGTTTATATGAATACTAGCGGACCCGGCAGACGTTGCCCTGACGTAGCATTATTGTTCTGTAACTATAATTAACTTATATTTTAACTTTATAAATGTTATAATTTATTTTCAAAGAGCCGTTCAATACTTCATAAGTTGCATAGAATCAAATGAGAACTGATAATTTAAATTTGTAGGTTAAGTCGATTGTTATTGAATGCACAATGAATGATGTGTATACATCATTAAAATTCATGAAAAATCATGTAAAATACTCACTTCAATACTGCACCTTACAAATTTGCACAATGTATACATTTTAATTACACTTTAAAACGTTATTTCAATAAATTTTTTTTTTTTTTTTTTTTGTCTTCAGTCATTTGACTGGTTTGATGCAGCTCTCCAAGATTCCCTATCTAGTGCTAGTCGTTTCATTTCAGTATACGCTCTACATCCTACATCCCCAACAATTTGTTTTACATACTCCAAACGTGGCCTGCCTACACAATTTTTCCCTTCTACCTGTCCTTCCAATATTAAAGCGACTATTCCAGGATGCCTAAGTATGTGGCCTATAAGTCTGTCTCTTCTTTTAACTATATTTTTCCAAATGCTACTTTTTTCATCTATTTGCCGCAATACCTCTTCATTTGTCACTTTATCCACCCGTCTGATTTTTAACATTCTCCTATAGCACCACATTTCAAAAGCTTCTAATCTTTTCTTCTCAGATACTCCGATCGTCCAAGTTTCACTTCCATATAAAGCGACACTCCAAACATACACTTTCAAAAATCTTTTCCTCACATTTAAATTCATTTTTGATGTAAACAAATTATATTTCTTACTGAAGGCTCGTTTAGCTTGTGCTATTCGGCATTTTATATCGCTCCTGCTTCGTCCATCTTTAGTAATTTTACTTCCCAAATAACAAAATTCTTCTACCTCCATAATCTTTTCTCCTCCTATTTTCATATTCAGTGGTCCATCTTTGTTATTTCTACTACATTTCATTACTTTTGTTTTGTTCTTGTTTATTTTCATGCGATAGTTCTTGCGTAGGACTTCATCTGTGCCGTTCATTGTTTCTTCTAAATCCTTTTTACTCTCGGCTAGAATTACTATATCATCAGCAAATCGTAGCATCTTTATCTTTTCACCTTGTACTGTTACTCCGAATCTAAATTGTTCTTTAACATCATTAACTGCTAGTTCCATGTAAAGATTAAAAAGTAACGGCGATAGGGAACATCCTTGTCGGACTCCCTTTCTTATTAGGGCTTCTTTCTTATGTTCTTCAATTGTTATTGTTGCTGTTTGGTTCCTGTACATGTTAGCAATTGTTCTTCTATCTCTGTATTTGAACCCTAATTTTTTTAACTAATAATAACTAATAATCTATTCTATCAGACTCTAAGCGCGCAATTCTATCAGACTCGGCAATGCTTCGCTATCGATAGATTTGAGTATACATACAGATTAAATAAACATAATTGAAAGTTTCTTTAAACATTAAAAAACTGAACATTAGGAACTTTACAAAATTTAACCTTTCCCTTTATAAAAGCCAGAATGTAAATAAATCCAAATGGCAAATCAACAGCACTACCTATCGGATTTAATTCACACCACTCTCTAATCACAGTATTCAGTGGATAATAACTTTTTAACGAAAAGAGATATGGCTGCAAAATCATCACAATTAATACTGAACATTTAGAAACTTATTCAACATTACGGAACTTCACAAAATTTAACCTTTCACTTCATAAAAGTCAGAATGTAAATAAATCCAATTGTCAGAACAGCACTACATACCGGATTTAATTCAAACTACTCTCTAAACACGGCAGTTCGTTAAAAATACGAATTTTAATTTAATAACAATACTATACTACGACGCAAGTAACTGATATGCGAAAAAGCAAGAAAATAATTAACTTTCCTAGAATCCGATCGCAGCACCAACTACTGATATGCCAAAAAATAAAAACAAATTTCTAAAATGCGATCGCAGCGCTGCCTACTGGATCCAATTGTGAACCTTAACCATCCCAAGATCAACAGCAACACATAAATAAATAAATTAATTTAAAAAATATTTCCTATCATGTGAATCTAAACCATACTCGAATCCCCTTGAACACACACAAAAAATTTCATCAAAATAGGTCCAGCCGTTTAGGAGGAGTTCAGTGACATACACACGCACACAAGAAATATATATATATATATATATATATAAAGATAATAAGTATTTCATAATTTTACATAAAATACAGTTTATAAATCGCGTGTAAAAACATATACACATAAAAGTAATTTATGCCTATTCAATGATTTTTAAGCGTAGTTCCATTACTCGCGTAAATCTAAATTAAAAACTTTTCTAGAATCTCAATGTTTTTAAAAGACTAATGATTTTCTAGAAAATAACCAGATTTGAATATTTTCTTATTAACTTTTAAATAGGTTAATTGCATTAGAATTAACCAGCCTCAGTGGCGCCGAGTGGGTGGGTTTCGGCCTTTTCATCCGGAGGTCTCGGAAATTCCGGTCAAGCACGTCATTTTTCATTCGCTACAAAAATTATATTTCATATAGGAATATGAAACTCATATATGAACTCGTAGGAACGAGTTTCTGTAGTGAATTTCATCAAACAGAAAAAAAAATGTACCTGTACCTGTGTTACATGTAATTACAATATACAAAATCAGATTTTAGTATTCATCTTCCTAGTTTCCATCGCCCAAAATTTAATACATCTTTATGAAAATTTATTTTAAAGTTCCAATACGTTTCCGTTATTTTGTAGCAATGAAACAAAAGACCTAGGATTTTAATAGTAAAATTTCCTGTAGTTTCTTATTATCGCTTACCGTTCGTCATTTGTTCCAAGGCTTTCTTTAGTTTGCAAAAATAGTTACAGGATTTGTAATCTCCTGCAGTAAATGGAGTCTCTTTGTTCACTCCTTTAACAAAAAAAATCAATTTTATGAGCTAGGCTCTTAGATAAAAATGGAGCGCGCTTTGTTTAACGGCTTCGTAAATTTCAAGACGGTCCAAACAAAAAGATTCTCCCTATTTCAATTTTGATGCCGTGTATCGAAAACATGTCTACTTGGACTGTGCACTCGCGGATATGAAAAAATGAGAAAAACTGGATTTTCCGATCGCATAAGTCACGGAAAATCATCATCATTCTCATCATCGATTTCAGTAAATCTTTCATGTAAAGAAAAAAAGAAGGTCTTATCATCTTTTTATCTAACTCATTAGAAATATTTTTATCGAAATTATTTTCCTAAAAAAAAAAAAAAATAATTCATTACATAGCAGACTAACTGTAAAGCTATTCCTTCTTTATTATCGATTAAATGAGTTTTTTACAAACACACACACCCAAGCGCGCTCGAGAACACCTGTAAAGCTGTATTAGTGCATGACGTGCAGTTTACGTTTTAATAATCCATTATAAATAATAATATCTTCTAAAATTATTGATGATTTACCTGAAATCTTGATCCAGGCTGACTAATAATGAGATATCTGGTTGTTAGAAGTCACTAGTTCTGAAACAAATTAAAATGATGTTAATTAAAAGTTTCAGATAAAATGACCGGTTAAAATAAATTCTTATTTTAATACTTGATATAATTAGATTAGATTTATATTTAAATGATTAAAGATAATCATCATTATTTCAAATTACCTTCTTTTATTACTTAAAATAAGGAATGTGAATACAACAGGCACATTAATCCAGTAGAATCTTCACATTCGAAATTTTCCTATCCAAATTTTCTTTTAATCAATAAGATTACCAATCAGAAAACATAAATTCGATCTTTTTTTTTATATTTTTGTTTATGTTTTGTCCTTTATTTAGAATGGAGATTTGCATAAAATATTAATAGGTTGCAATGCTTTAATATTTTTATAATTTTACGACTTCCAGGAAAATCAGGTTATTGAGGTTAACCTCTTATTATTATAGGCATCATACTCGTGTGATAATTAATTATACTAAGGTTCTTGTAGGTTAATGCACCGTGTCCAGATTGAGTGGTGGATTCTGTTCAGTTTCATGTCCTCCTTATTAATGGTAAATAAACTATCTAACTCTTTTCTTCTTACTTATGTAAAGCATATCGATTTGTTATTCTAGTCGAGTTCAACAGCTGTTTTATTTTATATATTTTTTCTTTTTGATAGTATTATTAGTCTAAATCAATCGATAAAGGATATAACTTAAAATGTTACACTAAATACAAATATATTAATTATAATACTCTTTGAACATTAATATTGTATATGTACACCGTTTTAACTTAACAATCTGAGATAATTTACTATCGATATAATATTTAAATAAATGAAACTGTATTTAAATGTGTTATAAATTAAATATATATTGATCAGACTAACAAGGACTGGACCACAAACACCGACCTGGAATTCTTTGGCAAGTTTGTCAAAACGTTGTTCATCAAGGTCTGCAGTCATACGGGTAGGGTGGTGATTATTGCCAGAGACCTTATGCTAAATCTCTGCAGTTCTGAGAGAGCAACAGGAATCGCCTGACAGAGGTGATCAATCAGCGGGAATTCCCGTCTGATAACGGTGAGGTTCCCACCTTTGAGAGAAGCAAAAATTCTATCGTTGTTGGGTGTGACCTTATATACAGTCGTGCCATGTCGACAGGATCAGTAATTGGTTGGTTGCTGACTGACCAAGCGTTGTACGCTCAGTGACCGTCGTCTGATCTTGTTTGTAGTGTCAACGAGGTCTAGATATTAAACACCGCCTAGGAAAGATCTCGAACGAGAATTGCCTTAGACTGAGGGAGGTAATTGCCTCCAAGCTAGTGGGCCCCGTGACCCCGATGAGCTGTTCTGCAAAGTCAGAGAGAAGTGTGATGAAACTGGTGCTTTCATTAAGGTTACACAAGGCCAGAAGACAGTATACCGGTGGTCATTGGAACTCTCTGGACTAAGAAAGGTATTCTGAGCGGCGCGCCAGAGATTGCAGTGAGTTAGCAGTAGTGGAGATAAGCGGCATATATGTGAGGCGTTAGCCTAGCTCAGAGAATCAAGGCAGAAATATAGATTTTTGGAGGAGAGCATTTCAGGTTGTCACGAAACGCTTCGGCCGAAGGCTACAGATTCTCACCTCCCACCTAAGGCCACCTTAAGAATAGTGTTCGGATGCTTTTCCCTGATGCGGTTGTGATTATCAGCCAGGAGATAGCAGCTGATAATATATTGAACTCGAAGAACTGCTGGCGGCAACAAGAAAGATGAAGGTGGGGAAGAGCCCGAGCTTCGATAGTATACACGTAGAAGTGGTACACATTGTGATGGAGTTGGCTACGATCAAGGTTTTACAGGCATATAACCTGATACTGCTGGACGAGCGGATTCCTAAGGATTGAAAATAATCACGACTTGTCCTTCCGAAAAAATTGAGAAGCACAACACATGACCCGGTAGCATATAGACCATAGTGTCTGCTAAATAACTTCAGCAAGCTGTTCGAGAAAATGCCTTCAGTACACCTTAAAGAGAGAATCGATTGGAGCGGTGGTCTTTATCAGTTACAGTATCGCTTCCGCGAAGGTAGATCTACGGTCGAAGATAGGTCATTTAATGAAGATTGTCGATGATGCGGCTGTAAGTACGCTGAGGAGACTGCTGATCCTGGCCATCGTAATGCTGGATGTGAAGAATTCGTTCAACAGCGTTACGTGGGCTGCGATTCTGGACGCACATAAGATGAAAGGGTAGAGCTATACTTCATAAGAGTGGCAAAAATATCTTAGTAATCCTTGGGAGAACGAAGACAGAGCAAGAGGAAACTCGAACCTATACGATTTGAGATTGGTGATGACGATCGTTCCTGGCCCAGATGTCAAATATCTGTATATCTGGTTAGATTAGACGGAAGTTGTCAAAAAGGCACAGTGAGTTGTATGTTGAGTTGCCTATTCACGAATGTTAGTGGACCGAGAGCCTACAAGAGGAGACTATATGTACTCCTCTTGTTGTGCGTTCAGTCTTGTTATATGGGGCATCAGCATAGATTAGAGCACTTCAAGCTCAACGAAACAGGGCGATAATCCAGAACATTCAAAGAAATATGTCATTAAGACTTTGGACATAGAACAGTGTCGTTCGATGCGGCTTATGAAGTCGTGGGTACGCCTCCTATTTATCAACTGGTCAGTGCGCGGCCCGATCGCTATCGTAGTAAGGGGGGCCGGAAACGTATGATGTTCTCCTGAACCAATGGTAGTGAAGCTAGGAAGAGTCTACAAAGAGCAGGTGGACCTTTAAACTGATTTTGGAGATTAAACTGTGGCTGTAACGGAGATTCGGTTAGCTGACCTATGAACTCACTGAATTCCTGACTTGTCACAGCTATTCCAGGACTTACCTGTTCAGATTTAGGCGCAGCGAGGGTGATTGGCGCCCTTGATGAAGTTGAACATGTGATTTTTACATGTTTTAGCTCTCGAATTGATTCGAGAGCGCGTTGTGTTGCGGTAACGAGCTCTCTTGACGCCAACAATATTGTTGGCGGTATGCTCTACTACGCCGAAAGTGGGACTTATGCTCCTCACCATCTCTGAGATGGTGAGGAGTATCATCTTCGGAAAGGATGCCGATACGTAAGATCGAAAGACAGCTTGCGGGAGTGGGGGACGCATGTCCTCGTATCGACGTGGGTGTGCGTTCTCCGTTGAGGCCCGTGGAACTCCTCTTTCCTCCTGCTGCATCCTTCTGTCAGGTGATCTTGCTCTTTGCGTGACTGGGATGAGCATCATCGCTGGGAAGGTAGACAAACGCGTTGTGGAGGGACAAACTACGGCGGGGCGGGGGCGTTCGTTCGTAGCCGATCTTGGATGAGCGTTTCTTATTCATCCTCGTGGGACTCCGCAATCCCGCCATCGTCTTCTGGCTGGCGATCCTGCAAGCTACACCTGATATTGAGTTATGCTTTTTAGCGGGTCCAGTCTTCGATTGTTGCCTGTGCGGATGGACAGCGGCTGGCAGGCCTTTTCCTTCCTCCGACGGAAAAAAAACTCCGTAAGTATAAAAGTATAAATCTTCACCGACCAATAGTTAACAATTTTTTAACTTTATGCCATCATTATTTCATAATGTGTTCAAATATAAAATCGGTTGCGACAACAAAAATGAAGGCATGAACAACGAAACATTTAAAAGGATTGGAAAAATTAATTATCGGGTAATTTTTTTAGTAAATAGCAATGGTCTTTGGAATATACTGTACATTATAATAGAGTAATTTAAATTATACAATAAATCAATAAATTGTGAATATTAATAGTATAAAAACATCTTTAAAAAAAAAATGACCTTTTCTCGTATCTAAGTTTTTTCTTAGATTATTTTGGTTCTGAGAAGTTTTTAACGTATCTACGTGCGTATATTTATTCTCTCTAAACAATTACTATTTCTTTTTTAAAAATTATTTTTGAAATTGCTCGTATATAATTTTAAAAAGATTATTAGAAATAAATATATTTGTATATATTTATTTTTAAAAAATACACAAAAATGAAACGATCTCCAAAAAAGAAAACAAATTAGAAGATAACGACGTTTAATAATGATGTAATTTTCACTTTATAGCTGAAAAACAAAACCTTCTTGGAAATTGACCTCACTGTATTAACGATGCCATGACCATTAAATGAAACTGTAGTTACCTAATTGTCTTAAAGATTCTAATTAGTAAAGTTAGCTTTTCCGTTGACAATATTATGGCATTTATAGTGTTATAACTTTCTCTTATTGCTTTCTGCTTACACTCGCTGTCCGATCATAGAATGTTTGTATGTTTATTGCGTATTGCTTTTTCTTATTTATTACAAAAGACTTGAGAACAAATTGCTCAAACGGGTATTAATTAGTAAGTACTTATTGAGATCGCATAAAAACATTTTAAAGGAATTTTGAATATTACTAAGTAATTATTTAATCGGTGAATAAAATATTAGTCGATATTAAATGTTTTCTACGTTTATTTTGATATTCTACAGTACGATGAATTAGACTCGAAAATAGATCGAGAGACAAGATCTGCACGGAAATACTTGCCTCGGCTGACATCTTATACGTTCTTCGAATTTACATCGACCTATATTATTAGTTTTTGATGCGAATCTTAGATTAGCGTATTCCGTTATCGCAATTTGGACATACATCGAAAATTCTCGTTGCCAGAGGATTTTCAAACTATTTTTCATATGCACACTTAGTTGTTAGCATTAAAAATAAGTAAAATTAAACCAGACAGGAAAAAAATTGAGCCTGAAATTATATGTAAAAAATTATTGAAACGATTTTCAAGAATTAAGTTTTCAAAAATTATACAATTTTATATCATTCTCTTCAATTTTGTTGGGTTTTAATGTCTACTTCAATTTTTCCCCGGATAAATATATACAAATAAACTGTTGTTTAAAACTTTTATCCTTCCTTTTTTACAGGTTTTTGTAAGAAAACTACGATATTATTTCAGTCATACAGCGTTAAGGGGGGGGGGGTGAAAATGAATTTTCTTGCGTTTTGAGATATGAAGATTACAAAAATACCGTTCATATATAAAAATTTGATGTTTGAAAATCTCCAAAACTACTTTTGTCATTTTAGATATGCTGTAGCGTTGTATATGAAGTCGTGTATATGAAAATTTGATGAACTTTGGTTCAGTCGTTCTTCAGTTACACTCAATTTAAGATCGACGACAGACAACATAACATCAAATTGGGGTTACGTTACTTTTTTCATACGCGCGCTTATATAGCGATTCACAAAGACGAGCGAGTTGAAGTTTGATATTTGCGTGCGAGGTCTACTCGTTAATCGAAAGTATGTAGCGCGTTGTATTCTGAGAATCAATCCAATTCTGACTGCGAATTGATGAGGACGTCGGAAAAGAAAAGTCGGTCTTCTTGCGCAGTTCCGTGCTTTTCTACATCCTTTCATGAATTTATATCTTCTGATCAGAGGTTTGTACCTCCGATGAAATTATTAAGTTAAAAGGTAGGTTTTTCTTTCATATTTGTAGTCTGTCTAGTAAAATATTTGAAAAAAAGCGTATGTTTGCCAGTCTCTTACGCATATTTTTAATCTGTCTCACCCATGTGCTAAAACAAATTATCATCTCATTTAAAGAAGATTACAAAACGTTAAATTTATTTATAAACCTATAGCTTTAATCTTTACATAGTCTATCTTTAATAAACGTATTAAACATGGATTTAATGAATGTTTTTAACAAATAAGAATAAGTTGTTGAATAATGGTCAATTCTGCATTAAAACTCCTACAAGTAATTTTGTAAGTACAAGTAATCCAGGACCCTACATCGGAGTCCCTCCCACATCATCAGAACATCCCGACCTCCTCTTCCGGATAGCCAAAATGTCCCTCGACGGGAGGACTTCGAAATTAGGTTAATTGCGATGACGATTTCTTCACGGAAGTGGTCCACGATGTCCGGCCACGGAGGTCGAAATTTTTGTTCTAACGCAAAAATAATAAATACGTTGAGAAAAGAATTCTTAAGTTAAAGAAAAAAAAACGATAATCTTGTCAAAACTGGCTTTGTAAACAGAATATGGAATATCTTTCGTTTAAAGAAATAAACCGGCGGACTTATTATTTACAGATTACGAATAAAAATTAAAAAAATTATTATACATTAACAAAAACATATATAATAAACTTTCTTTTTCTGTTTAGCCTCTGTAACCACCGTAAGGTGCTTCAGAGCATGATATGTATGAATGTAAAGAGGTGTAATCTTGTACGGTCTCAGGTCGAATATTCCTGAGATCTGCGGTTAATTGAAACCCAATCGTCAAAGAGCACCGGTATCCGCGATCTAGTATATAAACTAAAAAAGTGCAACAGACCGATTTCCGATCGTCTAGTAATAAGCACTCAATAGAAAATACTTAGTGAAGCTTCGATCCCATGAAACTCCTATATTTGCCAAATTCACTTCTTAAATATGGCTCGACCGATTTTACATAGAATTACAGAGCTAATACAACACAGATATATATATATATATATATTGTTAAATAATATGTATGTATAAAATTTTATTGGATTTTATCTTTAATTTTGCAAAAGATAACAGTTTCTTTTTCTCATCAGTTCCATTTAGCGAAGAGAATTTAAAATTAAAATAACGGGGTCGTTGAAAGGAAATGAAAGGGATCTCATATCGAAATAAAAGAAAGAAATAGAGCAGATGTTACGGCTCAATGTCCTCGATAGGCGACACCGCTTCTGTGTAGAAAAAATTGCTACAATGGTAAAATTCAACCTAAAAAAAAATCGTTGGTTTGTTATTATTATTTATTTAACTTGATTAATGATAATATAATTATCATAATATAATTTCAACTTTCATATTCTTATAATTTTCTTTCATTTGATATAAATACGTGTAATAGATATATTATTCATGTCGTCTTACAGAGAGTGAACTTTCTACAGTCACTGTGGCACTGTGATGCCCCGATATTCAAGTAAATAGTTACGCTTAATTAAGAAATTGCATTGGAAAATTATCTATATATAAAAGCGTACTTTTATTTCAAATAATATCACATTATCTATCCAACAGGTCATTAATATTAAAATACTAGCCCGGTCGGGTTCCACCCTCTATCTACCCTTATGTGAACACGGTAGCTCTTCAGTGACATCAGTTAAAGGAATTTAACTGCAACTGCTTTGCAAATTTATTGCTTTCGAGTCTGGGCGTAGCGTTCTCAGTCAGCAGCTAATCGAGAATCACGCACTTTAGCTGTTTTATAGAGCCGAGATAATCTCATTTTATTAGCAGATTTTGAACGGTAAGAAAAGTTACTCTTCTTTCTAGAAGGCATGTTTTTTAACTTTCAAAATCCAAAAATATTCAAAGTAATTGTACTATGTTCAACAGAACTATCATTGCTAATAATTGTAAATATTATTTCAAATATTAAATGATTTTACAGGTTAGGCTAGATAATTAGTATACTTTTACCGCGGTAACAGAATGTATTAAAGTAAAAGGATTAATTTATTTTCTTTAATGAATATCTTTAATAACTTAACCTCCATGAGGAATATCGTGATAATTCTAAATGGAGATGATAACTTAAGCTCCTTACATATAAATCTGCAGTCTTATTAAAATCTGTCCAGTAGTTTTTGCGTGATGCGTGCACATGTATGATCCTAGTTATCATTTTATTATATTTATACATTATCTTTATTTATACTTTATATTATTTATACTTATACTTTATATTTATACTTTATTTATTTATTTTTATACTTTATATTTATACTTATATTTATACTTTAATCGTGAAAATAAGAATTAATTTAGATAATTTTAAATTTAACTATTTGTTAATTTACTCCAGAAATAACATCGTTGACACATTCATTTAGTATTTTGATGTTGGTAAATTCTTTAGCTTATGAAAAATACTATGCCTGAGTAGCATTCGAGCCTAGAATCTTGTGGATGAAAGGTAGAGTTGTTACCTTTTCGACAGGTGGATGGTGGCCGGTCTCTCATTATGAAAAAGTAAAAATTAACAGCAGAAATTACTCGACAACTTATCATGTACAGTCGTGAAAAACATATCTTTAAATATGGATTATTCATAATTAAAAAACGGAAATGTAAAACCTTGAGATGCTACGGCATAAATGTAGAAGATAGTTATGAAAAGAATGGCAGTGGCTTCGCGCCAATTCATGGATTAACATTACCGCACTTTATAATGTTGGCTTTTATTTATTATTACTTGTTTTTGTTTTTAATATTCAAAAGTACAAAGGAATATTAATGAAAAGAAAAATTATTTGTTAACCGGGAATAAACTTTGAGTAGAAATATCTTGCAGAAAGGCTAAAAATACAAAAATTAGATAAAGATTTTTCAGATGTAAATCATCTAATATGATATTCAATATTTGACTGAAAAAATCAAAATAAAACAACAATATCGTTATATATTTATTAAAGATATCGATAACAAAAAGCAGATGGGAAGAATGCATTGCGGACCTACAAAAGGAGAAAAGCGAAGAGAAATAGATGTGGGAGAGGAAGAAGAGTACAAACTTCATGAAGATGACAAAGAGTGTAGTAGTATAATAAAAAGTGAAATAAATTAGGCGATTAAAGTGATGAGAAAAGGAAAAGCCGAGGAATGTGGTGAGATGCAAGTTTAACTATTTAAAGTACTAGGAGAGACAGGAGACTTTTTATTACTAACACTATGCGATGGAATATTTGAAAAAGGAAAGGGGCTGGAGGACTTCCAAGATACAATAAGAGTTTCGATAGAAAAAAAAAGAACTGCAAAGAATTGTGAAGAATATAGAACGATTATCCTTATATCACATGCATCTAAGGTACTACTAAGGGTTCTAGATAAGAGAATATAAAATAGATTGGATGGCAGTATTGAGGATGAACAGTATAGGATTAGAAGAGATGTTGGAACAAGGAAGACATAGGGATAGACATAAGAAAGATAGGTGAGAGATACATGGAAAGGAGGTGGAGAGTGTATGTTGCATTTGTCGACCTAGAAAAGTCATTTGAGAGAGTTATACGGGATAAATTACTGCTAATTTTGAAAAAGAAGGGAGGTAACCGGGAAGAGAAGTGCCTAACAAAAGAGCAGTCCGATAACCTGAAAATAAAAGTGAGGGTAGGAGAACAAATGAAGGAAGAATAGGAATTGGAAGGGGAGTGAAGCAGAGATGTCACTGCTGTATCTGGAAGAAATAACAAAATGTTATCTGAATGGGAAAAGAAGAATAAACATCAGGGGAAGAAACCTAGAAAACGTATACGTTTTTCTGATGACGTTGCGATATTGGCGGAGAGCCCAAGTAAACTAAATGAAGCGCTTGATGACTTAAACGATGCTTGCGAAAGTCAGGGTATGAGGATCAACAATGAGAAGACAAAATGTATAGTATTAGGTGGAAAAAAAGGAGACGATTGAGGTTAAGGTAGGAAATGAAGTTTTAGAGTAGGTGAAGAAATTTCAGTACTTAGGGAGCTTTGTAACCTATGACTTGACTTGCACAAAGTAGAAATTAAAACAACAATATCAAGAAGTAAGCAGGCATTTAATAAGAAGGGAAGACTGCTGTGTGGAAAGTTAAACTTAGCGTTAAGGAAGAGATTAATCTAATGTTTCATCTGAAGTGTGATGTTGTATGGAGCTGAAACATTGACGACTAGAAAGGCAGACAGAAAATGAATCGAAACTTTTTTGAGAGTGGCGCAGAATGATAAATGTCAGTTGACAAGACCGTATATCAAATGAGGAAGTATTAAGGAGAATCGAGGCGAACAGGAAATTATTAAATGCGGTTGAATATAGGAAAAGGAACCGGCTAGGACATTGTACGAGAAATTGTTTATTAATGGATGTTATAGAAGGCTTAGTGAATGGTAGGAAAGGAAGAGATTTCAAATGACGGATGGAATTATGGAAAGGGGAAAATATGCTGAAAAAAAGAGGTTTTCAAAGGATAGAACAAGATGGAGAGCAGCAGACCTGCCCTAATGGCAGAACAATAGTTGAATTACGAATAATTACAGGATGTACGTAACAGTTAATGAAATTATGAAAATAATGAAGTTTAAAAAAAATAATTTGTTGACGTAACCACGCGTAGGAGTGTATATCCTTACTGCAGGTAGTTACATAAGTAGCAATAAGAAGCCAAGCCTATACTTATTATTACTTCAAAAAAACTATTCTTTCATAAAATGGGAAAATTAGTTTTCAGTTTCATCAGTAGTATTTATGAACCGGTTAAGTGACTTTTGTAAAAAAAAAATTATTTTATTCTCCGACACAGTTGAAACTACAAATCGGAGCTGCGTTGTTATTGATAAAACATGCGATTTTTTGGAACAATTTTTACTGAACGACACTGACTTTTATTTTTTCAGTTCAAATCTAATTTGCATACAAATAGAAAGCGAGCAAAAATATACATTATCATAGAAATTGTTCGTAAAAACCCCTTCCTAGATTTTTTATTTTGAAGGAAAATAAAAACAATTTTTCTTTCTTTCATTTATTTCGATAGCTTCCTATTTACTATAATTTTAATAATTTACAAGCAAAATAAACTGGGGTCTTAATTAATTTACCTTTGAAAAATAAAAATACTTTTAATTTACTTATTAAAAGTTTTGAGTTTCAAAAACTAGTAAATTTTAGTTACTTTTATACGGATTAGAATACTAAACAATGGATACCGGTGTATTTTGGTAATTTGTTTCCTTTTTAGCCTTCAGGATCACCGTTAGGTATTGCTTCAGAGGATTAGATGAAATGACAATTTTTTAGCGCGTGAATATGTCATACCTGACCGGGATTCCAACCCGGGACTTCCGGATGAAAGGCAGAGACGCTGTCACTCGCGCCACTTTGGTAAGTGGCGCGAGTGACAACCATGTTGGGATCTAACTAATCTAAATTAACTACCAAGTTGGGATTGATTCAATTAACTATACGTCTCAGGAATGGTCGAGCTGAGTCTGTACGAGACTACACCTCATTTACGTATCTACATATCATCCGTTATTGGACTATGGAGGGTTGCTTATTTTTAACTAGTTGAACAGATTGCAACGTACATACGTTAACAATATTAATAATAATATAAAACAATCTATTTATTGCTTACTAGTAGACCCGGCAATGGTCGCTATTGCTAGATTTGAGTATATGTATAGATTAAACGAACACAATTGAAAGTTTAATAAAAGATCAACAAAATGAACATTACGGAACTTCACAAAATTTAACCTTTCCTTTTCACCCTTTTCCCATTCCTCCTTCATTTCCCCTTTTCCCTCATTTTCATTTTCCCCATTTTAATTTTTACCATATTCCCTTTCCCCTTCACCATTTCCCTTTTCTTTTCCCATTTCTCTCGCTTATTTTCCTTTCCCTCTTTCTCTTCACCCTTCCCCTTTCCATTCCCTTTTCCCGTTTTCCTTTTTTTATTTTTTTTATTTTCCCCTTCTTCCCTTTTTTGATATTTCCCTATTTCCATTTTCCGTTTTTTCACTACCCCCCCGCGCGTAAATCGGTTCAGTATTTTTTTAGTCTAT
Organism: Lycorma delicatula; assembly: GCF_047948215.1. NCBI lineage: Eukaryota > Metazoa > Arthropoda > Insecta > Hemiptera > Fulgoridae > Lycorma > Lycorma delicatula. The sequence continues at coordinate 222,828,080 of NC_134456.1, read as the reverse complement.
TACGGACACACTATCGAAAACATTGAAATGGAATCGTAAAATATTTAGTATAGCGTAAAAACAAGCGTGATATCTTAGGTATACAAATAGTAGATATATAAAAACACGCGCATATTCGAATGCAACGCTGTGACAAAATTTCAGTGAATCGGTGTAGAACTTTCGGAGATTTAAGATTTTGAACGACGAACATTTACGTTTATATATACATAGATTAATACTTTAAATTTATTGCACTGAAAACAGCTATTTTTAATTTTTGTAAATTCATAAAATTTTCTAAGTTTTGTTTTTAATAATAAAAGACAATTTCTTTTTGTTTTTTATAGATTTTTCTCAGAATTAAATTCTTACAAGTTCTTATAATAGAATTTACGCATTTTTTAGCCGTCTCATAATGTTATTGTACTTGAAATTTAAAAATAATTGTGTTTTTCGTCACCGAAGTTTTCTGTTTTATGTTGGATATCACGAAAACTTCTGGAAATATACTGGAAAAACATAAGAAATCATCAAGTTTACCTCTTATATAACTCCTTAAAAATTTCAGTATGACCTCATTTCACCGAGGAAACTGAAAAATCCATGCGAAATTTTTCGCTAGCTCTAACTGTAACAAAATGTTTTCGGACGTGTTTGTATGAACTTTTTCCTTTATTTCCAGCTCTAAGATCAGATCCCAAATTATTTTCCTTTTTTCCTGAATCCCTTTGTATACAATTATTATACGTAAATAAAACATACCCTAAATGATTAAAATTATACGAGTACTTAATAAAAAAATTGAAACAAAAATTACATAATTTACTTTAAGGAAATTCGATACTGATAACAATCTAACCTATTTACAATCTCCATTGTTATTTAAATATTCAGTTTAAAAGAGAATATAATTATATTCGAAGGAGTGATAATAACATCTATGGAATAAATTTGTGTTTCAGCACTTCAGTTATCTTAAAAGATTATTTTCAGCTAAAAAAATGTGAATAGCGGTAATTTAGCTTCAAAGTAAAAATTGAAACTTACGATGCAAAGCCAAAATTAAACCGAAGATTGTTTGATATTACATTAATAACTCATATTATAAATAAAAATTTACATAAAAATTATTTTTTTTAAATGATTTTAAAATGTTCTTTAGTTCGTGTAAAAATTAAAATTTTTAAA